>NC_134803.1:49942988-50072988 GCF_046742065.1 Oratosquilla oratoria | reverse complement strand
TCATAGAACTGGTGAAAGACGCTCCCAGCCAGGGATTCATAGCTTCGCTGGATGCTGAATCTCTGTTCACCAATGTCCCTGTGGATAGAACGATAGATTTCATATGCGACAAAGTTTACAGAAGCGGACCAGCCCCCGGACTTAACATACTTGAAGAACACCTACGGACCCTGCTTCAATTTTGCACCAAAGAAGCCCCATTCCGCTCTCCCCGTGGGACACTCTACCGCCAAATTGATGGAGTTGCCATGGGATCCCCCCTTGGTGTTCTGTTTGCCAATTTTTTCATGGGAACTGTAGAGGAATTTATTTTTAGTCAAATTGAAAAACCTAGCCTTTATTGCAGATATATAGATGATATATTTGTAAAAACTGACTCCCTTTCTGAAATTGATCAATTGAGGGGGAAGTTCATGGAGGTGTCGGGACTTAACTTCACCGTAGAGCACAGTGAAGGGGGTTCCCTCCCCTTCCTGGACGTCCTACTCAAGCAGACTAATTGTCCTTCTTTTTCTTATAGTGTCTACGTCAAAGAAACCAATCCCGGACTGTGCATGAATGGAGAGAGCGAGTGTCCTCAGAGGTACAAAGACGCCACCATTAGCGCCTTTTTCAGAAGAGCCCTCAGCCACTGTTCTTCTTGGAGTGACACTCAAAAAGAGTTTGATCGGGTCCACCAACTCCTTATCAACAATGGTTACACGAATCACGAGGTCCAAGCCAATCTTCGCAGAGTGATCGACAATTGGTATAAACAAACACGACCGACTACAGTAGGACACGAAGGGACCGCAATTAAGGTGTTCTACAAAGCTTGCATGTCTACCAAATACAAGGAGGATGAAAAGATTATAAAGAACATAATCTATAGAAATGTTGTCCCCAAAAAAGAAAGTGATAAATTGTCCTTCACAATCTTTTACAAAAGTAGAAAGACCTCTTCTCTACTTTTAAGGAACAACCCCGCTCCAGAACCCCAGGAGGTTCGTCAATCCCACGTAGTATATAAATACACATGCCCAGAGGAGGACTGCACGCCCCTTTCTGTCTACGTGGGAAGGACGACCACCACATTATCTAGAAGAATCACCATGCACTTGCAACACGGAGGACCCAAGCAACACCACTGGACCCAGCATCGACGCCACCTCGATAGGGAGACTATGGTAAAAAACACCGAAGTTGTGGCAAAAGAAGAGGACCCTCAGCGCTTGGCTATCTTGGAAGCCATATGGATAAAGGAGCTGCAACCTGCCATTAATAGGCAGGTAAATGATTTCGCCCTCCTCCCTAGCATGAAACCTGTTCGGAGGAGCCAGATGGACAATCCCAAGACATCGGGCTCTCCTTCCCAGAGGCTCCCCATTCCCCGCGAAAGGGAAGAACTTCCTACCATACGTCGTTCCCAAAGACTGAGAAGCAGATTGGCGCCGAACCCGGGAGTGACCTCCCCGAGTACCATTTCCGCCAACTTGTGATCTCTCCCAGTGTTTGTGGTCCTGCGTGTGACTTCCCCCAGTTGCAACACGGTGACTTCTCCCCGTGCTTCCCATTTCATTTAAAATATGCTCCCTTTCCCTTTCTTTTCACTTCAACTGAGGATGCAGAAAGATCTGCGAAACGTCTTGATAACTATTTTGTTGTGCTTGTATTTTGTTTTTTGCTGTATTTCTTGTATTAATTTCTTGTATTGTGTTTATTGTGTACTATACTTTTGTGTCTATTATAACTTTTGTGTTTCCTATGAATTTTGGAAATCTGATTTACTCCCTTTCCCCCTACCAAAAATCTACTTTTCGCAAGCTTGAGAGCTCACGGAAAAAACTAATCAATAATTCTTTTGCTGTCGTTTTTAACAGAATATGTCTCAGAGAGAATCTCCTGCCACGCTTCACCAATATATATATATATATATATATATATATATATATATATATATATATATATTTATATAACCCACTTTCGGAGAAGAATAAGCGAAAGTATAGAGATCTGCATATTTCGATCACTTACTGTGATCCTCTTCAGCAGATATGGTGAAGAGGATCACAGTAAGTGATCGAAATATACAGATCTCTATACCTTCGCTTATTCTTCTCCGAAAGTGGGTCATCAGTATTAATATACATATATACATATACATTTGTATATATATACATATATATGCATATATATGTATATATATACATATATGCACATATATACAGTATATATATATATTCATATATACATATATATATATTCATATATACATATATATACATATAATATATACACACATATATATATATACACACATATGTATATATATATATATATACATATATATATACACATATACACATATTCATATATATATATATACATATACATATATACACACATATATACATATGTACATATATTTATATATATATATATATATATACATATGTACATATATATGTATACACATATATATACATATATATACATACATATATATACACATATATATCATCATATCATCATCATGGCTTGGCTTCGCGAACGAAGATTTAAAAAGTTTGTCCACGTCGTCGACCGTAGGCACGCTCATGGCTGACCAGACCGATGCGGGAAAGGCAGGTACGTGAGCAGTGTGTGCATGGGAATGTAGTGTCCGGTGTGGTGGTGAAGGAGGCACGGACCTTCCTCCTCTGGCGCTTGTCTTTGAGTGTATATCTCCTGTCGTCTTCAAATTGGGTGACAGCTTGATGGATCATGTGGCGCCAGGCATCACGGTCTTCAGCTTGGTCTGACCAACACTGGTGGTCAGTATGGCATGCGGTGAGGGATTTCTTAAGGCAGTCCTTATATGGTTTCTTGGGGGCTCCTCTCTCTCGATGACCGGTGGAGAGTTCGCCATACAGGACAATCTTTGGTAGGCGATGGTCTTCCATTCTTGAGACATGCCCTGCCCATCGGAGCTGGTATTTCAGTAGCATGGCTTCGATGCTGGGGGTCTCTTTATCGATTCTTGCATCGGATGAGATGGTGCAGCCCAGATAAGTAAAGTGCTGTGTTGATTTCAGCTCCGTATCGCCAATGGTTATAAGAGGCTGGTGGTAGTTGATTTGTGGGGCAGGCTGATGAAGGACCTCCGTCTTTTTGAGGCTGACCTCGAGGCCGAAGAGCCGCGAGGCTTCTGCAAAGCAAGACGTGATGTGCTGCAGGGCTCGTTCTGTGTGGGCGACGAGGGCAGCATCCTCCGCAAAGAGAAGGTCCTGAATCAGTCTCTCCTGTGTCTTAGTGTGAGCTTGGAGGCGCCGTAGGTTAAAGAGGCTGCCATCCAGGCGGTACCTGACGTACACCCCTTCCTCATCATCCAGGTCTTCTGCAGCTTGCTTGAGCATCATACTGAAGAAGATGCTGAAAAGAGTTGGTGCCAAGACGCAACCCTGCTTCACGCCGTTGGAGATGGGAAAGGGCTCCGACAGGTCACCGTTTAGTCTGATCTGGCCGCGCTGATTTTCATGCAGCTGGATCACCATCTGTAGGAATTTGGGGGGACAACCAAGGCGTTCCAAGATGAGCCACAGCCCTGTCCTGCTCACTGTATCGAATGCTTTTGTAAGGTCGACAAAAGTAGCATAGAGTCCCTTGTTTTGTTCACGGCACTTCTCCTGGAGTTGGCGGAGAACAAACACCATGTCCGTCGTGCCTCTGTTGGCTCTGAAGCCGCACTGGCTCTCGGGGGGGTTTTCTTCGGCAATGGATGGGACGAGCCTGTTGAGGAGAACTCTGGCAAGTATTTTGCCAGCGATGGAGAGTAGGGTGATTCCCCGGTAGTTGGAGCAGTCAGACTTTTCACCCTTGTTCTTGTACAGGGTTATGATGATAGCATCGCGAAGGTCTTGTGGCAGCTTGCCCTGCTCCCAGCAGCTAACAAGAAGTTCGTGGAGCTTGTCGTGGAGTGTCGGACCTCTATGCTTCCAGATTTCTGGTGGGATGCCGTCAACTCCTGCTGCTTTGCGACTCTTGAGTTGCTCTATGGCTTCGGTTGTCTCCTCTAGGGTGGGTGGTACGTCAAGCTCCTCTTTGGGTGGAAGTTGAGGAACACGTTGGATGGCAGTGTCCTGGACGGTGCGATCTGCACTAAAGAGGGTTTGGAAGTGCTCGGACCATCGAGTAAGGATGAAAGTTTTATCGGTGAGGAGGTCCTGTCCATCTGAACTGCGTTGAGGACTCTGAACCTGGTAGGTGGGACCATACACTGCTTTCAGAGCCTCGTAGAAACCCCCGTAGTCTCCAAGGTCGGCACACAGCTGGGCTCACCGCGCCAGGCTGTCCCACCACTCATCTTGTATCTCTCTGAATTTGCGCTGTAGGGTGCTGCATGCGCGTCGAAAGGAGGCCTTCTTCACAGGACAGGTTGGTTGAGCGAGGTTATATATATATACATACATATATATACATATATATATACATACATATATATACATACATATATATATATATATATACATACATATATATACATACACACACATATATATATATATATATGTATATATATATATTCGTACATATTTATATACATATATATACATATATATATATATACATACATACATATATGTACATATATTTACATATATGTATATATATGCATATATATACATATACATATTTACATATACATATATATATATACATACATATATATATATATATATAGATATATATATATATATATATATGTGTACATATAGACCTGTCCCTGTGGGGTAAGTTTGGGTCAAATCGGTGAGTTTCGGATGTTCGGCAAAATTCCCGTGTATAACGCTTTGAGATTTTTTCGATTTTGGGTCATTTTGGTCACCAGCTCCAATTTACCCACCTTCTCACTCATAGGTCGAGGGCGTCCAGGGCTGCTGTGGACTCCACTTGGATACTACTCAGGTCAACAGTACCGGCGCCAGAGGTCCAAAAATGAAAAATGCATGAAAAGTACCAAATTTGGAGGGGCGCCAACGCCACGCTCTTGAGCCCAGACTTCTCGCGTCTACCTTGCCTTGTACTGTGTCCGACTCTGTCCCTGTGGGGTAAGTTTGGGCCAAATCGGTGACCTTCGGATTTTCGGCAAAATTCCCGTGTATAACGCTTTGAGATTTTTTCGATTTTGGGTCATATTGGTCACCAGCTCCAATTTACCCACCTTCTCACTCACAGGTCGAGGGCGTCCAGGGCTGCTGTGGACTCCACTTGGACACAACTCAGGTCAACAGTACCGGCGCCAGAGGTCCAAAAATGAAAAATGCATGAAAAGTCCCAAATTTGGAGGGGCGCCAACTCCACGCCCTTGAGCCCAGACTCCTCGCGTCTACCTTGCCGTGCATTGTGTCCGACTCTGTCCCTGTGGGGTAAGTTTGGGCCAAATCGGTGACCTTCGGATTTTCGGCAAAATTCCCGTGTATAACGCTTTGAGATTTTTTCGATTTTGGGTCATATTGGTCACCAGCTCCAATTTACCCACCTTCTCACTCACAGATCGAGGGCGTCCAGGGCTGCTGTGGACTCCACTTGGACACCACTCAGGTCAACAGTATGAGCGCCAGAGGTCCAAAAGTGAAAAATGCATGAAAAGTCCCAATTTTGGAGGGGCGCCAACGCCACGCCCTTGAGCCCAGACTCCTCGCGTCTACCTTGCCGTGCACTGGGTCCGACTCTCTCCCGATGAGGAAAGTTTGGGCCAAATCGGTGAGTTTCGGGTTTTCGGCAAAATTCCGGTCTCCTATTGGAGACTTTCGATTTTGGGTCATTTTGGTCACCGGCTCCGATTTACCCACCATCTCACCCACAGGTTGAGGGTGACCATGGCTGCTGTGGAGTCCACTTGGACACAACTCAGGTCGACAGTACAGGTGCTATTAGTCCAAAAGTGAAAAATGGGTGAAAAGGCCCAAATTTCGAGAGGCGCCACTGCCACGCTCTTGGGCCCAGGCTCCTTGCGTCTGTAGCAAGGTCACGCCTTAAAGAATTCGTTTTCTATATCTTCTCACCATAATTTCCTGTATCAATTATTGGCACACACTGGAACTAGTAATTATGTGATTATGTCCCTCATATTAATGTGTAAATATATATATAACTGTAGTAATATTCTGTATAGTTAAATTTTCAATTTATGAACTAAATTGTGCAGTGCTCCTAAATGTGAAATATGATCTTCTTGTATTTCGCTGCAAAGACAGCAGCTTCATTCAGCTACAGTCGCATTGTATTTGCAATAAAAAAAGTCCTGAGAGAATTAGTTTTCTAAATTCCTTCTCTTCCGAACGATCACCGTTCACCATTGTGTGGTAACATACCACTTAAAAGGGCGAACCTGGAGTTGGAGATTGGACATCCTTGTCATCTCCACTGCAGCAGAGGACGACGCCCCTAGCTTTGAGTCCAGCCATCGCAGCAGCCCAGGACGACGCCCCTAGCATAGAGGCCAGCTGTCACAGCAGCCCAGGACGACGCCCACTGCAGAGAGGCCAGCCGTCGTAGCAGCCCAGGACGACGCCCACTGCAGAGAGGCCAGCCGTCGTAGCAGCCCAGGACGACGCTCCTAGCAGCGAGGCCAGCCGTCACCGCCGCCAGTGGCCCTAGTGTCCCCACTGCTGCCACCGTCGCCCCCACCAAGGGGTCCTCCCGCCGCTGGCTCTACCCGTGCCCTCACTGTTCCCTAGGGAGGCGAACCTCTGCCCGGCCGCCGCCCCACTGGTCCCTGGGGAAGCGAACCTCTACCCGGCCGCCGCTTCACTGTTCCCTGGGGAGGCGAACCTCTGCCCGACCGCGGCCCGCCAGACTGTTCTCCTGGAATGGCAAACTTCTGCCCGCCCGCTGTCTCATTGTTCCTTGGAGAGGCGTGCCTCTACCAGTCGCTGCCCTCACAGCGGACACCGCCATGAAACGACACTACTCAGCACCGCCGCCAGTCCCGGACCGTCCTGCCTGCCAACAACGCTGCCTCTAGCAGCTACCGGCGCTTCCAGCTGTCATTGTCACTTTTGCCTGTCCCGGACCGCCTGCTGAGTCGCCGCTGCATGTCCCGCACCGGCATGCCACCCCCAGCCGCCGCCCTGACTTGCTACTAACGTAGTCTCCAACCGCTATGAGCTGTCGTAGTCGCCCGACCACACTGCCTGTTGGCTCCCGCCGCCACCAGCCGTAGCCCAGACCTGCCGATAACGCTGCCTCCAGCCGCCACCGCTGTCCGGAGCTGTCGCTGTCGCCGTCTTCAACAGCAGAAGGCGCCCAGAGCCGAAGCCGCAGCCGCAGCCGCAGCCGCAGCCGCAGCCGCAGCCGCAGTCGCAGCCGCGGCTTCAAGAAAGTATTGTACATTACGATCGTGTTCATCTTGAGTGTGGCCAGCGATAGTTATATTGTCAAGATATGGAAAGGCCCTTTTGGTACATATGTACATAATTATTACTACTATTATCATTATTCACATAATGAAATTCATCAGTGTACTTACCTTGTCATCTTTTGAATCTCATGGCAACAAGATGATGTTTGGAAAGATGCTGCTGGTAATAAATAACTGGTTGACACTGGCAGCAAATTGATGAAATTTCTAGTTGCCACTGAAAAATTAAGAAAGGTCTGTCAATGAGGATAAGTCATTGGGGATATGCCGTCAACAAGGTCATGGTATGTAAACGGTGATGGTGGAGTGAATTTGAAAAAGTGCCTGATGCAAATTCCTGGACAGTGGAAGAAGGTGGTAGATGAGGTGGTGTGGGTAACACGCACCTTAAGTGATTGATGAAGGGAGGGGGAAGATAGCTGCAGTTGGGGAACCGAAGTCCAGTCGATTTGTATCACATCTCGGGACCACTCGCCTTCCCGCCAAGGCAAGCGTGAGTAAATCAAAGAGGGGGGAGGGGTATGATGGGACAACTCATTAAGTGAACCGTCCTAGGCTAATGAAACCCAGAACTCCTATTGTGAGTTTTAATGAATTTAAATAATTAAACACTAGAAATATATCTTGATTAAATAAGGGTTTTAACAGTTGGATTTCATACATACATCCTATCTATTCCCTGCGCGCGTTCCTAGCTTAAGAAATTGTTAATGAATGAGTACTTAATAAGTGTCTTGCTTGTGGAGACGTCTTCAATTAGCATGATCTCCTGCTGAGCTTCGATCGGCGCCGCTTCGTTTGGTGGGGGCGGGGGGTGGACGGCCTGGGCGCGCTGTGATGGGGGTTGTAAGTCACTTCATCGGCGTATTCCCGGTCAATCGCACTACACTCAGAGTTTTTGCTTGAGGGGTTTATACCCAAATAATCGACACTCGATTTGCTCACGAGGATATAAAACCCCAACAGTCACATGAGGGAGGAAAGGACACGCTTGTTCTTCCGAGATCGAGCGGTCTGACCTCCTTTTTCGAACTCGATGCTTAGACTGCTTGTGTCCTGCGGTAGGTCAGGTCACGATGTCCGCTAGCCGGCTTCCGACGTTGCCAATAGTTCTACGTCTTCGTCCCTAGTTGTGAAGAGTACTACGAATAATGTTCATGTGGGAGGTGACACAGTTGCAATTGTTCCTTGAGGTAGACACTGTTCACGAGCGGGTTAGACACAATCCTAATTATTCTAATTGCCTAGCTTAAACAAATATGTGGCAGCGCGCAGGGGGGGGAGGGGGTGTGTTTGGCGCGAAAACCGTTGAGCTTGGCTCTGAGAACACAAATCAAAAGGGGGGGGGTGTTTCTAGATAATTAGAAGTCTCTCCCTTCGTTAAGGCACTGAAATTGATTGTCAAAAATGACATGACAGATGAAGAGGATAACGAGGAGGAGAAAGGACAGGATGTAGCTACTAGAAGTCTTAAGGACTCTGGAAATTCCCCCGAGTATAGGGAATGAAGGCTGAAACGGTGAGGGATCAGACGAGAAAATGGGAATGAAGGACAGCGAGCCGGGTGTCACAATTTCAAAAATTGTGACAGTGCCATTTATATATTTTTTAAATTAGTTATGTGCTGTAGTGATTTGAATTGTAATCCCAACTCACTGACATTAAACACAGCAAAATTAATTACTATCACCACCATTAATACTCCAAAATACTTAAAAAACAACAACAGCAACATAAATTGAGTAATAAAAAACATTACTATGACCTGAGTGACAGAGTGCCCTGAGCAATGGAGGAGCACTTCAGACCCTTATCCCACTCTCTTCTCAGTAAGTAATTCTTTATCCACATGAATATGTTAAACTTGCAGGATGTAGGTATGGCTGCCATACTCTGAATTTTCATGGTTAAGAGTATGGCATTCTGATCATAAACAAATGCAAGGTTACTGCTGAATTCATAGCTGATCATAATTGCGAATTGTATCAGTTCTGTCATATTCACTATTATGGTTGGCTATGAACCTAACCTAACCAAACCTATTATCCTAAATTACCAAACAGCTTACAATAATGTTCTTGTTCATAGGTTTGAACTGCATTTTGCAACTCTTCAAATGAAATAAATTCGGAATTAACTTCAAATTTCACCTTGAGCAGCTCATCAGCTTCAGCCATTTTGAATTTCTATCTTGAGGTGGACAGAGTCACAGAAGTGGAACTCAGTTCAATTATGGGCAGAAGTGTGTCATACTTCTAGCCATGGAAATTCAGAGTATGGCTGCCGTACCTCTAACCAGTTCGTACCGTACATTAAAACTATACTATGAACTCCTTTTAATAATTACCATAATATACCAAATATTCCACACTGTCAAAACAGTGAAAATATGAATCAGTTAGAAATACAAATTAAAGAACAATCCTAGAGATCTTACATATCAAATTTGGTAAATCTAAAGAATTGCATACCTAAACAATAGGGCTACAAAAAACTAAATATTAATTTTGTAAATTATGACATATCAATATAATATACAATTTTATTGACAGAAATCAATGATGAAAAACGTTGCCTAAAGCAATACAACAGCAACAACTTGAACATTGGCAAGCTTTGAGATGCCATGTTTGTTTTCATTTGTTGTGGAAGATGAAGTAACAGAAGTTTAATAAATTGCTCCAGTATAACCTAACCTCCTATGGGGTATGCATGTAGCATCCCTAGAGGTCATCAGGGTCATCTTAGGTAGGGTATGTATGGAACTGGACAGATGATACAAACATGGCATCTCGAAGCTCATATATCGCAGGTCCATTTGGTAGTGTATTGCTTTTATCAAGGCCTTTTGTTATTGATTTCTGCCGAGAAAAACAGATATTACATTGATGTACTTTAACTGACAAAATTAACACTTAATTTTGTATTGAAATATCACAAAGGTGTGCACTTCCCAAGTACATACATATACCAAGGCTTTTTCCCCCTTACAAGGGAGGTAGCCAAAAAGGGAAAGGCACAAAATAATTTCCACCCATTCCATCCCTGAATACTCTCCACACCCCTCCACCCTCCCTCCCATCTGAGCACCTCCTGGATGATGGGTCATCCCTGCACCTTGTCCACTGCCCTGGGTCAGAAGCAGTGTCGCAAGACACAGCACATCCACAGCAAGGCCGCTTCATTAAATCGGCGACCCCCTCTCTCTGTCCCCCCATTGCATAAAAGGAGAGGATGGGGAGAAATCCCTTCGGGCTGTGTCAAATTTTGCTCACACATACTACCTCACCCCCCATCCCCCCGCCCATTCCACCTCATGCAATCACAACATCATCCATATACAACCATTCTCCATTCACCCCATCCATCCACCTCATCCTAGGACGTCCCCTCATGTTCACTCCCTCCACATCTGCCGTCCGTACTTCTTTTACTAGTCTTTCTTCACTCATTCTTTCCATGTGTCCAAACCATCCTAATATTCTTTCATCAACCCTATCTCCCAGCTCCTTTTCCACCCCTGTTCTCCTCCTCACCTCCTCATTTCTCACTCTATCTAGCCTAGTAACCCCCATCATACTTCTCAGACACCTCATCTCAAACACATTCAAACTCCTTCTCTCTTCTTCTCTTATGTTCCATATTTCTGCCCCATACAGTGCTGTTGGCACAATCACTCCTTCATACAGGCTCCTCTTAGCATCCATTCCCAAATGTCTATTCCTCATTACACTTTTTAATCCACCAAGGCATTTACTCGCTTCTCTCAATCTACATTCTACCTCCACCTTCACTCCACCTTTTCCTGCCACATTTGCACCCAAGTATCTAAAACTATCCACTTCCTCCAGTTGCTCTCCCTTAATGCTCACTTCCAGTCTACTGCCACTTTCACCCCTTGTACATCTTATCACCTTACTTTTACCCACATTTATCTTAAGCTTTCTTCTATCGTATACTCTCCCAAACTCTGCCACCAACTTCCTCAATCCTTCCTCCGATCCTGCCACAAGCGCAGTGTCATCCGCAAACAACAGCTGGCTCACCTCCCACTATTCTCCATTTTCTTTAACCATCTCCAATCCCTTGCCCACTACCCTTGCATTTACCTCTCGCACCAGCCCATCCATGTATAAGTTGAACAGCCAGGGCGACATAACGCATCCTTGACAAAGTCCCACCTTTACCTCGAACCACTCACTCTCTCCATTTCCAATCCTGACACAAGGTCTACTACTCCCATAAAAACTCTTGAGAGCTCCCAGAAGCTTTCTTCCTATCCCGTATATCTGCATAACCTCCCACAGTGCCTTTCTGTCTACCCTGTCGTAAGCCTTTTCCAGATCCATAAAAGCCCAAAAAACATCCTTCCCCTTTCCTATAGCTTTCTCACATATCTGTCTTACCACAAAAATCTGATCTACACAACCTCTTCCTGTCCTAAATCCACACTGTTCCTCACCAATTACTCCCTCTGTTCCTCTCCTAATCCTCTCGATCAAGATCCTCCCATAAGCCTTCCCAACTACACTTAACAAGCTAATCCCTCTGAAACTACTACATTCACACTTGTCCCCTTTTCCCTTGTAAAGAGGAACTATACAGGCACTCCTCCAGTCCTCCGGCACTCTACCCTCTCTCCAGCAAACATTAGATAACCTCACCAACCAGTCCACCATCACTGTACCTCCCTTTTTCAGACATTCTGCATGGCATCCATCCAGACCAGGTGCCTTACCTGCTTTCATCATCTTAACAACTGCCTTCACCTCATCCTTCCTTATTTCTCCTCCATTCTCCTCACTCATCACTCTCACATTTTCTTAGCATTTCCCACTGCAGCTATCTTTCCCTCCCTATCCTCCTTCACATTTAGCAACTCCCTAGAATATTCTGCCCATCTTCCCCTTACTGCCTTCTCTTCCATTATCATCTCTCCATCTGCACCTTTTACCTTTTCTTCTCTACTTGATTCGCCTCCTCTTCCTCTCTTAATTTCTTTCCAAAACATCTTTTTATTACTTTCAAAATTTTCTGTCATACTCTTACCCCATTTCGCATCTGCTCTCCTCTTTGCCTCCTTTACCTTTTGCTTTCTCTTTTCTTTTCTTTGTACCTCTCATATGACTCCCTCGTCCTATTTTGTAACCAATCTGTGAAAGCTCGCTTCTTCTCTTCTACAACCTTTTTTGTTTCCTCATCCCACCATGCACTACCCTTTCTTCTATTTCCCCCTGTCCTTCTTGTTCCACACACCATCCTTGCACATTTTATGACTCCCTCCTTAAACCATCCCCATTTCTCCTCCACACCCAGCTCCACTGTATCTTTTACTCCCTCCCACTCCTCCTTCAGCTTCTTTTTGTACTCCTTCTCCTTTTCCTTTTCATTCAAAGAGTTCACTCTAGGAACCTCCCTACATTTTGTCCCTTTCCTCTTTCTCCATCTATCCTCCACTCTCAACTTACCTTCCACCAAAAAATGATCTGATATTCCCCCACCCTCTCCCCTTAACTCTTCCTATCATAATCCTATTTACCACTACATAATCCATTAGCGCTCTATCTACCACCCTTCCCTCCACCACCCTCTCCCATGTGTACTTATGCTTGACTTTCTTCCGAAACACTGTATTTGCTATCATCAACTTTCTTTTTAGACACATTTCCACCATCAACTCTCCACTACGATTCTTTCCTGGAACTCCACATTTCCCAACCACTCCATCGATTGGACCATTTCCTACCCTAGCATTAAGGTCTCCCAGTACTATTACATTGACATTTCTTCCTAAATCCTCTATACACTCATTTAAATCTATCCAAAAGGCCTCCCTTTCTTCTACACTCTTCTCACTGCCAGGCCCATATGCACTTACAAAGACCCACATCTCCTTTCCCAGTTTCACCTTCATCCACATTATCCTTGAGGAAACCTCCTTCCACTCCACTGCCTGTTTACCTATCTCTTCACTTACTAGAATAGCCACCCCTTCCCTCCCTCGCCCTCTCTTCACTCCTGATAACCTCCCACTTACACTCCCAAACTTACACTCACCCTTCCCTTTCAACTTAGTTTCACTCAAAGCCAACACATCCATCTTTCTTCTCACAAACATACTACCTATCTCTTCCCTTTTACTCTCATCTGTACCACATCCACGCACATTAAAAGACCCAAACCTTAGGGTGCTGGTCCGAAAACTCCCAGACCCTCTTATGCCTTCTCTTTTTTGTTTAGGAATGTCCCCTGTGGGGCTACAAGGAGAAGGATGCCTAGTCCCAATCCCCGTCCCTTTCTTCTCGCCTCTTACAATCCAAGTGGGAATACTTGGTGGCAGTATTCTTTTCCCCCACCACAGGGAATTCCCACACCACAGAAAAAGAATACTCAGAGAAATGGTACAGGACAGCAACAAGGGGTTGGGGGGACAGCATAACGGAGGGACAGTCGTAGTATAAAAGTGTCATAATTTCTCTATGAACAGAGTTTTCCTCTATCGTAGACAAAATGATGTGTGGCTCTGGTCCGTAGGGGCGCCCCATATAGACCCTAAAGTATCAACTGCATACTACTTTGCCACAATAACAAGCAGCCAATACCCCAGTACTTGTAGTACATACAGGTATATACTACAGGAACACTACTTGTAGTACATACAGGTATATACTACAGGAACACTACACAATAAATTTTGTTTAAACACCCGTCTTTATAAATAGAACTCTTAAGTAGATTTAAGCATTGGTTAGTTAAACTGATGCTGTTTACATTTCATAGTTTCAGATTAGAGAGAATGGGTAGGTTTTGTGTAAATATTTGTGCCTCTGCCTCATTTCCACAGCTGGCTAAAAATGCACAGGCACAAAAGGTGCCCCACTCCAGAATTGGAAGATTGAGGACTTTTGGCGGCTTAGCAGCAAGTTTGGGTGCTGGAACTGTTGCTGAGATGACTCGTCGTACACTTGGCTACAGAGATGGCAAAGGTTCAGGATCATTGTTAGATGCCTCCCCATTCCTCACTGAAGCAAATGCCAAGCGTATTGTAGATACACTTTGTCGAGTTAGAGGTATGTTTCTGTGTCTTAGTTTCAATGGGAATAAGGAATACTTAAACTTGTTTGGATCAAATCTTAGTGTGAAACAAGATGAGTGTATTTCTTTACACAGGTGCTGCTTTTGAAACTTGGGCAAATGCTTAGTATACAGGACAATGCACTAATTAATCCACAGCTTCAGAAGATTTTTGAAAGGGTTCGTCAGTCTGCAGACTTCATGCCAGCTTGGCAGCTTGAGGTATTGTGATTTTTACTTATTATATGAGGGATTTCTTTGTAAGGCTGATGTCTGGGGTGGATGGGTGTGGTGGCATAAGGAGTTGTCAGTTGCTTGCATTGTGATCTGAATATTTTCTTAATTGCATGTACCTAATTGTATTGTACAGGAAAGAAGCAGCTCTAGTTGTGTCCCATCTCCTACTCTACAGTTTATCATAACTAGCTTCAAATTCACGTACAGTTCCAACTAATTATCATAGATTTGAGTTCATGTATTGTTGTTGTTTTCATTCCCGAGACTGTCTGGCCAAGCAGTCCTGTCTCCCTGAGTAATGCCATAGCAGGAACGGGGTTTTCCCATAAATCTCAATCTTCCATAGTGTGTTGTATGGTGTGGGGTGAAGTGTTGCATCCTAGACAGTTATCTGCAATATGGTCATCCAGCCTCTTCCAGTAGCTTAGAAGAGCTGGATGGTCACACCTCAGTCTGGCCAAGTTGACTCTGTCCTTTCAGGGAGAGTGGAATCACTAGTATAGTAAACATTTTGTATATATTAGTGAAAAGGACTATAATGATAATAATTTTGTTTGACTACTGTTATTATGGAGTCAGGCTTGGTAGAAGTGACCATCTGGGGTAAGATTATAGCTTACAGTACCAAGCATTTGAGACAATTTAGCCTATTAGAGGCTTTGACTTCACATATAAGATAAAGGGCAATTTTTTTTTTTTTTTGAAAAATGTGAACCTTCTGTTTCATAAATATGGTACATACCCTCGTAAAGGGGCTGGCCAGACAAAGTATGCACTCACCCCTCACCTGTTCCACACTCATCCAACATCTATTTCTTGTCCTTTTTATATTAGCTCCTTGTAAGTGAAGGGCCACCCCTGACCCCTGACCACTACTTTGGTCAGAAGCAATACATCAAGCAACACCAACTCCACAGGGCCTGACAGCTGAAGTTGGTTTACTGGCCATTGATACATAACACCTGCTCCTTGTTTGATATTTACATACATATACCAATGGCTTTTTCCCCCTTACAAGGGAAGTAGCCAAAGTCAAAGGCATAAATCCACTCCCACCCATTCCATTCCCACAAACTCCACTCCCATTTGTCACCCTGCCCTCCCTCTTTTCTTGGTTCCTCCTGGATAGTGGGTCATCTCTGCATCTTGCCCACTGCCTGGGTCAAAAGCAATGTAGCAAGACACAGCACATCCACAGCAAGGCTGCTTCATTAAATCAGCGACCCCCCCTCTCCATCCCTTTGTGCAGAAAAAGAGAAGACAGGGAGAAATCATACTTCCTCTCCCCCCCATCCCCCACACACTCCCTTCCATGCGTCACAGCATCATCCATACACAATCATTCTCCACTCACTCCTATTTTCTGTCTTCTCCCTTCTTTCCCCAACAGACATTCCCCTTTTTCCCATTGCCCCTTTTACCCCATCCATCCTTCTCATCCTTGGTTATTCCCTCATGTTCAATCCCTTCCACACCTCTTTTACTAATCTTTCTTCACGCATTCTTTCCATATGTCCAAACCATCCCAATAGTCTTTCATCAACCTAACTCCCAACTTCCTTTCCACCCCTGTTCTCGTCGTCACCTCCTCATTTCTCACTCTATGCAGCCTAGTAACCATTACCATACTTCTCAGGCACCTCATCTCAAACATATTAAAACTCTTCATCTCTTATGTTCCATGTTTCTGCCCCATACAGTGGTCTCAGTACAATCACCCCTTCATACACTCCTCTTAGCATCCATTCCCAAATGTCTATTTCTCACTACACTTTTTTAATCCCCCAAGGCATTTACTTGCTTCTTTCAATCTACATCCTATCTCCACCTCCACTCCTCCCTTTCCCGCCACATTCGCATCCAAGTATCTAAAAATATCCATTTCTTCCAGTCTCACTTAATACTCACTTCCAGTTTGCTGTCATCCTCTCCCCTTGTACATCTCATCACCTTATTTTTACCCACATTTATCTACAACTTCCTTCTTTTGCACACCTTCCCAAACTCCGTCACTAACTTTTTTAATCCCTCCTCTGATCCTGCCACATTCACAGTGTCATCAGCAAATAAAAGCTGGCTTATCTCTAACCATCTACAATCCCTGGCCCATTACTCTTACATTTACCCCTGGCACCCCCATCCATGTATAAAATGAACAGCCTGTCTCACCTTTACCTCAAACCACTCATTCTCTCCATTTCTAACTCTAACACAGGCTCTACTAATCTCGTTTATCCTTGTTTATACCTTGAATTACAGAATGCTCTGGTTAAGGAGTTTAGCCCTGATTGGAGAACGAGAGTTAGCTCTTTTGATGACCACCCATTTGCTGCTGCCTCCCTTGGGCAAGTACATTTAGCAACCTTGGGAGATGGACAACAAGTAGCAATGAAGATCCAGTACCTAGGAGTTGCTGATGGCATTGAGAGTGACATAAATAATCTAATAAGCACACGAGTAGCCAACATTTTACCTGAAGGTAAGGCTACTTACTGTCTGTCTCTGAATTTATTATATATAAAAGAAATATAAAATAAAAAGTGAGATGAAGGTATTTGGAAATTAAGGAGGAAATTAGGAGATACCACTCACTTACAGGCAAGTGTTGCAGACCACCATGATAGTAAAATTGCATGAGAGAATTGTGAAATATTGGTGGGTGAAGTACTTTGAAGAGATGAACATGGTAGTCAGTCAATGTGGTTTTAGAACTAGAAGATCATGTATGTTAATTCCCTTAAGATCAGAGTTGGGAGTGGATGATGCATTGCAAGAGAATGAGGGCTGGGTGAATTGTGTGTTCTCAGACGAGAAGGTATTTGACAACATACCTGACAAACAATTATGGAAATTGCAACATATTGGAGTTTAGAGATAAACTATTTGATTTCATAAAAGGCTTCCTGAAGTAGTAAAAGCTAAGATGTCAGGATGGTTGCATTGAATAACAAAGTCTCTCAAGGGTTGGTACTAGCATTGGGGGTGAAGATCACTCTTTCCTCATGACACACCGTGTGAGTCAAATGTAGTGTACAGACACACTGTTCATTTGTCATAGGAGCCAGCAGATAAACCTGTTTACCCCCCATAGTAAGCCACACTATGCCACACCACCACACCAGTACCACTGCCGTTGCCACTGCCAACATCCCTTTGGGCTGCATCATCCCTTCATCTTTTTGCAACTTCTCTCCACACATTCCTTACCTGTTGCATTCTTCTTTGCTTTAATGACACTATGTGCAACCAAGACTCTTTCCACCCCATCCATGTATCTCCTTGGTCTTCACCCCAGATGTACTCCACTTATGTCTGCTTAAAAGTGAAACACAAGGTTAATCTACTTGGTTAAAAGTCTTCTTTGTTTTCTTCCCATTTTTTTTAACTAGCCTGGGAGTGTGATTATGAACGGGAGTATAGATGCACAAAGAGATTCAAGGAGTTGGTTCAACCTTACCCTGAGTTTTATGTACCAGAAGTGATTGATGAACTCAGCACTAAACAGGTGAGACTGTTTAACATGACCCCTCACTCAAAATCAGACTTCTGTATTCCAGAACCTTCCCTCCTTAATTACTGTAGCATTTCATAATTGCCAATGATGTTATTGTCCCTGGGGACAGTACTGCACCAAAGAAATGGAGTCATAAGGGTGAAAAAAGGAAAGATTTATCGAATGCAACATGAAAAGGTGACAGTATTTTATTTTATTTGAATTTTTTCCTCAAATTAATTTTAAAAGAATGTTGTGACTGTGGCCCATAGGAATGTCACTAATTTCCCCAAAATATTGACCGCATAAGAGTTATGAAGTCAATACTCCAGACATGACCCTCCATAATCAAACCAGGTCTAGCCCATGGGTGTATCACAGTAAAGAGAAGTTTTTTGGAAGAAAGTAAAACCCTTCTTTCAACTTGTATGCCATTACAGCACTTAAAATATGACATGGCTACCCTCTTCAATACAAGTCATACATACATAGGATCATTGTATTCAACAGGTACATTGGAGAAGTACTGAGGATTTGGTAGCTGACCAGGTCAACAAAGTGTTACCCACCTGGATCCTAGCTCCCCCCCCCCATCCCTTTCTTCTAACAAATTACATATTGGTAGATGAGGTTGTTTGTGTTGTTGTTGTTGTCGTTCCCTAGACTCTGTCCGAGCAGTCCTAGGCCAGGGCTGGTTGCTGCCGTTTGGCCCCCAACTCTTGGGGTTGGGGGGTGGTCCCACGATGTAGACGCTGGTAGGAGGTCAGCTCTTCTTGTAAAAGGAGGAATGTCGGTCAGAGTTGTTAGAATTGGATGATAGTTGCAATCTCTATCGAATTGGAGTTGACCCCTTCAATACAAGTCAAATACTCATGGGCACACCAAGTTACCTGATGTATGATGATGCATCACAATACGTGTATTACAAAATATAAAATCACTGAAGTTATAGTCACTCTTTCACCCTGAATAGATATAACTTCACAGAAAACGTGATCAAGCCTGTTCACAGAATACGGGGGTCACTCTACAACTACAAAGTAAATATAATCAGAAAGTCTATGCCGGCATTCTTGTATACCCCACTTGTGGCTCATGATGGCATCATCATATTCAAAAGGTTAAGGGATACTAATAGAAAATGAAGACAACAAGGGAGAGGAATTTATCCAGTGTCTGTCTTATAGGACCATCACAAGCAGGAACCCATCATTGGATCCTGTGACAAGAATTCTCAGTTAAATGACTGTTGTTTATGTACTAATTACTTTTTAATGTAGTTAGCTAATTACAGATTGGGAATTTAGAAACATGTTTTGCAAAATGAAATTAGCTTTGGAATGTAGAAATCTCCACATTGGTTTTAACTGTACATGATTTTTTGCTTCAAGCATTGTACTATATTTTGATATTGTTTGTGGCAGGTCTTCACAACAAAGCTGATTGAAGGGGTAGCAGTGGATAAGTGTGTGGATATGGATCAGGAGACCAGGAATTTTGTCTCTGAACAAGTTCTACGTTTATGTCTGATGGAGCTCTTTCAGTTTGGATTTATGCAAACAGACCCCAACTGGGCAAATTTCTTTTATAATGCTGATACTCATCAGGTAAGTTTATCATATTCCTTATTCATCTTAAATATTGATTAGGTTTCATGTTGTTCTGCTGTATTTGATGCACAAGTCTTGGAAATTGAATTAAATTAAGAGTGGGCAAGTAAAATGGTCCAATCACCATTCATTCAAACACCAACATTTTATATGTGCTCACCATATGCATATTTTTCTTGGCCCATCCACATATGTGTTCATTAGGTTCTAGTTGTATTTATTGTCATCCTAGGATCCTTTTTTTTTCTTCTTCTTCTAAAGTTTCTTTTAAAGTGTATTCCTCTTGATCTGTAATGTTTGTTGGGTGTAATGTTTCTTGAGTGATATTTGATGAAATTAGAAAATTAGCAAAGTGTGCAGTTTATACTTTAGGATCTGTTTTGGGTATAGACTAGAGTCACACATCTTTTGTCTGTGTTTGAGTAAAATCTCTACTTCTAGAGGAATGATGCTACTTTTGTACTACAACTGTTTCTCCTTTATGCTGTTCCCTTAAAACTGTCCTTTACCACTTTGTGTATACCATTTCTTTTCCCCTAGTGGTCAAGGGGAGGAAACAATTCTGTGAGAGTCATTAAAGGCAACAAAGTGGGACAGAGTAATAGGACTAGGTGTCCTGCTTTCTGTATACTTATCCTATGAGAAGTCAAGGCATAAGAGTGTCTTGGAGGAGATTTCCAACCAGAACCCTAAGATGAGATGGCGGGTAGATCGGAGCAAGTGACCAAAATGACCCAAAATCCAAAAAATCTCATGAATTTAGCCGAAATTCGAAGGTGACCGATTTGGTCCAAACTTGCCCCATAGGGAGAGAGTCGGTCAACGTGCACAGCAAGGTAAACATCAGCAAACTGAGTTCAAGGGCGTGGCAGTGGCACCCCTCCAAATTTGGGCCTTTTCACCCAGTAATCACCTTTTAGCCTCTGGCACCCATACCGTTGGCCTGAGTGGTGTCAAATTGGACTCCACGGCAGCCGTAGCCACCTTCGACCTGTGGGTGAGATGGCGGGTAAATCGGAGCAGGTGACCCAAATGACCCAAAATCCAAAAAATCCATGAATTTAGCCGAAAATTCGAAGAGACAGATTTGATCGAAACTTACCCCACAGGGAGAGAGTCGGTCAAAGTGCACAGCAAGGTAAACATGAGCAGCCTGAATCCAAGGGCGTGGCAGTGGCACCCCTCCAAATTTGGGCCTTTTCACCCAGTAATCACCTTTTGGCCTCTGGCACCCATACCGTTGGCCTGAGTGGTGTCAAATTGGACTCCACGGCAGCCCTAGCCGCCCTATACCTGTGGGTGAGATGGCGGGTAAAGCGGAGCAAGTGACCAAAATGACAAAAAATCCAAAAAATCTCAAAGGATCAAACCCCATGAATTTAGCCGAAAATTCGAAGGTGACCGATTTGGTCCAAACTTGACCCATAGGGAGAGAGTCGGTCAAAGTGCACAGCAAGGTAAGCATGAGGAGCATAAGTCCAAGGGCGTGGCAGTGGCACCCCTCACATTTGGTCCCTTTCAACCAGTAATCACCTTATGGCCTCTGGCACCCATACCGTTGGCCTGAGTGGTGTCAACTTGGACTCCACGGCAGCCGTAGCAGCCCTCGACGTGTGGGTGAGATGGCGGGTAAATCGGAGCAAGTGACGAAAATAACCCAAAATCCAAAAAATCTCATATGATTAACTCCATGAATTTAGCCGAAATTCGAAGGTGACCGATTTTGTCCAAACCTACCCCATAGGGAGAGGGTCGATCAACGTGCACAGCAAGGTAAGCATGAGCAGCCTGAGTCCAAGGGCGTGGCAGTGGCACCCCTCCAAATTTTGGCCTTTTCACCCAGCAATCACCTTTTGGCCTCTGGCACCCATACCGTTGACCGACTCTCTCCCTATGGGGTAAGATTGGACCACATCGGTCACCTTCGAATTTCGGATAAATTCATGGGGTTTTGAGATTTTTTGGATTTTGGGTCATTTTCGTCACTTGCTCCGATTTACCCGCCATCTCACCCACAGGTCGAGGGCGGCTACGGCTGCCGTGGAGTCCAAGTTGACACCACTCAGGCCAACGGTATGGGTACCAGAGGCCAAAAGATGATTACTGGTTGATAGGGACCAAATTTCGAGGGGTGCCACTGCCACGCCCTTGGACTTAGGCTCCTCATGCTTACCTTGCTGTGCACTTTGACCGATTCTCTCCCTGTGGGGCAAGTTTGGACCAAATCGGTCACCTTCGAATTTTCGGCTAAATTCATGGGGTTAATCCTTTGAGATTTTTTGGATTTTGGGTCATTTTGGTCACTTGCTCCGATTTACCCGCCATCTCACCCACAGGTCGAGGGCGGCTAGGGCTGCCGTGGAGTCCAATTTGACACCACTCAGGCCAACGGTATGGGTACCAGAGGCCAAAAGATGATTACTGGTTGATAGGGACCAAATTTCGAGGGGTGCCACTGCCACGCCCTTGGACTTAGGCTCCTCATGCTTACCTTGCTGTGCACTTTGACCGATTCTCTCCCTGTGAGGCAAGTTTGGACCAAATCGGTCACCTTCGAATTTTCGGCTAAATTCATGGGGTTTGATCCTTTGAGATTTTTTGGATTTTGGGTCAAGTTTGGACCAAATCGGTACCTTCGAATTTTTGGATTTTGGGTCATTTTGGTCACTTGTTCCGATTAACCCGCCATCTCACCCACAGGTCGAGGGCGGCTACGGCTGCCGTGGAGTCTAACTTGACACTACTCAGGCCAACGGTATGGGGGCAAGTTTGGACCAAATAGGCGACCTTCGAATTTTCGGCTAAATTCATGGGGTGAAAAGGCCCAAATTTGGAGGGGTGCCACTGCCACGCCTGACCGACTCTCTCCCTGTGGGGCAGGTTTGGACCAAATCGGTTACCCTCGAATTTTCGGCTATATCCTTTGAGATATTTTGGATTTTGAGTCATATTCGTCACTTGGTCCGATTTACCCGCCATCTCACCCACAGGTCGATGGCGGCTAGGGCTGCCGTGGAGTCCAATTTGACACCACTCAGGCCAACGGTATGGGTGCCAGAGGCCAAAAGGTGATTACTGGGTGAAAAGGCCCAAATTTGGAGGGGTGCGACTGTCACGCCCTTGGACTCAGGCTGCTCATGTTTACCTTGCTGTGCACTTTGACCGACTCTCTCCCTCTGGGGCAAGTTTGGATCAAATCGGTCACCCTCGAATTTTCGGCCAGATTCATGGATTTTTTGGATTTTGGGTCATTTGGTCACTAGCTCCGATTTACCCGCCATCTCACCCACAGGTCGATGGCGGCTAGGGCTGCCGTGGAGTCCAATTTGACACTACTCAGGCCAACGGTATGGGTGCCAGAGGCCAAAAGGTGATTACTGGGTGAAAAGGCCTAAATTTCGAGGGGTGCCACTGCCACGCCCTTGGACTCAGGCTGCTCATGCTTACCTTGCTGTGCACTTTGACCGACTCTCTCCCTGTGGGGCAAGTTTGGACCAAATAGGCGACCTTCGAATTTTCGGCTTAATTCATGGGGTAAATCGGAGCAAGTGACAAAAATGACCGAAAATCCAAAAAAATCTCAAAGGATTAACCCCATGAATATAGCCGAAAATTCGAAGGTGACCGATTTGATCCTAACTTGCCCCACAGGGAGAGAGTCGGTCAAAATGCACAGCAAGGTAAACATGAGCAGCCTGAGTCCAAGGGCGTGGCAGTGGCACCCCTCCAACTTTGGGCCTTTTCACCCAGTAATCACCTTTTGCCATCTGGCACCCATACCGTTGGCCTGAGTGGTGTCAAATTGGACTCCACGGCAGCCGTAGCCACCCTCGACCTGTGGGTGAAATGGCGGGTAAATCGGAGCAAGTGACCAAAATGACCCAAAATCCAAAAAATCTCAAAACCCCATGAATATAGCCGAAAATTCGAGGGTGACCGATTTGGTCCAAACCTGCCCCACAGGGAGAGAGTCGGTCAAAGTGCACAGCAAGGTAAACATGCCCTGAGTCCAAGGGCATGGCAGTGGCATCCCTCCAAATTTGGGCCTTTTCACCCAGTAATCACCTTTTGGCCTCTGGCACCCATACCGTTGGCTTGAGTGGAGTCAAATTGGACTCCACGGCAGCCCTAGCCGCCCTCGACCTGTGGGTGAGATGGCGGGTAAATCGGAGCATGTGACCAAAATGACCCAAAATCCAAAAAATCTCATGTTCATATCGTCGTGACTCACAGTGAGCGTTGAAACGAATTTTAACATGGTAAAATTCGAAGGTGACCGATTTGCTCCAACCTTGACCCACAGGGAGAGAATCGGTTAAATTGCACAGCAAGGTAAACATGAGCAGCCTGAGTCCAAGGGCGTGGCAGTGGCACCCCTCCAAATTTGGGCCTTTTCAACCAGTAATCACCTTTTGGCCTCTGGCACCCATAACGTTGGCCTGAGTGGTGTCAAATTGGACTCCACGGCAGCCCTAACCGCCCTCGACCTGTGGGTGAGATGGCGGGTAAATCGGAGAAAGTGACCAAAATGACCCAAAACCCAAAAAATCTCATGTTCATATCGTCGTGACTCACAGTGAGCGTTGAAACGAATTTTAACATGGTAAAATTCTCGACCACCATGACTGTAGATTAGCCTAAGTTGAATAGGAAAAGTCATGTTCATTTTGTCCTGAGTCACAGTGAGCGTCGAAAATAAATTTAACATGGTAAAATTCTCGACGACCATGACTGTAGATTAGCTTAAGTTGAATTGGAAAAGTCATCTTCATGTCGTCGTGAGTCACAGTGAGCGTCGAAAATACTTTTAACATAGTAAAATTCTCGACCACCATGACTGTAGCTTAGCATAAGTTGAATAGGAAAAGTCATGTTCATTTCGTCCTGAGTCACAGTGAGAGTCGAAAATAATTTTATCATGGTAAAATTCTCGACCACCATGACTGTAGATTAGCTTAAGTTGAATAGGAAAGGTCATGTTCATTTCGTCGTGAGTCACAGTGATCGTCAAAAATAATTTTAACATGGTAAAATTCTTGACAACCATGACTGTAGATTAGCTTAAGTTGAATAGGAAAAGTCATGTTCATTTCGTCGTGAGTCACATTGAGCGTCGAAAATAATTTTAACATGGTAAAATTATCGACCACCATGTCTGTAGATTAGCTTAAGTTGAATAGGAAAAGTCATCTTCATTTCGTCGTGAGTCACAGTGAGCGTCGAAAATAATTTTAACATGGTAAAATTCTCGACCACCATGACTGTAGATTAGCTTAAGTTGAATAGGAAAAGTCATGTTCATTTCGTCGTGAGTCACAGTGACCGTCGAAAATAATTTTAACATGGTAAAATTCTCGACCACCATGACTGTAGATTAGCTTAAGTTGAATAGGAAAAGTCATGTTCATTTCGTCCTGAGTCACAGTGACCGTCGAAAATGATTTTAACATGGTAAAATTCTCGACCACCATGACTGTAGATTAGCTTCAGTTGAATAGGAAAAGTCATGTTCATTTCGTCCTGAGTCACAGTCACCATGACTGTGAATTAGCTTAAGTTGAATAGGAAAAGTCATGTTCATTTCGTCCTAAGTCACATTGAGCGTCGAAAATAATTTTAACATGGTACAATTCTCGACCACCATGACTGTAGATTAGCTTAAGTTGAATCGGAAAAGTCATGTTCATTTCGTCCTGGGTCACAGTGAGCTGTTGAGACAATTTTATCATGGTAAAATTCTCGACCACCATGACTGTAGATTAGCTGAAGTTGAATAGGAAAAGTCATGTTCATTTCGTCCTGAGTCACAGTCAACGTCAAATTTTTTTTAACAAGGCAAAATTTCCGACCACCATGACTGTAGATTAGCTTATGTTGAATAGGAACAGTTATGTTCATTTCGTCCTTAGTCACAGTGAGCGTCGAAAATAATTTTAACATGGTAAAATTATCGACCACCAAGACGATTAGCTTAAGCTGAATAGGAAAAGTCATGTTTATTTTGTCCTGAGTCACAGTCACCATGACTGTAGATTAGCTTAAGTTGAATAGGAAAATTCATCTTCATTTCGTCATGAGTCACAGTCAGCGTCGAAAATAATTTCAACATGGTAAAATTCTCGACCACCATGAATGTAGATTAGCTTAAGTTGAATAAGAAAAGTAATGTTCATTTCGTCCTGAGTCACAGTGAGCGTCGAAAATCGTTTTAACATGGTAAAATTCTCGACCACCATGACTGTAGATTAGCTTAAGTTGAATAGGAAACGTCATGTTCATTTCGTCGTGAGTCACAGTGAGCGTCGAAAATAATTTTAACATGGTAAAATTCTCGACCACCATGACTGTAGATTAGTTTAAGTTGAATAGGAAAAGTCATTTTCATCTCGTCCTGAGTCACAGTGAGCGTCGAAAATAATTTTAACATGGTAAAATTCTCGACCATGATGACTGTAGATTAGCTTAAGTGTAATTGGAAAAGTCATGTTCATTTCGTCGTGAGTCACAGTGAGCGTCGAAAATAATTTTAACATGGTAAAATTCTCGACCACGATGACTGTAGATTAGCTGAAGTTGAATAGGAAAAGTCATGTTCATTTCGTCGTGAGTCACAGTTAGTGTCGAAAATAATCTTAACATGGTAAAATTCTCGACCACCATGACTGTAGATTAGCTTCAGTTGAATAGGAAAAGTCATGTTCATTTCGTCCTGAGTCACAGTAAGCTGTTGAGACAATTTTAACATGGTAAAATTCTCGACCACCATGACTGTAGATTAGCCTAAGTTGAATAGGAAAAGTCATTTTCATTTCGTCCTGAGTCACAGTGAATGTCGAAAATAATTTTAACATGGTAAAATTCTCGACCACAATGATTGTAGATTAGCTTAAGTTGAATAGGAAAAGTCATGTTCATTTCGTCCTGAGTCACAGTGAGCGTCGAAAATAATTTTAACATGGTAAAATTCTCGACCACCATGACTGTAGATTAGCTTAAATTGAATAGTAAAGGTCATATTCATTTCGTCCTGAGTCACAGTGACCGTCGAAAATAATTTTAACATGGTAAAATTCTCGACCACCATGACTGTAGATTAGCTTAAGTTGAATAGGAAAAGTCATGTTCATTTCGTCGTGAGTCACAGTGAGCGTCGAATATAGTTTTAACATGGTAAAAGTCTTGACCACCATGACTGTAGATTAGCTTAAGTTGAATTGGAAAAGATATGTTCATTTCGTCGTGAGTCACAGTGAGCGTCGAAAATAATTTTAACATGGTAAAATTCTCGACCACCATGACTGTAGATTAGCTTAAGTTGAATAGGAAAAGTCATGTTCATTTCGTCGTGAGTCACAGTGAGCGTCGAAAATAATTTTAACATGGTAAAATTCTCGACCACCATGACTGTAGATTAGCTTATGTTGAATAGGAAAAGTCATGTTCATTTCGTCCTGAGTCACAGTGAGCTGTTGAGACAATTTTAACATGGTAAAATTCTCGACCACCATGACTGTAGATTAGCTTAAGTTGAATAGGAAAAGTCATGTTCATTTCGACGTGAGTCACATTGAGCGTCGAAAATAATTTTAACATGGTAAAATTCTCGACCACCATGACTGTAGATTAGCTTAAGTTGAAGAGGAAAAGTCATGTTCATTTCGTCCTAAGTCACAGTGAGCGTCGAAAATAATTTTAACATGGTAAAATTCTCGACCACCATGACTGTAGATTAGCTTAAGTTGAATAGGAAAAGTCATGTTCATCTCGTCGTTAGTCACAGTGAGCTGTTGAGACAATTTTACCATAGCATTTTAAAATGCTAGAAAGTGCTTGGCCATCATGACTGTGGAGGAGCTTATCGTAAGTCAGGTTCATTTTGAAGTCCGTCAGTGACCCATCGCATTTCATTTAATATTTTAAATTGCTTGGCCATCAGTATCGTGATTATTTTGAAATCGTGGACCTGGCGCCTCACTTTTAACATGCATGTTTGGTCATCAGGACTTAAGTTGAGCTTAGGCTCAAAATCATAAGTCAGGTTCATTTTGAACTGTCACAGTGACCCATTGGCGACTCAGCAGGCAAGGGAGGCGGCGGTGGCTCAGCAGGCAGGGCGGTCCTGTAGTAAGGGGTGACTCTAGGCTACAGGGTCAGGAATGAGCAAACATCAGGAGAGAGCCAGTTGGCTCTGTTTAGGTTGGAGCAGTTTATTAAGGACCAAGGGGGCATATATAAAACAGTGACAGGGCTTTACATCACATTTGGGGAATATCCTGTTTGGGGTATAGAAGACAGTTGGATAGGAGCCGTGTATCGTCAACTGGTGTTGAATGGATACATTTTTCGGAACTCTGGTGGTTTCTTCAAACTCACAGTACAGTTTCATTGGTTTTTATTCAAACCTTTCACTTGGTTCACAAATACACTACATAGGTTATATGTGTTTTGGATTCTATACTGTCAACTGTTTATAACACCTTTGCACAACACCTGCTATCACACCGACTGCCGTCCTGCCCGGTGCGTCTAGGGTTTCATTCACCGGAAACGCTGGATATGCAAAATTTCCAGGTCCCAGCAATTATATTTACATTGTTTTCAATGGGAGTATTTGGTCTCCCACAACCAGTATTCTTATACTAATTATTGATTACATCCCATTTATTTATTATATAATATTTCCAAGGGGGAAAAGCTCGTTGTTATTGTGTTGTTCAACAATGTTGTGAGTTGGTGGTCGACTGCACTTATAAGTGTGCGTTCGTGTGTGTGTGTGTGTGTTGCCTGGTGGTCGCGCTGCTAAAGATTGATGGGTCAGCGATTTGTGTGTTGCATTGGACCTCGTGATGCTGAGTCGGCGTTTGATGCTTGTGGTGGACAGTGAGTGAGGAAGTGGGTTATATGACTGGGGTTATATTACTCGTCTTGTATATGGGGCGTATACATATCGCTCTCCCCCTGGGGTTAGGTGGCTCCCGGCACCTAGGTTACATGGTTTACAAAAGTATTCATATGGGTAATACATCGAGAAACATTTCAGAGACACAAAATCCTGTGGGATTAAATGTGAAGATGGGGGTGTTGTTGTTGAAGTGAATCTGAGGTCCCAAGGGGGGTCATGAACTGTAATTAAGGGTAGCGATGTTGTGTCTCAGAAGTGTAACGTTGTGTCTCACCAGATTACATGTTATATTAAATATCATATGAAAGGTTTCACTATATATTTGATAACACTGTTGAAATCACTTTCTAAATGTTATGGCGTTCATGTGTTTAACACTATCACTGTAGGGAGTGTCATTTTCTAAACACTGTTCTATGGTCAGTTTGGTGTGTCACATCGCACTGTTTTATTTCATAGTATGTATATAGTTTCTCGTAAGAATTATTATGTTATTTAAGATATTGGGTGAGACACAAGAATAAACTTAATCTAGGTTTACAGTAAATTGGGAATGGGAGTTGAAAGGTTATGGAAGGTTTTACTTCGTGCAACAGATTTTGGTCAATATTACCAGTATAAAGAGAATGATTAAGAGTGAAAGGGCTGTGGAGGTATATGGCAGTACCTGTAGTGTAGGTCAAGAGTAATTAATGATGTATTTCATTTTGGAGGATGAAGGTTATGTCTCAATGAATGAGGATATGTTTATCTGACTCTCGCTAAGGTTATATTGGTCGGAAGGAAGTAGAGAAGTTTCAATAGATATGCGGAAAGGAGTTCTTATTGGAAATGGGCCATTTTAACCTCCACTGATAGATACATGACGTCCTGCATCTTCAGGGGCGAGAGCTAGAGTGCATGTTTAGTTGCGTCGACGCAGAGTCATGGGATGAGACTTGCGTTTGGGTGAGTTATGTGTGGTCGTGGTAGGTGGGTTGTTGATGGGAAGTGGGATTGGGTCGAGGTTGAGTTTGACCTTTCTCAGCTTCTCTCCATGTATGGTCGCGGTTGTGTGATCGGAAGGATCTGTTAGTTGAAAAACATTGTTAGGGAGTGAGCTTGTGACTGTGAAGGGACCTAAGAACTTGGGTCTGAGTTTGTTAGTCCTGGTTGAGTCTTTGACCATGACAGTGTCACCAAGCGTTATGTCAAGTGGAATTGAGCGTTTGTGTTGTTTTGTCTTTGTCTTTTCCTGGGCTTCTTTCAAGTTTGTTCTAACTTGTTTGTAAATGGTTTGCATACCTCTTTTGATGCAGTGTGTGAGGTTATCTAGGTTGTATAAGGGTGGGGGTGGTTGGTTGAATATTTGGTAGGGTAGGCGCATTGGTTGGCCGAAAATGATCTCATGTGGGGACATCTTTGTTGCGGAATTGACCGTGCTATTGATACTGGCTTGTACCGTTGAGAGGGGCGTAACGTCACCATAGAAATAGGGTACTGGGGAGAGATGAGCGGTGTGTGGAAATATCTCTTGATGAGGGTAGTGCCTCGTTGATGTTCTCGTAAAAAAAGGAAGAAAGGCAGTATCAGGGAGGGGAATGGATGGGTTGGTTAATACTAGTATTGAAAATACCAAGTATTTTGAAAGGATGGTGTTTAGTTTACCTTATTTAGAGGCGGGTGGATAATGTGGAGTCGGTGGCGATAACGTAGGTATTGTGCAAGGTGTGGGTTTGCTTGTAGAGAATATCTTGAGAAAATGGCTGCCACCAGGTGGTGAGAAAAAGGTAATTTTCACCACCGCTTCTATTACTGCGAAGTTTGGAGTAGGTACCGGCTGTTGTGTAGAGGGGTGTGTAGGACGAGTCTTCGATAGTCTTTCTTCTGGTAGTTGTGGCGAGTTCTGGGGACGTGGTTGTGGCCACCGCGAGCCACCAGTAATGTATCGTCAACTGGTGTTGAATGGATACATTTTACGGAACTCTGGTGGTTTCTTCAAACTCACAGTACAGTTTCATTGGTTTTTATTCAAACCTTTCACTTGGTTCACAAATACACTACATAGGTTATATGTGTTTTGGATTCTATACTGTCAACTGTTTATAACACCTTTGCACAACACCTGCTATCACACCGACTGCCGTCCTGCCCGGTGCGTCTAGGGTTTCATTCACCGGAAACGCTGGATATGCAAAATTTCCAGGTCCCAGCAATTATATTTACATTGTTTTCAATGGGAGTATTTGGTCTCCCACAACCAGTATTCTTATACTAATTATTGATTACATCCCATTTATTTATTATATAATATTTCCAAGGGGGAAAAGCTCGTTGTTATTGTGTTGTTCAACAATGTTGTGAGTTGGTGGTCGACTGCACTTATAAGTGTGCGTTCGTGTGTGTGTGTGTGTGTGTGTGTGTGTGTGTGTGTGTTGCCTGGTGGTCGCGCTGCTAAAGATTGATGGGTCAGCGATTTGTGTGTTGCATTGGACCTCGTGATGCTGAGTCGGCGTTTGATGCTTGTGGTGGACAGTGAGTGAGGAAGTGGGTTATATGACTGGGGTTATATTACTCGTCTTGTATATGGGGTGTATACAGCCGATATAGGAAAAATCACAATCATTTATATTTTGAGAGGTGAGTCTACCATGATTGGCTAGAAGGCAATATACTGTACAGCCCAGGTATTTCTACTTTTGTGTGAGATATGGGTTCCTACAGGCATCACACACATGTTGTTAATGAGGCTTTTATCTTTTTCCTGAATGTTTGCCAACTAATATTAACGCTGGTCTTGTTCTGGTGTTGAATCCAAGTCACCAGCATTTTTTCCATCCTCTCCATTGTCAACGATCTGGTGTAATGTCCTAGGACCTAGATGAACCTGCTTCCACAGTTGCTCGTATTTTTGCAGCATTGCCTCCGATGCACCTCTGTGCGCTCTCCCTCAATCCCAGGACATGGGATATGACCAAAGTTTTTTGTCCTTTTTTGTCCAGCTCAAAATTTCCATCTTCTTAGCCAGAGTAAGTGATTTGCACTGTATTTTCCTAGTGGGAGGGCTGCTGCTGGTTCCAAGAATATGAAGGACGTTTTGGGGCCATCTTGACGAACAAGTAAAGTGGCTGGACAGGCTGTAACTAAAAATAAGAGGGCTGTAAACATTGAACTGGGAGCAGGAGCGGCCACCTGTCAGCAGGCAGTGGAACTACACATCTGCCACACTCTTTGAAATGCGGTTGGGGCAAATCGCATCTTAGCAAACAAATTGCACAATTTTAATTAATTGTAATATTTTCAATGTTCCATCCTACACACTCAATTCAGGGTTCATTTTGAACATACAGTAGGTCCTACCTGTTCAGCTCTCACACCTCTATGTGAAATCATGTGAGCAATCCCAACTCTGCCTTCCTCACCTTCTTCACTCATTCTTTCCACGTGTCCAAACCATCCCAATACTCTTTCATCAACTCTATCTCCCAACTCTCTTTCCACCCCCGTTCTCCTCCTCACCTCATTTCTCACTCTATCCAGCCTAGGAATATAATGAAAGAAGTTCAGTTCAGCTAAAGTATTGTCTATTAACTTCCTTCATTTGTGTTCCAGGACCCAAGTAGTTGGATTGTGGAGACCTACCCTTGGCCCCCTGGCAGCCATGCAGGACCTCAAGCCCTCATCACACTCAGGCCAGAAGATGTTGGATATGATACTTTGGCTCCTTCTATCCCCAATTCCAGCAGCCAGGACAAATTTAAATCTGATAGTCAAGGGGAGAATGATCCTTTGGTAAGATTACTAGTATATGTACAGTGTAATAAGTGCTATTAATAATCAATCTACATACCAAGGGCTATTTCCCCTTTTACAAGGGAGGTAGCCAGTCAAGGCATGTACCCACTTTTAAAAATTCTTTTAAATCCTTGTGGATGAAGGACTATCCCGGTCTCCCATCCACTGTCTAGGTCAGAAAATGCAGAAAAGACCATACCTCCACAAAATAATGACAATAATAATAACAACAACAGTACATACATATACCAAGGGAGGTAGCCAAAAATAATAAAGGCATAAAAACCATTCCCACCCATTCCATCCCTATCACACTCCCCTACACCCGCTTCCCTCCCTCTTATTTTGGCACCTCCTGGATGACGGGTCATCCTGTATCTTGTCCACTGCCCGGGGTCAGAAGCAGTATCGTAAGACACAGCACATCCACAGCAAGGCCGCTTCATTAAATCACCGACCCCCCCTCTCCATCCCCTCATGCATACGGGGAGAAATCCCTTCGGGTTGCGTCAAAATTTTCTCACACATACTCCCTCTCCCCCCAACCCCTCCACCCATTCCACCTCATGGATCACGTTCTCACACATACTCCCTTCCCCAACCCCACCCATTCCACCTCATGGATCCATTCACCTGTCTTCTGGTCTCTCCCGTCCTTCCTCAACAGACATTCCCCTCTTCCCCAAAGCCCCCTTTACCCCATCCATCCATCTCATCCAAGGTTGCCCCCTCCTGTTCACTCCTTTCACATCTTACTAGTCTTTCTTTACTCACTCTCTCGATGTGTCCAAACCATCCCAATTCTCTTTCATCCACCCTATCTCCCATTCCACCCCTATTCTCCTCCTCATCTCCTCATTTCTCACTCTAACCAGCCTAGTAACCCCTATCGTACTTCTCAGACACCTCATCTCAAACACATTCAAACTCTTCTCTTCCTCTCTTAGGTTCTATGTTTCTGCCCCATACAGTGTTGTCAGCACAATCACTCCCTCATATAATCTCCTCTTATCATCATCCATTCCCAAATGTCTGTTTCTCATCACACTTTTTGATCCACCAAGGCAATTACTCGCTTCTCTCAATCTACATTCTACCTCCACTTCCACCCATCCCTTTCCTGTCATGTTTACATCCAAGTATCTAAAAGTTTCCACTTCCTCCAGTTTCTCCCTTAATCGTCACTTCCAGTCTGCTGCCACTTTCACCCCTTGTACATCTCATCACCTTACTTTTACCCACATCTCCAACTTCCTTCTTGCACAGCAAGGTAAAAATGAGCAACCTGAGTCCAAGGCCGTGGCAGTGGCACCCCTTCAAATTTGGGCCTTTTCACCCAGTAATCACCTTTTGGCCTCTGGCACCCATACCGTTGGCCTGGGTGGTGTCATACTGGACTCCACGGCAGCCCTAGCCACTCTCGACCTGTGGGTGAGATGGCGGGTAAATCGGAGCAAGTGACCATAATGACCCAAAATCCAAAAAATCTCAAAGGAACCCCATGAATTTAGCCGAAAATTGGAAGGTGACCGATTTGGTCCAAACTTGCCCCACAGAGACACAGTTGGTCAAAGTGCACAGCAGAATAAAACACGAGCAGCCTGAGTCCAAGGGCGTGGCAGTGGCACCCCTCCAAATTTGGACCTTTTCACCCAGTAATCACCTTTTGGCCTCTGGCACCCATACCGTTGGCCTGAGTGGTGTCAAATTGGACTCCACGGCATCCTTAGCCGCCCTCGACCTGTGGGTGAGATGGCGGGTAAATCGGAGCATGTGACCACAATGACCCAAAATCCAAAAACTCTCAAAGGCCCCATGAACTAAGCCGAAAATTCGATGGTGATCGATTTGGTCCAAACTTGCCCCACAGGGAGAGAGTCGGTCAAAGTGCACAGCAAGGTAAACATGAGCAGCCTGAGTCCAAGGGCGTGTCAGTGGCACCCCTCCAAATTTGGGCCTTTTCACCCAGTAATCACCTTTTGGCCTCTGGCACCCATACCGTTGGCCTGAGTAGTGTGAAATTGTACTCCACGGCAGCCTTAGCCACCCTCGACCTGTGGGTGACACGTCGGGTATATCGGAGCAGGTGACCAAAATGACCCAAAATCCAAAAAAATCTCAAAAAACCCCATGAATTTAGCCGAAAATTCGAAGGTGACCGATTTGGTTCAAACTTGCCCCACAGGGGAGAATCGGTCAAAGTTCACAGCAAGGTAAACATAAGCAGCCTGAGTCCAAGGGCGTGGCAGTGGCACCCCTCCAAATTTGGGCCTTTTCACCCAGTAATCACCTTTTTGGTAAATCGGAGCAGGTGACCAATATGACCCAAAATCCAAAAAATCTCAACGGATTAACCACATATATTTGGCCGTAAATTCGAAGGTGACCGATTTGGTCCAAACTTGTCCCGCAGGGAGAGAGCCACCCTCGACCTGTGGGTGACATGTCGGGTAAATCGGAGCAGGTGACCAATATGACCCAAAATCCAAAAAATCTCAAAGGATTAACCCCATGAATTTGGCCGGAAATTCGACGGTGACCGATTTGGTCCAAACTTGCCCCACAGGGAGAGAGTCGGTCAAAGTGCACAGCAAGGCAAACATGAGCAGCCTGAGTCCAAGGGCGTGGCAGTGGCACCCCTCCAAATTTAGGCCTTTTCACCCAGTAATCCTCTTTTGGCTTCTGGCACCCATACCGTTGGCCTGAGTGGTGTCAAATTGTACTCCAAGGCAGCCCTAGCCGCCCTTGACCTGTGGGTGAGATGGTGGGTAAATCGGAGCAAGCGACCAAAATGACCCAAAATCCAAAAAATCTCGAAGGTCACTGATTGGTCCAAACTTGCCCAACAGGTAGAGAGTCGTTCAAAGTGCACAGCAAGGTAAACATGAGCAGCCTGAGTCTAAGGGCGTGGCAGTGGCACCCCTCGAAATTTGGGCCTTTTCAACCAGTAATCAAGTTTTGGCCTCTGGCACCCATACCGTTGGCCTGAGTGGTGTCAAATTGTACTCCACGGCAGCCCTAGCCGCCCTCGACGTGTGGGTGAGATGGCGGGTAAATCGGAGCATGTGACCAAAATTACCCAAAATCCAAAAAAATCTCAAAGGATGGTGACCGATTTGGTCCAAACTTGCCCCACAGGGAGAGAATCGGTCAAAGTGCACAGCAAGGTAAACATGAGCAGCCTGAGTCCAAGGGCGTGGCAGTGGCACCCCTCCAAATTTGGGCCTTTTCACCCAGTAATCACCTTTTGGCCTCTGGCACCCATACCGTTGGCCTGAGTGGTATTAAATTGGACTCCACGGCAGCCTTAGCCGCTATGGATCTGTGGGTGAGATGGCGGGTAAATCGGAGCAAGTGACAAATATGACCCAAAATCCAAAAAATCTCAAAGGAAAATTCGAAGGTGACCGATTTGATTCCAACTTGCCCCACAAGGAGAAAATCGGTCAAAGTTCACAGCAAGGTAAACATAAGCAGCCTGAGTCCAAGGGCGTGGTAGTGGCACCCCTTCAAATTTGGACCTTTTCACCCAGTAATCACCTTTTGGCCTCTGGCACCCATACCGTTGGCCTGAGTGCTGTCAAATTGGACTCCACGGCAGCCCTAGCCGCCTTCGACCTGTGGGTGAGATGGCGGGTAAATCGGAGCAAGTGACCAAAATGACCCAAAATCCAAATAGTCTCAAAGGATTAACCCCATGAATTTAACCGAAATTCGAAGGTGACCGATTTGTTTGGGATCCCTATACGCCACGCTCGCATCCACGTGTGGTCTTCACCTGCCACTCAGTCTTCAGTGGTCACAATTCCACTCGTCTGAGCCATCGGAACACTCAACAAACCCGTTGCAGATGTTGGCAGAGGACAGGCATTCCCCCAGGGGACACCGGTGGCCCTGACACGTTGCATTCACGGGACGACTCAGCTCACTCTGCGTCAGCTCCATAACCTGGAAAATGGAAGAATGTTTTCCTTAAGGTTAATTAAACCGTCAGCAATCCCTTCAGCTGACAGAGGAATAAAACTATCTAGATTTAGCCAAAGAAAAATCTGACATGGTGATCTTCAGGTTGAAGAGTGTCTGACTAAGGGAGGAATGGTTATAGTGGATTGGCTAGTGAGGTTATTCAATGTGTGACCAAGGAAGGGTAATGTGCCAAGGGACTGGAGAAGTGCAAATACAGTTCTGCTTCATAAAGGAAAAAGAGACAATATTGGGGAGTGGGGGAGTTGGGGTGAAGGTAAGTAGTGAAGGAAGCAAGTAAAATTAAAAATGTCATGAGAAATAGGTGTCTGAGAATGGATACAATGAGGAGCTTTTATGGAGGAGTGATTATGTCTATGACACCGGGTTAGAGACTTGGAATAATGCAGGAAAACACAGCACTTCCACAGCAGAGCCTGACAACCACAGCTGGTTTACCCCCGCAGCTTCATTTACAGTTTCTTACTGTGGACAAAAAAAAAAAAAAAAATCATTATCAAGACTATGATTGATCTCACATCACTCATAATCATTACCTCCCTGCAAGTGAAGAGACTTTTAACACTTAGACTTTGGGTAGTCTGCCTATGTTGGAGCACTTGTGACATACCTGGTCAATCCAGGAGAGGTACTTGACGACTTTGGTGTAGACCCCTGGGCGGTGTGGACGTGCACACCCATAGCCTTTGCTCGTGACGCCTACCAGTTGCCAGCGACCATCAGGTTCCTGTGTGGAGATATTTACCTTGTTGTATTTACCTAGTTGTATTATACGGGAAGGGAGCTATGCTCATGGTGACCCGTCTTTGTATCTTTCAGCATCAAGGAGGAAGAGCTGTGAATATAATGAGAAAATAGGTCTAAAGGAAACTACTTAACCCATAATGCGGCTAGATGGTGAGAGATACAGAGAGAGAGAGAGCAAGACAGAGAGAGAGAAGTTAAGAATTAAACAAATAAAAACCTCAGCAATGGTAGTCAGCCACGAGGAACATAACTGTTCTGTGATTGCATACATACATATACTAAGATTTTCTTCAACTTACAAGGGAGGTAGCCAAAGTCAATAGGCATAATTCCACTCCCGCCCATTCCATCCCCACCCACTCCACTCCCATCCACCCCCCTCCATGCCTCCCTCTTTTCTTGTATCCTACTGGATGATGGGTCATCCCTTCATCTCACCCACTACCCTGGGATTGCATTTAAACAAAAAGTCTTTGGGGAATCTCACCCATGACTTTCTTTCCCCGTAACAAGAATGTCTGTGAATTCAAAAGACAGTAGTGAAGGATGCAGTGTTTGTACCAAAAAACTAGCATTTCACTGTAATATACCTTGACAAAGGTCTTCGAGAACCTACCTGTCGGGCAAGTTTGGACCAAATCGGTGACCTTCGAATTTGCGGCTAAATTCATGGGGTTAATCCTTTGAGATTTTTTGGATTTTGGGTCATTTTGGTCACTTGCTCCGATTTACCCGCCATCTCACCCACAGGTTGAGGGCGGCTAGGGCTGCCGTGGAGTCCAATTTGACACCACTCAGGCCAACGGTATGGGTGCCAGAGGCCAAAAGGTGATTACTGGGTGAAAAGGCCCAAATTTGGAGGGGTGCCACTGCCACGCCCTTGGACTCAGGCTGCTCATGTTAACCTTGCTGTGCACTTTGACCGACTCTCTCCCTGTGGGGCAAATTTGGACCAAATCGGTCACCTTCGAATTTACGGCCAAATTCATGGGGTTTTCCTTTGAGATTTTTTGGATCCTGGGTCATTTTGGTCACTTGCTCCGATTTACCCGCCATCTCACCCACAGGTCGAGGGCGGCTAAGGCTGCCGTGGAGTCCAATTTGACACCACTCAGGCCAACGGTATGGGTGCCAGAGGCCAAAACTTGATTACTGGGTGAAAAGGCCCAAATTTGGAGGGATGCCACTGCCACGCCCTTAGACTCAGGCTGCTCATGCTTACCTTGCTGTGCACCTTGACCGACTCTCTCCCTGTGGGGCAAGTTTGGACTAAATCTATTTTGGGTCATTGTGGTCACTTGCTCCGATTTACCCGCCATCTCACCCACAGGTCGAGGGCGGCTAGGTCCAATTTGAAACCACTCAGGCCAACGGTATGGGTGCCAGAGGCCAAAAGGTGATTACTGGGTGAAAAGGCCCAAACTTGGAGGGGGGCCACTGCCACGCCCTTGGACTCAGGCTATTCATGCTTACTTTGCTGTGCACATTGACCGACTCTCTCCCTCTGGGGAAAGTTTGAACAAAATCGGTCACCTTCGAATTTTCGGCTAAATTCATGGGGTTAATCCTTTGAGATTTTTTTTTTTTTTCTTTTGGGTCATTTTGGTCACTTGCTCCGATTTACCCGCCATCTCACCCACAGGTCGAGGGCGGCTAGGGCTGCCGTAGAGTCCAATTTGACACCATTCAGGCCAACGGTATGGGTGCCAGAGGCCAAAAGGTGATTACTGGGTGAAAAGGCCCAAATTTGGAGGGGTGCCACTGCCACGCCCTTGGACTCAGGCTGCTTATGCTTACCTTACTGTGCACTTTGACCGACTCTCTCCCTGTTGGACAAGTTTGGACCAAATCGGTCACCTTCGAATTTACGGCAAAATTTGAGATTATTTGGATTATTTGGATCCTGGGTCATTTTGGTCACTTGCTCCGATTTACCCGCCATCTCACCCACAGGTCGAGGGCGGCTAGGGCTGCCGTGGAGTCCAATTTGACACCACTCAGGCCAACGGTATGGGTGCCAGAGGCCAAAAGGTGATTAGTGGGTGAAAAGGCCCAAATTTGGAGGGGTGCCACTGCCACGCCCTTGGACTCAGGCTGCTCATGTTTACCTTGCTGTGCACTTTGACCGACTCTCTCCCTGTGGGGCAAGTTTGGACCAAATCGGTCTCCTTCGAATTTTCGGCTAAATTTTCGGCTAAATTTTGCCCAAAATCCGAAGGTGACCGATTTGGTCCAAACTTGCCTCACAGCTACAGAGTCGGACAAAGTACAAAGCAAGGTAGACATGAACAGCCTTAGCCCAAGGGTGTGGCGGTGGCACCCCTCCAAACTTGGGCCTTTTCACCCAGTATTCACTTTTGGGCCTGTGGCACCCATACCGTATCCCTGAGTGGTGTCAAATTGGACTCCACGGCAGCCCTGGACGCCCTCGACCTGTGGGTGATATGGCGGGTAAATTGGAGCAGGTGACCAAAATGACCCAAAATAAAAAAAATCTCAAAGGAGAAACCATATGAATTTTGCCCAAAATCCGAAGGTGACCGATTTGGTCCAAACTTGCCTCACAGGTAGAGAGTCAGACAAAGTACAAAGCAAGGTAGACATGAACAGCCTTAGCCCAAGGGCGTGGCGGTGGCACCCCTCCAAACTTGGGCCTTTTCACCCAGTATTCACTTTTGGGCCTGTGGCACCCATACCGTATCCCTGAGTGGTGTCAAATTGGACTCCACGGCAGCCCTGGACGCCCTCGACCTGTGGGTGATATGGCGGGTAAATCGGAGCAGGTGACCAATATGACCCAAAATCCAAAAAAATCTCAAAGGAGAAACCATATGAATTATGCCCAAAATCCGAAGGTGACCGATTTGGTCCAAACTTGCCTCACAGCTAGAGAGTCGGACAAAGTACGAAGCAAGGTAGACATGAACAGCCTTAGCCCAAGGGCGTGGCGGTGGCACCCCTCCAAATTTGGGCCTTTTCACCCAGTATTTACTTTTGGGCCTGTGGAACCCATACCGTATCCCTGACTGGTGTGAAATTGGACTCCACGGCAGCCCTGGACGCCCTCGACCTGTGGGTGATATGGCGGGTAAATCGGAGCAGGTGACCAATAGGACCCAAAATCCGATGGTGACCGATTTGGTCCAAACCTGCCTCACAGGTAGAGAGGCGGACAAAGTACTAAGCAAGGTAGACATGAACAGCCTTAGCCCAAGGGCGTGGCGGTGGCACACCTCCAAACTTGGGCCTTTTCATCCAGTATTCACTTTTGGGCCTGTGGCACCCATACCGTATCCCTGAGTGGTGTCAAATTGGACTCCACGGCAGCCCTGGACGCCCTCGACCTGTGGGTGATATGGCGGGTAAATCGGAGCAGGTGACCAATAGGACCCAAAATACAAAAAAAAAAAAAATCTCAAAGGAGAAACCACATGAATTTTGCCCAAAATCCTAAGGTGACCGATTTGGTCCAAATTTGCCTCACAGCTAGAGAGTCGGACAAAGTATAAAGCAAGGTAGACTTGAACAGCCTTAGCCCAAGGGCGTGGCGGTGGCACACCTCCAAACTTGGGCCTTTTCACCCAGTATTCACTTTTGGGCCTGTGGCACCCATACCGTATCCTTGAGTGGTGTCAAATTGGACTCCACGGCAGCCCCGGACGCCCTCGACCTGTGGGTGATATGGCGGGTAAATCGGAGCAGGTGACCAATAGGACCCAAAATCCAAAAAATCTCAAAGTAGAAACCATATGAATTTTGCCCAAAATCCGATGGTGACCGATTTGGTCCAAACTTGCTCCACAGCTAGAGAGTCGGACAAAGTACAAAGCAAGGTAGACTTGAACAGCCTTAGCCCAAGGGCGTGGCGGTGGCACACCTCCAAACTTGGGCCTTTTCACCCAGTATTCATTTTTGGGCCTGTGGAAACCATACCGTATCCCTGAGTGGTGTCAAATTGGACTCCACGGCAGCCCTGGACGCCCTCGACCTGTGGGTGATATGGCGGGTAAATTGGAGCAGGTGACCAACATGACCCAAAATCCAAAAAAATCTCAAAGGAGAAACCACATGAATTTTGCCCAAAATCCGAAGGTGACCGATTTGGTCCAAACTTGCCTCACAGCTAGAGAGTCGGACAAAGTATAAAGCAAAGTAGACATGAACAGCCTTAGCCCAAGGGCGTGGCGGTGGCATCCCTCCAAACTTGGACCTTTTCACCCAGTATTCACTTTTGGGCCTGTGGCACCCATACCGTATCCCTGAGTGGTGTCAAATTGGACTCCACGGCAGCCCTGGACGCCCTCGACCTGTGGGTGATATGGCGGGTAAATCGGAGCAGGTGACCAAAATGACCCAAAATCCAAAAAATCTCAAAGGAGAAACCATATGAGTTTTGCCGTCCACTGTGGTGGAGTCTCTCCTTTTTGGCTAAATTAGGGCCAAATCGGGCGCCTTCTGCTTTTGGTCACCTGCTCCAATCTACCCGCCTTCTTATCCAGAGGTCGCGGCTGGTCAGGGCTCCTGTGACGTCAGTGGAGGCGGGAACCCCTGTGGCGGCGATGGCGGAAGCTGTGGCTTCTCTGAAGTAGCGACGTTGTTCTTAGTCGATCGTGACGTCCAGTGTGCATAAGAGGTCGTGCCTGGCGTTAGTGGGGCTGGGCGTCGTTGGTAGCGGTGGCGACATCATTGAAATAGTGATGTCGATCTGCGACGATCGTGACATCTAGTGCGGAGAAGGGGCCTTGAGCGACGTCAGTGGAAACGGGATCTCCCTGGAGATGGCGCAGACAGCAAATTTTGAAAGCGGTGGCTTCACTGAAGTAGCGGCTTCGATCTGCGTCGCTCGTGACGTCCAATGCAGGGGAGAGGCCGTGAGGGACGTCAGTGGAAGCGCAAACTCCCTGGAGGCGGTGCAGACAGCAAATTTTGGAAGCGGTGGCTTCCCTGAAGTAGCGACGTCGATCTGCGTCGCTCGTGACGTCCAATGCGGGGGAGAGGCCGTGAGGGACGTCAGTGGAAGCGCAAACTCCCTGGAGACGGTGCAGACAGCAAATGTTGGAAGCGGTGGCTTCCCTGAAGTAGCGACGTCGATTTGCATCGATCGTGACGTCGAGCGAGGAGGCGGTCGTTACGTCGATTTCTAGCGATCGTGACGTCGAGCGAAGAGGCGATCATTACGTCGAGCGAAGAGGCGGTCGTGACGTCGAGCGAAGGGGCGGTCATGACGCCGAGCGAAGAGGCGGTCGTGACGTCGAGCGAAGGGGAGGTCGTGACGTCGAGTGAGGAAGCGGTCATGAGGGACGTCAGTGGAAGCGATAACCTTCTCGTCGGTGTGACGTTAGTGGTGTGTAGGGTGCAGCTGCTAGTCATTGTCGGTCGTAGCGCGTCAAAACTCCCGGGGGGGGGGGGGTTACTAATGTAACAAGGCATGTATGTTATTTGGACTATGGTGATGAGGAAGTGAATGAAGCTCGAGTGGGTTGCTGGATTTTATCCTGGTTAGTGCGAGTGTCGACCTAGGCTGGGTCGGCGCTCAGGCTCCGAGGCGTGCCCGACCGCAAAGTAACCGCGTGGGTCTGAGGACGAGCACCGCTGAATACAAGTGCTATAGAGAACTGCCCATGGAGACCAAAGCCTGGCTCCTTATATACACATCTTGCGTACGCTACAGTAGCAAAGGACCCACCCTCACTGAAACATGGCTTGGCAGGGCCTAGGTTGTGCTTTCATGAGGAGACAAATGCCTGTACTATAGGCGTAATATGGACTTAACCTACACAATAGTAAAACAAGGCCGAAGGCCAGCTGTTTCTACACCACATATACATACCTTGTCCATCCCATTTCTGCAGCGACCATACTATAAGCCAAAATGTCGCATAGACGTACACATATGGGGGACTGTTCACCACAGGGGTGCCACAGCCACGCCCTTGGGCCCAGGCTCCTCGCGCCTACCTCCCTGTCCACTGTGGCTGACTCTCTCCCTCTGGGGTAAATTAGGGCTAAATCGGGCACCTGCCGATTTTGGCTAAAATCAATGGGCAAAACCCTTGCAGATTTTGAGGGGCCATTTTGGTCACCTACTCCAATCTACCCACCATCTCACCCACAGGTGGCGGCTGGTCAGGGCTCCTGTGGGCACTTGGACACCGCTCAAACCAACAGTAAGGGCGCCAGAGGCCCAAAAGTGATAAATGGGAGAAAAGGCCCAAATTTGGAGGGGTGCCACAGCCACACCCTTGGGCCCAGGCTCCTCGCGTTTACCTCGCAGTCCTATGTGGCACCTGCCGATTTTAGCCAAAATCCATGGGCCCCCTTGCAGATTTTGAGGGGTCATTTTGGTTACCTGCTCCAATCTACCCAACATCTCACCCACAGGTCTCGGCTGGTCAGGACTCCTGTGGGGTCCACTTGGACACCGCTCAAGCCAACAGTACTGGTGTGGTGAACAGTCCCCCACAAGAACATATTGAGGCATGTGGTGAGCAGCCTCTTGGGAGAAAGTGTAAGGACAACTAGCCTTATGCGTCAGAGCATGTATGTTTGGACTACGGCCATAATACTCTTGTAATATATTTGTAGGCTACCAAAAACACAATTCCGGGCTACGCCCAGCAACCCTGTCCCAGCCTGAGGGACGCTACTTTTCGGTACGCCCCGAGGGTACTTAAAGGCGTGTGAGGTCAGGTCACGGTCAGTATTCCTTCAGACTCGGGCCTGCCAACATGCGTTTATGTGTGTATTCCAGTGTCCTTTCAATAAAGTACCTAACCTAAACCGACTGTCAATCTCTCCCTGTGTCACTAGCCCAGTAACAGCTCACTAGTTACACGGGCGCCAGAGGCCCAAAAGTGAAAAATAGGAGAAAAGGCCAGAATTTGGAGGGGTGCCACAGCCACGCTCTTGGGCCCAGACTCCTCACGCCTACCTCGCCGTCCACTGTGGCCGACTCTTTCCTTTGGGCAAAGTTAGGGCCAAATCGGGCCTGCTCCAATGTACACACCATCGCATCGACAGGTCACGGCTGGTCAGGGCTACTATAATATTTCTTTGTCGCGGCTCGTGCCGCTTAAATTGTTCTTATCGGCTTAAGAAACCTGCACAGCGAAGCTATAGCGATAATCCCATACCACACTCCTGGTCATATGGCCATTTCCCGAAGGTTGAGTGTGGTTTGAATTTTCCGCCAAAATCATCGGAAATTTAAAATTCCCGGCTCTGTGCAGGCATGCGCATTGTCGACTCCACCTCCCCCTCCCTTCTTAGCCGGCTAGCTCGAGCCGGGCGTCGAGTCACTTCAATGAGAAATGAAGGCTTCGCCTGTGGGAGGAGGGAGGGACCCTAAATCTGTGCAGGTTTCTTAAGCCGATAAGAACAATTTAAGCGGCACGAGCCGCGACAAAGAAATATTATCGGCTGAAAGAAACCTGCACAGCGAAGCTATGCATGAGACGAGGACAGGTGGGAGGAGAGGTGAAGCCTGATTCAAACCGTTATTACGTGTGTCTTTCCTATGGGAGACTTATTAATTTTATCACTCAGTAGAGGGGAGAAAGAAACGTCAAGTACCCACGCTGAAGAATGTGACATGCACAACATTGCACTGTTCACACAATGCGTAAATTATACGAAATTTGTATCCTGTTCAGCGGTTCCTGGCCCCTCCCCACTCCTCGGTCGCCCTTTGCCCCCTCCACTGCCCCCCCCCTTTTTTTTTTTTTTTTTTTTTTTGAGATGAGAGGGGTGGAGCCGTTTCCATGACGACACATGGGACAGGGGCGACCGAGTGGTAGAGACACCGTGTCCCCAAGGGAGTCGTCGATGTCCAGCCCCTAGGTCCCGCACCCGCTCCACAGAGTGGGTGCGGAGAAACGCCAGCGATGCCACAAAGTCCCTGATGCTGTGGGCGTGTGGGGTATGGCCCGGGTCGGCTCTCTCCCAAAAGCGGAAAGGCAGGTGCGCCCGGGACCTCGGGGTTAGAGGAATCCTAAATTTCGAGTTGTAGAAGAGATGATCCTCAGAAATCTCTTCCGTGTGGTTCACGTAGTCTTGGAACGCACGGACCGGGCGCAGTGGATGTGGGCGTCCTCCCTCCCGGAAGGACTGTATTCTGAGAGGGCCAATCATGTCGTCCGCTCGGCCGTTCCTGGCCAGGAATGTTGGTGATGGAGAGAGGGTTAGGGCCGAGCTGTCCTCCTCCAGTTTGGAGACGGACGGGTGGCGGGTGGTTGCCTCCAGTTGTGAAGCCCTGTAGTCAGTAGTCAAGGCGAGCAGAAAGACGACACGTTGAGGGAAGTGTTCTTCCTCCATAATGGCCCTTTCGAACGCCAGGTACTGCAGAACACAATGCAAGGACCAGGCCAGGACTGGTTGATGTCTCGGCTCTCTCGAGGCGCTGATCCCCTTCATTAGGAGGGTTCGCGTTCTCTGTGGCACTCGGATGTTCATGCCAAAGCGTAGCGGATCAGTGAGGGCTGTATAGTGAGGCAAGATAGTCGCCGGTGCCCTGTTGGTGGAGGTAACCAGCCAAGTCAGGAAGTCCGGAACCATGCTGGCGGAGATGGTCACCATCGCGCGTCTCCGAAGGCAGTTCCGGAATCTCCGTCAGCAGGACCCACACTGCCGCACTGAGGACGGAAGGTGAGCTCTGAGCATCTTGTCTGCTGCCTCTGTAGAGAAGAGTTGGCTGAGAGCTCCCCGTAGAAACTCCAAGCATCAAGTTGGAGTGACGCTTGGAGAGGCGCGGTAAGGCTGTTGGCTAGGCAGGCTGACCCCAGTAGAAGGGGAGAAGGGCCCCATCGCATTAGCTCCCCGAACCACGGCTGGGTTGGCCAGTAGGGAGCTATCAGGAGGACCTGACCCTTGAAGGACCTGAGGGTCTGTATCACCTTCAGGAGGACTAGTGTCGCTGGAGGAGGAAAATGAATACGTACCTCCAGCTGTTCCAGTCCTCCGTGACGGCGTCTGGGCCTCCTGTGCGTGTCCTTTGGATGCAGGTGAGGTAGAGGGGGAGCTGGGTCGTGTTTGGGAAGGTAAACAGGTCCACCTCTGGGGTGCCGTAGTGGAGGGAGAGCGACTCGAACACTTGTGGGCGTAGTTGCTACACTACGAAGGTCTCTTGAAACCTGGATAGAGCGACCGGCGTAGGGGCCCCGACCGAAGCCCGGGACGCAACAAGCTGTGGAGTGCTAAGGGTATCGGCCCGGGCAGGTCACGCGGGAGAAGTAGTAGGTTCCTGTTGACCTCCCGTACCAGCCGTCGGCGTCCCAAGCGGCTCAGTGGAAGGGCCGAAGTCGCGAAGTTGAGGTACCCCCCCCCCCGCCACTGAAGGAGGGAGAACGTGTGAGAGAAACACGCTTTCTTGGCGCAGGGGAGCACCCGAAGAGCGCTGACTGTGTCCTACTCAATCCCGAGCCAATGAAGTCCCTGTATGGGAGCAAGGGCAGACCCGTTCCAGTCCACCCCAAACTCCACGTCCGCCAACACTCTCAGAGCCACTGAGATGTCGGCCGATGCACCCTCCCCGGTGGGCAAATGCATCAACTAGCCGTCTAGGAACCTGAGCGTGGAGACGCTTGCTTCCGTCCAGCGTACGCCTACCACTCTCACTAGTTTTGTGAAGATCCTCGGGGTAAGCGAGAGACCGAAAGGGAGTATGCGAGGTCGAATTCGTTTCCGAGCGACCTCGTCCGTGGGCGTTAGTCAAGAGGCTTCGTCCTGGGTGAAGACGTTCCCTGAGCGTCTCCCACTAAGACGGGCCTGAACCCTCGGTATGTATCCAACTCACCCCAAGTCTTCCCGCGGGAAGTCCTCGAAGCCCGTGGCGAGCGTTCTCATCCAATAGTGTGTTATGGCAGTTTATGACGTCTCTTCACCCACAAGCGGACTTCTATATGTTTAATACCTGGTGACATCATGTGATTATACTGTGACGTCACCGGATTTAATCATGGCGCCATAGGATTGTCTCGTGACGTCACAGACACAAATTGACGTCATAGGACTACATGGTGACGTCAATTTATCACATAATGACGTCATCTTATCATACCGTGACATCACTGAGTCACAGTGAGCGTTGAAATAAATTTTGACATGGTAAAATTCTGGACCATCATGACTGTAGATTAATTTAAATTGAATAGGAAAGTCATGTTCATTTCGACCTAAGTCACAGTGAGCGTCGAAATTAATTTTAACATGGTAAAATTCTCGACGATCATGACTGTAGATTAGCTCAAGTTGAATAGGAAAGTCATGTTCACTTCGTCCAGAGTCACAGTGAGTTTTGAAATTAATTAAACATGGTAAAATTCTCGACCATCATGACTGTAGAATAGCATAGGTTGAATAGGAAAAGTCATATTTATGTCGATCTGAGTCACAGTGGGTGTTGAAATAGTTTTGATATGGTAAAGTTCTTAACCATCATGACTATAGGTTAGCTTATGTTGAATAGGAAAAGTCATGTCCCTTTCGACCTGAGTCACAGTGAGCGTCGAAATTAATTTTAACATGGTAAAATTCTCGACCATCATAACTGTAGATTAGTTTAAGTTGAATAGGAAAAGTCATACCCATTTCGACCTGAGTCACAGTGAGCGTCGAAATTCATTTTAACATGGTAAAATTCTCGACCATCATGACTGTAGATTAGCTTAGGTTGAATAGGGAAAGTCATGTCCATTTCGACCTGAGTCACAGTGAGCGTCGAAATTAATTTTAACAATTTTAAAAGTCTCGACCATCATGACTGTAGATCAGCTCAAGTTGAATAGGAAAAGTCATGGTCCTTTCGACCTGAGTCCCAGTGAGCGTTGAAATTTATTTTAACATGGTAAAATTCTTGACCATCATGATTCTAGATTAGCTTAAGTTGAATAGGAAAAGTCATGTCCATTTCGACCTGAGTCACAGTGAGCGTCGAAATTGATTTTAACATGGTAAAATTCTCGACCATCATGACTGTAGATTAGCTCAAGTTGAATAAGAAAAGTCATGTTCATTTCGACCCGAGTCACAGTGAGCGTCAAAATTGATTTTAACATGGTAAAATTCTCGACCATCATGACTGTAGATTAGATCAAGTTAAATAGGAAAAGTCATGTCCATTTCGACCTGAGTCACAGTGAGCGTCGAAATTGATTTTAACATGGTAAAATTCTCGACCATCATGACTAGATTAGCTCAAGTTGAATAGGAAAAGTCATGTCCATTTCGACCTGAGTCACAGTGAGCGTCGAAATTAACTTTAACATGGTAAAATTCTCGACCATCATGACTGTAGATTAGCTTAAGTTAAATAGGAAAAGTCATGTCCATTTCGACCTGAGTTTTTTTTTTTTTTATGGTCAAGGCATTTTATCTATACAATACCTAGCACTTTGCGTCAACTTAAACTGTACTATTTAAATCATTTTCCTCTTCTCATTACGCTAAATGTTTGTAGTTTATCTTTGAACCGATTTATACTAATTCTAACACTAGACTCCCTAAGCCTAAAGTTCTTTTGTGTTTTACTTGGGGGTGGAACATCAGGTAAGTCATTTTTAAACTCAAGCCAGGTGAAGTTGACAAGAGGTTGGCTGTGGCTCAAGAGAAGAGCTGTGTGGTAACATGGTATTTATTTATTTATTTTTATTTATTTATTTATTTATTTATTTATTTATTTATTTATTTATTTATTTATTTATTTATTTATCTATTTTTTTTTTTTTTGCTTAAGAAACATGGAAAGAGGGTGGTGCCGTGAGGCGTTAGACCATTGAAGGTTGGAGGTATGGTGCTGCCGAGGCCTGATGATCCTCGGGGCGCCACCCTCCGTATCATAAGACACGTCCCCTTGTCTTCCGGGAAGCCCGGGTTCTTACCACGGACGACTCGAAGACGTATGGGGAACGGATTACGACTGGAAATGTCAGACTACGCCGAGGGCCTGACAGAGCAAGCCATAAGGCGTTAGAGGGTCATTACTGGTCGGAGGTATGGGGCTGCCAAGAGGCCTGATGATCCTCGGGAGCACCCCCCTCCGTACCATAGGACACGTTCCCACGTCTTCCGAGAGGCCCGGGTTCTACCACGGACGGCCTGAAGACGGGGACGGATTGCGATCGTATATGGTCAAAGTCTACGCCTAGGTCCTGATACAAACCGTGAGGCAATAGAGGACCGATGATAGTCGGAGGTATGGGGCTGCCGAGAGGCCTGAAGCCCTTGGGGGGCGCCACCCTCCGTACCATAGGACACGTTCCCACGTCTTCCGAGAGGCCCGGGTTCTTACCACGGACGGCCTGAAGACGGGGACGGATTGCGATCGTATATGGTCAAAGTCTACGCCTAGGGCTTGATACAAACCGTGAGGCAATAGAGGACCGATGATGGTCGGAGGTATGGGGCTGCCGAGAGGCCTGAGGACCTTGGGGGGCGCCACCCTCCGTACCATAAGACACGTTCCCACGTCTTCCGAGAGGCCCGGGTTCTTACCACGGACGGCCTGAAGACGGGGATGGATTGCGATCGTATATGGTCAAAGTCTACGCCTAGGGCTTGATACAAACCGTGAGGCAATAGAGGACCGATGATGGTCGGAGGTATGGGGCTGCCGAGAGGCCTGAGGACCTTGGGGGGCGCCACCCTCCGTACCATAAGACACGTTCCCACGTCTTCCGAGAGGCCCGGGTTCTTACCACGGACGGCCTGAAGACGGGGACGGATTGCGATCGTATATGGCCAAAGTCTACGCCTAGGGCTTGAAACAAACCGTGAGGCAATAGAGGACCGATAATGGTCGGAGGTATGGGGCTGCCGAGAGGCCAGAGGACCTTGGGGGGCGCCACCCTCCGTACCATAAGACACGTTCCCACGTCTTCCGAGAGGCCCGGGTTCTTACCACGGACGGCCTGAAGACGGGGACGGATTGCGATCGTATATGGTCAAAGTCTACGCCTAGGGCTTGATACAAACCGTGAGGCAATAGAGGACCGATAATGGTCGGAGGTATGGGGCTGCCGAGAGGCCTGAGGACCTTGGGGGGCGCCACCCTCCGTACCATAAGACATGTTCCCATGTCTTCCGAGAGGCCCGGGTTCTTACCACGGACGGCTCGAAGACGGGAACGGATTGTGCTCGTATAATATCAAAGTCTACGCCTAGGTCCTGACAATCCAAGCTGTGGGACCGTAGAACTTAGATAAGGGGCCGCCGACACCAGAAGCCCCCCTCCGCACTACCAGACTCGCAGCAACGGGCACAAGCCGGAGCACAAGAAAAAAGAAGGTAACATTTGGATCACTAAAAGGGTAGTCGAAGAATGGGACAAACCAGCAGCAAAGCGGAAAGCGATAAAACTAACAGACGATTAACCAGCAGGAAACGGGACCGCCTGCTCCCATGTGGGCAGCAAGTTGACCACTCTGTCCCGTTTCCGCGATGTGAGTGACTCGACGCCCGGCTCGAGCTAGCCGGCTAAGAAGGGAGGGGATAGGGAGGGGGAGGTGGAGTCGACAATGCGCATGCCTGCACAGAGCCGGGAATTTTAAATTTCCGATGATTTTGGCGGAAAATTCAAACCACACTCAACCTTCGGGAAATGGCCATATGACCAGGAGTGTGGTATGGGATTATCGCTATAGCTTCGCTGTGCAGGTTTCTTTCAGCCGATAATGTCCACTTGGACACCGCTCAAGCCAACAGTACGGGCGCCAGAGGCCCAAAAGTGAAAAATGGGAGAAAAGGCCCAAATTTGGAGGGGTGCAACAGCCACGCCGTTGGGTCCAGGCTCCTCGCGTCTACCTCGCCGTCCACTGTGGCCCACCCTCTCCCTCTGGGCTGTTAGGGCCAAATCGGGCAACTGCCGATTTTGAGGGGTCATCTTAGTCACCTGCTCCATTCTACCCATCATCTCACCCACAGGTCGCGGCTGGTCAGGGTTCCTGTGGGGTCCACTTGGACATCGCTCAAGCAAACAGTACGGGCGATAGAGGCCCAAAAGTGAAAAATGGGAGAAAATGCCCAAATTTGGAGGGGTGCCTCAGCCACGCCCTTGGTCAGGCTCCTCGTGTCTACCTCGCCGTCCACTGTGGCCGGCTCTCTCCCTCAGGGCTAAGTTAGGGCCAAATCGGGTACCTGTCGATTTTGGCCAAAATTCTTGCAAATTTTGAGGGGTCATGTTGGCCACCTATTCTAATCTACCCACCATCTCACCCCCAGGTCGCGGCCGGTCAGAGCTCCTGTGGTGTCCACTTGGACACTGCTCAAGCCAACACTACTACGGGCGCCAGAATCCCAAAAGGGAAAATCGGAGACAAGGCCCAAATTTGGAGGAATGCGACAGCCACGCCATTGGGTCCAGGCTCCTCGCGTCTACCTCGCCGTCCACTGTGGCCGACTCTCTTCCTCTGGGCTCAGTTAGGGCCAAATCGGACACCTGCCGATTTTGAGGGGTCATTTTGGTCACCTGCTCCAATCTACCCATCATCTCACCCACAGGTCGAGGGCGGTCAGGGCTCCTGTGGGGTCCACTTGGACACTGCTCAAGCCAACAGTACAGGCGCCAGAGGCCCAAAAGTGAAAAATGGGAGAAAAGGTCCAACTGTTGGCCTGAGCGGTGTCCAAGTGAACCCCACAGGAGCCCTGACCGCTTTGAGATGGTGGGTAAATCGGGGCAGGTGACCAAAATGACCCGAAATGGAAAAAAATTCAAAGAGACCCATGAATTTTGCCGAAAATTGGCAGTTGACCGATTTGGCCAAAACTTAGCCCAGCATGAGAGTTTGGCACAGTGCACGGCGAAGTTGACATAAGAAACCTGGGTCCAATATTATCCTTCACCTGCAAGGTTGTACCAATACCATCTGGGCTTTTTCCTACCCCCAACTTAATATACAAAATACGTTACCACGCTACCCTAGGGTAGCGATGGGAGAGCAGATTAGAAATCTGCTTTGTTCGAGGGTTGGAAAGTGAGAGCGAAAGAGAGAACCCCACGCCTTGAAGCTGGGGCGCAGTGACTTCTCCTGAGTCAGTTACCGATTGTCACCATTCTTAGTGACTACATCTATTTCCGACAGTTTACATACGAGTTAACACAAGAGTAAAATAACATAATATAGACAAGAATAACAATAAATAATTGACAATACCATAACTAGCTAAGCTAAAAAATTACATAAAATTTATACCAGTACATCATAAGTGGTAACCACTCGAGCATTCATTGAATCAATATACATGAAGTGCAGATAATGAAAAGAACACATAGTTCGAAATAACAATTACATTTGCTGAGGATAACACAAAAAAGCATGTATGCTTATTTCCATTGTAGTCCTCATAAGGAGAAAGATTTGGGAGAGTTAATAAAAGACAACTTGTCAGTACGAGTCAAATTCTCATGAGCAGCATCAGCTGCCATGTGAACAATGCATCACACTAATCACATTATAAAATAGTACACAGACTCGACCTATTACCCACATACAAAATCCTCAACAGAAAGCAAACACATGAAAAAAATATTACAAATAAACTCAAGGCAACAATTATTATTTTCAAAACATACATTGTACAAGTTAACTAGTAGCTACAGTACTTCTTTTCTTTCACTATAAGACTAATTTTTTCTTCAGGCATCTTTTTATTTACTAATGTTTTGGACTCATTTGAAAGAATTGTATAGAGGGCCAACTTATTCATTTACAATTAATTACTCAAAGATATTTAGCAGCGCTCGGCAACATTTCTGAAGTTTTTCACATGTAATGCTCAAACTTCACATGGGAAGAAGTCCAAACATTCAAAGTACAAGTTAAAGGACATTCATACACTCACTTATAACCATACAATTTTATTACATTAAAACAATAACACTTATAAATCACTATCGAGAATTTGCTCTTTTCAACATTTTTGACATTTTAGTCTAACATTCAATCAATCCATTACTCAATTCTCTCTTCCAGGAGATTCATGACACCCAAGAAATGGGCTACAGCTATCATTTAGCCCACAGACTACTTAAAAAGATTTTGTCAAGTCATCTGGAGTTATAGAGTGTAAGACTGTGTAATATAACTAGTGACATAATTGGAAATGTGCTGTTCTTGCATTCACTTAGTTGTGGGTTTAAGTCCTGCACTTCTCTCTGATTTCCAGAAGCGACTGTTACTTGCTCCAACTATCCAAGCACACAAGGCAAAGGGGATAGCTTTGGCTGCAACTATATGCCTACTGGTATAGGCTCCTCACCACCTGTCTTCTGTGTGGTGATTGCATCCTGAGCACTTAGTGTCTGTTGGCATAGAGTACCATTATAAGGTTTAGTATTTGTGCAAATTCCCAGATGTTTACTTAAATGCCCAGATAGAATGAAGATTCACATATAGAAGGCACACAATGGAAATAAGCATTGAGGAAAACAATGGAAATAAGCTTACATGCTTTTGTGTTATCCTCGGCAATTGTACATACTTTTGTGTGTTATCCTCGGCAATTGTAATTGTTATTTCGAACTATGTGTTCTTTCCATTATCCGCACTTCATGTATATTGATTCAGTGCCAAAATAAAAGATTATTATTATTATATTATTATCACCTGAGTGGGTACTCACATGGCAATTCAAATCTCCAAATCGAAAAAATGAAGATACACAAGTGTATTTGTGAGGCTTTTCACTAGTGTGACTTTTTCATATGAAGATTCAGATCACCATCTTGAGAAAATGAAGTCACATGAGATGCATTTATGAGACTTATAACCAATGTGATCTCTTGTATGCATCTTCATATTCTTAGGGAAAACCAATGAAGATCATTTGTGCAAGTTCTCTTCAAAGTTGGGGGCCAAGTACTATAACTGGAGACTTAAGAACATAATAAAAACTTACCACCCATGTGAATTCTTGTATGACAATTCAGTTCTTCAGATTGAAAAAATAAGATTCACATAAAGTACACTTATGAGACATATCATCAAAATGGTAGTGAAAGACAAAGAGAAGGCAACACAACCAGCAACCAAACTGGTCCTCAGTCTGGTAGATAAGCCATGAGGAATGACTTAAAGTACTGGACCTACCAACTTTGAAAGATCAAAGAGAAAGAGATGATATGATTATAGTGTTCAGGTCATTAAAGGGGATAGATTGCACTGATATAAGAGATCTGATTAAAGATGAGAGGGCTTTAAGAGGTCATGGAAGTGAATTGATAAAGGATGTGAAGAGAGATGTATATATATGTGGAATAGCTTAGGTGATATAGCCCAAGCTCAAACAGTACATGAATTCAAAGCTAAATATAATTGGAAAGATTAAGTTGGAACTGTACATGAATTTGAGTCTAGGGATGTTAGAAAATTAGAAAATAGGAGATGGGACCCAATGAGCATTGCTCCTTTCCTGTATACTACAATTAAATAAATACAAGACTCTCCCTTATGTTTCCCTCCCACACCTCCACAGAGGCTGGGGTAGACTCCAAAGAACAGACATGTTTGGGTTATGGGAAGAGGAGTGTCCAGATAAATGGTTTGCAATGAAACATTATAGGACCAGGGATACCCCCAGGAAAACACATTAGACTTAAAAGCATTCACTGTGTGCCTATAGTTCTGCATTATGTCCTCACAGTGTAGCCCTGCACCCCAACCCCCAGGGTTGGCAGGAAGAATGAGTGAAATATCACCAGAATTGCATGAATGAAATCAAAATACTGATTCCTTACATTTTTGGGTAAGAAATAAATTACCTTACTCAAACCTGACCTAACATATACCCAGGCTCTTTCCCCCTTACAAAGGAGGTAGCCAAAAAGGAAAAGGCATAAAATCATTTTCACCCATTCCATCCCTGAATACACTCCACACCCCTCCACCCTCCCTCTCATCTTAGCACCTCCCGGATGACGGGTCATCCCTGCACCTTGTCCACTGCCCTGGGTCAGAAGCAGTGTCACAAGACACAGCCCATCCACAGCAAGGCCGCTTCATTAAATCGGCGACCCCCCTCTCTGTCCCCCCATGCATAAAAGGAGAAGACGGGGAGAAATCCCGTTGGGCTGCGTCAAATTTTGCTCACACATACTGCCTCACTGCTCACACATACTACCTCACCCCCCATCCCCCTGCCCATTCCACCTCATGCATCACAACATCATCCATATACAACCATTCTCCACTCACCCCTGTCTTCTGTCCTCTCCCGTCCTTCCTCAACAGACATTACCCTCTTCCCCAAAGCCCCCTTCACCCCATCCATCCACCTTATCCTAGGACGTCCCCTCATGTTCACTCCCTCCACATCTGCCTTCCATACCTCTTTTACTAGTCTTTCTTCACTCATTCTTTCCATGTGTCCAAACCATCCTAATACTCTTTCATCAACCCTATCTCCCAACTCCCTTTCCACCCCTGTTCTCCTCCTCACCTCCTCATTTCTCATAATCTAGGTAAAAGATGAAAAATTTGCATGCATGTATTTTCATTTTTTAATTTTTTTTTAAGATATTTTTCAAATAAACTATTTCTTTTTGTTCAAAAGATATTGTCACATATGAATAATAAGAGTACTATTTTTTAACAAAATTAATACACCACACTTACTTCAGCTACTCATCTTTCCACCATCATTAAGTGAAAAAAGGGAGCATACACACATTATGTAACAAAAAACATTTTGTCACAAAAACCATACATTTTTGGAAGATCTTCAATCAACTAAAGTTTGTGTAATTGATGAGGTAAATTCAATTGGAATAGAAAAAATGACAGAGCATATGGTAGACCTCTGCAGAAATAATATGGCATTTAGGACAATTTCTAATATTAGAACAGTACTAACACAGAATAGGCCTGGCCAGAAAATAAAACTGCCCTATGTGTAACCACCACACAAAAGACACAGAGCACTTCATCCCACATTGCCCCACACTAACAATCCCTAAAGAGCAAGACAATATTTCTTCCCTGAGTGAATTATGGGCCTTCCTGGTGGCCCAATTCAGATACTTAAGAGCTGTGTGTCTCCTACAAGAGACCTGGGGCAACAGATTGATTGATTGATGAATGTATTGGTTGTGGTCATGTCTACAGTTCTGTTGTTGACGGTACTTATAAATTAGACTCTACATTAATTTTTTAAATTATTAGAAAACCATAACAATATTTGGCATTTATCAAGTGACACTTCTCTCTTCAAATACACTTGACGCATTTATGCGAGTCAAAAATTGTTTATTTTGTTGCTATCACAAATACCTAAAATCACATCATCTTTAATTTTATCATCTTTTCATTCATGACCCTTTCACCCCATCCAAGGATGAGATCAATGGATGGGATGAAAGGGTCTTTGAGCAAGATAGGAATGGCTGTTGAGCAAGGAAGGATGGAGGCAGGTATATGGGTGAGTGGAGGATGGTTGTGTATGAATGATTTTTTTTATGCAACCTAAAGGGATTTCTCCCTGTTTTCTCTATTTTCTGCATGAGGGGGTGGGGGGGGAGGGTCACTATGTAAAAATGTTGCCCTGCTGGGGATGTGCTGTAATATTCCAGAAACACGTAAATGCAGCTATTTAACCTAACCTATACTTAGAATAAAATGGCATCATTATTATATATAATTGGTAATATTATATTGAAAAGAAATTCCATAGAAAAAAAATAATCTTTCAAAAAATAAATAAATAAGATACTAATGAAAAGAACTTATTAGTGTGCTACTAGAATAGCACCAGTATCTTATTACAGTTTAATCAGTTATCAATTTGATCTTATTACTTCACTACACATGTTTAGGCATGCATAAGCATATAAGCATGTCACTACTGGTATACTTCTCATTTGGAAAATCAACCACAAGGTTGCCAATCTGTGAAATCCTTGTATCAATAATGGGAATGTCTTTCAATACCTCTGTATTGTGATTCTCATCAGTACTCGTACTAGAAAGCTCAGTCAATTTAATATGGGGACAAATTCAACTATTCATTGCCTCCTGCAGATCATCTACCATCTTAGATAGGTTATTTAACTTGCACAGACTACAGAGTACAGATCCATAACATTTGCTGAATGCTGTATTTTCATAAATCAACCATCCTAATACATATTTCAAGTCCAAACTTGTAACCAAACCATTTATCAAATTCTCCACTAGTTAAATATTAGAGCAAGTATCTTTCCTTCCTTCTGCCTTCTCCTTAGAACCTACCATTCCAATCTTCCCCATTCATAAGTAATTGTACTTTAAATTATTGCATCAAACACTATATTACTTAACCAATGTAGCTAAAATGCAATCTTGCTTGGTTACCCACTTTAGGGCCATCCTTTTGTTCATCTACTACTTGGCCAAAATTTACATAAACTTTGTCTTGTTCTAAAAAAATACTCAAACATAAAAATATTATAAAGATATCTCTATAACTAAACCTCCAACTCCTTTCCTAACTTTGTTGGTTGAGGTGACCTCTTCAGTACGAAGTCTACGGACCAAAATTTCACGGGCAGCATTACCTGCCAGACGTACGATGTGTCGTAATAATACTCGCATCATAAAGAATAGTCACCACTTATATAGATCGTTCTCTCTTTCACCCGTGAATATTGATAACCATAGAAAATGTGATGACAGTTTAGAGCAGTGGTTCCCAAACTGGGGGAAATTTCCACCTGGGGGGAAATTTGAAGCTACCAGGGGGAAATAATTACACTACCTACTAACTAAAAAAAAATCTCTGATGGATTTTCTCATGTCTGAGAGAGAGAGAGAGAATGCCTGTTTATCAGTATATTTGTACATTTGAAAAATAAATTAGTAAATAGTCACAGTGTATTTCAACTACTCTTTCCCTGTTACACATGAAGGGGGAAATCTGGATAGTTGACCTGGGTGCAGGGGGAAATGACAGAAAAAAGTTTGGGAACCACTGGTTTAGAGAGTATGTCATTACGCAGGGGCAACTACAATAAATATAATCAAGACGCCGATATGGCAGCCTTGCGTATCCACTTGCTCCTCATGCCGCCTACGTATGCGGCACCGTATGGAAGGGGTTAAAGGGGAAAAGGGTACAAATATCGGTGTAGTAGTTTCAGAGGTATCATTTTGTTGCGTGTAGTTGGGAAGGCTTATGGAAAGATTTCGATTGAGAGGATTAGGAGAGGAACAGAGGGAGTAATTGGTGAGGAACAGTGTGGGTTTAGGAAAGATAGGGGTTGCTTGGATCAGATTTTTGTGGTAAGGCAGATATATGAGAAAGCTTTGGGAAAAGATAATGATTTTTTTACCTCTATGGATTTGGAAAAGGCTTATGACAGGGTAGACGGGAAGGCACTGTGGGAGGTTTTGCAGATATGTGGGATTGGGGGAAACCTGTTAAGGGCAGTCACGAGTTTTTACGATAGTAGAGCATACGTTACAATGGGAAATGGAGAGAGTAGTTTGAGGTAAAGGTGGGACTGCATCAGGAACGTGTCATGTCGCCATGGCTATTCAGCGTGTACATGGACAGGGTGGTATGGGAGGTAAAAGTGAGGGTAATGGGCAGGAGACTGGATAATGTTAAAAAAAAAAAAAAGAGAAAAGTGGGAGGTAATCCGGTTGTTTGCTGACGACACTGCGCTTGAGGCAGGGTCAGAGGAGTGATTAAGGAGTTAGTGACGGTGTTTGGAAAGGTATGCGATAGGAGAAAATTGAAGGTAAATGTGGGTAAAAGCAAGGTAATGAGATGTACAAGGGTAGAGGATGGCAGTGAGATAGAGGTGAATCTAATAGGAGAGAGGCTGGAGGAAGTGGATAGTTTTAGGTATATGGGGTCGCATGTGGCAGGAAAGGGACGAATGGAGGTGGAGGTAAATTGTAGATTGAGAGAAGCAAGTAAATGCCTTGGGGAATTGAAAAGTGTTATAAGAAATAGGCAACTGGGAATGGATACAAAGAGGAGATTGTATGAGTAATTGTGCTGACGGTATTGCATGGTGCAGAGACTTGGGGTTTAAGAGAAGCAGAGAGGGATTTTTTTTTAAATGTGTTTGAGAAAAAATATCTGATACCTATGGTAGGGGTTACTAAGTTGGATAGAGTGAGAAATGAGGAGAGCAGGAGTGGAAAATATGGTAGATAGGGTTGATGAAATATTATTGGGATGGTTTGGACACATGGAAAGCATGAGTAATGAAATATTAGTAAAAGAGGCGTGGAAGGCAGAGGTGTGGGGAATGAACTTGCGGGGACGATCGAGAATGAGATGGGTAGATGGGGAAAAGAAGGCATTGAGCAAGAAGGGAATATCTGTTGAGCAAGGGAGAATGCAGGAGATAGGGATGAGTGGAGAATGACTGTGTATGGATGATTCTGCAGGATGATCTTAATAAATTGTTAACATGGTCAGTGAAATGGCAAATGAACTTCAATATCTCTAAGTGTAGTGTGTTAAACATAGGGCTACACAACCCCGAAAATAGATACAATTTAGATAACACGTTTTTAGAAAAATCTGAGTGCGAGAGGGACTTGGGTGTTCTAGTGAGTCCAGACCTCAAAACTAGGAAGCAGTGCATTAGCGCCAGAAATAAAGCTAACAGTGCATTAGGCTTCATTGCTAGGACGGTAACGAATAGAAGTGCAGAGGTAATTATTAAACTCTATCTAGCGATAGTTAGACCCATCCTTGACTATGCGGTACAGTTTTAGTCTCTGTCCTACAAAATGGACATCAATTCACTAGAATCAGTACAGAGAAGAATGACCGAAATGATACATGGACTCGGAAATTTGCATTACAAAGATAGGCTTAGGCACCTAAACTTACACTCTCTGGAAAGACGTAGAGTGCGGGGTGATCTAATAGAAGTGTTCAAGTGGATCAAAGGCTATAACAAGGGTGAAGCAAACATACATACATACATACATATACCAAGGCTTTTTCCCCCTTACAAGGGGGGTAGCCAAAAAAAGGCATAAAATCATTCCCACCCATTCCATCCCTGAATACACTCCACACCCCTCCACCCTCCCTCTTATCTTAGCACCTCCTGAATGACGGGTCATCCCTGCACCTTGTCCACTGCCCTGGGTCAGAAGCAGTGTCGCAAGACACAGCACATCCACAGCAAGGCCGCTTCATTAAATCGGCGACCCCCCCTCTCCGTCCCCCCCATTGCATAAAATGAGAGGACGGGGAGAAATCCCTTCGGGCTGCGTCAAATTTTGCTCACACATACTACCTCACCCCCCATCCACCTCATGCTATCACAACATCATCCATATACAACCATTCTCCATTCACCCCTGTCTTCTGTCCTCTCTCGTCCTTCCTCAACAGACATTCCCCTCTTCCCCAAAGCCCCCTTCACCCCATCCATCCACCTCATCCTAGGACGTCCCCTCATGTTCACTCCCTCCACATCTGCCTTCTACACCTCTTTTACTAGTCTTTCTTCACTCATTCTTTCCATGTGTCCAAACCATCCTAATATTCTTTCATCAACCCTATCTCCCAACTCCTTTTCCACCCCTGTTCTCCTCCTCACCTCCTCATTTCTCACTCTATCTAGCCTAGTAACCCCCATCATAATAAAACAACAGGGCAGGACTCGCAGTAATGGGTATAAACTGGACAAATTTAGATTTAAGAAGGAAATAGGCAAGAATTGGTTTACAAATAGGGTGATCAATGAATGGAATAAACTTAGTAACCATGTAGTGAGCGCTGAAACTATCAGTTGTTTTAAAAAACGATTATACAACTTTATGGATGGGGACGACAGGTGGTGATGGATACGGAGCTGCCTAGTGTAGGCCTTATGGTCTCTTGCAGTCTCCTTTATTCTTATGTTCTTATACCGTTATGCAAGGGAGGGATGAGGGATGGGTGATGGTAGGGGGTGCTTATGTATTTACCTAGTTGTATTTTGCGGGAAGGGGAGCTATGCTCGTGTTGTCCCGCCATTGTATCTCTCAGTGTCTAGTTTGCTTTTAAACTCGTGAATGGTTTTTGCGCTTACTATTTCATTATCCAGTTTGTTCCAAGTGTCTAAAACTCTATGTGGAAAACCGTTTTTCTTCAGTTCTCTTCTATAGCTATGTTTTCTTAATTTCCTTCCATGTCCTCTTGTGTTTCTCTTGTCCCAGTTTAGTCATTCTTCTCTATCAAGTATCTCTGTGCCTCTCATGATTCTGTAGATGGTCAGTAGGTCTCCTCTCTCTTTTCTTTGCTCCAGTGTCGGTAGCTCCAGTTTAGCCAATCTCTCCTCATATGATAGGTTTGCAAGTGCAGGTGCCATTTTTGTAGCTGCTCTTTGGATTCTTTCTATTTTCTTTATGTTCTTTTTGGTACTGGGGGACCACAATGTCGCCGCATACTCTAGTCTAGGCCTTATCAATGTAACCAATTTTTTTTTTATCATGTCTTCGTCCAGGTAAGCAAAAGCCACTTTTATTGATCTTAGCAAGTTGTAAGTCTCCCCGACAATTTTGTTAATCTGTGTACCATAGGACAAGTCGTTTGTGATAATAACTCCCAAGTCTTTTTCGGATCCTACTTTCTTTACTTCCTTGGTTCCAATTGTATATTTTCTTGATATTCTGTTTTTGCTTTTTCCAAACTCCATTATGCTACACTTCTTAGTATTAAAATCCACTTCCCATTTCTGACTCCAGTTCCATACCCTATTCAGATCTTCTTGCAGTGCTTCACAGTCCTTATCAGTTTCTACTTTCCTTAACAGTTTGGCGTCATCAGCAAAGAAGCTCATGTAACAGTTAACTGTGTAAATATTTTGACGCAACCCAAAGGGATTTCTCCCCGTCTTGCTTCTTTTCTGCATGAGGGGACGGAAAGGGAGGAGGGGGTCGCCGATTAAGTGAAGTGGCATTGTTGTGGATGTACTGTGTCTTGCTGCTTTGTGTTTGACCCAGGGCAGTCGGCAGATGCAGGGATGACCCGTCATCCATGAGAAGCTGAGATGAGAAAGGTGGAAAGTGAAATGAGTGGGAATAGGTTCGTATCTCTGACTTAGCTACCTCCCTTATAAGAGGGAACATTTTCTTTGTGTGTAGATAGAATAATTAACACGAAAAGAATTTGCCTGAATGGTGTTCTCCAGTGACCTCTCCTAGTTTACATGCGTTAGACCTTGTGCTTGACATACCGAGTTTAAAGAAAACATTGTAATTCAAGTTTTCCACCCCTTTCAGAACCTTATATGTATACTAAATCAAAATAACAAAAGAAAAAATTAAAAGGTGTATAGACAAACTCAAAGTTAATAAAACATCAGGGCCTGACGGTTGGCATCCAAGAATCTTAAAGGAAATGAAAAATGAGATTGTTGTTCCATTAGAAATTATTTTCAAGAAATCCATCATATCCGGAGATGTCCCAAGAGAATGGAAGCTAGCTAACGTTATTCCCATATTCAAAAAAGGTGACAAAAAGAAACCAAATAACTATAGGCCTATAAGTTTGACTTCAATCGTAGGAAAAATAATGGAAACTATCATCAGAGATGCTATCGAACATCATTTAGAAAGTAACCGTTTGATAAATGATAGCCAGCATGGTTTCAGACGGAAACGTTCTTGCGTGACTAACTTACTCGAATTCTACAACACAGTTATCTCGAATTATGACAAAAGAAACAATATAGATTTAATATATCTAGACTTTGCAAAAGCTTTTGATACCGTCCCACACGAAAGACTACTTACTAAATTAGCTTTGCACGGAATAAGTGGTAGCCTATTAGGTTGGACTAGTAATTGGTTGAATGGTTGAAAACAGAGAGTTGTTTTAAATGGAAAAACTTCTGGATGGAAAAGTGTTGCAAGTGGAGTTCCTCAGGGTTCCGTTCTTGGGCCACTTCTATTCATAGTATATATAAATGATATAGACCATGGACTAAAATCTACTGTTTCCAAATTTGCTGATGATACAAAACTGTGCGGAGCGGCAAATGATCACTCAAACCAATTAGATATTCAAGAAGATTTAGATAAATTACAGCAATGGTCTGAAAAGTGGCTAATGAAATTTAACACAAGTAAATGCAAGGTAATGCACATAGGTAAAAATAACAGTAAGTACAATTACAAGTTATTTGGAAATTCGTTAACAAAAGTGGATAGTGAAATCATCCAAGCAGTGTATTTCAGCCTCTGAGAAAGCAAATAAGATTCTGGGACTGATTGCGCGATCTTTTGATTTCAAAAGTCCATCACTCATTAACAAGCTATATAAATCATTAGTTCGTCCACATTTGGAATATGCTGTTTCCGTATGGTCACCGAATCTCATTAAAGACATTGACAGACTGGAAAAAGTACAACGGCGAGCCACAAAACTGATTCGAAATATCAAAAATAAATCATACGAAAATTGACTAAAACACATGAATCTGTTTTCCCTAAAAAAGCGTAGACTCAGAGGTGACTTGATACAGGTCTTTAAGATTTTAAAGGGAATTGACATCAAAAGTGACAAAATTTTCACATTGAATGAGAATCAGACAAGAAACAATGGTCTCAAACTGTCCGGAAATAGATTCAATTTGGAAGTAGGTAGAAACAACTTTGCCAACCGTGTAGTGAATGAATGGAATAAACTTCCTGCACAGGTAGTGCAATGTAGTTCAGTTCGAAGCTTTAAGAATCATTTAAATACCTAAGTAAGATGCTGTAATGATTATAATTTATTCTATATTATTTGTTTTTGTTTTGTTATCATTTGTCTGTCTGATTTTCATTTATTATTAGTTATATGTCAATTTATTATTATTTACTATTTACCTGTTTGTTTATTATTTAACTATACCTATGCATTTATTTATGTATTTTATTTGTTATTTACATTATTATAGTTTTTATTTATTGTTTTATTATTATGATTTTTTTCGCATCCGACCTAGATATGGACCAAAAGGTCTCCTGTCGGCATGCTCCGCCTTTGTAATCCTGTGTAAATCTCCTCGGTGTCTTCTTTGTCAGCCCCAATCGCTCACATCTTTCTTCAAAATCAAGGTCTCTGAGTTCCGACACAAGTTTGGTCAATCTCTGCTCTACTTTCTCAAGTCCTTGAATACTTTATAGGATATGGTGACCAACTTTGTACCGCATATTCTATATGTGGTCTAATTAAGGAGATATAAAGATGTCTGCGCATTTCTTTGTTAATGTTTGGGAAGTTTCTCCTTATCAAGACAACCATTCTGTTTGGTTATGATGCCATCTTTGACATGATGAACTGGTTTAAGGTAAGAAGAAATGAGCACGTCAAGGTCTTTCTCTAGCCTATGCATAAATGATAAAGTTCCTTATAATTCAATCCATAAACAAATTTGAATTTCTATGTCCTACATGCATAGTTACACAATCATTTTTCGCTCCATCTTTCGAGCTTGTACAAATCATGTTGCATTGATTACATCACAGGAATTAATCTCGTTATAATTTTTTGCATCATCTGTAAACAGAAGAGATGGACATTATAACTTTTGAGCTAAATCATTAACACAAACCAAAGACAACACTGGGCCGAACACAGATCCCTGTGGTACTCCTGAAGTTACCTCTAGTCTCTCTGATTCAACTACTCTTCCACATACTGTTGCCTATCTGACAAGAAACCCTCAATCCGTTTCAAAAGCTTTCTTTTGACTTCATATGTTGCTGGTTTAGTCATAAATCTTGTATGAGGTACAATATCAAGTCTTTTATACATACATACATATACCAAAGACTTTGTCCCCCTACATGAGGGGGGGGGGTAGCCAAATAAAAAAGGGCATAGAAACCACTCTCACCCATTCCATTTGGGTGGGAGTGGTTTCTTGGTAAGTCAATAACACCAGCTGGTATTTGCTGGTCTACTGCTGTTGTCAGTCCTTCCATGTAGACCAACAGGTCAGTTAAAATACCTTTTCTTTGCCTAAAATCATGTTGTTTGTCACTAATTGAATTATTCTCCTCTAAGTGATTCACTAGTTTAGACATGATCAGTATTTCACAAACACGACAAAAGTGACAATGGCCGGTGATGCAGTGGTTCAAGTTCGTTTTTTTTTTTCAAATTGGACAAACTCTTGCCATTTTCCATGGTGTTGGTACCTCTCCTGTACTAAGTGATTTATTAATAATCATGGCAAAGCTTTGGTTGAGTGCCATCAGGCCCTATAGCTTTGTTCACATTCACATCATTTAAAACGTTCCCCCATCATTCCACAGCAACTAACATCTTAAATTCACTTATTTTTCTGTGTCTATTTATATGTAGAGTCAAAGGCGAAGGAAAAATTGTCAAGGGTCGAATCAAAACACACATATAGGACCTATTGAAATAGGACTACTCCACCAAAACATAACTTACAAATCTTACCTTATGTATGTGCTGGACGCAGGTTCATTAAACCTCATGTCCAGATCTTCCGTATCAACTTCAAAGTCAGCCGGTTGTGTTGTAGTCGGCATCGTAATTAAATTTCACTTCCTGATTTTTCCAGCTTTTCAAGGCAACTTATATTGGAAAACTTCAACAAGTGCTATCAGACTAATAATTAATTGTGGCCAAAGGCATAAGGCTTTTGACTCAGTATGTAGACGGAAACTTATGAAAAGATTACAGAAACTCACATAAACAAAAGTAAAGCCTATGCACCAATTCCTAGATCCATTTATAATTTTATCTCCTGCACCCTCCTTCCTGTAACCCATGTCCAGAAGATTGTATTTCCTTGCACTAAAATTAAACTTCTCTCTTTGATGCAAAGGTTGGAAAAATTATATCAATTATTGGGAAACTTAGTTTTTTCGGCAGCGATCTTTGTAAAACAAGCTCACAGTGCAGATTTTAAGGACAATATATAGTTTCACCCAACCAACAATTTTCTTATGTGGCTTATATGTTTCTGGTGAGATATGTTGTGTATTGATTGATGGTGTACATAATTTCCATCGCAAAGCCCCCAGCTAGGTTAGGTTAGATTTGGTTAGGTTAGGTTTGGTTAGGTTAGGGTTGGTTTGGTTAGGTTAGGTTTAGTTAGGTTAAGGTTAGATTAGCTTTGGTTAGGTTGAGGTTAGGTTTGGTTAGGTGTACACAAAATCGCAACTCTCGAAGCTTCATGAATTTATTCCCTAATTTAGGGTTAGCAACTCTTGCGTGGGCGGAATGGGCTTCGCTAAATGTAGCGGATAGAACGAGAAATTTTGCGAATTGTTGATAACGCTATAAATTGACCGATTTTAATATGCATTCCCCCGTATATTCCATTCCCAAGCCGATATCATAAGTGTTATTTTCACTCTCCCAGTTGTGTTTATACACTTAATCAATACTGATCATTATTAACTTGAATCCCTCAGTCACCGTCGTGGGTATTATACACCTAATTTAAACCAACATATCCTAATCTAATCTAACCTGAACCAAACTATACCCAATCTAACCCTTCATAATTCAGCCTAACCTTACATCAAAGCTACCCTATTTTCACCTAGCCTAACCTGACTTTAGTCTAACCCAACTAAACCAAACATAAAATAACACATCTAACCTAAACTATCCAAATCCAACCCAACCATATTTAACCTTATTATCCCAACCTAATTAAACTCAACCTAAAATAACAAATTTAATTCAACATGACCTAGGTCAACCTAAACTAACTCAACCTAACTTAATCCAATCTAACCTAACCCAACTTTAACCTAATCCAGACCAATATTACTAACCCAAACTAGCTTAACCCATCCTAATCTAACCTGAACCCAATTTATCCTACCCTAACCTTACTCAATGTAACCCAACCTAAACTAAACCTAAAACACCTACCCTAACCAAACCTATCTCAAACTATCCTAACCAAACCTAACTTGAGTGAAATGGATGGGAGTGAATACTTGCTTTTTGACTTGGCTACTTCCCATGTAAAGGGGAAAAAAAAAATTGTATATAGATAAAGTTAGGTTGGTTGCCAAGTTATTGGAAAAGGGTTGAAATTGGGAACAGTACAGTAAAGAGACTGGAGTAATTGGAAAGAAGACTGACAGAGGGATTGGGAAAGGGATTTCAGTCAAGGCTGGCAAATTGTTGGGAAAAGGTCAAGAAAGGGAATGTTAGTGCTGGGTAGAGTTTAGGACTTGAGTAAGGAGGGGGATTGTGGTACACAAATGGGGTGAAGGGGATGAAAAAGGGTTAGTACTGGAATTGGAACTCGAAGAAGTTGATACATACATACATATACCAAGGGCTTTTTCCTTGGTATATATGTATAGGATTTAGCCAAAGTCAAAGGCATGAATCCAGTCCCACCCATTTCGTCCCTGCATACTCCACTGCTATTCACTATCCCTCACTTCCTTTTTTCTTGGCTCTTCATGGATGGTGGGTCATCCCTGCATTTTGCCCATTGCACTGGGTCAGAAGCAATGTAGCAAGACACAACATATCCATAGCAAGGCTGCTTCATTTAATCAGCAACCCCCCTCTCTGTACCCTCATGCAGAAAAAGAGAAGACAGAAAAATCCTGTTGGGCCATGTCAAAATATCATTCACACATACTCCCTAACTCCCCATCCCCCACCCACTCCTTTCCATGTATCACAGCATCATCCATACACAACCATTCTTCGCTCATCCCTATCTTCTGTCTTCTCCCTTTCTTCCTCAACAGACCTCAAGTTGGTATTTAGGATAAACAGAGGGTGGAAAAGGCTTCAGGTTCAAGAGAGGCTGAGATTTTTATTTCTATGTTTGCTCATCCCCTCTGAGTAAAAGAGTCAGTCATAGCTTGGAATGTTTATTTCTCTGTACAGCACTATATACATACAATACCAAATTATTTGTACTTGAAAAGCAAAAGGAAAATGCATGAGGACCCAGTGGGTGGGTGAATGGGTGGGATTTGATCACCCAAATGCATGGGGTGGAAATGAATGAAAGGTCCATAAGGACCAGCGATGATTTGGGGTTTACAAAGATGATGAGAACACATTCGAAGAGGGAAACTGTCTTTGACTGCATTATTTACATTAAATACAAGAATTATACAAGTTCACTTATCAAACATCACTAGAATAATTAAATCAAGTAAGATAATTATTGAACAAACATCAATGACAACATCGACAAAAAGACTCATCTCAAATGGCAACAGAATAAAAATTGGTTTCTTCTTTCTTTGAACACTGAAAGATCCAGCCAGCCAGGGCCCAGAGTTTAGTTATCATAAATGCATCACTGCCTGTGTTGCTGCCAGAAAGTCAGTGACACTGCACCATCATCATCATCATCCACAGACATGTTACAACAAGTGTCATTATTGTCAACAGAACTACTACTGTACTGGCAGTGTTGCCACCAGAGTAATCACAATCTTGGTACAAATTTGCTTAGGTATAATGTATATGTTTGCAATGCAATAAGGGCATAACATTCTCCTGCTGGTAGTAGCATAAGAGGATTAGGAGGGGGAAGAAAATGAGAAGTAAAAAAAAAAAAAAAAAAAAAAAAGAATTAGTGTTAGAATCAAAGAATTTTTAACCACCACCATGACAGTGACAGGTGATGGGGCGGTGAAAGGACAAGGCAGGGCATTCATAACAGAAACAGAACAGCCTTGAAACATGAAGAAACCCTCAGAAGAAGCGAGATATCAGGAGCAGCAGGAGAAACAACCTCACCCCTTGGGAAAGTGTAATACAATATTAAGAGTTTGTGTCTCCCTGAATCCATATGGATAGCATAATAATTACTTCATTAAGTTTCATTGATTGGAAACCTGCAGTCCGACAGTGGCTTAAAATGGGTTTGTGGTCTCCCACAGATCCCCCTAGGAAAAGAAATTTGGATTAATCTATAGGTTTATTATGTATATTGTTTTTTTACTGTATTCACTTGGCTGTGCTTGTGCTGTGGTGACATGGACGAGTGCAATTGAAGGGTCTTGTGTAGAGCTGTGCCTATGATTTCCATGACCTCTTCTTAGGGAGAATTTTGGTTTCTGAATGTAGATGTTCTATTAGGTTGATTTTGGTGTATCTGGTTATTATTCTTAGTGCCTTATTTTGTGTTATACAGTATGTGGGATATCTTTGCTTTTCTTGATTGTTTGGAATCATGTTGTACTGCAGCTAAGTGTGGTCCTTCCAAGTTGTTTGTATACTATGTTTGTATTCCTTCTGCTGGCCAAAACCTGTGCTTTCTACCGATCTTAGTATGTTCAGTTTCTTGTTAGTTCTCACTGTCAGGTCCTTGAGTGGTAAGGACATGTGCATATCAAAAGTGAAACCTAGGATTTTAGGGCTTTTGTCCAATGGTAGAAGTTGGCTATTCAATTTGGGTCTTAGGTGTTTCTCTTGAAAGAGGTGACCATGTATGTTTTGATACCCAAGAGAGCAATGTTGCAGTGGATTGTAGTGAAGAAAAAAGAGGATGAGAGACAAAAGGTTTTGGAAGAAATTATTCCCTGAGGGTGTGAAAACAGGGATGGAGGAGAGCATGGGTAAGTCAATAGAGTTGAATGATATGAGATATGGTCACTATGAGTAGATTGGAATAAATGTAGTGTAGTAGTGACTAGTGAGGAATAATAATACCTGTTGCCTCAAGTTTCACTGACTGGAAGCCTGCAGCCCTACAGTGGCTGACAATAGTCCTTATGCTCTCCCCCTGTACCTCTCTGAGAAGAAATGCTGGACTTTTTAATGAGTGTGTGATTATTTCTATGTCATTGGCTTATAGGAATAGGAGAGGAACAGCTGCTAGTTGTCAACTCTTCTTATGTGAAAAAGTGGAGGAAATACCATCAAAGATGACAGTGATCTTGGTCCTAATCAGGTGATTGAGTATCCCTTTCAGAAGGTGAGTGTTGCATGATTATGAAAATGGGTAACAGGGAGATAATTTCTCTCCAACATGCTGAAGTTTGTCACTGATCATAATACTGAGGAAAATGAAAATAAAGCAAGAAATTAAGCATGAATAAAGGACAAATGCAAGTATGAACTGAATGGAATGGTACAGATGGATGGCAATGTGCTGCAAATGCTCAGGTGGGTTATGACCTTAATTACTGGTAAACAAAGTAGCAGACATACATTGTGAGGGGCTGTATGATGAAGATTAGAAAGTGAATCTACTGGTGCGGGAAGACTAGGACAGGTGACATAGGAAGTATAAAGTACAGAAAAAAAAAAATAATAATAATAATAATAATGCAGGTGGGGAGGGGAGAGGAGGGAAAGATAGAGGGACAGAAATAAAAGGGAGAGGCAAATTAAGTCTCTACCATGACAAAGGACACATAATAAGAGTGTCTAGTAGTATAGGTATCTACTGTATTTAGCTCCTTTCTGAGAGGCAAAGGAAAAGGTTTCACTTTGTGCTGCTTTGTTCAACCAAGAGGAATATTTTGAACAAGTTAATGATTGTCCAAGGTGTCTTACTCATTGTCATCACTACCACCAGCTGATGTATATTCTGTAACTACGGCAAAGCTGTGGCCACTACAGGCAGGCAGGCAGGAGGGCAAGCAATTGAAGTATAGTGGGGTTATTTTCACCCCTCTGGCACAGAAACAGAGCCTCCTTCCCAATGTTAAATGATTTCATTCTTCTAGGGGCTAGCTCCTATAATGATAGGTTAAACAAGGATAACATCTTGGTGGGTCTTGGCATGCAACATACTGTCATGATACATTTATACATGAATTGCTTTGCTATGGTATACATACATACATGTTCATATGGGCTAAATCTTAAGGAGCTTTTGCATAAATCCTGTTTCACATCTACAGACACTTGAAATTGAGAAATAAATCTGACAGACATCATGAATTTTCACTGGTAACATGTGCAGCACATAAAATATTGTCTCAGATCTTCTCTATTCTCCTTCTAGTTGAATCTTTGCCCACAGATAATTATGTCTCTCACAGCAATCCCAATGGGATACAGATATACTGTACTTGACAATGATAACAAAGTGTGTGTTAATTCAAATTTGGGTACATACAGACCAACCTTGGTGAGCATATGACATAGAATACTCTTGTTGTATATTAATGCATGGAATTAGATGTGCAGGCATTTTCCAACTAATCAATTCATTGCCCTGGTTCTCTTGTAGGAGACCAATCAATATATTAAGAAATTATTATCTTACAAATTACTGAGCACACACATGGTAACCAATGTTCTTGTAGCTTCGTGTCCACTTTTTCTTACAAGTACAAATTTCACTTCCAGCAGGCTACAAATGATTAGTTTTCTACAGTTCTTCTTGTTTCAGACTCATCAATCTTTCTTGGCACAGAAGTCCACCTGTAGGCTCCAGAGTAATGCCTGTTTAAATGCTCTCTTAAGCAAAAAGGCAGGCAGGCAGACAGGTTGGCACATTTGCAATTGCCTTCCTGTTCTTAGGTTCAGCAGTGTCATTTGAAATTTGGCAGAGAGGTTATCTGGGAGTCATCTTGACTACAGTCATGCAGTGAGGATATCGTGACTGCCTGCCTGTCTGCTCTGGACTGCGCTGTGCATACACATATAAAACTTGAACAGGTTTATATATCCAGCCAAATATCTACCTATATATTGAGTCACAGAACAAATTATTTCATAAATCAAGGACCCCAGTGGGGGGCACTTGCAAATACGTGTTCACCTGTTTGCACACAACACCCTAAAGGTTTGCAAGCACATAGGCACTTACAGGCTGGTAGTACTTCCAATCAATCTTTGGTCTGGATGGAGAGTTAAAAATGTACATGAAAGGAACTTAATGATATGAGTGCAAGGAAGCCAATCTTCATTGATTATGAAATTAATTAATGAGTGCATGTCACTTTGCACAACTATACTTGTGACCTCATGGGGAATCAGATGGATAGGACAACGGTAGCTGAATAGTTTGCAGATACACATACAGTAACACGTTCATTCCATCAACAAGAACGATTACTGTTGTGTAACAATAGCTTTATATACTCAACTGCATTCTCGTATATATGTCATTTATCAGTCATATATTATGCACACGAATTGTACATGGATGAAATATGCAAACATATATTGCTTATTTCAGATAAAGGTTCTGGAGTTAATATATTTCATAATAATATGACACAACAACAAAGATCTGAGTATTTTATCTTTACTCACTTCAGCAAGTCTAGTTACTTTTTCTTGCAAGTTCTCTTTTCATTATAACTGTTCACAATTCTTTCCCAAAGTCTCACCCGTCCTGACCCAACCTAACCCCTTCTTGCAATCCCACTGTCCCTTCCAATATTTGTCATGTTTGTGATAAATGAAATCTTGTTTTTCTTGGCTGAACTTCTGCTTGTGGCTGACTTCACAGAAGTCAGCAGATAGCTTCACCGTCGTCGTCGTAGTCATTGTTGTCAACTATCTCCGGGAAAGTCGACGAACATCGTCTACTCACCCTCTTTATGCGCAAATATTGCACTGACTTCTCATAATAAGAAAATAGTGATTTCTTAAGTACCAAATGGTTCCCAAGTATAAATACCGTAAACCTAGTTAATTACACACAAATGGCTACACATGACTAAATCAAACCGTCCTAAACATCACGAATGGGGTACGTCCCTGTGGGGTTTGCTTGCCTGCTTCAGCTTAATTGGACACTAACACTGTTCACATGTCTTCACTGCTGCAGAACCACCACATTTCGTTTCGACTCCCATGGCTTTGGCATCGCATCAGTACTCCGTCCAAAAACTAGACGTTAAGTTCTTTAAGTTCTCCCAAAGTGTTTTGGGAAAGTCCTCGTTTTCTGTCTTGGAGCAACAGGGGTGACCTCAGGAGTGTACCCCGCGTAATGTCAGACGGTCGTTTCAGTACTGTCGCGGCTGGAAGAAGAAAAAATAAATTAAAAATCACCACAAACACACACGAAAGTGAACTACTGCACACCTAAAACTTATAAATAATCTAAAGAAAACTACACCAAATAACTAACAATTATACCATGCATGTTGCTTACGAAATAATAATCGACAATCAAGGAGATCATTTCTGTACTTCTGAATGAACAGAATGTGTACATACATACATATACCAAGGCTTTTTCCCCCTTCCAAGGGAGGTAGCCAAAAAGGGAAAGGCATAAAAACACTCCCACCCATTTCATCCCCAAATACACTCCACACCCCTCCCACCCTTCCTCTCATCTGAGCACCTCCTGGATGACGGGTCATCCCTGCACCCCGCCCACCGCCCTGGGTCAGAAGCAGTGTCGCAAGACACAGTACATCCACAGCAAGGCCGCTTCATTTAATCGGCGACCCCCCCTCTCCGTCCCCCTTTGCATATAAGGAGAGGACGGGGAGAAATCCCTTCGGGCTGCGTCAAAATTTACTCACACATACTACCCCACCCCCCACCCCCCCGCCCATTCCTCCTCATGCAGTCACAACATCATCCATATACAACCATTCTCCACTCACCTCTGTCTTCCGTCCTCTCCCTTCCTTCCTCAACAGACATTCCCCTCTTCCCCAAAGCCCCCTTCACCCCATCCATCCACCTCATCCTAGGACGTCCCCTCATGTTCACTCCCTCCACATCTGCCTTCCATACCTCTTTTACTAGTCTTTCTTCACTCATTCTTTCCATGTGTCCAAACCATCCTAATATTCTTTCATCAACCCTCTCTCCCAAATCCTTTTTCACCCCTGTTCTCCTCCTCACCTCCTCATTTCTCACTCTATCTAGCCTAGTAACCCCCGCCATACTTCTCAGACACGTCATCTCAAACACATTCAAACTCCTTCTCTCTTCTTCTCTTATGTTCCACGTTTCTGCCCCATACAGTGCTGTTGGCACAATCACTCCTTCATACAGAATGTGTACTTTGGTTATTTATGACGTGATTGTTGTGATGCAGTGTATCACGTTACATGATCGACAGCTTCACATACAAGAGGACGCAATTAGGAAACAACTAGCCACTCGTAGTTTCCAGGCAAACGGACACCCCCCATAAAAAAAAAAACTCGCCTTTACAAGTTATTTCAAATCTGAAACAAGTTCGGCCATAGTGTACAATCGTGTAAGACAATTCATGCCCCTCTTATTTGCCGTATTTTCAAACCACTGTGGTTTTCACAGTATATGAAACAAACTAGACGAAGAGACATCAGTCGGTTGGAGCGTCGATGTTTGCCCTGGTCCCAACCAACTTCGTAAATCTCTGTTCTTTTCGGGAAGAGGCAGAGATGACAGGACCAGACAGACCTGTCTATGGTCTCAAGATCTTAAGACAGAGAAATCAAGTCAAGGAGAGACGGTAGGCAGGCATGCAGACAGGCAAATACGGGACTACATACGAGCAAGCAAGCATCGATACCTTAGGCTGAAGCATATACGATAACATCGCGTCATCTTTTTACCTCTTTCCTCATTATGTTTGTATGTGTGTGTGGGGTGGGGAACCTGTGGTGATCAGGACAAATATGATAACATAGTACGCCTACATACAACGTTGTGACAACATTGGAGATAATGAACATCAGTGTCAAAAGAGAAATTTTGTTATGCATCACACAAGAATGATACACGGTATGCTAACATAAACATCATCTCGTGCACACACATCGACTAGGAGACTGACCACTGGCCATAACGGTGGATGTTTTGTACTTTTAATGGATTTTTATATTTTGAATGGATGTTTTGTATTTTTTACACATCCATACCAGCCAGAGAAAACATCACTGTGCTGAAAACCAGTTGAATTCTTGGTTCTGATTGGTGTTTTTCTTCCCACCGACTGTGATGATGACACTTTATAATGTGTTCCAGCAACATCGACTGAGGTGTCTCTCTCCATTACCGTTTTCCCTGAACATAAGACGCTACTGGCTGACTTATGCCATGGATAAGAAAGCAGCAAGAAGACAAATTAACAATTCTTCACTTCGTGCTTGGCCAAGGGACCTCTCAACTCAATAAAAGGCTGTGAATAACGCGAATATTTCTAACAAACTTGAAGGGTGTTGCCAGATGGGGTGTGAAGTCGTGACTCAAGACAAAGACCCCAGAAGAGCATCTGGTCTTCAATGACCTCGAGACTCCAGAAGAGCATCTGGTCTTCAATGACCTTGAGACTCCAGAAGAGCATCTGGTCTTCAATGACCTCGAGACTACAGAAGAGCATCTGGTCTTCAATGACTTCGAGACTCCAGAAGAGCATCTGGTCTTCAATGACCTCGAGACTCCAGAAGAACATCTGGTCTTCAATGACCTCGAGACTCCAGAAGAGCATCTGGTCTTCAATGACTTCGAGACTCCAGAAGAGCATCTGGTCTTCAATGACTTCGAGACTCCAGAAGAACATCTGGTCTTCAATGACTTCGAGACTCCAGAAGAGCATCTGGTCTTCAATGACTTCGAGACTCCAGAAGAGCATCTGGTCTTCAATGACCTTGAGACTCCAGAAGAGCATCTGGTCTTCAATGACTTCGAGACTCCAGAAGAGCATCTGGTCTTCAATGACCTCGAGACTCCAGAAGAGCATCTGGTCTTCAATGACCTCGAGACTTCAGAAGAACATCTGGTCTTCAATGACCTCGAGACTCCAGAAGAACATCTGGTCTTCAATGACCTCGAGACTCCAGAAGAGCATCTGATCTTCAATGACTTCGAGACTCCAGAAGAGCATCTGGTCTTCAATGACCTCGAGACTCCAGAAGAACATCTGGTCTTCAATGACCTCGAGACTCCAGAAGAGCATCTGGTCTTCAATGACTTCGAGACTCCAGAAGAGCATCTGGTCTTCAATGACCTCGAGACTCCAGAAGAACATCTGGTCTTCAATGACCTCGAGACTCCAGAAGAGCATCTGGTCTTCAATGACCTCGAGACTTCAGAAGAGCATCTGGTCTTCAATGACCTCGAGACTCTAGAAGAACATCTGGTCTTCAATGACCTCGAGACTCCAGAAGAACATCTGGTCTTCAATGACCTCGAGACTCCAGAAGAACATCTGGTCTTCAATGACTTCGAGACTCCAGAAGAGCATCTGGTCTTCAATGACCTCGAGACTCCAGAAGAACATCTGGTCTTCAATGACCTCGAGACTCCAGAAGAGCATCTGGTCTTCAATGACCTTGAGACTCCAGAAGAGCATCTGGTCTTCAATGACCTCGAGACTACAGAAGAGCATCTGGTCTTCAATGACTTCGAGACTCCAGAAGAGCATCTGGTCTTCAATGACCTCGAGACTCCAGAAGAACATCTGGTCTTCAATGACCTCGAGACTCCAGAAGAGCATCTGGTCTTCAATGACTTCGAGACTCCAGAAGAGCATCTGGTCTTCAATGACTTCGAGACTCCAGAAGAACATCTGGTCTTCAATGACTTCGAGACTCCAGAAGAGCATCTGGTCTTCAATGACTTCGAGACTCCAGAAGAGCATCTGGTCTTCAATGACCTTGAGACTCCAGAAGAGCATCTGGTCTTCAATGACCTCGAGACTCCAGAAGAGTATCTGGTCTTCAATGACTTCGAGACTCCAGAAGAGCATCTGGTCTTCAATGACCTCGAGACTCCAGAAGAGCATCTGGTCTTCAATGACCTCGAGACTTCAGAAGAACATCTGGTCTTCAATGACCTCGAGACTCCAGAAGAACATCTGGTCTTCAATGACCTCGAGACTCCAGAAGAGCATCTGATCTTCAATGACTTCGAGACTCCAGAAGAGCATCTGGTCTTCAATGACCTCGAGACTCCAGAAGAACATCTGGTCTTCAATGACCTCGAGACTCCAGAAGAACATCTGGTCTTCAATGACTTCGAGACTCCAGAAGAGCATCTGGTCTTCAATGACCTCGAGACTCCAGAAGAACATCTGGTCTTCAATGACCTCGAGACTCCAGAAGAACATCTGGTCTTCAATGACCTCGAGACTTCAGAAGAGCATCTGGTCTTCAATGACCTCGAGACTCTAGAAGAACATCTGGTCTTCAATGACCTCGAGACTCCAGAAGAACATCTGGTCTTCAATGACCTCGAGACTCCAGAAGAACATCTGGTCTTCAATGACTTCGAGACTCCAGAAGAGCATCTGGTCTTCAATGACCTCGAGACTCCAGAAGAACATCTGGTCTTCAATGACCTCGAGACTCCAGAAGAGCATCTGGTCTTCAATGACCTTGAGACTCCAGAAGAGCATCTGGTCTTCAATGACCTCGAGACTACAGAAGAGCATCTGGTCTTCAATGACTTCGAGACTCCAGAAGAGTATCTGGTCTTCAATGACCTCGAGACTCCAGAAGAACATCTGGTCTTCAATGACCTCGAGACTCCAGAAGAGCATCTGGTCTTCAATGACTTCGAGACTCCAGAAGAGCATCTGGTCTTCAATGACTTCGAGACTCCAGAAGAACATCTGGTCTTCAATGACTTCGAGACTCCAGAAGAGCATCTGGTCTTCAATGACTTCGAGACTCCAGAAGAGCATCTGGTCTTCAATGACCTTGAGACTCCAGAAGAGCATCTGGCCTTCAATGACCTCGAGACTCCAGAAGAGCATCTGGTCTTCAATGACCTCGAGACTCCAGAAGAGCATCTGGTCTTCAATGACCTCGAGACTTCAGAAGAACATCTGGTCTTCAATGACCTCGAGACTCCAGAAGAACATCTGGTCTTCAATGACCTCGAGACTCCAGAAGAGCATCTGATCTTCAATGACTTCGAGACTCCAGAAGAGCATCTGGTCTTCAATGACCTCGAGACTCCAGAAGAACATCTGGTCTTCAATGACCTCGAGACTCCAGAAGAACATCTGGTCTTCAATGACTTCGAGACTCCAGAAGAGCATCTGGTCTTCAATGACCTCGAGACTCCAGAAGAACATCTGGTCTTCAATGACCTCGAGACTCCAGAAGAACATCTGGTCTTCAATGACCTCGAGACTTCAGAAGAGCATCTGGTCTTCAATGACCTCGAGACTCTAGAAGAATATCTGGTCTTCAATGACCTCGAGACTCCAGAAGAGCATCTGGTCTTCAATGACCTCGAGACTCCAGAAGAACATCTGGTCTTCAATGACTTCGAGACTCCAGAAGAGCATCTGGTCTTCAATGACCTCGAGACTCCAGAAGAACATCTGGTCTTCAATGACCTCGAGACTCCAGAAGAGCATCTGGTCTTCAATGACCTTGAGACTCCAGAAGAGCATCTGGTCTTCAATGACCTCGAGACTACAGAAGAGCATCTGGTCTTCAATGACTTCGAGACTCCAGAAGAGCATCTGGTCTTCAATGACCTCGAGACTCCAGAAGAACATCTGGTCTTCAATGACCTCGAGACTCCAGAAGAGCATCTGGTCTTCAATGACTTCGAGACTCCAGAAGAGCATCTGGTCTTCAATGACTTCGAGACTCCAGAAGAACATCTGGTCTTCAATGACTTCGAGACTCCAGAAGAGCATCTGGTCTTCAATGACTTCGAGACTCCAGAAGAGCATCTGGTCTTCAATGACCTTGAGACTCCAGAAGAGCATCTGGTCTTCAATGACCTCGAGACTCCAGAAGAGCATCTGGTCTTCAATGACTTCGAGACTCCAGAAGAGCATCTGGTCTTCAATGACCTCGAGACTCCAGAAGAGCATCTGGTCTTCAATGACCTCGAGACTTCAGAAGAACATCTGGTCTTCAATGACCTCGAGACTCCAGAAGAACATCTGGTCTTCAATGACCTCGAGACTCCAGAAGAGCATCTGATCTTCAATGACTTCGAGACTCCAGAAGAGCATCTGGTCTTCAATGACCTCGAGACTCCAGAAGAACATCTGGTCTTCAATGACCTCGAGACTCCAGAAGAACATCTGGTCTTCAATGACTTCGAGACTCCAGAAGAGCATCTGGTCTTCAATGACCTCGAGACTCCAGAAGAACATCTGGTCTTCAATGACCTCGAGACTCCAGAAGAACATCTGGTCTTCAATGACCTCGAGACTTCAGAAGAGCATCTGGTCTTCAATGACCTCGAGACTCTAGAAGAACATCTGGTCTTCAATGACCTCGAGACTCCAGAAGAACATCTGGTCTTCAATGACCTCGAGACTCCAGAAGAACATCTGGTCTTCAATGACTTCGAGACTCCAGAAGAGCATCTGGTCTTCAATGACCTCGAGACTCCAGAAGAACATCTGGTCTTCAATGACCTCGAGACTCCAGAAGAGCATCTGGTCTTCAATGACCTCGAGACTCCAGAAGAGCATTTGGTCTTCAATGGCCTTCTGGGTGTAACCGATAAAACCAACAGGGTCCTCCAGCGACAGAGCATATGACTTTTTTTCCCAAAGTGTTAAGAAAAAAACAAAAAAACAGATTGGGTAGGGGACATTCTTAAATGACAAGTGCAGCAATATATAAACAATTTCACAACCAACTGAGCAAACTGCAAGTCACCGTCATCAGTTGTGCTGCTCAATAACGATAGGAAAAACAAGTACCCGGAGGAAAAAAAAAGCACATCTGTAACAAGCAAACACAAACTGCCATTACTTCTCTGTATCATAACAAAACAACTTTTTGTCGATAAGAAACAGATAAACGCTGTACCTGAGCAATTTCTCAATGTAAGCGAGGAACGTGCACAAGCACACACACACGCACGCACACAGATTTGCTCAAGGGCGACAGTAAGGATGAGCAGCGTTAGTGATGTTTTCAAGCCCTGAACGGGTACTGATCTCGAGTCTGCGACTCTGCGTCGTCACAAGCCCTCGGTGACTCACCACTACTCCAACAAGCATGCGTTTGCGCATGCGCACATCTGGAGGGCCGATGGCCCAAATTTGAATAAGGAAAAACAACCAAACAACTTTTTGTACTAATAATTCACAGATCATGCAGTCTGATGCTAGAAGACCTTCAGAATAGAACAATGTTCCTTACATTAGACACTGTGAGATATAAAACGCCGAGATCATAACAGGCAACATAAACACAAACTAAGACAAAATTTATGTAACACCGAATCTAAATATAAAGGAAATTAGGTAAAAAAATGCGGGTTGATAAGGCTTTGATTCTGAAGAAACTACGAGACAATAACACTATAATAGTGACAATAGTGATGACAATAATTATTATAATAATAATCATAACAGCAATAACAGTTATTGTAATAATAATGATAATAATAATAATGAACAGCAACAACAACAATAACAATGATAATAATGATAATAATAATAATAATAATAATAATAATAATGATAATAATAATAATAATAATAATTAATATTAATAATAATGATAATAATAATAATAATGAAGATAATAATAATAATGGTAGTAATGATAATAATGTGTTGCTTTGAGTTTCACTTGATGGAAACCCTCAGCCCCACAGCGACTGACAACGATCATATATATATATATATATATATATATATATATATATATATATATATATCCCTCACATATAAACATACACAGCTTGTGTTTAAGACATTCATTTGTAATCCTACATCACGGCTTTAATGAAACTAATCCCACTACACCAACGAGTTTCCACGTGGTACCTTCAGTCACGTGGTGCTCTCATCCCCACATGATACCTTTATTCATATGTCCTCGTACACGTCCTCCCTGCAGCAGCAGCGTCGAGCACAGACCAAAAGAGAATTTAGTTAAAAATCGGGGTCTAAAAGGGGCCTGGCGACGCAGCAACAGTCGTGGCGGATTGGGGACGGGCGGTTAGTTGGTTGGTTGATTGGTCCAGAGAGGTTATGATGTTTTAAACACGTTAACAAGAACAAAAACTGTCTCTGGGTTGGGCGAGACGAGACGGGCTGTGTTGTCCGCAGGGTGGCGTCTCCCGCGCGTCGCGTCTCGCGCCAACAGTTCCTCAACAACCATCGTGCCGCAACGACAACCAGGTGTATACAAAGCATACATATTGTACATAATATACTGGAAGGCTCATGGGTGTGGGTGTGGGTGCGGGCATGCAGCCGCGCAAGTGCATGCGTGAAAACCGGATAACTTTTGGCGGTTTCAAGTGATCGATCATAGGAAAGGGTGATTTCACGTTGGTGGAGAAAGGGAGTCGTGACAGGGTTGGCACAACATGCAACAGGGACCAAGTTAAAACCAATGAGGTTGTGCATGCACGTTCTTCAGTGCACGTGCTCTTCTTCTTGACTAGACTAGGACCTGTGGGGCCACAGATGTGTCAAATTGGGACAGCATATCTTCACACGCATGAGCACTTATGCTAATGTATGCACATTAATGTAATGTAATCAGTAATATATGCTGCTTCGAGTTTCACTAACTGGAAACCCGCAGCTCCACAGTGGGTAGCAACAGTCCTTAGCCCATCTCATAGTCTTTGGCAAGAATCTTTGGACTGTCGTTTATGTTGTGTTAATGTCAAACTGTTTCTGTATCATCAGCTTGTAGTATTTGAAATGGGGGTGGGGAGTTGATGCCAGTTGTCAGCTCTTTTTGTGTGAGAGTATGGAGAAAACACAACGCTGATATAGAAAATTGTTGTGCCCGGTTCTGTGGGCGTCTACTCCGTCTCCTCTACCTTGGGTTGTCTCTTGTGGGTGGGATCAACATCAGAGAGTCATGCCACATGTCCATCCAACCGGAGTTGATGACCACAAATTACACCGGTAATAAGCCTAGAATGAGTGTTACAGAACAGTCTCTGTTTGGTTTGATATCCCATGATTCCCCGAATACACTTGGCAGCAAAAACGTTGAGATGCCTCCTCAAGTCAGTTTTCAATGTCCATGTCTCACACCCATACAGCAAGAATGGGAACACAATCGACCTGAAGATTCGGATCTTAGTTTTCCTGTGTATCATGAAAAATGTCAATCCTTTGAAGGACCTTCTGATAGGACTTACCTCTGTTATATATTACACTGTCAAACTATGCAATTTTTTCCCGATACCTCGATGTCCTTGCTACTTGCATGAACAGACTGAACTGTGTCATCTAGTAAGCTCCCAAACGGCTGGACTTTTGTTTTGGTCCAAGAGACCTGGAATACCATTGGTCTAGCTTCCCTATGCAGTGACTCGAGGACTTCTAATGACTCCGCAAGAAGTTGAGCATCATCGACAAAGACAAGGTCGGTGACCTTAGTGTTACCAATGGATGCATCACAGTGACATTGATCGACAATTTTGTCTATTTTTCAGTCCATGCAGGTGTTGATATGTGCTGGGGCGAGGACGTATCCTTATTTCATTCCTGAATTAACAGGAAAGAAGTCGGGGACATACTTCACAGCACTCTGTCTCAGAGTACAAGCCACATATGAAGTCAATATTCCTCACGAGAAACCTAAGGTCTATCAGAAAGTCCCTGAACACTTCCGCGATGAACGAAGTCAAACACATTGAGGACGTAGACTCGTCTACTCCCCCCCCACGTTGGAATTCGTGCTGGATGGAGGTATAGAATAACGAATCTTTCACTTTGCATATATGGCGTCCAGACATGGAACTTATGGTTGAAGGGAAGGGCTGACACTTTCAACATTTCTCTCTATCAGCTCTGATCGTATTTCCTCCAGCTTTTCACACAAGAAGTGACAACTGGCGACTACTTCTCCCTCTTACTAACATAAGCCAATGGCATAAAAAAGTTCCACACCGATACAATACAGACAATAGCCCAATGACTCTTCCCAGAGAGATCTATAGGAAGGCCCGAGGACTGGTGTGTGTGTGTGTGTGTGTGTGTGTGTGTGTGTGTGTGTGTGTGTGTGTAAATATATACACTATGATATGTATCTATAAACACATTTATAACTACACATACTACTTTTAATACATCTATACATAGCTCTACTCAAATGCAACTACTTACTCTGAGTCTGAGAGCGTGATGGATGTGATGGGTGGCACCCTATGGGCGGCCAACAGAGAGGGAATGTTAGAAGAGGGAGGAGGAAGGGGTGGAGGAGGGGGAGGAGGGTCTGAAGGGGAAAGGTTCAGGTTGTTGACATCCACACTGGTGGCGTCACTTGCGGTTTTGAAGTCCCCTGAGGCCATGACGTCAGCAGAAGAGGAAGTGACGTCAGCAGGGGCCACTGGGGCTGGCAGGGCTTCAGGGCTCATGTCTGCCGAAGAGAGACCAAGGAGGAACCAAGTCAGGTCAGGTCAAGTCAGGGTCAGGGGTGGTGTTCCAGTTCTTGTGTCTTAACCCATTCAACTCCGATGACAAGATGTCTTGTCATTTGGTCAAATAAAACAAAAAATCATAAAACACCAAAATGTTTGATCAAACACCAGAAAAATATGACGTCAATCCTCGCAGCGAAGCGAGGACTGACGTCATATTTTTCTGGTGTTTGATCAAACATTTTGGTGTTTTATGATTTTTTGTTTTATTTGACCCAATGACAAGACATCTTGTCATCGGAGTTGAATGGGTTAAGGGGTTTTGGATGGTTTTGCAGGCAGGCAGGCAGGTCAAACGAACCAATCTCTAGTTATTAAGGGCAACAGGAATTTCTTGTCTCCGAAGTATCTCCGATTCTCCAATTCCCAAGTGGCACTCACTTGAACAACAAACTTTTGTTGTCCACTTTCGTCAAATGCGTAGTGCATTGTTCCACCATTTGCGGTTTTATAAAATTACACAAGACGACGTGTTTTATGAATTTTGTTTCAGTTAAGGGCGTGAAGCTTCATATAGCTGAAGACAACAGGTCAATCGAACACAAAATTTCTCCTTCAACTGCATGAAATAATTTGTTCTTTGTCAAAAAAAGTCATAAGTACACGTCACCGTGTTAACGGGACTAAAGAAACAAGACTTGAACATCAAAGTTTTTGAGCATTTCAAAGAACTTGAGCGTAGCCTGAAATGATATTTCAGGAGGTATGATTTTCTCGCTGCAACCCACTTGCGTTTAAGCCTCGTTTACATGGGGCAAGTTGAGAGGCAAGTCAAGTGTGCAAGTTACTTGAACTGAAGAGGAAATCGAGCAAGTACGTGTTCACACAGGTCACTTATCTCTGAATTGGCCTGTGGCAACATGTACTTACTCGCTTTCCTCTCCGTTTCAGGTAATTTGCACACTTGACTTGCCTCTCAACTTGCCCCGTGTAAACGAGGCTTTAGTAGAGGTATAGATCACTTCAAATCTGTGTCCATTGTGGTATCGGGTCAGATAAGTGGATTGAAGTACGCTTTCAGGTTGTTTACCGAGACTTGCTAGAAGAATCGGAGATCTTTCGGTAGGCAAAGAAAACGGTGTGGAAGGTGATGATGGAGTTAAAAACTGATGGTGGTAGTTACGGTGCAGGATTTATCATCAAACAAAACGCGTATACTCTGTCTCAAAGAGTACGCTACATTCAGGGTCTTGGTAATGATAACAGTCTTCGTGATTTAAAAAAAAAAAAAAAAAAAAAAAAAAAAAAAAAAAAAAAAAAAAAAAAAAAAAAAAAAAAAAAAAAAAAAAAAACAATGGGTATCCGGCAACTCAGGCTGTTATGTTGTTAGGTTAGTTTTAAGTCAGGTTAAGTTAGGTTAGTTTTTAGTTGGGTTAGGTTAGGTTAGGTTAGGTTGGGTTAGGTTAGACAACAACAGGGATAGAAAAGCTATACAAGTTATTAGCATATTGACAGAAAAAAGGGAAAAGGATTCACAGGTTAAAAAATAAAAAGAGACAAGAATTAGTTAGAGAAGACTCTGGAGAATTACACTTTCCAAATCAATCAATTAGAGAGCAGAGCAGGGCATACCTGTTAAAGCATAAAAATATCTAACAAAAAGCGTTACTCCTACAACTTTATGATACTTCATAACCAAGACTACTAACTTCATAATAATGACCAAGTTTAGCACGGGCTAAACGAAACTTATTGGTAAGGCTGGGCGCGTTCCTTAGTGCGTTTCCCTTTAATTTGGCCACGGTTAGCGCTCCCAAAGTATTAAAACAATATAGGTGCCGGTATAGTATATGGCCTACCTATTGGATGTGGCCTACATTTTTTTTTTTTTTTTTTTATAGTATGTGGCCTACCGGACTTTTATTTCGGTATGAACCTGTCTCTTAAGCTTTAATAGTTTAGGAACGCTAACCGCGGCCAAATTAAAGCGGAACGCACCGAGTAACGCACCTAGGAATGCACATATTATCGCGCCCAGCTCTGCTTATTGGAACCACTCTACTCTGACAACAATGATCACCCATTCATTCGTTATAGCAAAGAGTGTTAGTGTTGTTAATTGGAATGGCGACTGTGCAAATAATAAGTGCTGATAAAGCTACTGCCGAGGCAGGAGTGAGTGATGGTAAAATTGCGTGATTATATTAGTGGCCAGATTAACGAGTCTGAGAATTGGTGTTACAGCATGATCAGCCACAAAAGCACACTTCAGTGCACTGCATATTCATATTGTGCTTAACAAAATACCTGGAAGGTTATATAGAGTAATACTGTAGAATCGATGTCATTAGTTGGAGAGAACACACACGCGCGCGCGCCCACACACACACACACACACACACACACACACACGGACGCACGTGCGCACACACACACACACACACACACACATACACACACACACACACATACATATACACACAGACACACACAGTTGGTCGTCGGATGCTTCTTGAACCAACGTGTCTTCGTTCCAGAACTAGGAGTCAGTGACCAGGAGCTACCTAGTAAATATACGGGGTCTGGAAATGCTGAGAATAACCATGGAGTCCCGTCACATAAAATAGTAGAAAGTAAAAAAAAAAAAAAAAAAAAAGTGATAACGAAAATTGGAAGGTCGGTTATGTAGTCGTGAGACGACGAACGTGGCGATCGGCGGAACTGATGTAGAACTTGGTGTCGACCTTGAAGAGGAAAATGTCCACATTCACTTTGTAAACGAGGGAAGAAATATTGATCAGCCAAGAGTAAGAATAGCTAAAGTAAGTGAATTGTTGAAAACTGTGGTACAAGAAATTATGAAAACGAAAATGTAATCGAGTGTATTCAGGTGGCAAGGATTGAAGAATTTGGCCAAGTAAATGTAGTGAGTACTTTCAGATGTATATATATATATATAACATATATATATATATATATATACAAATATATATATATATATATTTATACATATACATATATATATATACATATACATATATATAGATATATATATACATATATATATATATATATAAATATATATATAAATATAAATATATATGTATATATATATATATAAATATATATATACAGTTAGATTTATAATTCAAGTGACCATGGCAAGTTGAAATGAAGAAGGATATGATAAAAACAAAATTAAAAAAGTAAGGAGAAAGCCAAAGAAAACGAAGAAAACTCCAAAGAGGTAATTTAAGGACGAAAAGGGTACACGAGGAAGAAAGAAGTAAATTTAAATGAAATTATGAAACAACGAAGAAGAAAGAACGAGGTGCGGCAGAGGTGATGAAGACACATTGTATTTAAGAGTACAGAAACGATGGGGAGGCAGGTCGTAGATAGAAATAAACGTGTCATTGTTGTAGCGTGAAAAGAACGTATTTCAAGAAGGATAGGGAGAGAAACACAAGAAAGACAGAAAGCAAAGGAATTTGTCCAAGTATGAATAATAATTCCAAAATACAAGAAAGGGGCACGACCAATGAAAATAAGGTTAAAATAGCATATTACGGCGAATGAAACTATTGATAGTTCAATAATGGATAAGGAAGGATGCAACGTAGGAAGAGACAAGACGAATAAACTGGTCGAAGAAAACAAGAAAAGTAATAATAAGATCTCAAATTGGATATATATAAAAATGAAGTGAGCAGTTGGTGGACAAGATACATCAACTTAATCTATGTTCCTAGGAAGTGGGAAGGGTACCACAGGACTGGAAAAGGGTCAAAGTAGCACCAATCTATAAAGGAAGAAAATGGGGAAGGTGCCTTTGGACTGTAGACTAACATCCTTGAGCTATACAATAGCTAAAATGCATGAAAGAATCGTGAAAGATAGATAGAAGAAATACTTGGAAGAGAAGGAGGTTCTGGTACGCGACCAATTCGGATTTGATCAAGAAAATGTCTATGTAGCATATATGTTTCCAATCGAGAGCAATTGATGTGCTACATGGAAGAGAGGGCTGGGTAGACTGTGTATACCTGGACCCAGAGAAAGATTTCGATAAGGTGGTACGTAAAAGATGAACATAGAAGTTGGCAAATGTTTGAGAACTTAAAGAGATAAGAAACAACAGCTAAAAGACAGGGTCTATTAGTTTGGGATGAAAGATGAAATATATATATATATATAACAGACTGTTTAGAAGATGTTAGAAAGGATAACCTCCTACACAAATAAGTTAAGGAAACAAATGAGAAGAAGAAACCGTTCAGACGGACAACATAAACGAATCTAAGGTAAATTTTGGTAAATGGAGATATAGATATGGGACCCCATAATCACAGCTTCAACTCCGTATATAACAATTACATAACGGCACATAAAGACACGTAGACACGTAAGACAGACAGACAGACAGACACACACACACACACACACACACACACACACAAACACACACATACACACACATATACACACACACATACACACACAGGTCTGAATACTAATTCAGAAAACTGAATGAAAAACTGGGGGTTTCTACTCGTACGTACCTTCAGCTAAATTCAAGACGACATTTCTTTGGTTATGTGGGTTGAGTGACGGATGCTGCTGTTGGTAGAAGGGCGGTGAGTACCTCCTTCTCTCGCCACCTCCGTTGTTGCTCTCTATACTCACCCTGCTGGCCCTACTCTCCGTACGCACCACCAGGTTCTCTGGAGAGATGCGCCTGCTAGCAGACACTGGTGAGTACGAGGCCGTGGGTGGCGTCGAGACCCTTCTCCCGTTAATGTCAGTTGTGATCTTTTTGGTGTCTGGCGAGTACCTCTGGTTCAGTGAAGTATCTGGCGGGGAATATCGTTTCGGGTCGACCGTCGCGTACTTCTTGGCGTCCGGAGGGGAGTAGCGTTTTCTGGAGGATGGTGAGTAGGTGGAGGGGGAGTAGGCGCTGCCTGCTGGCGAGTAGACGGAGTGGAACTGGTTATCTGCTGGTGAAAACCGGTTGCGTGCCTGGGAGAGGAGACAGGAAGAGAAGGCAAAGGTTAAGGTTACAAATAAACAAATCCTTCTTCTTCAGAGATGCTTCTACTCCTGCCTTTGATGCCAAAAAGGAGTTGTGGAGGACAATGGTGAGAGGCAGGAAGAATGATATTCACTGGGTTCCATTCAGTTATTCACTGAAGTAGCAGAGACAGAAGGAGGGAAAGGACACGTAGGAGGAGAATGCAAATGTAAATCTCCACTCAGGTGAGTGCACCCTAAGCATTCAGAGTTCAAACAAGCAATTGAAGTTTAAACTGGTAGAAAATAGATAGGATACATGGATATGTAATCAAAAATGTCAACGACACGGACTTCTGCCATCTATCCATCCATCCATCCATCCAGGTAATGCTTGGCAACACCCACCTGGTCCATGTATCTGGCGAGGGAGGGCCGTGGCTCAACCCTGAGGTTATCTGGTTTATCATGGGCTTCGTTGTCTGAGGCAGTGGTGGTGGAGAGCCGCTCACTTGCCCACAGGGGAGAAGTCAGGTTATGTTCTGGGAAAGAGAGAGAGAGAGTTTTTAATACTGGTAACCAGGATATTACCAATTCGTTGCCCCTTGTCACTAATGCAGAAGACCTGTGGCCTTCCTCATCCAAATTTACATAGGATTACAAAGGCGGAGCATACCGACAGGAGACCTTTTGGTCCATAACTAGGTCGGATGCAAAAAATATATATACTTATGATAACAAGATAAAAAGTAAAATAAAATAAAATTATAATAATATGAATAATAATAAATTAAATAAATGCATAGGTATAGTTAAACAATAATACTACATGATACTACACAAAAGAACATCATTAAGTTTGTTGCAAATCATCACTCTGGCTTGATGGTTCACGTACACACGTGCATCTATCCACAATTTTTTTTTTTCTCTCGCCCCTGTTTGGGGATAATGCAGTTGTCTTTTCACTTTACACTACGCACAAAGTGTTAAAACTGATTTGCATACTGCAGGTCTGAGCAAGCAGCTATTTCAAAAAAGCACTTCATTATGTATTATTGTATTACTAAACATGTTATCACATTTGAGTTTAATCATATGTGTCCTCTTGAGTTGAAAGTCTGTCAAAAGTGCAGAAAATAAGATTGCCAGTTTCTTGTACCTTCTCCTCTAGTTTTGCCTTCAGAATCCATATTTGATTGATATGGTTTAATGTCACAAACTCCTCCCAACGGAAGGCTAGGACGGTGCCCCTCACAGAGGGCTTTGTAGCGTGGAATTTATTGAACCATGCCCTTAGTTCAACTTCGCCGGTGGCAGGGTTCGAACCGCCATCCCCTCGACCTTCGCCGCAAGTAACGACGCCCTAACCCGCTCATCCAGCGAGCTTCCTTAGAATCCATATAGTAATAGAAAATAGCTGGTCTCTGCTTTGGTGGACCCCCACCCTATCCCCAAACCCTTGCAAAAGATATATATATATATATATATATATATATATATATATATATATATATATATAAATATATATATATATATATATAGAGAGAGAGATAGAGAGAGAGAGAGAGAGAGAGAGATCTGAGTTCCATCATCCTGATTTTGTCTCAACACAACTGGCCTGCATTGCTGGAGGGTCTAACATTGATGCATACAATCTCAGTCATGGTCTCTGATTTCTGTCTTCTGATTCCCCAAAAATACCCAACCTTAGAGGCAGACCAGGCACCCTGGAGATGACCTAGTCTGACTTCACCTCTCCCCAAATGTTTGTGCGCCTCACTCACCTTTATTGTAGATGCCGGGGTAGGCGGGCGGAAGTTGAGAGGACCAGTGTTGGGCATAGAGAGGTCGAATGTTGTGATGAAGGACTGGAGAACCTCCGGCAGAAGCTTCGCCAGCACCGACCATCATGTTCGGTGGCGGAGGAGCAGGCGGAAGGGCTTCGGCAGTAGTGTCCAGGTCGTAGATGTTGGGCAAGTAGGTCGTTGTCGTGGGCGGCTTTGAGGTTCCTACATCTGGTGGAAGAGGGAAAGAGAGAGTGAGAACGAATTCAGCGCGGTAAAGGAAAGGCACTGGTTCATTCACCTGAGTCCAACACCCCAACACCCCAGCCTGAAATCAACAATGCGAGGAAGAGAAGAAAGAAAGGAGACAATGAGGAAAAGGGGATAAGTGAAGGAAATGGGAAAAGGAACATGAAGATGGGAGGGGAATGTTTACGTCAGGGGGAGGAAGTGGAGGTGAAGGAATAAGTACGAGGAAGGAGGAGGAGAAGGAAGAAAAGGAGAAAGAAGCAAAGGATGAGGAACTAAGTGGAGGAAATGTAAAAAGGAGAAGGAAGAGAAAAACAGGGAGAACAAGAAAAATATGTAAGAAAATTAACATGTTGCTACTGCTGCTATATTATTATTATTATTATTATTATTATTATTATTATTATTATTATTATTATTATTATTATTATTATTATTATTATTATTATTATTATTGATTATCAGTTATCATTATTATTATTATTATTATTATTATTATTATTATTATTATTATTATTATTATTATTATTATTATTATTATTATTATTATTATTATTATTATTATTATTATTATTATTATCATTATCACTATTATTGATGATCAATTATCATTATTATTATTACTACTACTATCATTATTATTATTACTATCATTATTATTATTATTATTATTATTATTATTATTGTTATTATTATTATTTCATTATTATTGATTATCAATTATCATTATTATTATTATTGCTATTATTATTATTATTATTATTATTATTATTATTATTATTATTATTATTATTATTACTATTATTATTATTATTATTATTATTAATTATCAATTATTATTATTATTATTAATTATCAATTATTATTATTACTATTATTATTATTTTTTTTTTTTAATACTTACCATGGCGATGAGGTCTCTTGTCCGAGACCCTGAGGGTCCCGTTGTTGGTGGTCGTGTCGTCCTCGTCGCTCGAGTGGGAGGATGCCAGTTCGAGGGAGCGGTGGTCGAGGCTCAGCTCGCTCTCGCTCTCGCTTTCCCGCCGTTTGGACCTCATGCCAGATGCTGAGGAAACGTCAGATGAGTTAAGTGTTGGGTGGTAAGAGAAAGGAAGGAATGAAACGTCAACATAGCTTCTGGCAGCTGATGGGGAACCACACAAGAGTAGGAAGAAAAAATGTCTGTCTTTCTATTTTCTTTTATTTTCTTTGGGAGGAAATCTCTTACTTCACGAATGTATAATCACTAAGATAAGAATTGGAGGAGGAAGAGGAGGAAGGGAAGGAGGAGGAAACAGAACAAAGGGAGGAAGATATGAAGTGGAAGAGGGGAGGAAAAAGAAGAAAAGTGAAAGAGGGAAGGCTGAATGTTAGAAAGGCAGATTCTTACCATGTTTTCGATGGAACATTGTGGAGTCATTGTAGACATATGGGGACTTGACATGGAGGTCTGAGTTCGAGTTGTAGTTGGAGGGCGTCGACGTGGAGGCAGCACCCCTTCCTCCGGCAGGCACAGCCCCTTCACCTCTGCTGGTGGAGGAACAGAAGTAATCAGAGATAGCACCGGATGATGACAAGGGACTAGCCTTGGCGATGATTACAGTGGTGTATGTGTGTGTGTGTGTACAGTACCTATCTATCTATATATATATATACATATATACATATATATATATATATATATATATATATATATTGTTGAAACCACGAGGAAATCAAAGATCAGAATACTGAACGTTTTCGTCTATTTAAGAAAGTTTCAAAGTACTTTGAAAATGTCTTTGATTTCCTCGTGGTTTCAGCAAAATATCTTTATTCACGTGTTTTATGTGATTACTGTTGCATATATATATATATATATATATATATATATATGAATTAGGAGAGGAAATAATTTAAAACAAATTTAAATAAAACTGGAATATTCGAGTGTGCAAAGGGACGGTAAAGAGAGAATAGATAAAGTGGGATTGTCCACAAAAGAAAAGAAGAGAAAGAGGTGATAGAATAACTACAAGATAGACTGCTTGAAGTAGCTTAAGAAACATATACTTTGGTATAGATCCATTGCTTTGTAGAGCATCTTGGAAAATAGCTAATCTAGGTAGACAACATGAATGAAATTAGGGGAAAGTCTGATAAATAGAGAAATAAAGACTGGACTCCAGGAACATAGTTCAAGTCCTATATATCACAATTAGACAAATAAGATTAGGTAAAATATTCATAACATTTCATACCAATTGACTGATTATCACTTAATTTCTTACTGATTAACTGATTTAGTGACTGACTGATTGACCAACTCTCTCTCTCTCTCTCTCTCTCTCTTTCTCTCTTCATGTTTATTTCGACTAGCACACTGACCAAGGAAGTCCTCATTTGAGGACTGAGGCTTACCTGTACGGGGAGGACGAGGTCTTGCACGTGGACCTCGATGTAGTGGAAGCTGTCGAGATGCCAATATTGCGGCGCAGGATGTTGAAGTCGTCGTTGTAGGTGAGGGCGGATGACCTCTGCGAAGATGAAAAGGATGAAGAAAGGTTTGTATGTATATATATATATATATATATATATATATATATATATATATATATATATATATATATATATATATATATATATCAATGAACTTTTCCCTCTTGTAAAGGGGTGGCCACGTTAAAACATGCCTTAAGTTTTCATGAAAAGAAAAATACGGAGGGAGTTCCCAGTCCCCTGATTCCACATCTTTTAGTCGTCTTTTACGACATGACTCTAAAGTAATAAAAACATAAATCTGAAGCAGTCAATATCCAACACGGAACAGAAATACAGTACAACTAAACTGTAACTTAATTATTCATCAATCAAAAGTGACGGTTTGATTCAAAAAATGTCTTTTGGAAGAGACGTCCCCGTTCCGGGCTACCAACCTTGACACTCACCGATGCACCAGCTGTCGCCGAGGTCGTTCTTGTGACGCTGAGGGCCTCCTGGTAGGGCACCTTCTTGCCCATGCAGGTGAGGCACATGAGGTAGAGGGAGTCTCGGACACGGGCGTTGAGGAGGCAATAGCCCACCAGGATGAAGAGGGACGTGAAGACTGAGAAGACTGAGAAGGAGAAGTGAAGGATCTCGAGGTCCTCAGACACAGAGAGGACAGCTAGGACCCATGTGGATCCTAGGACAGGCAGGAAGAGGATTCCAAGCCACAGGAGGGTTCTGCAACACCAAAGAAGGAGAGAGAGTTATGGTAGTGGCAATAGGAACATCTGTTCAGATCTTGAAGTGGTCCGTGTCACGTGATTAAGCAGTGGTAGTACATGTTTCACCCAAACAATATGAATTATTTGTATTTGTTAGATTATTGTGATAGCTATAATGGCTGTACATATATATACACATACATACGCATCAAAAGGCTTTTTCCCCTTTATAGGGGGCTAGTCAAGTCAAATTAAACACCCCACACCCACCCCACTCCTATCCAAAGTCATCGCCCCCCTTCATCTTAGCACCTCGTGGATGAAGGGGTCATCCCTGCCTCCTGGCACACTGCTCGCATCAAGGGCCTGACAACTAGGGGTGGTTTGCCCCAGTCACTTCCTTATGTGGCTCCTTCTCATCATCATTCCAAAAATTAGATGAATTTTACAAGAAGTACATCACTTTGGGCCGCTTTATTTCTCCATCCATTTACAACCCTTCTCCATTGCATCCAGTCTTTTGTACTCTCTTCCCAGTTCCACAGACATTCCTCACAGATCCAGTGTCCCCTTTACTTTATCCGTCTACCTCATTTTTGGTCTTCCTCTCAAGTTTAATCCATTCATTTCTGTTTTCCATACATTTTGTTAGTCTTTTCTTAATAATTCTTTTTATATGTCCATAGCATCTCAGTACTCTCTTATCTAAGCATTTGAAAAACCCCTTTCCATTCCAGTTCTCTGCTTTAAATTTTCTAATGATATGAAATAAAAGTATAAAAGTATGAACATCACTGTCAACATGGAATAACACTATGACAGAAGTCTTTGTTCCTGCTGCCATACTTTTCTTTCGTACTTACCTCAAGTTGCCAAATCCTTCAACGTGGCCCTTGAGGGTGAGAGAGGCCCGGATAGCGAGCACGAAGACCAGGAGGACGACAACGACCATGGCGCAGATGGGGCCCACCAGCGCCCACACGACTCCTTCGTAGATTGAGAGCCAACAGCTGGGGATACAGAGTGTGTGGGAAAACAAAAGGACGATTGTTAGTTCAATACTGTGGGTAGGAAGGCAGAAATGAACAAGACACCCTTGAAGTTCAAGGCTGTAATCAATATATTTCCCGCAAGTAGTGTCTATAGGGCTAACTGAAAGGGTAATATGATGGGAATTATGACACTAATGGCGTCTAAGATGATCATAATTGAATCCAAATAATACTATGACTGGTATCAAGGATAATACTACTAAATGAGAAGGCAGGAAGTGCGCATGAATAAGGAAAACTCATTTCTACAGTTGAAGAAGGTTAGGACAAGGCAGGACAAGTTGAATGAGAGTGATCCCATACTTACAAGAAGAAGTTTCCATATTGATCAGCCCTGACGCCAACAGAGAGTCCAACGATGATGGCTGGCATGCCGTAACCCCAGGAGTAGTAGAAACGCATCTGACCGTGGTTGACATCCCTCATCTCGGTCAACATGCGGTAGAGGTGAACGCCCTCGATCAGAAGCCACGTGAAAATGCACAACCAGAAGTAGTGGAGGGCAATGGCCACCAGCTTGCAGGGGAACTGTCCCAGGGAAGGGGGCAAGAAAGCAATACTCGATTAGATGAAGGTTATAGTAGTCAATCCGTTGCCCCAGGTCTCTCCTGTAGGAGATCCACGGCCCCTAGATAACCGAGAACGGTCACAGGATTGGCCTACATGTCACATCAGGAAGAGATATTGTGTTGTCTATGTAGAGTAAATATAGGGCAGTGTGAAATGAGGTGTTCTGTTTCTCCTGTGTAGTGAGTGTATCTGGGGTAATTTGATTCTGTGGCCAGGTCTAGTCTGTGTTGGACCTATCTACTGTCGTACTAGTATGGTTCTTGCATATCATGGTAGCTATTTCTCGGTTTGGCTGATGCCTGAGTGCTTGTTGAGTGACCTGTGTGTGTGTATGCACAAACAGGCAAATACACAAACAAGCATTTCATCCCCATTTCTGAGGATCCTTTCAACTTCTTCTGAGCCTATAGATAGACTTCAACTTTGATTTTTCTTAGAAATTCTCGCTGGTAAGATCCTATGTTTCCTAAACCTTTCTGTGCTCTCATTATTTCCCTCATCCATCACTACCTGGTGTTTTTTTCATCTTATTTATTTATTCATTAATATTATTATTACATATATTTTTACTGAATCTTCCTTTTTTGTACATCTTACCTCCTGCTGGACGAGAATCTGGCGCGCCTTCAGGGCGAACAAGAAGAGGAGCTGGGCAAGGAAGAGGCACGCCGTCATGTTCTTGTGGATGGTGTTGGAGTTGGTGGCTGCTCCTCGGAGGACGCTGAAGGCCACGAAGGATGCCAGTAGGAGCAACAGCGACAGGATTAGGCCTGTATAGGTCGTCACATCCTCAGCTACAGAAGGTTCAGCAAGAAACTGTCCAGGGCAAAGGCGAGATACTGGTTAACAATTAATACTTAATGCTGCTGCTGCTGATGATACAGTTTAACGTCACACACTCCCCCCCCCCTATCGGGAGGCTAGGACGGTGCCCCTCACAGAGGGCTTTGTATAGTAATAATAATAATAATAATGATAATAAAAAACAAAACAAAGGCAAGGAGGTTCACTTTTGTGTCCTCATGCTTGTTGTGTCTCTGTCACCACATCATTAATGATGATTGAAAGATTGATCTCAGGAAAGTTAAATCAAACACCCACATCACCAAATCAACATGGATTATGAGAGGGCCATTCAACATACGTTGCTCACAAACATCGCCCAAGAAGAACTGGAAGGCTCTAATAAGAGAGTGTCATCTGACAGAAAAGCGGATGGTGAAAATAGGCATAAATTATGATTTTGATAAAGTCCCTACACCATTCATACCTTTTTCTAATCGTCAGATTCAGGTTATATAGGTAGCGATGTATGAGGGGAAAATCATAGGAAATTATAATTAGTTTTAAGAGAGATTCTGACCAGTTCTGGTAAAATGCTTAAAATAATAAAATTACTTTTTTTATTAGTCTTGGCATATGCCTCTTCAGAATGCATGCAATACAAACTTGTCCAACATCTAAACAAGAAGAAGATAAAGAAGACGAAGAAGAAGCAGAAGCAGAAGAAGACGAAGAAGACGAAGAAGAAGACGACGACGATGAAGAAGAAGACACAGGAAGAGAAAAAAACAAAGATGAAGAAGAGGAAGAAAAAGGAGAAGAAAAAAAAAAGACGAAGGAGATGAAGAACCAAAAAAAGTATAATAAGAAAAAAAACGACTGGATGACGACGACGACGAAGAAGAAGAAGAAGAAGAGGAAGAAGAAGATGGAAAAAAAGGCGACGAAGAAAACGACGAAGAAGAAAAGTATAGGTAGAAAAAAAATAACAGAAAAAGAAAGGAAAAGAAGAAGAGGAAGAAAATAAAACTTGCCTCTGACAAGTAAACTTTACCTCTGCTTCGGCGTGGTTGAGGATGACGGCGAAGGATGACAGGTGGTTACAGGTGCAGTTGATGATGGTGTCGTTCACGTAGAGCCCTGTGCCCGGCTCAGGGGTGCCCGTCTCACAGCCCTCACGAGACCACACACCACCTCTATCACTGTTTTCCTTGAGAACCTCACTGCAATGATAACAATGGAAAGAATGTGGTACATCATGATATGAAGTACAGCCGCTGAAACACAGCAGTATGACAAATCTCCCCTGCCACCCTTGCTCCCTCAATCAAACACTGATATAGTCTAGGGTAGAGATGGGCAACCTTTTCAAGTGTGGGTGACAAAATCAGCCAAATCTTTGATACAAAATTTTCATGCGTGTCAACAGAGTAACATAAATGACAAGCCTAAATACAAATATGGGCTCCCTCCCTTCACCTCTTATGGGCCCAATCCGCCGACAAACGCAGCATGCGGTTACGAATGGTCAAGCAAAAGAAGTTGGAGATTTATTAGTTATCTTTCTTAAGGTGAGCCCTGGGTTTCACGTGCCGGAAAAAATCGTTAGTGTGCCAGATTTGGCACGCGTGCCAAGGGTTGCCCACCCTGGTCTAGGGCTTCCAGCTCCAGTTGACTAAAACCCAAGACCAAGATGCCCACTGATGCTGACGTTGTTAATACATTCCAAGTGTCCAAAGCTTGACTCACCTGTTGCTGGCAGCAGCATCATCATCACTGTCCTGCTGCCTCCAAGTGACGCACTGTGGGTTCGCTCTGCGGCCAATAGGGCCCAGCCGGAACCGCAGTCGCACGGGGAAGTCAAGGTTACCCTGGATCAGTCCGAACTCTGACGTGAACACCGCCAACGTGAATACTGGGGACCTGGAAAAGTAAGACAATGATGATGAGTACCATGATGAAGATCGTGTGGAGGATAAGGTTGATATCAGGAGAAGGGAGTGGGCATTGACTGCCACTAGGTTTTCCAAAGGATTTGAGGATATTGGGTGAATGGAAGGGGAAGAATGTATATGATAGTCAGTAATGTACTGATGTATTTAAGAGAAGTTTGTCTAGACTGAGGGAAAATTGTTCTATATTTGAAAAGGATGGGGTAGGAGGGGTGATCAGTCTGTTGAATGTAGTTGGAAAGACACGACATCAGAGGAATGAACAATTCGCCAGTGCTTCTCTCCTTGATATTCATATTTTTCTATAGTGAAAATATCTAATATCCAGAATTTAGGTTCACGGAATGCTCAAGTGACCGGACCAACCGGAGGAAGCAGCAAAAAAAAAAAAAAAAAAAAAAAGTCATCCCTTAACATTCGGGGATCTGATTATTCGCGGGTAAGGCCGCAAATGTCGTTGAATTTTTATTTTTATTTTTGGGTTTTCTTGAGTCAGTATTCCTTCCGTACTACCACCACTTTTGCATTAACCACCGTAGTGTCTACATCTCGTGTGTTTACCGTGTTTGTAACTTCCCGACCTTACTTTCATAAAGGCACCCAAAAAAAAAAAAGGAAACAAGCCAAAAGGTTTTAGAGGAAAGTATTGCCATCACTTTGTTAACAAACGTGCTCGATCACCGTCATGGCTTTGGATTTCATTTTCATGAGTAAATACCAAATAACCGGGAAGAAGCCTTTTCCAGACATCTTTAGCTCCCCGCGCTTCAGACATTAGAGTTTCCAATGAACATAATATGTAGGACGAACAGGACGAACTATAATGTTTTCATATAATAATACAACAAAACAATGTTGAAAAAATACAATAAAAAGTATGGGAAGACGACATTGAATATAAATCTAGACAGAGCTGTGTGTGTTTCTCGGTGCGTTCCTCTTTGGTTTGACCGTGGTTAGCGCTCCCAAACTATTAAAGTAATATAGGTGCCGGTATAATATGTGACCTACCTTTTGGATGTGGCCTATGAACATTTTCTTTGGTATAGTATGTGGCTTACCGGACTTCTATTTCGGTATGAACCTGTCTCTCCAGTTTTAACAGTTTGGGAGCGCTAACCGCGGCCAAACTAAAGCGGAATGCACCAAGGAACGTACATAGGAACGCGTCCAGCTCTGAATCTAGGTAAGTATGTAAATGTGTATGCATAATTCTGGTTCAAGAGCAGCTCTTACTCACCTAACGGCGAGTCCGACACCCCAGCGTTTGTCGACGTCGCCACTGTAAGTTTCTGGCAGGATTCCCCCAAGGGAGCGGTAGAGGACATAAGACACAACTGCCCGTGCTGTCCCCAGTGTCTCCTTGGTCACCGTCTCTCCTATAGAAGAATGAAGAATGAAACGGGGCATTTTAGTATTAGGTTAAAAAGGTATAAATGAATAAATCATTTATGCTAACTTGAGTTAAAATGTCGTTATGATAACATGTCATTGGCTAGTGTAAGATCTTAAAGTTTCAATAATCATCATCAGTCTGATGATCCTCAGATGAATAAAATACAGATGTCAATGAGATGAATGAAATTAGGCGGACCATAATCAAATAGTATGAATAGGATATTCCTTTTTTGTCTTGTTTACAGGGAAAGAAAGGTTCCAATTTTGCTGCGCTTAACAAGCAAAAAATTTGCAACATCTTCATTCCAAAATCCGTCTTCCTATGAAAGATCTGACATCAAATAAACAACTGTCCTTTGTTACCACTTACCTTTCTTGATATCAGGGATCCCAAGCAAGGATAGAGGGAGCCTGATATTGGTTAGGCGGGCCCAGTCTTGCTGGTGACGTAGGTAATTGTTATACTTGGGAATGATGACCGCGGCGCTGCGAGGGGTCGGGTACTGAGGATCCACCAACGTCGAAGTCTCCGGGATCACCAGATGGTCCACCCGGTCGTCATGCCCCACCACGAAGCCGGATGTGCTGTAGCCATATAGCTCACCCGCTGATACTGTGTCCATACCGAACACTACAAGCAACGCCACGAAAATTGGATGGAAGAAATGCCAAGTGGACAGTGAGAAATAATACGTGATACACACACACACACATTCACACACAAAAAAAAAACCTATTACAATAATAATGGCCATCCTTAAGTATCACAGCTATATGGAATAAAGAAATTTATATAATATAGCTAGCCATACACTTGCTACTAAACAAAAATCACCTATAAAACATAATATACAAATTGAAATATACATGATAGTGTCGTTTCAAAGAACTCACCTATGTGCTTAGTAGGAACCTCAAAGGGTGAGGTGTAGGTGTCACCCTGGCTCATAGCGAGTGTAGCCACGTACTCGTCCACTTTGGACAGAAGGGTGTCGGCGCCGAAGCCAGCGGCTCCGTTGATTTGGCGCCAATGCCGGGCATAGACCGGTTGCAAGATGAGCGAGGCTGACTCCACTAGATTCTGCAAGGAAGAAAGGTAGAATTAGGAGACGATGATTACCAGGACAAATACCAATCATTCAACCGACCACTAGATTCTACCTAGTGCTGGTTACCACTAAGGAAAACAAGAAACACGAATTTCCCAAGTACTTTCGTGTATTTAGCATCTTCAGGGGAGATAGAGATGAAAGTGTACCACTTTCATCTGTTTCTTGTTTTCCCTAGTGGTAATCAACCAACCACTAGATTCTGCAAGGAAGAAGGAAAGGTAGAATTAGGAAATAATAATCACTTATGATAAATGCCAATCAATCAGTCCATTGCCAGAATTCTTTCTTGTGTTCCATGGTCCCCAAGAAACTAGTCATGCCTACAGGTGCTGAAGAGCTGTGACCAAGATGGTGGAATAAAAATCAACCCCTAAAGGGCACAACGCCTCTGTAGAGGCCCACAGATCTCTCTGGGAAGAAACTTTGGACTGTTGTTTGTGTTGTATTAGTGTAGGACTGTTTCTATATCACCAGTTGCTAGTGGTATGGGGAGAGAAGTCATCCGTTGTCAGTTCTCCAATGTTTGGAAAAAGTGCAAGAAATACGGTTGAAACTGACAGACTTGGGCTCAGTCCGGAGACCGAGTATCAGCCCCGGGCGTTGAAGACGAATTCTTAGAATGTGCATCTTTGATGTCCGCCTTCCAGGACCACTACATGCAAGAACCCATCACTGGTCTCCAACCCCCAAGAAGATGTCTCTCCCTCACTCACCTGGATGTAGTGTCGGTCCTGACGATGCGTCAGGTTGAGTCCTTCCTGAAAGGTCTCGTACTCAAGTAGGAGGATGAGAATCCTTGAGGCGATGAGGACATCTGAGCCCCACATGGCTGGAGTCACTGAGGCTGCGTAGTTCAGGTCCTCAGCCAGCTTGACAGCCTGGTATGTCGTGATCTCGAGGTCTTCCTTGACAAGCCGCTCAAGCTGAAAATGACAGGAAAATTACATTATGTATATACATACATACATACGTCATTAAACACAACAGTATTATCGCAATTATTTATTATCTTTCTATAGTCTTCCATTATCCATACCAAAGGTCTTTCTGCAGGATGGTGAGTAAAATTGAGTTAATCGAAGTTTACCATTCTGCTCTATGGCATTTCTACTGGACAGAGTTATCTTTAGATTTTGATATTACTGTATTTAAAGCTATATACACTACACAAAATATTATAATCAATGGCTATATTTTGAACAATTTTGTGGGACACTGACAATTGACTTGTACAGGTCATTTGTGACCTTATTTATGACCCCACCCTCACAGCGTCATGACGTTTGGGTCAAAAGCAGTGCAGTGAGGCACAGATAATTTAAATTAAAGCTCAACAGTAGGAACTGGCCTACCCCTAGGGTTTCAGTGTATGTGGTAGAAGGAAGAAAAATGGGGAGAAGCGTGTATGGGGAGTACAAAATAATATTTATATATTAAGAAAGAGCTGGTTTAGTAGGAGCACAAGGAGGTGGAGGAGGAGAAGGAAGAGGAGGAGGAGGAGGGGGAAGAAGAGGAGGAGGAAGAGGAGGAGGAAGAGGAGGAAGAAGAGGATAAAATGGAGGAAGAGGAAGAGGGGGAGGAAAAAGGTTACCTACCAGGTCCTTGAGTTCGATGAAAGAGTCGGAGACGCAGTCGAACATGTCTGGGTTCATCCACCCGACGTCCTTGACACAACGACGAGAGGCTTCTCCCTGGGCGCCAATGGGGCACTGCTCCAGGGCAGTTGCCCCGAAGACAGTCTGTTCCCACCACACACCTTCTGCCCAGCTCTTGGGGCAGCCATCGTAGATGACTGTAATCATTGGAGGCAGAAAAAACGAGTCAAGTTGGTGATGCTTCTTTGTCTGATGTGCAAGGAATACATGAACATACGTACACTCAGATCAACCCCCCACACATTTAGAAAAGAAATTGTTTAAATGTGAACTAACAATCAAAGAAATGAAGAACAGTGTTTTTAGAATTAAACGCACTCCTGAAAAATTATTCAAGTATCTTTGTCTTTTTTTAACCTGACCTGCCATTACACGTATTAATTTCATACATTCATCTTAGACCACGTGAACACTGCACCTCACCACTTCCCTGACATCACTTCCAGCTCATTCTCTGTGCACTATTCACATAGAAAAGGTCGTTGTCTTTTCCATATTCTCCAACTCTGATCTCAAGACTCGCAACACCATTCTTGCTTTTACACTGTGCTTCCATTCGTACAGGTAACGCTTCCTTATGACAGAATCTTCATCCTGCACCTGCTTTACCCGATTCCTACCCATCCTGACCCTCTCAGAGCAAATATCTCAATATGTATGAACTACTCACTTTCACATCCGCTGATGGTGACCTGGGCAAAGGGATTGGCACACTGATCACATCTCCTACCAATGACACCTTTTCGACAGCGGCATTGCCCAGTCTTGGAGTCGCAGGAACCACCATAGGAGCCCACCAGGTAGCAGTCACAATCATAACACATGTCAGAACCTTCTGGCTGGTAGTGGTTTGCCTGGAAAGCAGAAAGGCAGAGATACATATAAACAGCACTACATCATACTGGCTGGTAGTGGTTTGCCTGTAAGACAGAAGGGTAGAGACTCATATAAACAGCACTACATAATACCAAAGCAGAACACAACCAGTTATTCCTTACAACTGGGGCCAACAGACAGCGATAACGAGGAAGAACTCACCTCACATCTGCACTCCCCTGTAGTCTTGTTGCAGTCACCATCGTACCCTTTGTCCACATCACACGAGCACGGGCCACACACCGGATAGCCCCACCAGTTGGTTGGGCAGGGCTGGTCCAGTACCACTTCACAATATTCGCCTGGAAGATAAAGGAAAGAATACGTGTAGGAAGCCAGGCTGAATATAAGGGAAATTAAAACTCTTTGGTATATGTATGTATGTAAAACTCTTTGAGACTTCTGACTGCTGAGGCAGATACTGAAGTCTATGTATTCATCTAATTCTAATATACATACATATACCAAAGGCTTTTTTCCCCTTACAAGAGAGGTAGCCAATTGTAATATACAAGGAAATAATGACGCTTGTGGTGTCCCATCTACTTTTCTCCAACTATCATAACTAGTTTCGAATTTGCTTATGGTTTTAGTTTGGGTCATATCAACTAACTATTTCTGAAGTTGATGCCTCTGTATGGAAAACTGTTGACATCCATTTGACACGTGATGACCAATTACTTCCCATGACTTTATGACATTCTCCCGTACCAAACAAAAATTATCTTCTTTTATCTTTTTCATCTCCCTTTAATAATCTGAACACTACTATCATGTCCCCTCTTCATCTTCTTTCTTCCAGTGACGGGATGTATAGGGATTTTAATCTCTTATCATAAGTTTTATCTGTAAGCCTGGAGGCCGATTTGATCGCTGTTCTCCATATCCTCTCTGCACACGATGCAGAATGTTACTATGAATATGATATCAATTAATCAGCCTCTCTTGCAAGAGACCTACTCGTATTACCCACAAGTAACCAGCAACAACCACCGTACTGAACAATATGTCACTCAGGGAAGAAATACTCGATCCGGAGACTAGGTACCGGTCCCTCAGGACTGCGTCTCCTTGAGGTGTGGGGAGTTGGCGGTTCTCCGTCCTCTCCCGGATAACAGCAAGCAAGTTCATTGCGGTAGTATCTCTGTATGACATTCTTTCAGGTAACAGGCACAAGAAAGAAGATCCATTTACACGAACTGGGCACGAATCACTTTCGTTCTTCTGTACCTGTGCAGGAACCAGATCCCGGGTGGGACTATGCAGCTACTGAAGTTGTCTACCCATCACTCAATCACCCACCTGAATACTCATGAGAGATGCAGTCACATCGGTATCCCCGGACAGCATGGAGGTCGTGGAAGCAGGTTGCGTTGTTGCTGCACGGGTTCAGGTGGCAGACGTCCTCGCAGTTGGCGCCATAGAAACCCTTGTGGCACTGGCACTCGTAGCCTGCCCATGTGTTGATGCATTGTGAGTTGGGTGGACAAGGTAGTGATGAGCACGGGTCAGAAGCGTGGCATCCGTCGGTTACACCGCCTTCATGAGTGGGCCGAAGCCACGCTGTCGGGCTGCTTCCTACACGCACGTCCTGTGGAAGAGAAAGTAGGAGTTACCAAATTTATAAGCAAAGGATATACTGTATATTTGTTATCACACAAGCTAAGTGGTCGTTTTCGAGCACAGGTCTGCTCTTCATCTCCAGAGATCAACCCTGGTCCTCTCACCCACCTTGATGCAGCCAACAAATCCCGTGACCTTGGCTGGGTCGGAAGGTTGTTTGCCTCCGACTGAGACCTTTCCGATGTAAAGGTTGGCCACGTTGGAGTCGACCCACATGGTGGTCTCGAAGTCGTCGAAGTCGAGGTTGATCCAGACTTCTCCACCCATCCACTTGACCTCCACGTTATGCCACAGCCCATCGTCCACTCGAACTTCTGATATTCGAAGTTGGGAACTCTCGAACCGGTATTGGATGTGGCCCTCCACCAGCTGTGTACAGAAAAAAAGGTTAAAGAACTTCTCATGACTACTATCGGTGCAGTTCTACTGTGTTAAATTTAAAAGGGTTTGCAGTGTAGGGTAGGTCATGCTCTGAGATTTTTATTGACTGGAAACAAGACACCTGCGCCACATACTTTGACTGGACTTCGCAAAGTGAAAGAAATTGAGGAAAAAAGGGTAGAGAGAGAGAGGAACAATATCGCTGCATCTAGCTGCATGAATAGTAAAGTTATCGTTCTTTAGCCACACCAGATCGATGGGGATCCTTAAAGGGCAACAAAATAGTAATAACTATTGCCTCGAGTTACTTCGATTGAAAAACAATCCCACAAGAGTTAACAAGGGTCCTTGAGCTTTCCCACAGATTTCTTTGGGACAAAACTTTTGTTTACTATTTGTGTTGTATTATTAGTGTGGGTTTGTTTCTGTTACTGACTAGCAGGAAGAGGAAGAGGAGTAAGAGGAAGAGGAGGAGGAGGAAGAGGGGGTGAATGATTCCTTCCGATGTTCCTCTCACATGATTAACATTACCAGGTACTCATTACTGGTTCCATTAGAACGCCTACATTAATCAATCTAAGGTAGTCTACAATATTCAAATAAATATCTAATGTGTATTATCTATCGTATAAATTATATCTGTCAGATAAATTATCTATCTATGAATAAAATATCTATCTGTCGGGTAAATCATTACTCAGATAAATCGGGTAAATCTATCGCATGAAATTACTGAGATGTTTTGGGTAAATGGAGAGAATGAGTGAAGAATGACAAATAAAAAAGTGGAAGAGCTGTGTCTCGCTGCACTTTCTTCGACTTGAGTGGTGTGGCGGGGAACAAAGATGACCTATCATCCACGAGGTGCTAAGAGTGGGGGGTTGGGGTTGGGTTGGAAAAAGGATGAATTTTTGATGGGTGTGGGATGAGTGTAGGATTGAAATATGATTTGACTTGGCCAGACCCTTATAATGGAAAAAAAGCCCTATGGCGTGTTTCTTTGGAAAATCTACAAAGACACTATTCTGGGACCTAAAGGTAACCTGTTCTTAAGGAAACACCAATAGTGAACGAAGTACGCAGTTAACATTTCTTATTCTGGTAATAATGGCGAACTCTGCTTACAGTTACCCGAGAACTTTTCTATCCATCCAGGAATAAACAGCGGCATCAATAACAACAATAATAGTGAGTATTTCAACTAATAAATGGACTCTCCTTTTCCTCTGCAAGAACTCACCTCGAGGACGCTCTCTGAGTTCTGGCCGACGGCGACGCTCATGAGGAGACCAAACTGCTCACGTGTGCGGAAGGCCAGGCTGTTGAACCAGGGAAGCTTGATGGTCTGCAGCTGCGGACTGAACACCACATAACCGTCGCCACTGAACTGCTTCACCACCTCGACAGCTAAAGGCAGAAAGCATAAATAAATAAATAAATAAATGAATAAATAAATAAATAAATAAATGAATAAATACAAATAAAATCACTGAGATATTTCAAGAACTCGAACACCACAACTCTTCTGGTTAAACACAATAATCTAAGCAATAACACACAAATGAAAACAGTCTGCAGCCGTCGACTGAATGCCACATAACCATCACCACTGATTTATGATTTCAACTTGATTTGTAGTGGATACACTCAATTTCTTATGTACTAAACTAGCCTAACCTTATCTTCAATTTGATCACATGTATTTAAGTCATCTAGAATGACAGATGCTAATTTTGGGGGATTTTACAGTACGCATTCCTTCCTTACCATTTTTGAAGGAATATGTTTTTCTGCCCAAAGTAAAAGCGATAATACACATCTTGACTACAACGTCTCTGAGAAAAGTCCTCTGTAGGGTTTTCACTACTCATTCTTACATTTTATACTGCTCCTCTTTTTTTTTTACTGCTCCAAATGTGTGCGTTTGTATATATATATATATATATATATAAGTATGCGTGTGTATGTATGTATGTATGGATGTATGTATGTATGTATGTATGTATGTATGTATGCATGTATGTATGTATGTGTGTGTGTATGTGGGTGGGTGTGATTCACCATGGTCTTGGATCATGCACATGACTCACGATCACCAGCTATTAACCATCCAGATATAAACAGACCAACAATATACCAAGCCTCTTGATCAACATCGGCCAGTTCTGAATGGTTTGTTTCGAAGTTCACTTCATTCCTGAACATCAAATTGAAAGATTTCCTTTCCTACAAGAACGACTGACCAAACAACTCACCTTGCGAACAATCCTTGGCACCCCAATTCTCTGGACAGTCGCAGACGTACGTGCCGAAAGTCTCTCTGCATGAACCGCCATTGTGGCACGGATGTGATCTGCAGAAACTGTTCTTCTCGGGGCATCCTGGATGTGTCCCGTTGTCTGCCACGTACCTGGACCAGGGGGCAAGGGATGTGCTCATGAGGGACGTGCTGGTGGTGGAGGGGGTGGAGGTGTTGGAAGTGGAAGGAGAGTACAAAAAGAGAAGGGGGTCTACATATGCCCTATTAAACAAACTCGAGGTATATGGATGGTGGAGATGAAGGAGGAAGAGGAGATTTGGGAGGTGGTGGGAAAGGAGAGGAGGAGGAAAGTAATGTAGGTGAGTGGTGTGGTAGCAGAAAGAAGGGAAAGGGAGTGAGAAAGAAAGGGAGAGGGTGGGAGGAGACAAAAAGAAAGGAGAAAGGGGGAAATAAAAGGAAAATGGAAGGGAAAATGAGAATGGGAGGGAGAGAGGGAGAAAGAATGAAGGAAAAGGTCAGATACAGAAAGTGTGAGAAGGAAGGGGGAAGGAAGAAAGGAAGGGAAGAAATCAACAAGTTGCTCAAAAGAGGAAGAAAAACAATTAGGAAAGGGAGCAAAAGGCAGAAAGGAGTGAAGGAGGGATTGTCGAAAGGAAGGAAGCAAGGAGGGAGAGAGTAAATAAAAAGGCTTAGGTAAGCAAGCTGAAAGCCTATTGGGGTTGCAGTCAGAATACACACACACACACACACACACACACACACACACACACACACACACACACACACACACACACACACATATATATATATATATATATATATATATATATATATATATATGTATATATACACACACAAAGTAGACCATTTAAAAAAAGGAAACTAACGAAGCGAGCGCTTTCGTATATACATTTTCAGTGCAGAAAGTACTTTTTGCACTGGATGTAATATACGAAAGCGCTCTGCTTCGTTAGTTTTCTTTTTTTCCGAGTGATCTACTTTGCATAAGTGAATACACGTATCCGTGTTCTTATTAGCATATATATATATATATATATACGTATATATATATATATATATATGTATATATATATACATATATATATATATATATATATGTATATATATGTATATATACATATATGCATATATATATATATATATATATAAATATATATATATATGCATGCTAAGCAACAGCAAAAAGAAAGAGTTATGCTTAGGACAAATAAGAAAGCAAGTTGAAGTGATAACATTGGAAAGAACGAAGAATGAAACGGTCCAAGAAGAAAATTCTTCAATTTCTTTTTATACATTACATATGAAAACATAGTAGCTCGATACATAGAACTTATGAATTGCGAAATATAGTTAGTTCATACAAAGTGTCACCTATCTTTAACTGCCCTCTCTATTCCTTTAATTCATGTAATTTCTTTTTTGTTTATGCACTCTCAGATATTCACTCACCCTCCCTTCTAAAGACTTACTTTTCTTAGTACTATCTCTACTATGGGACTTACAAAGGGATTACAAAGGCGGAGCATGCCGACAGGAGACCTTTTGATCCATATCTAGGTCGGATGCGAAAAAAAAAATCATATTAATAACAAAATAATAAATAAAAACTATGATAATGTAAATAACAAATAAAATACATAAATAAATGCATAGGTATAGTTAAATAATAAACAAACAGGTAAATAGTAAATAATAATAAATTGACATATAACTAATAATAAATGAAAATCAGACAGACAAATGATAACAAAACAAAAACAAATACTATAAGATAAATTATAATCATTACAGCATCTTACTTAGGTATTTATCTAAATGATTCTTAAAGCTTCGAACTGAACTACATTGCACTACCTGTGCAGGAAGTTTATTCCATTCATTAACTACACGGTTGGCAAAGTTGTTTCTACCTACTTCCAAATTGAATCTATTTCCGGACAGTTTGAGACCATTGTTTCTTGTCTGATTCTCATTCAATGTGAACATTTTGTCACTTTTGATGTTGTCAATTCCCTTTACAATTTTAAAGACCTGTATCAAGTCACCTCTGAGTCTACGCTTTTTTAGGGAAAACAGATTCATATGTTTTAGTCGATTTTCGTATGACTTATTTTTGATATTTGGAATCAGCAGAGAAAAGTTCTTGCATTTAAACACAGGTCTACATAAACACATAGATATAGGTCAGTTGAACGTAAATACACATCCAAACAAACACACGTCAACAGAAACACTGAGTTGTGTTGTTAGTACCACCTCGTCCATTACATCCACTCATTGTGCCCTGTCTATAACACCCACATTCCCTCGAGCCACTTACGAATCAAGATCAACGAAGGCGTGGTCGATGTAGAGGTCGGAGATACAGCCGTGGAAGTGGAGCTGCTGGACCTGGTAGGTCGTGTTGAGCCAAGGAAGCCCGCCCACCTGTAGAGGCCCCGTCACGTCCAGAAACCGGTGGCACGTCTCGGTCAAGATGACACATCTGTGGGTGATGGTGAAGGTGTTTCCCGAAGTGGCAGTCGAAGTTGAGGTCAGAGGAAAGGTTTGGGTGGTGGGATGATGTGGCGACGTGGCGTGGTAGTGGTGGTAAGATAAAAAGAAAATACCAAATTAGTAGAAGGTAACAAGAACGGTACTAGTAAGCTAAATTGGGATTTACTAGCTTCCATTGGGAATTGAATCAAGTTTTCTTAATTACCAAACCCATCAATGACCACTTGTAGAAAACAAATGGCAAATGTAACTGAGGAGATTTATAATTCACAACCATGGCAGGATATGCTGAGAATTTCTTCCAAAATCTTCTTTCATTTACGTGTGGAGTAGGAGTGAGTATAAAATGTTAAAATTGTAGTTTCTATTAAAATCGAATTATGTTTACAGTAGTCAATATGATGACATTCTTTTTTTTTTGAGATCTCATTGAGTGTGTTAGTAAGAGACAGGTTTGTTAATTCAAAAAATCTGAATCTGATTTATTAAAATATCAATCATAATATTACAATAGTAATTCATGACTGATAACACACACATATGGTTTGAAGAGGTATTGTATGGTTCTTTGAAAATCATTATTATTATCAATCCGAGTGCTCATATCACAAACACCACTTGAAAAAATCTCTTTTATTCCCTCTTCCCTCCTTCTTATAGGCTCTCTCCTTTCAAGAAGAATCCAGGATCCGAGTTAGACCCATTCCATGACTCACCTTGGTTCCAAAACCTGGGCGGTAGAGTTGGCGCAGTGGTACTCGCCGATTCTGTCCCCAAACTTGACGGCCAGGGCGGTGTCGCAGTCGTCCAGGCTCACGGTCGCACTCTGCAACGAAGAGGGAGAGAGGGGCGGCATTGCCCAAGAAGGCATCAGTATAATGAGTGTCACTTTTGTCTCGAAGATTGTCGAGGGGGAGAAGTGACTTCGGGGGAGATGCTCTACTGTGACCTCGCCCCCGTCTCATCCCCATCCCAAACCTCGGAAGGGAAAACAGACATAAGCAAGTTTTGCCACCGGTGGTTCAAACAAGCGGCAGCAACTTCAGCAGCAGTTGTAAGTTGATCTTAGCAACAGACGGTGGTGGAACCTCCCTCTTCCTCCCCTAGGGACTTCAGTGACACCCCCTACGGACCAGAGTGCTGCACCACATTATAATTGGAGACTAATTTATACTCAAAAAACATATATGATGTTTTTTAGCAACTACTGTTCCTTTCTTCTGGTGCTCTTCATAAATCTCTCCTACATGACTCTATCTCTGAGGCGCAACATTGTCCCAAAGACCAGAAGCCCTGTTATCACTGGCGAACTACTGAATACTCTCCTGGGGAAGCCTTGAAAGGCTACTTAGGAAGACCACAATATGTGTCAAAGACCACCTTCCCTCCACGACCACCCTTACTCACCCTATTGTAATAATCGACGCTGACGGTGTGCCACTCTCCGTCGTCAACGCCGCCGGGAAGGGAGGCCGAGACGCGCGTGGTGGTCGTGCCCAGGCTGAAGGAGAACCTGATGCTGCCGTTGACGATCTCAAGGGCCACGAAGTCGTGCTTCTCGTTGTAGCGGCCGTTGTACAGAAGGATGCCGTCGGGTTCTCGAGTCGCGAAACTGAAATGGATAAGGAATGGAAAAGGAGTTATTAATAACCTCTTGAATACGATGATGCCTATGTTGGCGCCATGAGCCGCGGGTGGCGTCCTGGGTATATTTATTTTGTAGTTGTAGCTAAGTGACCCCCGTATTCTGTGAACAGGCTCGGTCACGTCTTCTGTGACGTTATATTTATTCAGGATGAAATAGAATAAGTACAACAACATACAAGTACATCATCTCCTCCCCCTTCTCATAAGTCCTTCTCCTCATCTCCCATTTCTCTGTTCTTCTTTTCCCTTTTCTTTATCCTCCTCCTCTTCCTCTTCTCTTTTTTTCTCCCTGTTCCTCCTTTCCCGTTCTCTCTCTTCTCCCATGCTCTCTCCTTTCTTTTCACCTTTCCCTTCCTACTGCTACTCCTCCTTACTTCTCGTTCTCCTTTTCCTCCTCCTCCTCCTCCTGTTTCTTTTCCTCCTCTTCATGCTCCACCTCCTACTTCTCCACCTACCCCTCCTCCTCCTAATCCTTTTTTTTCTCCTCATCCAAATTCTGTTCCTTGTCCTCCTCCTTATGCTCCTCCTCATCCACCCTTTTCCTCCTCTTCTCCCCTTCCTCCTCTTCTTTCTCTCCTTCCCCTACCTTCTGCTTCCCCTTTTCCTCCTCTCCTCCTTCCCTTCCCACTCTTCTTCCCCTACCTCCTGCTCACCCTCTTTCTCCTCTCCTCCTCCTTTTTCTTCTCTTCTTCCCCCTACCTCCTGCTCACCCTCTTCCTCCTCTTACCTGACTTTGAGATGGAGTCTGTGCCGCTGTTTCAGAGACGGGAAGGTGAGGAAGGACCCTCTAGCGAAACGGCGCGCTCGCAGCTGGCACGTGGCGGTGTGGTAGAGGGAGCGCGTGCAGTTGGCACACGTGAAACCACCGCGGTCCATCGCGGAGCAGTGTGAACCGTGAGCGCAGACGCCGTCTTTACACGGACCGCTCAGCATGTTCACCTCGCAGTTGGTACCTGTTGGGAGAGAGGGAAGGGAGAGAAAGGGGAACATTAGTCAATGTCAAAAAAAAAAAAAAAAAAAAAAAAAAAAAAAAAAATTGCTCGTCCACTCCCTTTGGAGGAACGAGGAATGTATATATACATGTATGTATGTATGTATGTATGTATGTATGTATGTATGTATGTATGTATGTGTGAATATCTGGCGTCTGGGATCCTTATCTTATGAGAAATGTAAACACCAGACTTGATGAGGGAGTCTGGTGTTTATGGTATGTATGTATGTATGTATAATAGTATGTAAGTATGTATGTATATATGTATGTATGTATGTATGTATGTATGTATGTATGTATGTATATATGTACGTATGTATGTATGTATGTATGTACGTGTGTGTGTGTATGTATGTATGTATAATAGCATGTATGTATGTATATATGTACGTATGTATGTATGTATGTATGTATGTATGTATGTATGTATGTGTGTGTGTATGTATGTATGTATGGATGCATGTATGTATATATGTATGTAAGTACGTACTGTATGTACAATCGTATGTATGTATGTGTGTATGTATGCATTTATATATGTACGTATGTATGTATGTGTGCGTATATATACATATATGTACATGGATCCTACTTGACGAAGCCGCCGTTGCGGCACTCACCTGTGTATCCTGGGAGGCAGACGCAGGTGTATCCGCCCTCGCGCCGCATGCAGGAGCCGTGATTGCCGCAGGGGTTCGAGTAGCAGAGGTTGACCTCTGTGTCGCACTCGTAGTGTTCCCGCATGCCCGTGAAGCCCTGAGGTCGTTGGAGGCAGCGGAAGAAGAAGAAGGAGACAGTTAACATTAAGTCCGGGAATCAGTAACAGAGTCCAGAGTCACCATGAATGGGTCGATGGCGATGGGGTAGAGGATTCTTTCAGTCATATTCTCATTAGGTATAAATCACTATGATTAAAGTTGGTGTTGTCAGACATGGTAATCTAGATTAGGAAAATAAAGAAAATGGTGGTAGGTGGGTTGGATGGGTTTGTAGATTATTGTTGTCACACTCAGCCCCCAGAGGTACGCCAGCCTCTTCCTCCCTCTTTATTAGATCTTCTTCCCCTTCTCTCTCTATCTTTTTTTCATTTTCGGTGTAATTCTGTCTGTTTGTCTGTCCGTCTGTCTGTTAACATAATATCGTCTATCGCTACACATAAACATCTGCTGTTTTTAAAAGTCCCTCCCCCATTTTGTATACCTTATCTATCTATCTCTACTCCTTTCAACTGTTTTGATTAATTTTCTTCCTTGTTCCCTCTCTTCCACTCTTATTTTGTTTTCATCTTCTAATCTTCCCTTTATTCTACTCTCTTTCCCACTTATCCCTCCCTACTTCTGCAAAATTTCTTCTCCTTCTTGTCTAGCCTTGCTTCCTCATCTTAGTCCACCGAGATATTTATAAGCCATTCATCCGTTTGTGTGTGTGTGTGTGTATGTGTGCGCTCACCTATGTTTGTATGCATGATACCTAGTACTGTAGTTTTGGAACGCTCAAGGCTCAACCTAGTCCTCTTAACTTTTTGTCCCATCTCATCTTCCCTCACCTCCCCTTCCTTTCCCTTCCCTTCCTTTGGCCATCTCTCTTCTGCTTCTCATTCCCCTACCGTCCCCTTTGGAAGCAGACACCAAAGGGAGAAATGTCCCTCTCCTCTTTCTCCTCCTTCTTTGGACTCACCTTGGGACACCTGCAGGCGAAAGTGTTGACCGGGTAGATGGGCCTGAAGAGGATAGTGTCTGACGCGATGAACCCGGAGGCCGTGCCAAACTTGAGAACACTGAGGCACTCCTCGAAGTTGAGGCAGGGCTCACGTACACACAAGGTGTCGTCAAAGGGTAGTACCTGCGGGTGGAGACCCAGGTTAGAGTGCAAAAAGATTACAATTTCGTAAACTTAAATGTTGACATTATACTTTCATACAAGCACGCACACACTGTAGAGCAATGCTGGATATATACATGAAATAAATTTGCATAAGCATATTTGTACTATAAAAGAACTCAATGTATATAGAAATATATATTTGTGTGCAACCATATGTACTAGCAAGCACAAATACTTTTTAAGCATCCCAGCAAATTGTGTGGCAAAGCCACTATGCAATTAATAATGACAAGAACAGAGGAGAGGATAGGAGAAGAACAGTAGTTTTCGTTAAGGACGGGCGTAAAAGAAATCAAAATTCGACTAAAAAGCAATTGGTTCATAAGACTTTATAAGACAAGTCTTGTGTATAATAGAAATAACTGTCCCCCTGTTTCGTGCATCTGGAGAAGGCGTATAACTAAGTAGGTATGAAAGAAGTATGAGAGACCACGAGATTATGGAGTGTGGTAGGGGGAGAGATTTAAAGGCAGTGAAGGACTTTTGTGCTGAGTCTGAAGTCCAAGTGAGTAGTAAATTAAATCAAAATGCTTGAGGTAAGTGCTGACTTAAAGCAGTGGTGTGTAATGTCACCATGACTGTTCAACATGCGTATGGATGAAGTGACAAGAAAGGAGAGTAAGGTTGTAAAAAATGGACAAGTATGAATGTTATACAGCATATTAATTTACATGTAGATGCAACTATTCTGTTTGCAGAGTCAAAGGAGGTAAGTATTGCCATCAAATTGGTAGAATTTGCAATGGGAAAGAACTTCTTATTAAAAATTCCTCATTCCTTAGGTATTTCCCACATTTCCTCCCATTACAATGCCATTTTATCCCTCCCTGATGATTACCTTTGCCTATCCCATGTACCGGTGCCCTCTCTCCCCCTCTCCCACTCCCTCCACCTTCTTTCCCTCTACTCCCTCTCTCATTACCTCGACGGTGGCGAGCCTGGCCAACATGTTCCTGTGGAGGTAGACGCGCTCACGAAGGTACTGCTGGTCATAGAGTTCCTCTCCTGCCCGGTCGGGCCGCTTGGCGCTGAAGGAGACGTTCAGGATGCGGGCGTCCACGTCTGTATCGTCCTGCAGAAAGGGGATGGACGAGGTCAATCAGTTAGTCAAAAGAAGTTGGCGACTAGATAGTTTTCTTTCGGAGCCGCCGCTTCTTTGTAGAAAGTCCCGTGGAAAGGACAGTCTGACGAAAAAAGCACCCTAGAGTACATCTACACCTTATTCCCTCTGGGCCGTTGCTGTCCTCGAAGGAATACCAGCGGAGGCAACATCACTTAGAGCCTTTAGCCCCTCCCTACCTTTATGTTTCTCAGGCCCACTGAAGATTATATGCATGAGGGGCGGCCGGCCGGCTGATAGGCGGCGCGACATGATCAGGTGACGAGATTTGAAGACAACTTCAAATCTCGCACCACCTCTTTCTGTTCCTCGAAAAGATGTCACATGCATGCAGTCTCTCTCTCTCTCTCTCTATCTCTCTCTCTTTCTCTCTTTCTTTCTCCCTCTTCCATCCCCCCCCCACCCACGCCCTCAGAGGAGACGCGGCTGCCTACCTGGATGTTGAAGATGTAGATGTTTTCCCGCGGACACGGGATGATGGCGGCGAGTCCGTCGACGAAGAAGGAGAGGAGCGGCGACAGGAAGGCTTCCTGGGTCATATTGTGGAGGCGCACAGTCACAGAGTTGAAGAGCATCGCGTCCGTCACCAGGAGCACCTGAAGACTCATCTCGGCGCAGACCTCATTCAGACCATCTGTAGGAGAAGAAAGGAAAGGTCTCAGAGAACAAGTTTACGTAGGCAGGTGGACAGATGGCATTCAGCCAGCTGAAGGATATGGAATTAAATTTGATTATTATCTAAAACATGTTCAACGTGTTATCAAAGTCATAGAACAAGATATGTTTATATGTAGACGCAATTACAGGAGGAAGTAGATGGAACTAACCAACGGAGAGAACAAATGGACAGGTGTGCATACACACAGAGGAGGAGGACGAGGAGGAAGGAAAGAATAGGGAGGAGGAATAGTGTGTGTGTGTGTGTGTGTGTGTGTGTGTGTGTGTGTGTGTGTGTGTGTGTGTGTGTGTGTGTGTGTGTGTGTGTGTGTGTGCGCGTGTGTGTAGAACATGAAAAACAATGACTAGGCACTTGCTGTCCCACAAGGCTTCTGACAACGCGAACCGAGATCATCGGGCTCGGCACTTGTCGCTGCGGAACGAACCCGAGCGTATGATACCACAGCGGCGCACAAACACTCGAGTCCTTACAAGGTACCAGGTATCAGGCACCACGTACCAGGCACCAGGAGGGGTGTCCTAGTGTCGTCGCAGGTCCCGGAACCTGAAGGATACCGATCCTCGGATTACTATGCACTAAGCATTGAAGTCTCCTCCTCCTCCTTTCAGTAGGATGAATTCTGCGTAGACTTCCGAAGGACGAATTCGTATGACCAAGGTTCCTGGTTGTACGGCACTCGGGGTCTCTCAACTTTAAGAGACGGGAGGGGAAGATGGTGGGGGTCCATTTACAAAGGAAAAAGCTGAGTCTTGCTGTATTTCTTCGGACCCAGGCGGGGGTGGGGGGCAAATATGGTCCTTCATCCATTAAGAACTAAGAGCATAAGATGGGGAAATGTGCGTACATGCCTTGGGTGGTTATCTCATTTACAATGGGTAAGAGGCCTTTTAGTACACATATTTTCTCAACAAGGTTGCTCTCCTTATACACACGTGTACAGAGTAGGCCAGGGTAGTGTAGGGTAAGGTTAGGCAGGGTAGGGCAGGCCAGTGAGGTGTTAGGATCACGCGATTGGATTGTCTCTTGTGTAGCTGTTTTGTTTCAACAAGAGGTCCGATTCTTTCTCAAACCGCACCAGTTACAGATCCCCTACCGTCCCTTCCTATCGTGGTAAAAGACCACTACATATGGCTACAACTGTAGATCCCACTATCGGAGAAAAGAAAGAACGTTGTACGAAGATACGTTTATTACGATCACTGAATGTGATCCTCACGCTGAAGAGGATCACAGACAGTGATCGTAATATAAATATTTTCGTACAACATTCTTTTTTTTTCACCGACAGTGGGATCTACAGTTCATCTTACCGACGTCTTAGAACGTTTAACTCGCTTGCATATGGATACAAGATATTTAGAAAAACTACAACTGAAGTGGAGAGTGAAAAAGAGTTTGGTGTAATCATGCAGTGACTTTAAACCGTTTCAGCATTGCATTTCTGCCATAGAGAACGCAAACAAGGTTTCAGGATTGATAACACAATATCTTGACTTCATAATTTCATCTATCATCAACCAAGCAAATAAAACACTGGTCCGACCATACTTGGAATATTATGTTTCAAACTTCATTGTGAGATTGGAAAAAGCAGAGAGACAGAACAACCATCTGTTATCAAATATAAGAAACAGAACATATGGAATCAGCGTAAAACATTTGAACTCATTAAAGACATGAAAAGATTGGCAAGAGCAGAGAGACAAACCAATAACTATTATCATATATGAAAAAAGAAAAAATACATGAAATCCGAGTAAAACATCTTAAAAGTTATTTTTCCAAAAGAAGGTAAGATGAAGGGGGGGGGGTCGATACAGGGCTTTAGAATTCTAACGTAAAAGAAAATGATAACATCAGATATGAAAACATCTTCACACTAGACGGTTACCAGACAAAAGCATATATCTTCAATATGGCAGGACGCAGGTTTCATTTCAAAATAAGTTGAAAAAAATCACTAACTTCATGGTTAACTAATGCAATAAACTATCAAAGTTCTAAGATTAAGATAAATACCACAAGAATATGCTCTAATGCCTCTCAACTTTTAATCTCATTTGCTCATTTTATTTCGTGTGTTTGAATGTTTGTCTAATTTTTCTTCTTCTGTATCCAACCTCATAATGGACCTATGTACCAAAAGCCTACTGTCGGCTCGACCTAAGCACGCATATCATTAACCACGACAGTCGACATCAAAACAAAGAAAAAAAGAGAGTATGCAACTCCACCAGTGAAGACGAATAAGAATAATCTTCACTTGCTCATTACACCCTGATGTAATACAGTCCAATGCACCCTGAAACCACCAATCTGCTCATTTATTCATTCATTCATCCTACCCCCTTTCCTTCCAGGTCTCCACCGCCAGCAGACAAGACACATGACCTACAGTACCTAACAGAGCAATCACAGGACAACACAGCACATCACGGCGATCGTAAACGGAATATCTCACTCCCACTCACTCCCGGGAATGCAAGAGAATCCAGAAGTTTTGCGTAAAAATGAACCAAAACGAGCCCGGTCTTATATGGAAAAGTCTTAAGAAGAAGAAGAAGAAGAAGAAGAAGAAGAAAAAGACTTCTGGAAAATTCCCGTTAATGGAATAACTTCCCGAAGTCTTTAGACTGTCCATGCCTGTCGGCTGGACCTTAAGTTCTTGTACAACCCTCACCCTCCCACTCTCCATCTCCCTCCTCCTCCTCTTCTCCATCTCCCTCTTCCTCCTCCATCTACTCTCTTTCTCTCCCATCATTCAATTCCTCTGCATCCCTCACTTCTCTTCTTCCCCAAGGAGATAAAGGAAGAATAAGAAAAGACTAAGGAGGGGGAATAAGAGGAGGAGGAGGTGGAGGTGGAGAGGGAAAAGAAGGAGAATGGGGAAGAGGAGGAGAAGAAGGAGTAGGAAGGGAGGGGAGGAGTAGGAGGGAGAGAAGGAGCTGAGGGACAAGGAAAAGTAGGAGTAGGAAAGTGAGGAGGAGAAGGAGTAGGAATGGAGGGGGAGGAGTAGTAAGGAAGGGGAGGAGTAGGAGGGAGAGAAGGAGCTGGAGGACAAGAAAAAGTAGGAGGAGTAGGAAAGGGAGAAGGAACAGGAGAAGAGGAAGGAGATAAAGGAGTAGGAGGAGAAGTAGGTAAAGCAGGATGAGAAGGAGGAGGGAAGGAAAAAAGAGAAATGACAGGGAGCAAAGATGAAAAGAGGAGAAGGAGTTAGAGAAAGGAAACGATTGCTAGGAAAGATAGAACTGGAAGAGGGAAGAAAAGGACAAGAAGGAAAGCAAAGGAGGAAAGAGGACCTTACACCACTACTGGCACTTGCACCGTCATTGGCACTACTTCCTGTGCCAGCTCCATCAATCTTGATATTTTCCTCCTCCTTCTCCTCGATTAGGCCAGATAGGAAAGAACCCAGACACATGCGGTCGAGCTCAAATTTACTCTTCTTTCTCTCCCGTCCTTTTCTTGTTTATAAAGTTGGTGTAAAGATAAGTAGGAGAGCGTGCAAGCGGAAACATATCGAATATGCACATAGACACAGACACGCAGGAGCCTCACCACGTGCATGGTGAACGACCCTTTGTATGTTAGGGTGGTGAAATGCCTGTCACACTGCAGCCTAAAGTGCAGACAAAGAGAATGTCCGTGTTAATTATGTATAATGACCGCGTTCCTTTGGCCGTATCCACACTGAAGAACAGCAGAAGGCGCATTGGAAGTAGCAGGAGGAGGAACAGAAGCTAGAGGCTCGGTGGCAGATTAATGATTTACCCTTCAGTTAGAGCAGCCAGGATAAAAATGAATTTGCCATATTTAGGCGTCTACAGGAAGTTATTGTCGACGATCTGGCTGTTCTGAATTTGCTTCCAAAGAGCGTTTCGTTCAATCAGGAAGTCAATTTAGAATTGTACACTACGGGCGTAGAGGATTTGGTATAAATTCTACGGTATAACAATCCACATTTCAACAAACCCACGTCCCCTTTAAAGAGGAGGGAAGGGTAAAGGAGGAAGAGGAAAGGCATAAAGAAGAAGAAAAAGAGAAAGATGAGGAGGAGAAAGATGAAGAAGAGAAATAAGAGGATGGAAAGAGGAGGAGGAGAGAAGTGTAAAGGGAGAATAGAAAAGGGATAAAGAAGAAGAGGAAGAGAAAGACACCAAGGAGCAAGATGAGGAGGAGAAATAGGATGAGGGGGAAGAGGAGGAAGAGGATGAGAAGGAGGAAGAAGAAGAGGATGAAAAAGATGAAGAGGAGGAGGAAGAGGAGAAGGAGGAGAAGATGGAGGGGGAGGAAGGGTGCAGCGTAGAAGTGGATGAGGTAGGGTTGGAATGGGAGGCAGGAGGCTATTGATAAAGGTGAAGGAGAACAAGGGAATGAGAAATGGTAGGACCGTGTGAGCGTATTATTATTGCTATTGCTTTGCCCTCCTTTCTACGCCTCACCCACTCCCTTTAGTCTTCCATTAACCCTCCCTATCGTCACCCGACCCCTTTGATGCACCTAACGCTCTTCATCTTCCATTTTCCATTCTCCTTTCCTACAATTTTTCTTTCCATTCTCTATTTTTCTTCCTAAGTCTATTCGTGCTCTCGCCCTGCTCCATTTCTTTCGTTCTTTCTTCTTTTTTTCTTCTTTGTGTGTTTGTGTGTGTGTGTGTGTGTGTGTGTGTGTGTGTGTGTGTGTGTGTGTGTGTGTGTGTGTGTGTGTGTGTATGTGAATGCACACGGGTGTTCATCTTCCACAGGTTCTCACACTTCCTCGCTGTTTTGGTGTTGTTTTGCATGACTTCTTTTTCGTCATGCACGAGAAAACCGTCAACAAATCGGCAGCTTGGACTCTCAGGATGCCCGCGACCTCACGGAACTCGGCAACGGTCACCAAGAGGGAGGGGTCATGTTAAAGGTCATTTAGTGAGGAAGTTCTGTCATGAATGACATGGATCATCGTAGAATCTTAGTCTCTTGTCTAGCGATGACTGCATCAATGTTGTTGTTGATTTAATGCAAGGCGGATCCTAGAATCTTAGTATGATGGTGACAGTGACTGTCACGGGATTTACACTTCATAAGGAACTGGTAATATTTTCGTCTGATATGGAACGCAATAAATTAAAACAACAATAATGGAGGAGTATCGTGATGGGAAGGTAACGAGCGATCAGTTTCGAGGTACTTGTGCACTGGTGACGTAATCGAAAGCGTGCTGGTCTCACATTTGTTTAGTTATGGGTTCGAGTCCCGCTTACTCTTCGATTCCCGGTAGCGACCGTATGCTACCTGTCCCAATAGGCCAAGAAGCTTCGACAGCAGTTACGTGCCTCCTGGCGTACGCTTTTCACCTTCATCATGAACACGTATATAACATGAGAGTAAAGGAGGAAAGGATCATGAAGAAGCGACAGAAAAGAAGTTGAAGGAAGATAATAGGAGGATGAAAATAGAAGGACGGAAGGAGGAGGGGGAGGGGGAGGGGAAAGGGAGATGGAGGGAGGGAGGGAGGGAGGTGAAAGATGATGTGGACTTACTGAGGAATAAATAAAGCTGATCTTTGCAAATTTGAAGCCAAAGTTTTAATGAAGCCGTTTTTTCAAGGCAAAGTCTGAGATATTGTGTTTCTCATTCCTGTTTGTTTATGGACGGTGGCCGGAGGAGGAGGAGGAGGAGGAGGAGGAGGAGGAGGAGGTCAGGAGGAGGAGGAGGAGGAGGTCAGGAGGGAGGTTTGGAAACACAACAGCAAATCATAATATCACGAAACACGACCGGGGTTGGATATAACAGAACTTATTTGGTTGCCTGTCAGCAAGATGACTTAAACAATGTTAAATGCTTTCTCTCTCCCTTTGTGTCCACAGCGTTGTGGAACTGTTTCAATGGTTTTGGATAATGAATCTGTCAGCTTCCGTCCATTTGTATTTGCAGATCACGGGTATGATTTCAAATACATCTTCAATAACACTGACATTCGTCCACAATCCAGTTAGATCGTAGACACATTCCAAAGCCAGTTCCGTTCCAATCTCAACCGAGGCTTTAAGCCAAACAAAGCCAAGCCAAACCAAGCCAAGCTATGCTAAGCTAAAAAAAAATCTTTCAACATTCCAAGCTCGGAGGCCATTGGTTTGAGGTAGTGAATAAACGGTTCGGTGCTCCTGAATCACATTGAATGCTTCGCGTTCTGTATCGATCACGGGGCTCACAGAAACTCCCTTCGTCGATCACGGGTGAGTTACCGATGGGCCCTCGATCCTCCACAAGCGAATGGGTTTTTTGTCGCCAATAGGAGAGTTCTATAGACGAAGTAATCGACTTGTAATGAAAACGGAGATGATGACAGACGGAAAGGGAGACAGGAAATCTATTTATGAGTACAGGAATGCGGAGAGATATGAATACACGCACACGTGCACGCACGTACATACGCACACCAACACGCATACACGCATATATACATATGCGCACATACACGTGCACACACAGGCACACACATTCTTTTTGCAGAGAGGGGGAAGCAAAGACAATTTAACTCAGATGAGAATTAAGAGAGGAGAGAGGACATGGGCAGGTTGGGTTGACTTGGAGAGAGGGAAGGACAGGGAAGGAGAGGAAGATAGGCAAAGGAACGGGTTAGGAGAGAATAAAAGCATGTGGAACGATACTCACGATCGCGCGCACACACGCACACACACCTGCCACTACGGTGGTCCGGGTTCGATTCACGCACAGGGCTGAAATAATTTCAGTATCGCTGCGTTGTTACTCCAACTTTCGTGGGCGGGGGGTTGGGTGTGTGTGTGTGCGTGTATGGTCACAGTATTACCAATAGATCGGTCATACGAGCTCTGAGCTCTCATTCGGGAGGTTAATAACTGTCGATCACGAGTCCAACTCGTGATCCAAGACAATGATGGATAGTGAATCACACACATACACACACGCAGACACACACATACATACACACACACACGTACAAACACACACACACACACACATACACTGCTGCTACAGCGGTCCGAGTTCGAATTCCACCCAGGGCTGAAATAATTTCAGTATCGCTGCGCTGCGAGTCGTTACTCCAACTCTCGTGGGTGGGGAGTTGGATGTGTGTGTGCGTGTACGGTCACAGCAGTACCCATAGATCGGTCATATATGAGCTCTCAGCTCTCTTACGAAAGGGTAATAGCTGTCGATCACGAGTTCAACACGTGATCCAAGACCATGGTGAATCATACACATACATACACACACACACACACACACACACACACACACACACACACACACACACACACACACACAAACACACACGCATACGTACACAAACGCACACGTGCACAAACGTACACTCACCAAATATCCACACATGCATTCATCGGGATTAGGCTTGGCCTGACCTAACCTGAGGCAATGCGGCACTATGAGTGCGCGCGCGCGCGTGTGTGTGTGTATACATGTGTGGGTGTAAGAGAGAAAGAGGAAGAAGGGAGAGAGGGAGTAAGGGAAAATGAGAGGAAGAGAAAGGGGGTGACGATGAAGTATGAGACAAAGAAGAGGAAAAAAAAGGGGGGGGAGGGGAGAAAGTACCATTGAATGCGAGAGAATGTCCGTGTAGGCGAGGGAGCGAAGTCCACAGTATCTCCACGTACGTATGTATGTATGTATGTATGTATGTACGTATGTATGTTTGTATGTATGTATGTACTTATATATGTATGTATGTATGTATGTATGTATGTATGTATGTATGTACGTATGTTTGTATGTATGTATGTATGTATATATGTATGTGTGTATATGTATGTATGTATGTATGAATGTATGTACGTATGTATAAATGTATGTACGTGTATAAAGTGTAAGTTGCTGAGCTGAAGCACACTGATTTTCGTCCTCTCATTTTATGCAATGGGGGGGACGGAGAGGGGGGGTCGCCGATTTAATGAAGCGGCCTTGCTGTGGATGTGCTGTGTCTTGCGACACTGCTTCTGACCCAGGGCAGTGGACAGGGTGCAGGGATGACCCGTCATTCAGGAGGTGCTAAGATAAGAGGGAGGGTGGAGGGGTGTGGAGTGTATTCAGGGATGGAATGGGTGGGAATGATTTTATGCCTTTTTCTTTTTGGCTACCCCCCTTGTAAGGGGGAAAAAGCCTTGGTATATGTATGTATGTATGTATGTATGTATGTATGTATGTATATATATATATATATACATATATACACATATATATGTATGTATGTATATATATATATATATATATATACATATACATACATATATATATATATATATATATATATATATACATATATAGTGTATATACAGTATATATACGCATACACAAATACTCCAACAAGTTGAGCTACGACTGCACGCTGTGGGGCACTGGTGGGGAACGGTGGGGAGGAATAGTGCGTGTGGTGATCAGTGGTGAGGAATGGTCGGGTTTGGTGTGGTGTCTGTAGAACGATTGTGGGTTGCCACCGCTCAGCGAAGCGGGCGAGTCGGGACGGGAAAGATTACATTACTTTCGGGTGAGTTTTGAGAGGGAGAGTGGCCGCAATAGCACTCCCCCTCCTCCCTTACGTGGAGAGGGGAGGAGAGGGGGAGAGTGGAGGGAAGAGAAGAGGAGAGGAGAAGAGTGGAGGGGAGAGAAGAGGAGAGGAGGAAAGTGGAGGGAAAAGAAGAGGAGAGGAGAAGAGTGGAGGGAAGAGAAGAGGAGAGGAGGAGAATGGAAGGAGAGAAGAGGAGAGAAGAGTGGGGGAAGAGAAGAGGAGAGGAGGAGAGTGGAGGGAAGAGAAGAGGAGAGGAGAAGAGTGGAGGGAGAGAAGAGGAGAGGAGGAGAATGGAAGGAGAGAAGAGGAGAGGAGAAGAGTGGGGGGAAGAGAAGAGGAGAGGAGAAGAGTGGAGGGAAGAGAAGAGGAGAGGAGGAGAGAGGATTTGCAAGGGAAGGTACCTCGACGAAACTTCCTTTCCCTTCCCACTTTCTTCCTAAATCAATTCTTTCTCTTCATTTCTTTATTCTTCTTTCTCTCTCTCTCTCTCTCTCTCTCTCTCTCCCTCTCTCTCTCTCTCTCTCTCTCTCTCTCTCTCTCTGTGTGTGTGTGTGTGTGTGTGTGTGTGTGTGTGTGTGTGTGTGTGTGTGTGTGTGTGTGTGTGTGTGTGTGTGTGTGTGTGTGTGTGTGTGTGTGTGTGTGTGTGTGTGTGTGTGTGTGTGTGTGTGTGTGTGTGTGTGTGTGTGTGTGTGTGTGTGTGTGTGTAACTCGCTGTGGCGACGGTGTCCGATTACGCCGATTACGATGCAACGAGATACAATGATACCTCAGGATTAGCACCCACACATGTGCGCGTAAAATCGTGTACACACATACATACACACACACACACACACACACACACACACACACACACACACACACACATACACACAAACACAGACACACGCACAAATATACACACACAGAAATACACACATTTGTACGCATGCAAAACCGCACACATACGCACAAATATACACAGACACACACACATATATATGTGCACATATTCACATATATGCATACACATATACGCATAGAAGCAAGGGAAAGGGGAGTGGGAGTGGGAGGAGGAGGGGGAGGAGAAGAAAAGGGAGGAGGACATGGGGAGGGAGGGAGGAGAGGGAAAGAAAAAGAAGAGAAATGGTACGGAATATTCTTGTTAGTAATAACCACCGATTGTATCATTGGAGACAATACCGCATAGAACCATGGAGGTGACAAAGATTTTTTTTTTTTTTTTTTTGCTTTAGTCTAATCATAAATGTCGAGTGACTTGATCGTGGGAATGTTATGAATATTCCCAAAATATAATCTGCTTAAGACATACAGTTAGTGATCCATACAGGAGGGAAGTGTACGGGAATGAGAATGGGAAAAGGGCAAGAGAAGGAAAGAGAGAAAGAAAGGAAGGAAAAAGAAAAGGAAAGTGAACAGGTATGGGGATGGGAAAGTAGAGGAAAAGAACGAGGAAGGGTAAGAAAGGGAGGAAAGGGGAAGAGTGGGAAAAGAAAGAGGGAAGGGAAGAGGAAAGGAAAGTAGGGGAGAGAAGGGGGTACGTGTGAAGGAAAGAGAAGCGACCTGCAGAAGTAGGCAGGCACGCATCCAGTCAGTCAGTCAGTCAGTCAGTTGACCACCGCTCGGCCAGCTCATGACACACGAGAACCGCTAAGCCTTAAGTCGACGACAGCAGCAATGCGCAGATCCATGTCTCGTCTTTAGCAGGGAGGTCAATTCCCCGCCCACGCCACCCAACACGCTCCACCCACGCACGCCCTTCCACTCGCCCGTTATTGTTTCTTCATCTCCCGTTCCACTTTCTTCTTCTTCTTCTTCTTCTTCTTCTTCTCCTTTTCCTCTTCTTCTTTTCCTCTTCTACGCCTGTTTTCCATTCTCATACTCTTCCTCCTTCTCCTATTTACCTTTTCTTCCTATTTCTCCTCCTCCCCTTCATATTCTTCTTCCTCCTCCTCCTCCTCCTCCTCCTTCTGGTCCTCCTCCTCCTCAGCATTTGGTTTCTTTGAAGAACGCCTTCACCAGTACCAGTTTTCTTCGTCTGAGGAGGGGGAGGGTAGGGTGGTGGTGGGGGGTATGTCACGTGACCAGAAGGGTATCAGCAGAAGGAATATCATCAAAGGTCACCACCACCACCACCACCACTACTACCACCGCCACCACCACTACTACCACCACCACTACCACTACCACCACCACAACCACCACCAATACCACAACCACCACCACTACGATGGAATTGGATTCTATTCTTTGCCATCGAAGTCCATCATTCCGAGATCGTCATAAATTTTTCTTTCTTTCTTTTTGCTGATAGGCAAGTTGGTGGGTTTATGTAGGTCAGGTTCGGATTGGTTAGCTTGAATCATCTAAGTTTACATTGAACAATCCCACGTTTGAGATAAAACTTCTGGTAAGTTTTAATGAAATGGCAATCCAATCGTGGTCATTCTATGAACACCGGCTGAATATCATCGTAAGTCTAGAATGTTATTGTAGTTGACATTTGATGAGGGATTGGTCTAAGTTTGGTACCTTCAATGTTTATATAGATTTTCATGGAGGTTCATGAAACAGTTCTTGTAATACACAGTTTAAAAAAAAGCTTGTTCGTCTTTTGATATATGGATGTTGTTTTTTCCCTAATACTCAGATTGATCTCAAAATTGAAGAAAAGTATAGCGTTTATTTTATTCTATTTTTTTAAGGTGAGATACAGTCGACCAACATACCATTCAAGTGCTGCCTCCTCCTTCTCCTCCTCTTCTTCCTCCTCCTCCTCCTCTTCCTCCTCCTCTTGGCTAAGCGGACTCTGTCAGAAACTCTCAGGTCTTCCCATTGCACATCTGTTCCCTTTGGGGGGACAACACCACTACCCACTGTCGTCTGCTGCAGACGTGGCTCCAACGGACCCAACCGTCCACACACCCACGCACGCGTCGCCCAGACTCCTCTCTCATCACCATCAGTTTGAGTGACCTTCTCTTCGTTGCTGTCCTTTGTTAATTTGTAATTTCTAGTTTCTGCACAGAGGGTGCAAGCTGACCAGTGCTTTGTGTTACCACTAAAAGTCACTTTGCCCCAAATTTTTTGTAATCTCTTGGGTGAACTATTTCGTCTGTAAAAGAGCATTCCACCACACACATACACACACAAACAAACACAGAAAAATCTGTTATATTACAAAATGCAAAATTTTTCAGAAGTTGCAGGATTTGTGTCGTTTGTTAGTTTACGGATTTCATGTGATATGTAACCAACCCACTTCCTCCCAGTCCCTTAGTAAGCCTTGGATGATTGATATATAAACATAAAATCCATACGAATTTGTCTTGATCCTCAGGGATTGCACTTCCAAGTTGACTTTTTTATTTAAACAATCCAATAGTGATATTTCTATACCATTTACCTCTACCTTTTGGACCAAAAATTCATGCAGTATGGAAAGAAATGCTAACAAGATATACGAAGCTTTCATCGGGTTTGTCACGACACTGAAAAGAAAATTGAAAGATGGAATATCCACACGATGCGCGACACATCGATCTACCTATGCAGGAGGAGCTCTTACGTACTTCACATTCGCACGACTTCAGCCTTGTTAACTCTTCGCTCGCTTGCTTGTACAAGCACTCACGCTTGCGCCTCTCCCCGTCTCTCCATTTCTCTCCTTTTTTCAGAACACCTTATTGCATGGAAAGGGCTCACGACTACTGCCCTGCTATTCCTGCTGCCTTGCCTCCCCTGCTTTGCTATCCCTACTGCTTCTCCTTCCCTGTTTTGCTATACCTACTGCAAAGCTTGAATTCTCACTCACATCTTTAATCTCTTTGCTCATTCAAAAAACCGACCTCGCCATTTCCACCATTCTCCTCCACTCTTATCACTCCCACACACACACGCCCCGTTCTCCTCTCCCCCATCCTCCTCCCTCTCCCCTCCATTTCCCCTCTTATCTTCTTAAACACCCGATCAGCCTTGATCCTTCTTATCTGCAGATCAGCCGCTAACCGCGTAGCCCAAAAGAAAAAAGCCGAGAGCGCTTAGCATTCATCCGATCATGGGCGTACTTGAGGGCTTCCCTGAGGGCGGGTCGTGGGCGTGGCAACCCTAGCTCAGACTTGGGTTGATAAAAAATTGGGGCTTCCACCCTCCAACGCCCACCTTTAAGTCTTTGGGCGGCGTGAGGTGGCGACGATGCTGACACTGAAATTTCCAACGGCTTACACACGTTGTTGAATCCTTCCGGCAGCTGAGCTTGTAATCCCTAATCAGAAGCTGCTGCTGCTGTTGCTGCTACTGTTTCTAGTGCAGCTGTTACTGGTGCAGCTGCTCTTTCTTCCCGTTTCCTTGAAGCTGGGCGTTACGTCATCCTCTGTATGGTGAATCTCCGGTCTTCGTCGTCGACAGCGTCTGAGGGTCCGAGGACTGCCATCGTACTCGAGTCGCTCACGAGGCTGGCGGGGGAGGACCTTTGTCCTTGTTTTTTATTTTCTTCAGCTACAATTGACATTTCTCGAAATGGCACGCTCGTCTGTCCCACCTTTGCTTTTGTTGTTCAATAAAATTCCCCCTCCCTTCTCTCCACTTTTTTTTTTTTTTACTTATCTATATTTCGTTCTGTCGTTCTCCATCTATAACTCTCCCCTCCCCACACTTAATCTCTTTTTCTCTGAATCTTTCTTTGTCTCGCTTAGGTCATTTAGGTTGTTTTCGATCTATTTTTTTGGTAGGGAGGAGGGGAATGCATTGCTACTATTGGACGTCTATATCTGGAGTTATATAAAAAAGGTCCTTCCTTCCTTCCTTCCTCCTTCCTTCCTTCCTGGTCTCTCAACAAAACAATATCCCTTTTTCATTGGATTTTACCCTTACAAGCCTATAACTTCCCTCAGCTGCCTAGATTCTCAACCAAGCGGAAGAGGATAGAGTGCCCAGTTTTGATTGGATCCGCTTGTCGAGTCAGTAATCCGGGAGAACTGGCCGAGTGCCGGGGAGAGGGGAGGGGGGTTGTGTGAGGGAGATGGGGGGACTTTTGGGGGGGAGGGGGTCACAGCTCCCACACGTCAGTGTCGCTTGTTTGTTTGTTTGTGTGTTTTGCATCCTGTGATTTGTGTTGTTTGAATTGGACCTTTCTCGCACTGGACCTTTCTCGCACTGTTGTTTTATTTCTACTTCTGCTTTCATTTCTTTACTTCTGACTTTCTCTGCTGGATTCTTTCGTTTTTATGCTTGCAGTTGACCACCGGTGGTAATGTGATTATGAGCTCATATACACCACATGGGATATTTGCAACAGTCTCTGTCCTCTCTCTCCCCACCCCCCCCCTCTCTCTCTCTCTCTCTCTCTCTCTCTCTCTCTCTTGTGGAGTCCTGTCTGTTTCCAGTGATC
>NC_134803.1:49930488-49932988 GCF_046742065.1 Oratosquilla oratoria | reverse complement strand
ATGTGTGTGTGTGTGTGTGTGTGTGTGTGTGTGTGTGTGTGTGTGTGTGTGTGTGTGTGTGTGTGTGTGCATATGTACAGTTACTCAAAAAGTATCGGTTGGTGGTTTTAAGTGTCCGTGGGAAACAAGTGAAACAAATGAATCGGTGTTCCTGTACAATTGGTAGTCGTGACAGAGTTGCGCCCTACCTTTTCCCCGTTAAAATACGTGGTGTAGAATAAGCATTTAATACGTGAAGATGTGACAAGCTTGGAAGTAATTATATTTGCACCGACAAAAATGGTTAATATTTTATTGTTACTGAAATCACACACACACACACACACACACACACACACATACACACACACACCAGAGCATACGTAATAGATATTGCCACACCATAACATGTTTTCCGCCTAGACAACGCTACAGGCTCTCCTGTCTGCATGGCAACCCCTACCCGTCACTCCCTTTCTCAACCCTCTCCCTCCCAGAGGGGCAGCCATTCGAGCTATAATAAAACACTCCACAGCTCCTTAGCAGTTAACAAGTTGCTTCTTCCAAGTAATACAATATTTGTGTAATATATAATCTTAAATATCATTTTAATATTTGAGATGTCTTCACTGAATGCTGCTATGATGAAGACGCACATTTATAAACTATGAAGCTATGAGAAACACTGGCGCCTTGATACACAGGCACACCAACAGTTTCTAAATCTCTTGAATAATGTGTCAGAGTTTAGTGTTTACTTACGTCCATTTCCGCACGATTTCTTACCGATACTTTTTTGAGCGACTGTACACCCACACACCCACACCCACACCCTCACACACACACACACGCACACACACACACACACATATATATATATATATATATATATATATATATATATATATGTGTGTGTGTTTGTGTGTGTGTGTGTGTAATACAAATCACTAGTGTATATTAATGTCACAATAACTAATCTACCTCCTGACCAAGTCCGTCTCTTTCCGCTGTACTTCGAAGGTTTCAAACGAAGCAACCTCATATGATGCATCATGGAGGAAGTCGTCGCTAACCTCAAATGCGACCAGTGGGCGCCTTTATTTGCTTTACCTATTTATTTGTTTATTTGTCTGTTAATTTATCTATTCAATTGCCTATTACTTTCTTTATCGCATCCGACCAAGTTATGGACCAAAAGGTCTCCTTTCGGTATGATCTTTTGTATTCCTTTGATATCATAGTGATAACTAAATATAGATGTCACAGTAAGCGTGGGTTCTCTTTCTAGACACCCTTGGATGTGGTTACTTACGGTGGTATTCTTAAAAAAAATCTTTTCTTATATAAATCTTATATAAATCCTTGGAAGGGAAAGATTTATATAAGGAAAGAATTCTTTAAGAATACCACCATAAGATTCTGACAGTGGTATTCTTAAAAAAAAATCTTTCCTTATATAAATCTTTCCACTCCAAGCACTTATATAAGATATAAGATAATTTTTTTTTTTTTTTTTTTTTTTTTTTTTAAAGAATACCACCGTTAGGTCCTCCGCTCCTGACTTCGACGTCAAGACACGGAAGCCGACCCATCCACTTCCTTCTTCGTCTCGAACTGGATGGCCATGTTCTTGCGGATGGAAGATGGGATCCAAGTCATCCTTCCCTCGAAACTGGAAGCGCGTCATTAGGGTAATGAGATGACGACACTGGAGGTAGAGCCGTCTTCTTGAATTGCTCCATCACCATCCTTGCTGAAACTGCGGTTGGTAAGAGTCCGAAATTTGAGTCCCTCCTACCAATATAGTTCCTGGATTTCAGTCCTTTTTCGAACGTCACATACATACAGACACACACACGCTCACACACACACGCTCACACACACACGCTCACACACACACACACACACACACACACACACACACACACACACACACACACACACACACACACACCTCGTGGCGCGGTGGTTAGAGTTCTCGCCTGCCACTACGGAAGTCGGGATCTAATCCCGCCCAGGGCTGAAATAATTTCAATATCGCTGAGATGTGGGTTGTTACTCCAACTTTCGTGGGCGGGGAGTTGTGTGTGTGTGTGCGTGTAAGGTCACAGTATCACCCATAGATCAGTCATACGAGCTCTGAGTTCTCATCTGGGAGATTAATAACTGTCAATCACGAGTCCAACATGTGATCCAAGGCAATGGTGAATCACACACACACTCACACTCACACACACACACACACACACACACACACACACACACACACACACACACACACACACACACACACACACACACACACACACATATATATATATATATATATATATATATATATATATATATATATATATATATTCCCACTAGTCTAAAGCGGATTTCCTCATGAAGGTGAAGCGCAGCAGCCCAGTTATTGGCGGCAGCAGTTCCATTCATCACCGCAACCAAATGAAATTTGTGGAGTTGCGGAACAAGTTCAGTCTCCCTGCTCCCGCCTGCTAAGCGATCAAAATTTCGA
>NC_134803.1:49920488-49925488 GCF_046742065.1 Oratosquilla oratoria | reverse complement strand
TCTCTTCCTCCCTCTCTTCCTCACTCTCTCTCCCTTGCTTGGCACCGCTCGATCGATGTGTGCTGGGTGTGGCACTTGCCTCGCGCCGAACGGCCCTCTCTCTTTCTCTCTCTTTCTCTCTCTTCCCTCCGCTGAGTTTGCCACTCAGCTTGGTTTGACGTTGGTTTGGTTGGTTACCTTCTTCCCTCCCTCCCTCCCTCCCTCCCTCCCTCCTTCCCTTCCTCCCACCCTCCCTCCCCCAGTCTGCTTCCGCTATGCTGCTCGTTTGTCCGTTATTTCGACGGTTAGGTTCAACCGTCGTTGTCTGTGTTGGTCGGCTAGGGGTCTCAGACTTACGCCCGATGTACTCTATGATGCGACGTTATTGTGAGTCGAGGTCGTCGGTAGGAGGCGTCGGGCGGAGGCGCCAGACACGACCTACAAGTCCTCTGAGCAGAAGAAGAAGGAGTCTCAAGTTTGCGTAGTAAGTGAAGTGACTCAACAGGATCCTGAAGGTGGAGAGGAGCGGGGACGCCTAAGAACGACTCCAAGGCCTGAAGGTCTTCTGCAGGAGGGTGTCCAAGGTCTTAGTCCATTGTACGTTACGCCTCAGAGGCACGTAGCTCCCCCCCCCCCACCAGGTCCTCCACTCACCCACCCTCCCTCCGGGTAATGAAGAACTTGCTTCAATAGCGCTCTAAACCTTCTTCAGGTCGAAACTCGCTCGTCCTTCCTTCAACCGTTTGGTTCCCGTGAACTCAAGGATCAAGTGTCGTCCTCAACGTGGAAGGAGAGTTACGAGACTTCTGTCCTTTGGGACAATGCCACATCGAAGAGATGGTGATATCGTAGTATATATATATAAAAAATAATAGCTTGTAGAAATAACCGAGATCTGAAAGTGTTGCATGACGTCACAACTGAAGACCAGCCAATCAGAGGAGGAGACATGATGTCTGGACTGAGGACCAGCCAATCAGAAGAAGAGGCGACATGACATCACGACTGAAGACCAACCAATTAGAGGAAAAGGCTACGACAGGGAAGAATTGTCGTAGACAGTTGAACAGAATGTTAAGTTACCGAACGATGAGAAGCTAGTAGCCGAAGTCCGCTTAAGGCGAAGCCGAAGACCCCAGCGAAGCCGAGATGGTCAAAGCCTGGGGTTCGTTGGGATATAAAAGTGAGGTTTAAGAAGGATAGTAGGAAGGAGGACTAGTAGAACTCAAAAACGATCAACAATCCTTGGTGTGGAAATTAGTGTAAAAGTGGTCCGTAGATGTGTCAACAATGAAGATGATGAGGACAGATATTATGTCTTGTACGCGATGTCAATGGACTTCGATGAAAAGACGAACACAGAAGAGGACATTTTTTCCCCTAGACTTTACTGAAGCATTGGGGATGGATTACCTCATCAAACAACGTCGGGGAACCGTGATTAATCGGATGATGCCTCATTAAGACGGGTGACAAGCGTGAAAGATATTTTCATTGTCGAGAATAGTGAGAATAGTGTGATCATTGCTTTCCGCTTCTGATTTCTTACCGACCGTCAAGACAAATGTCACTGAAATTATGTGCTCAGACAACACAAGCGAGGCCCCCCCCCAAAAAAAAAAAATATATATATATATACAGTATATATATATAAATGAATATATGAATAAGTACAATAAAACAAAACGATTTATACTTGTGTTAGAAGCATTATGTGTGTGTGTGTGTGTGTGTGTGTGTGTGTGTGTGTGTGTGTGTGTGTGTGTGTGTGTGTGTGTGTGTGTGTATGTGCTTAGGCAACACAAGCGAGGCCCAAAAAATTGAATAAACAAATAAATGAACAAGGAAATAAATTAATATATAAATAGATAGAATAAAATAAAATGTCTCATATTCGTGTTAGGAGCATTATGTGTATGTGTGTGTATGTGTGTGTGTGTGTGTGTGTGTGTGTGTGTGTGTGTATGTGTGTGTATGTGTGCGTGTATGTGTGTAACAAACTACAACCCTCATCCTGAACAAACATTAAAAGACAGAGAAATAGAACAAAATGACCGACTTTGCCTTATCACAAAAAAATTTGGATAGCGTCCCAAAATTAAGAGATTTTAACGTCAATGTAAAGTTTAACTGCCATGAAGATTGTGTTTACATATTTCCATGTAAAGTGGGTAACCAATTTTATGTTGGTCAAACACCGGGTAGGCAGAAGGGGTGGGTGGGGGGTGGGGGTGGGTGGAGGGGGAGGTGAGCAACGTTGAAAGAGGTCACCGTGGAAAAGAAGATAAAAATAGGAGACGAAAGAAGAAGAGAAGAGGAAGGGGAAGGGAGGGACAAAGAAAAGAGGAGAAGGAGGAGGAGGCAGAAAAAGGAATAGGAGGAAGATGAGGGGAGAAAGATGGGAGAATGGGGGATTAGGAGAAGGAGAAGAGGGGAGGAGAAGAAGGTGACAGGATGAGGAATGGGAGGAAGAGGAGGGGAGAAAGGGGAAGAGGAATGGGGGAGAGATAGGAGGGGAGTGGGAGGAGGACAGGAGGGAGGAGAAGGATGAGGAGAGGAGGGCGGAGGAGAGGAGGGCGGAGGAGGAGGAGGAGGAAGAGCAGGAGGAGGAGGAGGGGAGGTGGAGAAGGAAGGGAGGAAGGGGTGGGGAGAAGGAGAAGGAGGAGGAGGAGGAGGGGAAGATAGGAGGAGGGGGAAGAGAAGGAGCGAAATAAATGGGAGAGGAGAAGGAGAAGCAAGAGGAGGAGGAGGAGGAGGAGGAGGGGGAATGAGAAGGGAAGAGAAGAAGGGAAAGAGAGGAAGGGAAGGGGAGACTACAAGGCGATGTTATGAGAAAGGGCTGGAAGAAACAGCTCGTTGTGTTTTCCTCCAAGACAGGGTGACAAAAGACAGGTCCCCCCCTCCCCCTCCTCTCCCCTCCTCACCTCCGATGCATTAGAAGCCTCCCCCTTTCCCTCCCCCTCCCCCCTCCACCTGTGCCCCTTCCCCCTCAAAAAAATCCTTCTTGTCAACTTTCCTACTCAAACTCCTTCTTTCCCATGACGAAGAGATAACACCCCAGACCACACCCACGTCGTCCTTCTTCTACAAAGGATTACAAAGGCGGAGCATGCCGACAGGAGACCTTTTGGTCCATAACTAGGTCGGTTGTGGAAAAGATAAATAATAATGATAAATAAATGAAAAATAAATAAATAAAAATTATGATAATATAAATAATGATAAGTAAAATGAATAAATGCATAGGTATAGTTAGATAATAAACAAACAGGTAAATAGTAAATAATGATAAATTAACACATAACTAATAATAAACGAAAATTAAGCAAATAATAAACAGACAAATAATAACAAACAAATAAATTCGCCTTCTTCCATATTCTTCCTTCCACCAGCTCCCTTCTCGACTGATTTATCTAAATTTCATTTCCTCTACCTTTTTCTTCTTTTCCATTTTCTGTTTTTACTCTTCTCCAATTGTTCTTTCTTCCAGTTATTTATTCTTTTTTTTCCTGCATTACCTTTCCTCCTCCAGCTTGTCATCCTGTCTCCTTCTCCCCCCTTTCCTCGCGTTGCCGTTTCCATCACGTCAACATAAAAAAGACGAAGGGGACGCAGGTTGTCATCGTCTCTCTACCCTCCCTCCGGGGTCTCAAACTCTTCTTGGTGACTCATTCAAGACCCTCTTTCTCATCGTTCCTCTTGATACTCAAGTCTTACCTTCGCTAGTCCCTCCCCCCTTCCCTCCCTCCTTCTCTCCTTCCCTCCCTCCCTCCCTCGAGACCTCATATTCTCATGACCCTGCACCCTTCTCCTCCCTCTCTCCCTCCCTCCCCCCCTCCCAGGTTCCCGAGGTCGACCCACTCCTCCTCAGCTCCTCCCAACCCTTTGCTTTACCTTCCCGGCTGTTGCGATGTATCTCTGATGCCTGTGATGGGGGTAATGGGATGGAGGTTAAGTAAACAAGACTCTTCGGGAGGTGAAAGCTTCTGGGACTAAGAGAAGAACGACCGAGGGAAGCTGAGGACCTCCTTGGGTCGGGTAAGGAGGTTATCACACTGGGCTTCCACGGGCTTCACCAACGTCATCAGTTATCTTTGAGTAAAAACGACATCGGTTACAATATTTCATTTTTCAAAATTACAAATATCAAATTATCTTTCTGTCATATACAGACAGCAATGATTGATAAACTAAGAGGTTATAAACGAATGTTAGGCATGCTGTTAAAATGCTCTTAGAAAGGTCTAGATTTCTGTAAGCGAAGCCATATACTGGTTGTTCAAATGGAGGTTGAAGGTAGAATGTTGAAGGAAAAATGGCCTAATGTGATAATCCCATTAGGAACTACTCTACAGTGGCGGAGACCCAACTGGATTCAACACCAAGAGAAAGATCTCACACCGTCAGTCTAATTAGTCGTGACGAGAACGACATAATGTAAGGAGACACTTCTTGTGGAAGTAAATGAGAGGGTGAGGGAGGGAGAGAGTGAAAGAGGGAGAGAGGGAGAGAGGGAGAGAGGGAGAGAGGGAGTGAGGGAGAGAGGACCTTGGATACAATATGGAAGAAAAGCCAACGGCGGCAGAAGCTTTCTGGTCCTCAAATCTACGCCGCTGATGGTAACCTCAAAGTTTGTTTGTCTGGGTGGCGAGATCTGAGTGAAGGAAGTCAAACAAACATGAAAAAAGAATTATCGGGCTTGTGTACACACACAAAACACACACACACACACACACGCACACACACATATTCACACACACACACACACACACACACACACACACACACACACACACACACACACACACACACACACACACACACACACACACACACACACACACACACACACACACACACACACACACACACACACACACACACACACACACACACACACACACACACACACACACCGGTGGCGGATTGGTAAGGCACTGGCCTCACAAGCCGGAGAACCGGGGTTCGATTCCCCGGCCGGGCGGAGACAAGTTGGGTTTGTCTCCTTTCACGTGTAG
>NC_134803.1:49905488-49907988 GCF_046742065.1 Oratosquilla oratoria | reverse complement strand
TTCCCCTTTCTCGGAACGTCATCCTATATCACCATATTTACTCGACAGAACATTCATCTCCTTTCTATACGTATTACTCTCTGTATGTCTGTTTCAACATGCGTGCGTTTGTATGCGTGGGTGTGTATGTGCATGCATGCGTGCGTGCGTGCGAAGGTGCACGTGTGTGTGTGTGTGTGTGTGTGTGTGTGTGTGTGTGTGTGTGTGTGTGTGTGTGTGTGTGTGTGTGTGTGTGTGTGTGTGTGTGTGTGTGTGTGTGTGTGTGTGTGTGTGTGTGTGTGTGTGTGTGTGTGTGTGTGTGTGTGCATGCGTGCGAGTGTGTGCGTTCGTCTGTGTGTGTGTGATTCACCGTGGTCTTGGATCACGTGTTGGACTCGTGATCGACAGCTATTTCCCTCCCGGAAGAGAGCTCAGAACTCATATATGACCGATCTCTGGGTAATGCTGTGACCTTACACGAACACAAACACACACACCCAATTCCCCGCCCACGAGAGTTGGAGTAACGACTCGCAGCGCAGCGATACTGAAGTTATTTCAGCCCTGGGCGGGATCCAAACCCGGACCGCCGTGGTGGCAGCTAGGAACTATACCACTGCGCCACGAGTGTGCGTGTGTGTGTGTGTGTGTGTGTGTGTGTGTGTGTGTGTGTGTGTGTGTGTGTGCGTGTGTGTGTGTGTATGTGTGTGTGTGTGTGTGTGTGTGTGTGTGTGTGTGTGTGCGTGTGTGTATGTGTGTGTATGTTTTGCATGTGTGTGTGCACGCGCTATATCACACATATATGTACAATCACAAGCAAACATTGACCCAACGTCAATATGATTTTTTCTTATCGAGTAAGTGATGCATTTTCGTATGTAGTATTTAGCTTATAGTTAGGACATTTTTGGATAAAAAAAATTGTCACGCAAAGAATTTTAATTTTGTATCATGAAAAATTCCGGGTGAGTCAGAACTTTTGGTCGTGACTGTACAAGGGAGTGACCAACACATCTATACAGTGGAAGTCTTCTATCACGTAACCAAATAAACAAAAGAAGGTGAATCATGTTCTTCTCCACATGGGAAATGCAAACTTCAACAGAATGCAGAAAACCAGCGAACGCTCAAACCTTATAAGGACATAAGAATGGAGGAGACTGCAAGAGACCATAAGGCCTACACTATGTACTCGTACCTCCCTGTCTCTTATAACCTGTCATCACCAACCGTAAAGTCATTTAACCCTCAATTGTTTTAGCGCTTACTATATGGTTACTATTTCTTCTTTCTTCCATTATACATTCCAGAAAATCCTTCCTCAATCTATCCCACCTGACCTCTTATACTACTATCCTCAATCCTCAACTACTCTTCGTTCACTCATAATTATCTGCATTTACGTCACATTTACATAAAATAAATTTAATTTCACTCATCTCACTCTTACCTTCCTTTTCTGTACCCACTTTCATTTCCACTGTGATCCCCCTCCTCCTCTTTCTCTCTATTTTCATTAGCGTCTCTGCCTCTTCCATATTCATTCTTTCCTCTCCATCCACTCTTTCGCTCTCCTGATGACATGTCGAACTCTTCTTCCCTATTTTTACGTTCACTTTCAAAACGTAGATTTCCTTTGACGTTCTCTACGTTCTTTTCATCTTAGTAGATCGCTGTCTATCGTCGCTTCTATATTCACAACTTTTCTATTTTTTGGGGGTATTTGAATTAGTGTATTATTTCTTTGTTAATTAGGTAATTCCTCAGTCAATTTCTCGATAACGGTACTACGTTCTTAGTCTGTTCTCACCATTAGCTGCTCCTCTTCTTTCTCCTCCTCTTCCTCCCCCTCTTTCTCCTCCTCCTTCTCTTTCTCCTCCTCTTCCTCCTCCCCTTCCTCCTCCCCTTCCTCCTCCTCTTTCTTCTTCTCCTCCTCTTTCTCCTCCTCCTCTTTCTTCTCTTCCTCCTCTTCTTTCTCTCTCCTCCTCCTCCTCCTCCTCCTCTTTCTTCTTCTCCTCTTTCTCCTCTTCCTCCTCCTCTTTCTCTTCCTCCTCTTTCTCCTCGTCCTCCTTCTCCTCCTCCTCTTTCTCCTCCTCCTCCTCTTCCCTCCACTTCCCCCTGAAGGTTCATCCCCACCCGCACCTTTTACACACAGCAGCCATTCCTCTCGCGCCAGTCAGCCTGTGTACCGCTAGACTCCCCCTCCCCCCAACCTCCCGTCGTCCCTCAACCGACCACCACGTTCATCTGAAATAACAACTTCCCCATCCTACCTACGTTCTGTACAAAATCTAACGCCGCTTTTCCACTCTTTCTCTTCTCCTTAATCTTACTTTTCTCCACCGGAAGGTCTTTTGTCGACATGTGTATGCATTGTAACTCATTTTCCATTCTCTTTCTATCCTCCACAACTCCCCAAATCATCTTTGCCAAGTGTTGCAGAAATAATTTCTTAAATCATAACCACATCTACAAACATCACATGGTTCAAAACCTACCACTCTTCTTTCTACGCCACCGT
>NC_134803.1:49895488-49897988 GCF_046742065.1 Oratosquilla oratoria | reverse complement strand
TCATACGTCTTGTCCAGAGAGCAAACCTTAACTCACGCCGTGGCTTCTTGCAGTCGAGTCACTTTTCATCAACGTGCCGGCCGCCTACCTCCTCCGCGTCGCAGTCAAGTCGCCCTCGACCATCACTCTTCTTTAGTATCTTCTTTTCTTTTTTTAACTTCAGTTATTTCTTTTTCCCTGTTTCCCGTGATTTGCATCTTCCTCCTTTAATCATATTTTTTACTCTTATTCCTCCCCTTTCCCTTTGATCCATAAGATAGAAATGGAAGTCATATCACACAGAAACGAAGGTCATCTCTATCCGCGGCCAATTCATCAAAATTCTCTTATTCTATCGCGCCCATGTAGTCAGTTCCATCCAGGTGTGGCTGTGCAATTTAGTCTGTCTCCCTCTCTTGTGTGTGTGTGTGTGTGTGTGTGTGTGTGTGTGTGTGTGTGTGTGTGTGTGTGTGTGTGTGTGTGTGTGTGTGTGTGTGTGTGTGTGTGTGTGTGTGTACACGCCTGTACAAAGAAAAATACTGATCACCTTTAACCTCTATTATCCCTCCTTTCTGCTATCCTTCCCCACTCTCTGTTTGACTACAGCTACGATTCCATCTCTTCAACGTAATATTGTCAATAAGGATAGAAGTGCTGGTCCTCAGCAATAAAATACAAATGCGTGTGAAGGTGGTGATAATGGTTGGGGGGTATTTCAACAGCGGGTTTCTGCATCTATCTCTTTGCAATTCTTGTCATCCTGGCTAAAAGATTGGCATTGCGACTCGACTTCTACTCAAAACATCTCATCAAACAATTTTTTTCTTCTGCAGATCTATGTGTCTGCTATTACTTTTATAATATTTTATTCTATCCCTATGTTTCATCATTCATAGTTATCTAGTAATGATTAGTTTTGGCTTCCTGATGGTCTCTACCGTTCACTGTATTTTGTGGTTGGATTCTACTTCTTTGTTCTTGTACGGTTTTGTTTGATGAGATTCCACGTTGAACTTGCTCCTTTGTTCTACAGATAAAGCTCTATGTTCTTCTTTTTATTTTATCTTAACGTTGCTGCACACCTGCTGGTCTTGACACCTCTCCCTTCCCTATCAAGGTTGCACCCCATCCTTTCCCTCACCCCACCCTCTCCATTCCCCATCCGTTTGACCTTTTCACCCCTCGCTCCCTCCTTCCTCTTTGCTACCCTCCCTCACTCCAGTCCCTAGGCTCTCCTCCACCCTTCTGTCTCCCCTTCCTTCTCCCTCGCTCTCCATATCCTTCCTTTTACCTTTTATTTTTAACCTGCCCGCGTTGCCCCTTTTCTTTTCTGTCTTCTCTTCCGCCGACCCCTTTGAGTCTCGACAGAGGTTACTGGAAAATTTCCCCCGAGACAAGGCTCGACGCCTTTCCTCCTCTCCCTCTTCCTTTACGGCATTTCTCACCAGTGCTCCGCTCTTTAAAAACAAACCCTCCCCCCACCACAAACCCCCCCAACCCCCCCAGTAAATTCCCCGACCCTCTTCCATTTCCTCAGAGAGGATTCAGCTGTGGCCTTCTCTGTCGGCGCGACGAGGCTCCGACAGAAGCTTCCTCTGAGACTTCCCTCCGCGGCTTCCGCTACAACCACGTTCTTGTACAAACTCCCAACTACTCTCACACGAACTACCGCGCCATCGTCAAGAGGAGAGGGACTGCCAGCCTGCCAGCCTGTTTGCTTACCCGCCTGTTCACCTGCTTGTCTGCCAGAAGACTTCGTTTCCAGCTGAAGAGAGAAGGCGGATGACGGAGTTTCCGGCTCGAAGAAGAGGAGCGTCTGTGTGGTTGGGTGGGAATTCGCGAACTCGAAGAGGAGGATCCCAGCTGACGACGGTTTCAAAATAGCTGAATTGGCGAGTATTTCATTACGCTGTAACTATCTTTCACACGAAAGGGACGGCTTTAACTAACACTATTAACGCAGTTCAAAGCTTCTGCGACAGAACTGGAATCACGGTAGCTCTTGGGAATATCTGTCAGCAAATGTCCTAACGCTCGAGTTCGGTGGGAAAAGAGAAGATTACGTCGCAGTCGAAGTCTCTGGAGGAGTGATTGTGTCCATTCACCAGGTGCAGGTCTATTCCTTTTTTTTTTTTTTTTTTTTTTTGTCTTCACCTGTTCGTCCACAAGAAAGGACAGTCGGGACGAGAGGGACAAACTTCTTCCATTATGTGGCGCTTTCTTAGTCTGCAATTAGATTTTTTTTCTTTTGTCGCCAAGGTTGAGGGATGGAGGACCAGCTAGTCCACACTCAAAAGAAAGAAAAAAAAGAAGAGAAAAAAAAAAAATATATATATATATATATATACATATATATGTGTGTGTGTGTGTGTGTGTGTGTGTGTGTGTGTGTATTCATATATATAATAATAAATAGATAAGATTAAGATAAATAAGTAAAAAAAATAAAAAAATAAAAGCATAAATCAATAAATAAACAGATAAATAAATAAAATAAATAAATATATAAAAAAAAACAAGA
>NC_134803.1:49877988-49887988 GCF_046742065.1 Oratosquilla oratoria | reverse complement strand
AGCACATATGTATATATATGTATATATATATATATATATATATATATATATATATACCCTGTATATATATATATATATATATATATATGTATTATATATATATATATATATATATATATATACAAACGCACTCACATATATACATAATAAGAATAGAACTCCAATAGTTCTCTGTGTTTGCCTTCCCACCCTTCTTATATGTCTTATATACATCAACATAAATATATATATATATATATGTATATATATATATATATATATATATATATATTTATATATATATGTATATATATATATTCATATATATATATATATATATTCATATATGTATCTATATATATATACATAGAAACAGAAAGACAGAGAGATATGACACACACACACACAGAAACACACACACACACACACACACACACACACACACACACACACACACACACAGAAACACACACACACACACACACACACACACACACACACACACACACACACACACACACACTCACTCACACAGATAGGGAGAATGGGAGATGACAGAGATATGAGAGTCGGGGAAGTGTTAGCGAAAGCATCAAAGCCCGACATTTTGACGGAAGGGTTGGAGGAGGTGAGGGAGTGACTTATTGAGTAAGAGAGGAGGGGGGAGAAGGAGGAGGAGGAAGGGAGGGAGGGGAGGAAGGGGAGAGGAGGAGGAGGAGGAAGGGAGGAAGAGCGACACCGTTTGGTACCGGAGTTCCTGATACCACAACGGAGGCGAGATGACAAAAAGGGGGAACTATGGGAAAGTGGGAAGATCAAAGGGAAGGGGGCAAAGGGACGAAGGAAAAGAAAAAGGTATGGAGGAAATATGGAGCCAGAAGGTGGAAGAAAGAAAGGGAAGAATGATGGAACAAGAAAAGGAAGAGGAGGGGGCTGGAGAAAGAGGAGGTGGAGGAGGGGGAGGAAATGGTAGGGAGAGAGGAGAAGGACGAGGAAAAGGAGGATAGGGAAGAGAAGGAGGAAGAAGAGGAGGTGGAGGAAATAGGGGAGGAGGAGGAGAAAGAGGAGGAGAAAGAGAAAGAGTAGGAGCAGGAGAAAGAGAAAGAGTAAGAGCAGGAGAGAGAGGAGGAGGAGGAGAAAGAGGAAGAAGAGGAATGAAAGGAACAGGAGGAGGAGGAGGAGGATGGGGAGGAGGAGGAAGAGGAGGAAGAAAGAGGAATCCCATACGTAGATTGAGGCTGACTGGATCCATCCTCTTCATTTTCTTCTCTCCTCCTCCTCCTGTTCCTCCTCCTCCTCCTCCTCCTCTTCTGCGACGAATAACTGGACAGGAAGACAGACGGAAACACGGTCTGGAGGAGGATGCCATAGGATCACTTATATATATATATATATATATATATATATATATATATATATATATATATATATATATATATATATATATATATATGTATATATATGTATATATATATATATATGTATAGATATATGTGTAATGAATATATATATATGTATATATATATATGTATATATATATATATATATATGTATAGATATATGTGTAATGAATATATATATATGTATATATATATATATATATATATATATATATATATATATATACACATAAGAATATACCCATGGACAGGTATACACGTCAGACTGGAGTGAAAAAGACACAACCTTTATAATCTTTAGCGTTCGCTCACTAAAGGACGCTCCATTTTATTCAATACACTTGGAGGCAACCTCCTCCTCTTCCTCCTCCTCTTCTTCCTCCTCCTCCTCCTCTCGTTCCCTCCTGAGATGTCCGAAGTATTGCATCTGCCTACTTGCGAGCGTGGGACCCGATTTCTTCATCGCGTCTCTCTATCGTGTCTCCCCAGAAGGAACTGAAGTTGAGGCTACAGTGGCTGTAGCGACAAACGGCGCCAAACCGCGGCGGTATCCGCGGCGGTGGCTGAGGTGGATGCACCACCACCCTCATCACAACCCCATGAGGTTTCTTTCCCCCTGGAAACCCCTAAACCCCATCAGACCTCTGATGTTTGTCCAGCCATGCTAATTTCCCCTACCCCTTTCCAGACCCCTCTGGACATCTCCCCCCTTCCCACCCCTCCTCCTCCCTTCCCCTCTGTCATCCTAGCTCCCTAGCGGTACCCCTCCCCTTATCAAACCCCCCTAACCCCCTAGCACCCCTCCAGACTGCTTGACAACCCCTTTTCTCCCCCTATTTCTCATCTGCCCCCTAACTCTCCAACAACCGAATCCAAACCTTCACTTCCTTTATCAAAGCTTTTACACTTTTCTCCTTCTTACTACTTTCATACTTCCCCCCTATTCAATTAATCCCTTACGCATTCACATACCCTCGCGCACACACTCTCTTTCCCCCTAGATTTCCATTAACGCACCCACGACCACTCAGACTCTCATTAAGTTCCTATCCATCCCTTCCCCCTTCCTCCAATATGTTTTTCTAAATGCAGCTTCAGCTGTGCCCTAGGCTGGTACCCCCCACCTCCTCCCCCTTTCCCTCAGCCCCCCCCACTGTGTCTCTCTCCCCCCGCTGTGTCTCTCTCCCCCCTTCCCTCAGCCCCCATTGTGTCTCACTTTCCCTTACCTCAGCCCCTACTGTGTCTCTTTCTCCCAGCTTCCCTCAGCCCCCACTGTGTCTCTCTCTCCCTACTGTGTCTCTCTCTCCCCTTCCCTCAGGCCCCCACTGTGTCTCTCTCTCCCCCTTCCCTCAGGCCCCCACTGTGTCTCTCTCTCTCCCTTCCCTCAAACCCTACTGTCTCTCTCTCCCCCCTTCCCTCAGGACCCCACTGTGTCTCTCTCCCCCTTCCCTCAGCCTCCACTGTGTCTCTCTCCACCTTCCCTCATCCCCTACTGTGTCTCTCCCCCCTTCCCTCATCCCACACAGTGTCTCTCTCCCCCTTCCCTCATCCCACACAGTGTCTCTCTCCCTCTCTCCCCTCATCCTCCACTGTGTCTCTCTCCCCCCTTCCTTCACTCCCCACTGTGTTTCTCTCCCCCACTTCCCTCAGCCCTCACCGTGTCTCTCTTCCAGCTTCCCTCATCCCGCAGTGTCTCTCCCCTCTTCTCTCAGCCCACCCACTGTGTCTCTCTCCCTCCTTTCCCTCATCCCCGACAGTGTCTCCACTCCCCCCCGCCGGCCCTCTTCTCTCCATCTATCAAACAGGAGCGGCGGAACAAACTAGGCGTGACACAATCCTCCAAGATTTTGATTTAGATACGCCAAGGTGGTCGGAGAGAAGTACATATGGGAGGAAGAGGAAGAGGAGGAGGAGGAGGAAGAGAAGAAGGGGAGGAAGAAGAGGAGGATGTGCAGGGAGGAGAAGTGGCAGAGGCAGGAGGAGAGGAACGAGGAGGAGGAGGTGGAGGAGGAAGAGGAGGAGGAGGAGGAAGAGAATGAGGAGGAGGAAGAGAATGAGGAGGAGGTGCAGGGGGAGAAGGGGCAGAGGGAGGAGGAGAGGAATGAGGAGGAGGAGGAGAGGAATGAGGAGGAGGAGGAAATGGAAGAGGGGCAGAAGAAGGAGGAAGAGGACGAGAAAGTGAAGGAGGAGGACGAGGAAGAAGAGAAGGAGTAGGAAGAGGAAGGGAAGGAGGAAGAACAGAAAGAGGAAAAGGAAAAGACGGAGAAGCGAAAGAGAAGGAGAAGGAGGAGGGGGAAGAAGAGAAGGAGCAGGAGGAAGAGGAGGAGGAGGAGGAGGAGGAAGAGGAGGAGGAGGAGGAGGAGAGAGAGAGAGAGAGAGAGAGAGGGAGAGGAATAATAAGAGGAGGAGGAGGAGGAGGAGGAGGAGGAGGAGAAGGTGGGAAGGGCGATATACTCTAGTGCTGTTCTTGAAATGCAAGTTTGCTTGTTTGGTCTTTTGATTGAGCTTCTAAGAAATAAAACCAAACAAAAAAACAAATTAATAGATAGAAAATAAACAAACAAATAAATAAATAAAAATAAACAGAAGAGATAAACATATAAATATTTCCAAAGTATTGACAGGCAAAGTGAAAACTGTTGAAAACTAAAGCTTGCAAAGTCAAAGGACATCTAAAATGTCTTTGAAACACAGATAAAAAAACAAAAACAATACTCGTTTGTGTTAGACGTAAATAAAAAGTTATCTAACATTACGTTTCTAACAATACTTTTCAAACAAATTAATTGAAGAAACGAAAATCATTATTCGTCATTTGGCCACGACGGGTTGTAAAGAACTCAAATTACACATTTTTGTGTGTTTGTTACAGTACATTACATTATATTACATTTTTTGTTTGTGTGTGTACGTGCGCGTGTACGTGCTTATGTATATCCCAGTTTTGTGTGTGTGTGTGTGTGTGTGTGTGTGTGTGTGTGTGTGTGTGTGTGTGTGTGTGTGTGTGTGTGTGTGTGTGTGTGTGTGTGATTCACCATGGTCTTGAATCACGTGTTGGACTCATGATCGACATCTATTACCCTCTCGCACACACACCCAACTCCCCGCCCACTTGATTTGGAGTAACGAAGCGCAGCGATACTGAAAGTATTTCAACCTTGGACGGGATTCGAACTCGGACCCCCCGTAGCGGCGGCCGCGATCGCTATCACCGCGCCATCGAGTTGTGTGTGTGTGTTTGTGTGTGTGTGTGTGTGTGTGTGTGTGTGTGTGTGTGTGTGTGTGTGTGTGTGTGTGTGTGTGTGTGTGTGTGTGTGTGTGTGTGTGTGCGTGCGTTTCTTGGAGTTTCATCATTATGATGTGGACTCACTAAACACGAGAACAGGGAGTTTCCTAATGGCTCCGAACTCTTGACCAAAGACTACAACGAATGGAATAGACTTCGTAACTATGTAGTGAGCGCTGAATCTATCAGTTGTTTTAAGAGACGGTTAAACAACTTTATGGATGGGAATGGCAGGTGTAGGCCTTATGGTCTCTTGCAGTCTCCTTCATTCTTATGTTCTTATGTACAACAATCAAAAATAGTTGGTCAGACTAGACACCACGTGAAGATGGAACTTTTATCAAATGTACAAGGTTTTGACTGTTGAAACTTTTTCAAGTACAGTAAGAATGCCCTCTCCTAGTGTCCCTTATCCATTCAGAGATGTATGAATAGCTTAGAGATCGCATTCTATGTCTGTGTACTTGAAAAAGCTTCAACAAACAAAACGGTATACATCTGATGATGATATAGTTTAACGTCACAAACTCCCCCTAACGGAAGGCTAGGACGGTGCCCCTCGACTTTGTACCGTGGAATTTAATGAATCATGCCCTTGGTACAACTTCGCCGGTGACAGGGTTCGAACCGCCATCTCCTCGACCTTCGCTGCAAGTAACGACGCCTTAACCCACTCAGTTATATAATGAAGATTATATCCTAACGTGGTGTTTACTCTAACCATTCTGTAGGAAATTGTTATTTCATATCATCAGGAATAATGGCCGTATTTTCAACCTTCCTCTAGGTCTGGCAAATGCTATTTACCATTAGAAGGCAGAGATTTACTTGATGTTCTAATTAAGTGTATTTGGCTTATCAACTTCTCTACAAAACTACCCATATTTTTCGTAACTATAATTAACAAAGTTAATAGAATTCTTCTGTCTAATGGTAGAAAGTAATCGCCAGGGCTGGCGAAAAAGGTCTAAAAGTACGGCTCTAATTCCTCGTACTTGCGACTTCTTGGGAATCCAGTCTGATCGCTTCCTATGCATTTCGCCTCTGCTTAGTGTCTCTTAGAGGGGATTTAGACTGTCTAACGGTTCGTCGAACGCGGTTCGACAGACACGAGTTTAAAGTAATGTGTGAACGTGTGAATGGGGTATTTTGGGGTTCGACCAACGTGTTCGACAACCAAATACCCCGTTCACACGTTCACACATCTCTTTAAACACGTGTCTGTCGAACCTTCGCTGAGTCTTGCTAATGTCTCTGGTTGCTCCCTCAGCCACGCAACAAGAGAAGGTAATATGCAAGAATTGGTTTACTAATAGGGTGGTCAACGAATGGAATAGACTTAGTAACCCTGTAGTGAGCGTTGAAACTTTCAGTTGTTTTAAGAAACGGTTAGACAACTTTATGGATGGGGATGATAGGTGGTGATGGATATGGAGCTGCCTAGTGTAGGCCTTATGGTCTCTTGCAGTCTCCTTCATTCTTATGTTCTTATGTTCAGAACGGCTCTCGAGTTCCTGGCAAGCGCGAAGGAACTCTCCCCTCCCGTCCTTTTTATTTATTCTTATTTCTTTTTCTTCAGACAAGTTGGGGAAACGTTGGCAACGAAATCAACACAAATGAGGAGGAAAAGGAGTAGGAGGAGCAGGTGGAGGAAAAGGAGGAGGAGGAGTAGGAGGAAGAGGAGGAGAAGGAGGAGGAGGAAGAGGAAAAGGAGGAGGAAAAGGAGAAGAAGGAAGCGGGAAAGGAGAAGAAGGAGGAGGAAAAGAAGGAGAAGGAAGAGGAAAATGAGAAGGGAGAGGAAAAGGAGAAGAAGGATGAAAAGGTGGAGAAGGAGGAATAGGAAGAGAAAGAGGAGGAAGAGGAGAAGCAGGAGCCCTGGCAGAAAGACCTCGCGTGTCATTGTCAAGGCCCTGGAAGGAGAGGGTCATTGTGACGATGTACAGGTACCGCAATCACAGGAAGAAAGTGTCTGACAAGGAACGAACGACCAATTGATCTACAACGAACAGAACCTTCGTCCTTTGGAGATGACGAGTTAGTTGGATGGACGACTCACCGGCCTCACCCAGAAGCAACACAAGTCAGACTCCACGGACACCTCTTGAAGAAGAGTTCTTCGAGTGCAAGACGCCAAGAAACTTCGGGTACCACTATACGAGATTAGGAGTGCCCCGCCTCCCCCATGGGCACCAGTGCCTCGTTCATGACCCTGAGGGTGCCTCGGTGCCTCTGGGCGTCCCCGAGAACATAATTGATTATTGACACGAGTGATGGTGGTCGAGGGGGATCTGACCCTCTGGCGCTGAGGCAGATGGACGGGTCAACATGCTTGGCACCGAATCATCATTCTGGGAGGAAATGGCCAAGCGGTACATTTATTTGTATAAAAAGGAGGAGAGGAGGACGAAGAGGGGGGAAGAGGAGGGGGAGGAAAAAGGGAGGAGGGTGGCGTGGAGAAGAAGAAGGAAGAGGAGGAACAAGGTGATGAGGAGGAGGAAGAGGAAGAGAAGGAGGAGGAGGAGAAAGGGAGGAGGATAGGGAAAAGAAGAAGGAACAGGAAGAAAAGAAGGAACAGGAGGATGAGGGTGAGGATAATGAGGAAGAGAAGAATGGGGAAGAGGAAGAGGAGGAGAAGGGGGGAAAGAGAGGGAGGAAAAGGTGGAGAAGGAGGAACAGGAAGAACAAGGTGATGATGAGGTGGTAAAGGAGGAGGAGGAAGAGAGGAAGAAGAAAAAGAGGAAGGTGATGAGGAGGAGGTAAAGGAGGAGGAGGAAGAGAGGAAGAAGAGAAATAGGAAGTTAAGAGAGACAAGCGGACGACGATAAGATAAAAGGTTTAGGCCACCCGTCTAGCAGACGAGTGTACACATACACACACACGCATACATACACACACGCATACGTGCACACACGCACACACACATACATACATAATGGCAACATCCATTACTCTAAGTCGAAAGACTGACAAAGCTGCTTAGACTAAGACTTATTAAGGATCCTTCCTTTGTTCCCGAAGAGCTTGCCACTCTAGCATTTGCTCGCGGTTTCCTTCGGGAATGAGGGGGGGGGGAGTTCAAAAATCAATTATCATCTAGAAGAACCAACGGAAGAGTCTCCAGCTCATGTGTCTTCGTGAATACGTCCCTACTTCGGCCAAAGAACGTTCTTGAAGCTTTGAAGGTTCACGAGTGTCTGAGTATATGGACCCTCCAGCCTTCCGTGGTGTCTTCTGTTCTGTAGAAGAGAGTCCGGCTGTGGGAGGACTCTGACCTGCACAAAGGAAGGTCGGTCAGGCCTGCTCGATCCATGGAGGACCAAGCGGGCACTGCAAAGTGTACCAGAGCGCGACCTCCAACAGTGACGCCTACAGCAAGCAGGACTCCCCAGCGCACACACTCGCAGATCGATAAGGGTGAGGCGTATATGGGTTGTTGTATTGGCCGGCCAGCCAGTCACCATGACCCGAGCTGGCTGCTGGAAACAGACGCGGCGTCGTCGTCGTCGTCGTTGTCGTTGTCGTCAGAATTATAAACAGACATACCCGGTAGCACAGCGATTATAATGTGACCAATGGGCGTGTTGCTACATGACCTAGGTCAGGTCAGGTCAGGTTAGGGCAGATATCTGACGCCAATTAAGGCCGGGAGAGGTCGAGGTTGCACTGCAGTACCAGTCTTGAAGGCGTTTCTGTGCATAGCATCATTAAAAAGAACCATTCAGTAAGACGAGGGCACGAACGAGATTGTCAGTCAGGCATTGTAAACAAATACAAGCACAGCAGGGTGCAAATGACCGAAACCGATGGAATTACTAAACACACGCACAGAATGCGCATTATATTCACACATATTGTTTGTGTGTATGCGTGTGTGTGTGTGTGTGTGTGTGTGTATACGCGTAGCTTGCAATGATGCATGGCCACATATGCATGAATGAAACTGAATACTATACACATATGTCATTAGCCTAGGACCCTAGGCCGTTCTCTTTACTTCATGAATGGAGGACTCGCAGGAGGAGGAGGAGGAGGAGGAGGAGGAGGAGGAGGAGGAGGAGGAGGAGGAGGAGGAGGAAGAGGAGGAGCCCGCGTGCCAGGAGCGGCGCGGCGGGGCGTGGCGTGGCGCCGGACCCGCCTGCCGTCCGTCCTGGTCGCCTAATAATACATAATCCATAGCCATGGGGAAGGCCACTCGTCAGGGATTCATGGAACCGTGAGCATCGCCACCACGCAAGGCGCGGCTGGGTGGGAGTGGGAGTGGGAGTGTGGGTGGTTTGGGGGCGGGGCCGGGTGTGATGGAACCTGCCTTCACGGTATCATTGTTCACGTAAAAAAAAAAAAAAAGTTGGGTACAATAAAAAACAATTACAAAACGTCACAGAACACAAAAATAAATACATACATAAATGAAGAAAATGAATAATTTATTGTTAAATTTTCATTGCCTATGATTCTACTGTTTTATGTGACTAAATGTATGATAATAGTTACTTAAAGACGATCAATACATCTTTGACGGTAAAGTGGATCTGGTGGGAGTAATGACTGAATAATAACAAGAGGTTCATAATTTCACGACTAAAGCTTATCTTGTTCGTTCACATGGGAAGATACTGACGGTGGTATTTAAAAAAAAATAATGTTCCCTTAAATAAATCGTATATAAATCCTTGGAAGGGAAAGGTTTTTGTAAGGAAATTTTTTTTTTTAGGAATACTACCGTAAGATTCTTACGGTGGTATTCTTAAAAAAAAATCCTTCTTTCCCTTCCACGGATTTATATAAGATTTATATAAGGAAAGATTTTTTTAAGAATACCACCGTGACACTCATAAGAACATAACATATATAAGAATGAAGGAGACTGCAAGAGACCATAAGGCCTACACTAGGCAGCTCCTTAAATACACTAGGCAGCTCCGTAAATACACTAGGCAGCTCCGTAGCAGATACTCCCTCCCTCAGCACCTCAAACGCCTTCCCCAGGCCCCATCAACAATCAAAACCCTCAGAGCCTCCCCGAAGCTCGACCTCACACTCCGGTATGGTTGAGAGACACGGTCGGGCCAAGCGAGCCGAAAAGCCATCGACTTAATTGCTGATTGGATCATTCCCTCTCCCTACAGTACGCTGGTGGAGTAATCAGAAGCGTATTGGCCTCGTACTCGCTTAGTTATGGGTTCGAATCCCGCACTCTTCTCCGATTCCCAGCAGTGACTGCTACCTGGTCCAAGAGTCCCAAAAGCAAAGGTGACGGCTTCGGCTGCAGCTACTCAGCGCCTCCTGGCGTAGGCTCCTCATCACGACCTCCTCCTACTGCTCTTCCATTCCCTGG
>NC_134803.1:49865488-49872988 GCF_046742065.1 Oratosquilla oratoria | reverse complement strand
AGTCTGGAGTATAGTGGTTCTAATAATAAACTACGGGTTTCCCCAACCGCGCGGGCAGGCACCTTTCGCTTTCTGTTTGGAAACCTTTGAGTCACACACTTTCCCGTCCACCATTCCACCTCTAGTCTCTGGATTCTTGGCCATCTCCGCATCTCATATCATCCCCGTTTCCATCACGCCTTCACAATCCTCCACATCTCTTTTCACATCCACCTATACATTCCAGTAGTGATTTTATTACTGTTGTTTCCGCTTAATCCCCAATTTTTTTCCTTGAGTGAGACAATGACTTCTGGTGGATGCCAAAGAGGGTTTTGATTCTTCAGGTACAATTCCTCCACCACTCGACGATGAGGATGACTAACATCTCCTCCTCCTCCTCCTCCTTCTCCTCCTTTCTGACAAGGCCCTACCAAGTGCAGCACCTTTCCTCTGCTCTCCCCTTCGTCCCCCTTTCCAGTATCAAGCTACTGAATTTCGTACAACGCTTTCCAGCAACAGAAACGCCGCTGGAAGATCTCACATTGTCGTGTGACCTAATCCAGTTCTTCCTGTTTCTGCCCTTCCAGTCTTCCAGTCCCTCCATTTCCAGAGACTCTCATGTCCTCATTTCACTTGACTCATTTTACTTTATGTAAGAGGACGTCTTCACCCTCTCTTTCTTTCTCCTCCCCTTCCTCTCTCCCCTTTTCTCTCTTATCTTCATCCACTACACTTCCATCATCTTCCTTCCATATCTTCTCTTTCTCTCTTGAGAATCTCTTCAGTTCGCTTACTGTTGTTTATCTTTCATTTCCGGAACGCTTTCATCCTCTTCTCCTCCTCCTTCTCCTCCTCCTCCTCTTCCTCCCTTATCCAACATATTGGTCATCAGATTCCATCCTCTTCCTCCTCCTCCAATTTCTCACCCTAAAAAGCCATCTGCCGTTATCTCTCCTGTCCATCACACCCATCTGCGTCCTTTGCTCCCCTCGTGCCGACCTCCTCTCGCCCCCTTCCTCCCCCTCCTATCCCCCCTCCCCCACTCCTATCCCACCTCCCCCACTCCTCCCCATCCCTCACAGTACGTGAGATGGAAACGATCTAATGCAACAGAAACAGGAAACTAGTTTCGTTCGAAGTGCTCGCGGAAGCAAACAAGCTCCCTTCCTTCCTTCCTTCCTTCTTTCTTTCTTTTCTTTTCTTCCAGTTTCTTGGTCTGAGTCGTTAAAATAAATAGCCCGTGTTTGGTGGCCTAATATTGTCTACAACTTTATATTTGGTAATGGATCCTGGAGGTTCTCAGGAAGCTAACTCGCTCATTCATTTAAACTGTTGAGTCACGAGAATAGACATAGTGGCGATATGCACTAAGACCTAGGTCGGGCAGGGTCAGTTCAGGCAAGGTCAAATTTTCGTGGATGGGCCAACAATCCAATAGACGTTCTTGGGTCATTATGGGTCACTGCTGACCTGAGTCAGCAGTCGTGACGACTGACTGTCTGTCTGACTGACTGACTGACTAGACCGAGAACCTAGGGTAGGTTAAGTAGAGTCGAGGTAGGTCAAGCTGGAGCCAGATGCATCATTCCATCTCCAGCACTGGAACGAAGTAACTGGAGCCGATGAGGTCGTGATATCGGACGGCGAGTTCGATTACAGACAGAAGCAATTCTAATAATGGCTGGAACAACATAGCCCGGTTAGGCTTCGTTACGAGGTGGGTTGGGAGTGTGGGGGGGGGCGAAAAGAGAGAGAGAGAGAAAGAGTGAAAGAGAGAGAGAGAGAAGGAGAGAAAGATGGGGGTTCAGAGTCAGTCAAAGGGGAGTTTTCTCTTTCAAGTGTTTATTTTTTATTTTTATTTTTATTTTTCATCACATTTCCTGCCTTCCTTCTACGCCGCTCTGACTCCTGTAGCCCTACATGCCCCATCGGATCCTCCCCTCCTTTCCCCTCTTGCTCTCCCCTCCCTTCCTATCTTGCCCCTCTCCCCTCTCGAGGCTCTGTCATCACTCTCACCACACTGGTTCTCTCTCTATCTATCTCCCCTCCCTCTCCTTTCTCTTCCCCTTCCCTCCTCTCTCTTCTCCCCTCCCCTCCCCTATTCTCTCCCTTCCCCTCCCCTCTCCTGTCTCCTCCCCTCTCCTCTCATCTCCCCTCTCCTCTCATCTCCCCTATCCTCTCCCTTCCCCTCTCCTTTCTCCTCCCCTCTCCTCTCATTTCCTCTCTCCTCTCCCATCCCCTCCCCTCTTCTCTCCTTCCCCTTCCCCTCTTCTCCCACTTCCCTCTCCTTTCTCCTCCCTTCTTCTTTCCTCTCCCTTCACCTGCCCTTTCCTTTCTACTTCTCTCTCCTCTCATCTCCCCTTTCCTCTCCCTTCCCCTCCCCTCTTCTCTCCCTTTCCTTTCCCTTCCTCCCCTTTTTCTCCTCCCCTCTCCTCTGATCTCCCCTCTCCTCTCCCTTCCCTTCTCCTTCTCCTTCCTTCTCGCCTCCTTTCCCATCCTCTCCCCTCTCCTTTCCCTTCCCTTCCCTTCCCCTCTCCTCTCCCTTCTCTTCCTCTCTCCCTCCTCTCCCCTCTCCTCTCCCTTCCCCTCACCCCAAACAAACAGGGGGACCTCTCAGCTTGGACCCGGGTGTACATTTCCCACTCCGGATAATCCGCCATTACCTTCTCCCCACCTGGAAACTCTTCCTCTCTCTCTCTCTTCCCTCTTCCACCTCCTTCTCCATCACTCCTTTCTCGCCCATCCGCTTATTCTCTTCGTCACACACACACACACACACACACACACACACACACACACACACACACACACACACACACACACACACACACACACACACACACACACACACACACACGGTGCAGTGGTAGGGTTCGCAACGGCTACTCCAGCGGTCCGAGTTTGAATCCCGCCCAGGGTTGAAATAATTTCAGTACCACTTCTCAGCGAGTCGTTACTCCAACTCTCGTGGGCGGGGAGTTGGGTGTGTGTGTGTGTATGTGTGTGTGTGTATGTGTGTGTGTGTGTGTGTGTGTGTGTGTGTGTGTGTGTGTGTGTGTGTGTGTGTGTGTGTGTGTGTGTGTGTGTGCGTGTAAGGTCACAGCATTACCCAGAGATCGGTCATATATGAGCTCTGAGCTCTCATTCGGGAGGGTAATAGCTGTAATAGCTGTCGGTGATGAGTCCAACACGTGATCCAAGACTATGGTGAACCACATACACACATACACGCGCGAAGCCTTGTTGTTATTTGGTGGTGATCGTCATGGCGAGATGTAAGAAGTTCGAGGCGAATCGAAAGAAGAGGTCTGGAAATGCGAATAACAGAAGTCATGGAATTTCTGCAAGAGAGAGGTCAAGGAACCACTCACGATCCTTCCTCGTCTCTGTGGTTCCACCACGTCGCTCCCTTTCTTTCCAAAGCTTCTGCAGTCTTGTCGCCGCCGTGGCTGTAGGAGGAGTGAGAAGAGGAAGAAGAAGAAGAGGAAGAACAAGAGGAGGAGGAGGAGGAGGAGGAGGAGGAGGAGGAGTAGAAGGAAGAATTGGAGTAAGGGAAAGAGGAGGAGAATGAGGAGGAGGAAGAGGAGAAGAAGGAGGAGGAGGAAGAGGAGCAGGAGGAAGAGAAGGAGGAGAAGGAGAGAAGAGAAGAGGAGAGGATAGTGAAGGAGAAGGAGAGAGGGGAGGATGGGCAAGGAGAAGGAGAAGGAGAAGGAGAGGAGGAGGAGGAGGAGAAGGAGAAGGAGGAGGAGGACAGGAGAAGAAGGAAGGAGAAGGAGGAGGAAGTGAAGGAGGAGAAGGAAAGAGGGGAGGATGAGAGGAGGATCGAGGAGGAGAAGAAAAAAGAAAAGGAGAAGGAGGAGGAAAAGGAGAAGGAAGAGGAGGAGGAGAGAGGGTGAGAAGGAGGAGGAGGGAGAGGAGGAAAAGAGAGGTGAGGAGGAGGAGGAGAAGAAGGAGAAGGAGAGAGGGGAGGAAGAGAGGAGGAGGAGGAAGAGGAGGAGGAGGAGTAGGAGGAGGAGGAGTAGGAGGAGGAGGAGTAGGAGGAGGAGGAAGAGGAGGAGGAGTAGAAGGAGGAGGAGAGAGATGATGATGAGGAGGAGGAGGAGGAGAAGGAGAGAGGGGAGGAAGAGAGGAGGACGAGGAAGAGGAGGAGGAGGAGAAGGAGAGAGGCGAGGAGGAGGAGGAGGAGGAGGAGGAGGAGAAGGAAAGAGGTGAGGAGGAGGAGGAGGAGGAGAAGGAAGAGGGGGAGGAGGAGGAGGAGTGGAGAAGGAGGAAGAAGAGAGAGGTCCAGCAGGGGGCGTTTCTGTGCCTTCGATATGGAGCACAACTGCAATAACTAACTGGGAAAAGAATGACGAGTTGGTTGGATTGTGATCGAATTTTGGTTCTGTCCTGCTGCTGGAATTTTGAAAAAAAGAGAATTTTTTCGTGACGGGGGTGTTGGGGGGGTAAGGGGGTACCTGGGGGGAGGTGGGGAGATAACGTGACCGAAGCTGGTACTGTATGGTTGGTCGGTGTGCTATGGTACCCCAAATCCATTCATCAAAAAACAACATTCATCCTCCCCACCCTCTTCCCCTCCCTCCTCCTCCCTTCGCCTCCGCTTCCTCCATCAACCTTCCTCCTCCTCTTCTTTTCCCTTACTCTTCCTCTTCCTCACCTCAAACAAAGTTTCTGGTCTTTCATCTGAAACTTTTCTGTGTGATGATGCAAGCGCCTGGAGGTGGAGACTGAAGAGTTTGTTTGGTTGTTGGTGTTGGTGATGGTGAAGGCGGTTGTGGTGGAGGTTGGTGGTGGTGGCGGTGGAGGTGGAGGTGGTGGTGGAGGTGGTGGTGGAGGTGGCGGTGGAGGTGGTGGTGGAGTTGGTGGTGGCGGAGGTGGTGGCGGCGGTGAAGGTGGTGGTGGTGGCGTTGGTGGTGGTAGAGGTGGTGGTGGAGGTGGTGGTGGCGGAGTTGGTGGTGGAGGTGGCTGTGGTGGCGGTGGTGGAGGCTGAGCCAGTCCTGCGTCAGCGTGATAGGGGCGCGCCAATAATGAACAGCAAACACACACACCCTTCCCTTCCCACATATTTCACTCCCGCTCTCTAGCCCTAGCTCTCCTATCCTCTCTCTCTCTCTCTCTCTCTCTCTCTCTCTCTCTCTCTCTCTCTCTCTCTCTCTCTCTCTCTCTCTCTCTCTCTCTCTCTCTCTCTCTCTCTCTCTCTCCTTCTCTCTCTCTCTCTCTCTCTATCTCTTTCTCCCTCTCTCTCTCTCTTTCTCTCTCTCTCTCTTTCTCTCCTTCTTCCCTACTGAATTCGGTTTTCGGGCAGGTCATCCTCGAAGTGACTCGTACCTCAACAAATACTCCTTCCCCTCTCCCCGTCTCGCCCTCTTTTCTTCTTTCTTCGAAATCATCCCTTTTCCTCTCGATCGAACTCTCTTCTATAGCGGTATCCTCAACTACAGGCTAAATTAAACCAGACGATTTCATTTAGTAGGGAAGACGGACTTGGGACAACATGAGCTCACGACCAATCAACTGACGCCCTTTCTTGCTCCAAGTCTGCTCCCTAGGCTGATTTTTATTTTTTGTTTTTTTATTTTTTTATTTTTATTTTTTGTAAAAAAAAAAAAAAAAAATGTAGAGGAGGTCACCGGTTGGGCCCTCACGATAGCAAATGGACCGAACACTTCCATCGTCCATCGTTCTTCCTTCCTCTTTCTTTCCCTCGCCTCCTCTGCTCTTCCTCTTCTTGCCCACTCTCTCTTCCTCCTCCTCTCCTTTCTCATCTCCTCGTCCTCGAAAGCAGACTACTCGCTCTCATTTTTCCCTCAGCTGCGTCCTTCGTCGGTTCCTCCTAAAGGTAGGCGGTGTCTGTCTGTCTTTCATCCCAAAATTTCCTCAGCGTTCTACGGAAACCCCACAACCCCCGTTCCTCTGCCTCCTCCTCGTCCTCCTCCTCCTCCTCCTCCTACTCCCTTCTTCCACTCGTGACACCATTTTCTTTTCTCTTTATTCTTCTGCCCCATTTTCCAGTGACCCTCTCTTTCCCATCTGCTTCCCTTCCATCCCCTTCCCCTTCCCTGTGCTTGTTCCATCCCCTCTCTTCCATGTTCTTTCGGTTCTTCCCCTCACTGATTGATTGTTGACTCATCGCCGTTGGAACCTCGATTCCTTCTTTCTTTGCCCTTTTCCTTCCCTTCCTTTCCCTTTCTTTCAGTATCAATTGTCTTTGTTCTTTGATTGTTCTTTCTTCCTCTCATACTTCTTCCCTTCCACATGCTGGTTTCCCTCCCTCACTCCCTCTCTCCCTCCCTCTCTCTCTCTCTCTCTCTCTCTCTCTCTCTCTCTCTCGATCTTACCTCCCAGCTTCCTCCTCACTCCTGTTCCTCAACTCCCACTCCAACTCCCCAAAGTCGAAATCGTGGTCACATTTGAGAGCCACGATCCTCACAAACATCGGTCACTGTGCCTTCCATGGCTCAGAATACCCGCGGAATTCCCCGGAACAGCTGATCAGAGCTTCATCTACGTTAAGTTCTACTATGTTCACATGAGGTAGTAGGAATTATTTGCAAACCTATGACATAGAAACCACAGTCATACGACAGTACAGAAGTACCAGAGTGTTTTCACTGAGAGATCTATAGGAAGACTGGAGCGTTGATGGCTACTGTGGGGTCGTGGGTATCCAGAGAATGAAATTTGAGGAAACAAAGAATCATGACCGACTTCGACAGAGCCGTGCTTGAGTATACTAGGCAATCTTGTTTAATTTCTACTGTCACTGCCATGGAAAATATTATAAAAAAGAAAAGACAAAAATGAATAAATGAATAAGTAAATAAATAGATGAATAGATGAATAAATAAATAAATGAATTAACAAATAGATCAATAAAATAAAAAAAAAACTACTTTCGAGTTCGCTTTTGAAAAAAAAAAAAAAAAAAATCCCAGAACGTTGACTACTTTCTCTGTTTACATTCGTGACGTCAATGATTAAGCCGAAATTCTTCATGATAATAATGTGTTTATCGCGTGCTATTTTCTGCCCAAACTCCCCTTTCGAGTATGAGTCAGCCAGTAATTTAAGCCTTTCCTCTTCCTCCCCGCAGGAAGCCCAGGGAACATTTGTCCTCCTGACATTTCCCCACCGACCGAAGGGCTGGCTCAAAAAAAAAAAAAAAAAAAAAAAAAAAAAAAAAAAAAAAAAAAAAAAAAAAAAAAAACTTTCACTACACTTCCATTTAGCTCTGAATTAGTGAATCCTTCTATTTTGTCGATAATGGAATCATGCAAGTTTTTAATAATTTTTTCTTTGTAATCTTTCTATCTTTTCTATCAACTAGCTCTATCTATATGGCTATTTGATCTCCCTCCAGACGATTTCATTCAGGGACTGCAAGAGGCCATAAGACTTACACTAAATAGTTCCATGTCCCTTACAAGAAATAGGGTTAAGAATTATCCCGGTTAAGCTCTTCAGTAACTAACAAGTCCATGACTATTCTTTCTGTCGCCATATGGAGGGTCACTTTAA
>NC_134803.1:49855488-49860488 GCF_046742065.1 Oratosquilla oratoria | reverse complement strand
TATGACGGAAAGATATTTTTGGATATTTTGAAAAATAAGATATTGTAACCGAAGTTGTTTTTACTCAAAAGAAGTCTCAACTGTCGACGCTGGTTAAGCTCGTGGAACCCCAGTGTGATAGTCCCTTTACTTATGATTCACTACTGCTTATTCATTGTTGATTATGGCCACCGCCACTCGATGCCCCCCCTTTACCACACCACTCTCTTCCACCCTTACCTCACTACCCCCTCTTTCACCCTTACCTCACTACTCTCCACCCTTACCTCACTACTCTCTTCCACCCTTACCTCACTACTCTCTTCCACCCTTACCTCACTACTCTCTTCCACCCTTGCCTCACCACTCTCTTCCACCCTTACCTCACTACCCCCACTTTCACCCTTACCTCACTAGTCTTCACCCTTACCTCACTACTCTCTTCCACCCTTGCCTCACCACTCTCTTCCACATTTACCTCGCTACTCTCTTCCACCTTTACCTCACTACTCTCTTTCACCTTTACCTCACTACTCTCTTCCACCCTTACTTCACTACTCTCTTCCACCCTTACTTCACTACTCTCTTCCACCCTTACCTCACTACTCTCTTTCACACTTACCTCACTACCCCCTCTTCCACCCTTACCTCACCACTCTCTTCCACCATTACCTCACCACTCTCTTCCACCCTTACCTCACTACTCTCTTTCACACTTACCTCACTACCCCCTCTTCCACCCTTACCTCCCCACTCTCTTCCACCATTACCTCACCACTCTCTTCCACCCTTACCTCACCATTCTCTTCCACCCTTACCTCACTACTCTCTTCCATCTTTACCTCACTATTCTTCCACCCTTACCTCACCTCTCTTCCACCATTACCTCCCTACTCTTCCACCCTTACCTCATCATTTTTCCACTCTTATCTTATCACTCTTCCACCCTTACCTCACCACTCTCTTCCACCCTTACCTCACCACTCTCTTCCACCCTTACCTCACTATTCTCTTCCACTCTTCCCTCACCACTCTTCCACCCTTACCTCACTACTCTCTTCCACCCTTACCTCCCCACTCTTCCACCCTTACCTCACTACTCTCTTCCACCCTTACCTCCCCACTCTTCCACCCTTACCTCACCATTCTTCCACTCTTATCTTATCACTCTTCCACCCTAACCTCACCACTCTCTTCCACCCTTACCTCACCACTCTCTTTCAACCTCACCTCACTACTCTATTCCACCCTTGCCTCACTACTCTCTTCCACCCTTACTCCACCGTTCTCTTCCACCCTTATCTCACCACTCTTCCGCCCTTACCTCACCACTCATCCACTCTTACCTCACCACTCTTCCACCCTTACCTCGCTTGTCTCTTTCACCCTTCTCAGGCACTTTAGCATGTCCTCTCCTGCGTTTCCCATCCTTCTCCTTTGCTTTTGTATTACCAAGCTCTTCATTGCTATCAAATTACCTGGGTATCCCAGTGGGGAGGTGAAGGGGCCATTAGCCGTACGCTACTATAGGTCTTATCGTCATACGCCTTAACGGTGGTTTTCCACTGCGTCGTCTTTCCCCTTTATGCCCTCGATGTCGTCTGCAATAGAGTACACGAGAGCCTGCCTCGCTCATTTCAACTTTATGAATCCTTGGCATAAGGGTTAAAACATGCCTCGCGCAAAAAAAGTATTGTAAGCAACACAAGGAATTCGACGCTTTATGGATCCTGGACATTGGGTCGTTTTTCGAATGTCGCCGTTACCTGTGTGGTTCTCGACCTCCCCCCTCCCCCCTTTCAGACCCTCACCCCCTTTAAATCGATGGAATGACTCATCCGAGGTGAAAGAAAACAGTTGCCAGAAGTCACTGGAGGAGGCGAAGGCGGTGGCTGGAGGCGGCTGGCTGGTGGCGGGTGACTGGAGGCGCGTTGCTTTGATGCGAAAACAGAATTGGTGACTGTTTTTGTTTCGCTTGCTGTGCTCTTGGTGACGACGCCGCCGCCAAGAGAAGAACGGCTCTCAGTCGAAGCAAAAGTTGTGAGAAATGGTACAGGATCAAGAGAGGTGTGGGATGTATGGTATAGAGTTCCCTCCGTCACAGAAAAAGAAGAATAAGAATACGAAGAATACGAAGAATAAGAATAATAATAATAATAAGAAGAAGAAGAAGAAACAGAAAAAGAAGAAGAATATGAAGCAGAAGAATAAGAATAGGAATAAGAATACGAAGAAAAAGAAGAAGAATATGAAGCAGAAGAATAAGAATAAGAATAAGAAGAAGAAGAAGAGAAGAAGAAGCAGAAAAAGAAGAATAACATGAAGCAGAAGAATAAGAATAGGGATAAGAATAAAATAAGAAGAAAAAGAAAAAGAAGAATACAAAGAAGAAGAAGAAGAAGAAGAAGAAAGAGAAGAAGCAGAAGAAGAAGAAGAAAATAAAAGAAGAAAAATAAAAAGAGAAAGTTGGGTCCAACTTGGCTGTGAAGATGGTGTCACTCGTCGCCGCCAAAACAACAACATTTGTCACCTTCGCTTGTTTAGTTTCCGCTATTGTCCCACTCAAAGGAGTCAAGTAAGGGGATGATTTCGTCATCCCGAGGGGAAGAAGGGGGTGGAAAAAGGGGTCGGTAATTGTGGGGAAAGGGGGGGCAGGTTAATAAAGGCGTGGGTGGAAAAGAATAAAAGTAAATGATCGATGTTTTTGAGCTCCAAACGGGAGGAAAATTGACCTTAAAAGTTTTCTTGTCTGAGCGGCGGCGGACCCGAGAACCCTCCTCCTCCCCCAAGTCATCATCATCATCACTAACAATAACAAGAGGAAGAAGCCGACCCCGGCCAAGTTTAACTGTTTCCATCGATTTCGAGTCAGACGCACGCAATCGCCCAGGGAGGGGGTGGCCGGGCGAGAGGGCGCGCGAGACGAAAAGTCTCGTCCCTCAGTTTCTTCGACTTTGGCTGAGTCGGGACAAGTCGGGTTGGTTCCGGTGGACACTCCCGTCCACTGGTGAAGTAGAGGGGTCTCTTACGCCTCCTCCTCCTCCTCCTCTTCCTCCTTCTCCTTCTCCTCCTTCTTCTCTTCCTCCTTCTCCTCCTCTTCGGAAATAATCGGGAATCGTTCTTAACTCCACCTGACCGGGAGGTTCTGAGGTCCTTCTGTGGTAACGAGAGGTTAGACTCATTCGCTCCTTTGTAAAAATCGCCCGTCCTGACTCCCCCCCTCCCCCACCTCCCCCTCCCCACGCGTGGGCGTCATTAGTCCACCTCACCTCACCTCACCTCACTCCATGACACAGCATGTTGCAGTACATTCAGTTACCTCCACAGGGTACGCCAGATCACCTTTAGGCTTAGTGTAGGCCTTATGGTCTCTTAGAGTCTCCTCCATCCTTATGTTCTTGAGACTCTTCCAAGAGAGGAATTAAGCCTCGGTGACCTTCAGACTTTTCCTGGTCCTCTTAGATCTCTAACTTCAACGACTCTAGCAACTGCTGTTTCTGAAGCAGTTGTGAGAGTAGCAACTGCATCTGCTGTTCCTGTGATGAACGACTCTAACAATTGCTGTTTCTGAAGCAGCTCTTAGAGTAGCAGCTGCAGCTGCTGCTCCTGTGATGAACGACTCTAACAACTGCTGTTTCTGAAGCAGTTCTTAGAGTAGCAACTGCATCTGCTGCTCCTATGATGAACGACTCTAACAACTGCTGTTTCTGAAGCAGTTCTTAGAGTAGCAACTGCATCTGCTGCTCCTATGATGAACGACTCTAACAACTGCTGTTTCTGAAGCAGTTGTTAGAGTGACAACTGCATCTGCTGCTCCTGTGATGGACGACTCTAACAACTGCTGTTTCTGAAGCAGCTCTTAGAGTAGCAGTTGACAGCTGCTGCTCCTATGATGAACGACTCTAACAACTGCTGTTTCTGAAGCAGCTCTTAGAGTAGCAGCTGCAGCTGCTGCTCCTGTGATGGACGACTCTAACAACTGCTGTTTCTGAAGCAGCTCTTAGAGTAGCAGTTGACGGTTGCTGCTCCTATGATGAACGACTCTAACAACTGCTGTTTCTGAAGCAGCTCTTAGAGTAGCAGCTGCATCTGCTGCTCCTGTGATGAACGACTCTAAGAACTGCTGTCTCTGAAGCAGCTCTTAGAGTAGCAGTTGCAGCAACTGCTTCTGTGATGACACTTATTTCTGATTCTAGTAAGCCACCTTAGTCCTACTCGACGCTTACACAGACACAGGAACTTCTAAGTCCTCTTCTGCCGTTCCAGACCCATCTGACAGTTTAACATGGAAACAATAGACTCGTCCCTTTACACAGAAATGACATCCCCCATCCTCTTCCCCTTCCTTTCCCTCTTCTCCATCCCCCCCCAACCTCCTCCCACTTCCCCCGTTCTCCCTTAGTCTTCCTCGATTCATCCTCGTTCTCACAACATCGTGTTCCCCTTCCCCTCCTACATACTGTACCTCTGCTGGATTCCCTTGTTCCTCCTCCTCTTTCTATATTTTTTCCATCACCCTTTCTCAGCTCCCGTTTTCTTTTTTCTCTCTTCTTTCTCCTCCTCCTAATCTTTCTCTCCCTCCTCCTCCTATTTCTCTTCCTCCTCCTCCTCTTCCTCTTCCCCTTCCTCCTCCTCTTCTTCGTATTCGTAGTACCACGAACGGAAAGACCAAGGACGATGACAAGAGAAAGGAGAGGAAGAGGAAGAAGGGAAAAAGGAGGTCGAGGAGGAGAAAGAGAAAAAGAGGAACAGGAGGAGAAAAAAGGGGAAAAGAAGGATGAGGGAGGAAAAGAGGGCGAGAAGGAGGAAGAGAAAGAGGAAGAAGAAGAGGTGGAGGAGGAAGAAAGGAGGAAGCAGATGACAAAAAGACGAAATGTAGATAAAAGAGAGAGAGAGAGAGAGAGAGAGAGAGAGAGAGAGAGAGAGAGAGAGAGAAGAAAGAGATAGAGATATAGATATATATAAAGAGAGAGAGAGAGAGAGAGAGAGAGAGAGAAGAAAGAGATAGAGATAGAGAGAGA
>NC_134803.1:49817988-49852988 GCF_046742065.1 Oratosquilla oratoria | reverse complement strand
AATACTCTTATGCATAGATGATCCCTAGGAGAGAGAGGGGGAAAGAGGGGGTGAGTGAGTGAGGGAGGGAGTGGGGTCGTTGACGTCATACCCTAGGCCCTAGGGGGTTGCCGACTTCCCAGCGTATTGCCATTAGTCAAATCAAACCCTTTGCGTCAGACACAGCTGCAGGCATCAACCCTCAACCTCCACCAGTCTACCACCCCCACCACACTCTCCTCTGTAACAACAACAATATATATATATTGCTGCTGTTACCCCTCTAGTTTTCCATGGCGTCAGGATCTCTCCCTCTCGGATCTATTCACTATTCTTCTTCTTCAACCTTGTTCTCCTCTTCCCTCAACCTCCACCAGTCTACCACCCCCACCACACCCTCCTCTGTAACAACAACAATATATATATATTGCTGCTGTTACTCCTCTAGTTTTTGATGCCACCAGGATCTCTCCCTCTATCCTCTATTCACTATTCTTCTTCTTCAACCTTGTTCTCCTCTTCCCTCAACCTCCACCAACCTACCACCTCCACCACACCCTCCTCTGTAACAACAACAATATATATATATTGCTGCTGTTACTCCTCTAGTTTTTGATGCCACCAGGATCTCTCCCTCTATCCTCTATTCACTATTCTTCTTCTTCAACCTTGTTCTCCTCTTCCCTCAACCTCCACCAGCCTACCACCTCCACCACACCCTCCTCTGTAACAACAACAATATACATTGCTGCTGTTACTCCTCTACTTTTTGATGGCACCAGGATCTCTCCCTCTCGCCTCTATTCACTATTCTTCTTCAACTTTGTTCTCCTCTTCTTGTTCTTCCATTCTATCCCTCCTCACAAAATAAATCCTGACATCCCTTTTCAAACTCCTGTTATCAGCTACCTCCACGTTTTCTTTCCCCTCCTCTTCCTCGACCTCCTCTTCCTCCTTCTCTTGCTCCTCCTCCTCCTCCTCTTCCTCCTCCTCTATTCACACAACAAAGTGGATTCGAACCTAAACGGTTCGTTCGTCATGAAGAGAAATGTCGAACCGCTAGGTCGTGTTTGCTGCCTCAGGATCGCACCGCTCAATCGCTCAACAAACATGGAGGAGGAGGAGGAGGAAGAGGAGGAGGAAGAGGAGAAGGAGGAGGAAGACGAGAAGGAAAATGAGGATGAAAATGAGGAGGAGGGGAAGAAGGAGGACTAGGAGAATGAGGAGGTGGAAGACGAGGAAGAAAACGAGGAGGGGGAGGAGGAGGAGGAAGACGAAGAAGAAAACGAGGAGGAAGAGGAGGAGGTGGAGGAGGAGGAAAATGAGGAGGAAGAGGAGGAGGAGGAGGACAAAGAGGACGAGGAGGAGAAGGAGAAGGAGGAGGAGAAAGGGGAAGATGATGATGAGGAAGACGAGGAGAAGGAAGAGGAGGAGGAGGAGGAGGAGGAGGAGGAAGAGGAAGGTGATGATGAGGAAGAGGAGAAGGAGGAGGAGGAGGAAGAGGAAGGTGATGATGAGGAAGACGAGAAGGAGAAAGAGGAGGTGGAGGAGGAAGAGGAAGAGGGCAAAGGCCACCCTCCCCCTACCGGCGACTCCTCGCTGGCCCTCGAAGGAAATTCCAGGAACAAACGATGACGACTAATGCTCTTGTATCATGATTAACAACAACATTTGCGCTTTCCGGAGGAGAAGGAGGAGGAGGAGGAGGAGGAGGAGGAGGAGGAGGAGGAGGAGGAGGGCGGAGGAGGAGGAGGAGGAGGAGGGGGAGGAGAAGGAGGAGGAGGAGGAGGAGGAGGAGGAGAAGGAGGAGGAGGAGGAGGAGGAGAAGGAGGAGGAGGAAGAGGAGGAGGGCGGAGGAGAGAGGTAGAAGTTAACCGAGGATGGAAGAATGAAAGTGAACAAACGCGTGTGTATGTGTGTGTGTGTGTGTGTGTGTGTGTGTGTGTGTGTGTGTGTGTGTATGTGTGTGTGTGTGTGTGCGCGCATACGTCTCCTGCTATCCCCCTGAAGGGTCTCTGATGAGATCCAGGCGAAAGAAGGATAGCTCCTCTCCCGAAGAAGATTCCTCCGGAGTCCTTCGCATCTCCCCCCAAGACATCTTCCATCACGTCTACTCCATCACTGGAAGTGACTATTTATCTTCAGAGAGCAAAAAAACCGCCTGACCATTATCATTCCCCACAACTATTACTACCTAAAACGCGGGTAACAAATAAAACGCGCCATCAACATCTTTAGAGTATAGAGTACGTCATCAAGGGCAATGGACGGAGCTTAAGCGTCAGGACGTTGCAAGAGGAGGACAAAATAGGACTTCCTTGTTGACGTACGAGATCGTTATCGTTCTTCGGCCCTTCTTAGTGTGTCCAGGAATTTCTCTTTTCCAGGGCAAGAGTCCAGAAGTAAAGGTACTTCCTGAAGAAGAAAGGCGGCTTCGAGGTGTGATTGAATACAGAGGTCCTCACCACATGGAAGGAGACGAGAGAAGAAGAAGAAGATCAGAGATCAGGTGAGCAATGGAATCGAGGTAAGGGCGATCAGTGAGTGAGAGGCCGGGGATCAGTAGGGAGTTGTGTTAGGGAAGCAATACGAAAGGAAGAACGAATGTTAGGGAGACGGAGAGTCCTGCTGAACGAGTGACCCAGGGAGGAACAGGGGGAGGATGTGGATCAAGTGTTCAACAACACAAGAGACGTCCCAAAATCGGGGGCACCAAGTCGGTCAGGGAAGGAGGAACGTAAGGTCAATTCTGGAAGAATACATATCAAACATTGAAGCATCTTTAGTAGTTTTGTCATCAATATCCAACGCCTCCATCCATGGGGGATACTATTGCATTGAAGAGGCGGTCAAGGAAAGATATGAAGAGGGTGGCAGAACGGAGGATACTTGAAGATAAAACGGAGCTGTATCTTCTTCTGAGCAGAGATAAGTCCCCAGTCTTGAATATAAGGCACGTGGTTCTGGTCCGTAGGGGTATGACTAAAATCCCTAAAATAATGACTGCATAAAATCCATGCGGTCAATACCACATACGGTGGACGTGGAGAGGGAGGGAGGGAGGGAGGGAGGGAGGGAGGGAGGGAGGGAGGGGGAGGGAGGGAGGGGGAGGGAGGGAGGGAGGGAGGGAGGGAGGGAGGGGGGAGGGAGGGAGGGAGGGAGGGGGAGGGAGGGAGGAGGGAGGGAGGAAGGATAGTAGGGAGAGAGGAGGAGAAGGCCAAGATTACCAGAAGGAATAATTAAGGAGAACAAACACATGTATTTGCTCTCCATGTTCACTACCACTATATCAAGACCGGCTCGCTTACACAGAATTGAGGACGGATGGATGGATGGATGGATGGAGTGGAACAGGGGGACAGGAACGGATGTGGAGAAGATCTGAATAGGGGGGTGGGCGGGAAGGGAAGCTGATCAGAAAAGGGAAATATATATTGCACACTCGTGCACACGGAGACACACCTGCACAAGCACCTGCACAGACACCTGCACAGATACAATGAAGGGAGCTCGCCCTTTGTTTTCGTATATGAGGTCGAGGATTAGTTAGTCCCTCGAAGGAGGTACTCCTTGAGGTAACACACCATCTCTTCCTAGCTGTTTAGGTGCCGTAGGGTGGGGGGGGTCTCTTCTTCCCTCCCTTGCCACGTCACGAAGAAGTCCGGGAACCACAAAGCCCCAGTTCAAATGCCCAGCGGTCATTGCATCATTTCGCGAGGGCGCGCCCACCGTTCCACGGGTCTTCCATTACTAGCTCGTTAGGTCCGGGAACTCTCGATGAACACTTGGTATCGGGTCTGATTCAGTAAAGGAGCGGAGTTCGTCAAGGTTCTCTTGTTTCGTCTTCGCAACGAATTGCTGCGTCATAGGCTTCGGCGACGGATCGAGGGCCTTCGCCTCTCCGCCCTCCCTCAGCGGGCGGACGCTGATGAGACATCCCATGGACTGTATATACATTCACCACCGGGGGAAAGAAGGGAAAGGGGAGGGGAGATAGCTGGACGCCTGGTGAAGGGAGGTGATGTGTAGGAGGGAAGAAAATGAACGGAAATTAACAGATGATAAACGTAGAGAATGGGAGGATAGAGTTGAATGAGGAAGAAATGAAAAGGGAAAGGTACACGCACACACACACACACACACACACACACACACACACACACACACACACACACACACACGGAGTTATATATATATATATATATATATATATATATATATATATATATATATATATATATATATAGAGAGAGAGAGAGAGAGAGAGAGAGAGAGAGAGAAAGAGAGGGGGAGAGAGAGAGAGATAGAGAAAGAGAGAGAAATAGAAGGGGATGGAAGTAAAAAGAAGTGGGGGGGGCGCAAGAGGGTGAGAAGGGGAAGGGATTTGTAAGGCATTAACGAGGAAATCAGAAGAGTGCGCTGGGGGGTCCTCCCGCATTTATGAAGGGGGCCAAAGGTGCACATGGGGGGGGGGAGAAGGAGGGAGGGGAGAGGAGGTTGAGGGGAACTGGTTAAGAGGGTAAAGGGACGGGAGAAGAGGGAGGGGGCAGGGGGAGTGGGGTTGGGAAGGAGGTGAAAGAGGAATTCTTGCAGAAGCTGAGAGGAGCAGAGAGAAGTATACTGTAGACGAAGGGGAGAGAGAGGAGGAGGAGGAGGAGAAACATGAAGAGAAGAAAGAGGAAGAGGAAAGGGGGAAAGAGGAGGAGGAGGAGGAGGAGGAGGAGGAGGAAGAATAGTGAGTGAGGCTGGAGGAGGAAGAAGAGTATTCGAGAAAAGTATCAATAGGAAGTGATTAAAAAGTAAGAAGGTTTGGAGGGCAAATGAAAGTGTGTGTGTGTGTGTATGTATGTGTGTGTGTGTGTGTGTGTGTGTGTGTGTGTGTGTGTGTGTGTGTGTGTGTGTGTGTGTGTGTGTGTGTGTGAGCGTGCTTACGTGTGAACGAACATGCATGCGTGTGTGTGCATAGGTGCATGCGTACGTGTGTGCGTGCATGCATGCGTCTATGTATATAAACGCGAGCGTGGTGGTTGGGGGTAAAGGGTAGAGAGAAGACACAAGTGAGGAAGAGTCTGAGAAGAAGAAACACAAGTAGGAAGACCCACTCAGGACAGAACTCTGAGGCGCATAAGGTTAAGCGAAGATGAGGAGTTTGGAAGGAACTGTACATAAAAACAATGAAAGAAAGGAGAGAATGTAGAAAAGAGAAGGAAGAAAAAGAGGAAGAGGAGGAGGAAAAAGAGGAGAAGAGTACCAGACCACTCCATCTTCTTCAATTCATTCTAGATATTCTGTCCCTCGTCCTAAGTCTTTCTAACTAATTCATAGATTTACCTCTTTTCAAGTCTTCAGGTTTCCTTTGAACAAGCGTGGTTTAGCTCGAGTCAGTTCGTGAGGGAACTTCGAAGACGAAGACCTCGTCCACTTGAAGTACTGCATACTTCAGTTCGAGAAAGACATTTCCTCCACATGTCCATCTAGCCACATACCCGTCTCTCCACCTGTCTACCTGTCTATCTGTCTACCTGTCTACGTGTCCACATCGTTGGTGAAGTCAAGCTTTGTGCTATTCATGCAGGGCGAATGTTTGTCTTTTCAGTTGCAGGATGAAGGGTAGAACTAAGAAGACGAGGAGGAGGAAGAGGAAGAAGAGGAGAAGAAGAGGAAGAAGAGGAGGAAGAAGAGGGGGAAGAAGAGAAGTTGGAATAGGAGTAGGAAGAGGAGGAATAATAATAATAGGAGGAGGAGGAAGAAGAGTAGGAAGGGGAGGAAGAAGAGGAGGATGGAAAGGGGGAAGAAGTGGAGTTGGAAGAGGAGTAGGAAGAGGAGGAATAAGAGTAGGAGGAGGAGGAGGAAGAGAAGGAGGAGGAGGAGAGGGGAGAGGACAAGAAGGAACAGAGACAGACAAAGAAAGGACGCGCAGGGGCAGTGTTCAGAATGTCATTAGTAAAAAGAAAATAATTGAAGAGAACAAATAAATAGATAAAAAAAAAAATAAGTAAATGAATAAATAAATAAATAAATAAAAAGGAAAAGAGAGGAAGGCATATCAATGGCACAATAATAAACGGGTTTATCTATGGACCACTACCTCCTTTCTTGAAAATCTCAAGTGAATTCATCCATCCGTTTCGATGTAATGGTCCTAATACACAAAGGAATAGTGTTACTCGACCACAATCAATACTTCACCCCCGGACTCCGTCTAGGTGCGGCAATATTGGAGAGCTGAGGCAAGGGGAAGGGTAAGAAGCAGCACGATAGGCAAGTGGGAAAGGAAAGTGGGAAAGGGTGGTCAGACAAGAGAGACGGGATGAGGAGAGTAACTGGGCGCTGGATTGAGGGGAAGTCTTCCAGAAGAAAAAAATAAATAAAAAAAAAAATAAAACGGGAGGAGGAGGAGGAAGAGGAGGAGGAGGAAGAGAAGGAGGAGGAAGAGGAAGAGGAGGAAGAGGAGGAGGAACATGGAAAGCTCTTTGCTTAGCAACTGAACGCCGTACTTTAACTTTCCATTTTCACATTACTACTCTCTTCTTCCTCCTCCTCTTCCTCCTCAGCCCCCTCTACCTGTCACCAGTTTTTCCCCTTGAGCTTCGAGTTCCTCACCCTTTTCCTTCTCCTCCTCCTCCTTCTCTTCCTCCTCCTCCTCCTCCTTCTTCTCCTTCTCCTCTTCTTCCTCCTCCTCCTTTTCCTCCTCGAGCCTCGAGTTCCTCACCCTTTTCCTTCACCTCCTCCTACTCCTCCTCTTCCTCCTCCTCCTTCTTCTTCTCTTCCTCCTCCTCCTCCTCCTTCTTCTCTTCCTCCTCCTCCTACTCCTCCTCTTCCTCCTCCTCCGCTCACACCTCTTAAGAGCGTCGTCTTTCCTCCCAAACACTTAATTAGACGCTCAACCCCTACAGCCCCCTTGCCTGGAAGCCTTTCCTTTTCTACAATACACCGTCCCCCTTCCTCACCCTTCCCCGTCTTCCTTTCTTTCTTCTCTACTTTGTTCCTCGTTGTCTTCTCATTAGATCCTCCCTCGGGCGCTGTTCCTCGCTTCTTCTCCTCCCCTGCCCCTTAGACATTCCCCTGCTCACTTTACTTTTCTTCATCCAGCCGCAATCCAGAGCATCCTAGTGGATGCACCGAATGCCGATGAGCCGTTTGTTACTTCATCCGTTCTTCACTTGGGGAAAACTCTCTTCGCGGAAGAGTTGATCAATATTTTCGAATTTCTGTAAACTGACAATCCCTCATTACTTCACATTTTATTTCTACTTATTAACCACGTGAACTAGATTTTTATTTTTCTGTTTCAGTGACTAAATTTTTTTTTTTTTTTTGTTAATTCATGAAGACTTTACCGACCTCTCCTCATCATAAGACGTTCCAGCAATATTCTTCCTCATGCATCAGGTACTCTCTACTTGCTCCTCCACCTTTTTTGCCATTTGCTTGTCCGTCTATTTTCATCCACTTGTCTACGGATCCACCAACACTCACTCCACCCATATCGTCATATCCCATAAGGAGACACACACGCCCACAAACAGACACTCACCTCATACAAAATCACATGAACATACTGTAGTTGAATGTATATGTGTGTGCGTGTGTGTGCGTGCGTGCGTGCGTGTGTGTGTGTGTGTGTGTGTGTGTGTGTTTGTGTGTGTCAGTGTGTGTGTGTGTGTGTGTGTGTGTGTGTGTGTGTGTGTGTGTGTGTGTTTGTATGTGCACGCGTCCGTGTATATATCTGGGCATGTGTGTTCGCGTATGTGTACGTACGAGCAAGTATATATGCACCTACGAGTGTGTGTGTGTGTGTGTGTATCTGCGCATGAGTGTACGTGTATGTGTACGTACGAACGAGTATATATGTACCTACGAGTGTGTTTGTGTGTGTGTGTGTGTGTGTGTGTGTGTGTGTGTGTGTGTGTGTGTGTGTGTGTGTGTGTGTGTGTGTGTGTGTGTGTGTGTGTGTGTGTGTGTGTGTGTGTGTGTGTGTGTGTGTGTGTGTGTGTGTGTGTGTGTGTGTGTGTGTGTGTGTGTGTGTGTGTGTGTACGTACGAGCGAGTATATGTGTACCTACGAGTGCCTGTATATGTACGAGTCTACACAGACGTGTTTGTGCGCGTATGTATGTATATGGCGAAAGCAAATTGGTAATCAAATTTCAAAATTGAAAAAAAAAACAAAGACATTCGAATATGTGCAATTCAAGAAACGAAAAAGTCATGCAGAACAGAAAAGAAGAGAACAAAACAGAAAGGGGCATCAGCAATGCCTCCGCAAGATCATACAAGGAAGAAGCATCAAGAAACTGGAAGAAAATGAGGAAGAAAAATAATCTTTTGAAACATTGCCAAAGAATAAAGATGAAGGCTTGGATGAGTGCATACACGAATATAATATCGGTAATTAAATCTGCTGGAATGAACCAGCGGTGCCAGGAAAAAAGAAAATTGAAAGAAAAAAATACGAGATAAAAAAAAAAAAAAAAAAAAAACCGGTGGAACGCGACAGAAAAAAAAAAATCATAAATAGTTCCAGAGCTACGATTTTCAAAAAAACGAATATTTCTAAACAAGTGAGACAAAATTGAATGAAGATTAATATTCCAGGAACGAGCAAAAAAAAAAAAAAAAAAAAAAAAAAAAAAAAAAAAAAAAAACAGCGTTCTTGCTTGCTTGCTTGCTTGTCTCAACGTATGACGAGAGGAACATCAGCTGGGTTTCTGTCCCGAAGAGACCCAGACGATTCCATTCAGGTGAGGCCGCGGGGGCTCTCAACCTGTGGACCTCGACCCCAAATAGTTCCATAAGAGGGGTCACGGGCCGGAAATATGTGAAAATTAGTGGATACCTGACGTTTTTATTCAGTGTTATAGTGGTCTCGAAGAGGCTAAGTAACAGCAAATCATAACATGAGGTATGCTGGAAAACAGTCTAAGAACCCTGGAGCCTGTACAGGAGAGATAAGAATAAATAAATAGAATAATAATAACATAAATAAATAAATAAATAAATGAATAAATAATAATAATAATAATAATAATAATAATAATAATAATAATAATAAAAATAATAACAATAATAACATAATAATAATAATAATAATAACAATGATAATGATAACAATAATAATAATAAGAATAATGATAATAATAATTATTATTATTATTATCATTATCATTATCATTATTATTATTATTATTATTATTATTATTATTTATTATTATTATTATTATTATTATTATTATTATTATTATTAATTATTATTATTATTATTATTATTACTATTGTTGTTGTTTATCATTATTATTTCGCCATCAAGAAGCTCTGATCTGTGCAATAGGTGAAGAGCCTATGCCAGGAGGCGCTGAGTAGCTGCGGCCGAAGCCGTCACCTTCACCAAATGTGCTTAGTCTGCTGGGGCAGGTAACAGTCACTGCTGGGAATTGGAGAGAAGTGCGGGATTCGAACCCACAACTATGCGAATGCGAGACCAGCACGCTTTGTGGGTAATAAAATGGCTGCAACGTCTTTCTCAATTCGAGCATTATCTTACTTCGAATTGTAACAAATTACAAACCAAGACTGCCCTGACTGACAGTAGGCAATTTTATTTATTTAACAGGAATCACGATGTAGTAAAGGGTTAAAGAATGAGAACATAAGGAATTGGAAATCTATTGTACACAAAAAAAAGAAGAGAAGAGAAGTAAATGGTTAAGAAAAAAAAAAAAAAAACGATGATGACCGAAGAAGAACGATCACCGAATGGTTCCAGAATATTCTCTGTGCGTTGCGGTAACGTACCCCTGGGGTATGGAATGTGCGGTTGTGAGCTTGGATTTAAGTGCTCTTGGACTCCTGTTGTCTTGAAGGCTTGCAGTTGGCCTGCATGCCTGAAGCAAAGAGGAATTCCCCCAACAAGAATTCCGATAACAGCCGGAAAGACGCAGAGTGCGGGGTGATCTAATAGAGGTGTTCAAGTGGATCAAAGGCTTTAACAAGGGTGACGCGAACAAGGTCATCATATTAAGACAAGAGGGCAGGACTCAGTAATGGATTTAGATTGGACAAATTTAGATTTGAGAAGGAAATAGGAAAGAATTGGTTTACTAATAGGGTGGTCAACGAATGGAATAGACTTAGTAACCACGTAGTGAGCGCTGAAACTATCGGTTGTTTTAAGAAACGGTTAGACAACTTTATGGATGGGGATGACAGGTGGTAATAGACATGGGACTACCTAGTGTAGGCCTTAAGGCCTCTTGCAGTCTCCTTCATTCTTATGTTCTTAAGATGCGATATAAGCTCATCATGGCCAGATAAGCAAATCTAATATTGATACAATTTGAGCCTTCATATTGACTACTTATGTTTTATATTGTCAATATTTAATGGACTCTTGCAAAACCCTTACGGATTAGAGTCACGTAGTATATCTTATGACTGGAGACTAATTTCCATTTAGAATAAGTGCTTACCACTTTTAACTTTTTATCTTCTGCCTTCCTCAAATCTTCCCTTGGCCAACTGTGATTCTACCTCTCTTGCGCGATAGAGTCCTTAAAGGCTGTTATTTCTGACAAAATACTCCAATTAGATTAAACAGCCAACACAAACTCACTCACACCCAGACACACATAAACGCCCGTCCGCACGCTCACATAAACACGCCCATGAACATAACTTCATCTTTGCACAGGATTAATCTTCTGCGAATTACAAAACATCTGCTGCGATTAAGCAAACCACGTGGCCGGATTGCCCGAGGCACTCAATTTCGAGAGACAGCAGGCAAGCGGACCAAAGAAAGATCAAGGTAGGGCCAAGGTAGGGCCAAATAAGGACCAAGAAAGGACCAAGGGCCAAAAAAAGGGCCAAGGAAGGACCAAGGAAGGCCCAAAGAAGGAGCAAGGAAAGAGCAAGGAAATGTCAAGAAAGGACCAAGAAAGGACCAAGAAAGGACCAAGGAAGGACCAAGGAAGGACCAAAGAAGGATCAAGGTAGGGGCAAGGTAGGACCAAATAAGGACCAAGGAAGGACCAAGGAAGGACCAAGGAAGGGCCAAAGAAGGATCAAGATATGGACAAGGTAGGACCAAATAAAGACCAAGTAAGGACCAAGGAAGAACCAAAGAAGGCCCAAAAAAGGAACAAGGAAAGAGTAAGGAAGGGTCAAGGAAGAACCAAGGAAGGGCCAAGGAAGGACCTAGAATGGAGCAAGGATGGGTCAAGAGAAGGATCAAGGAAGGACCAATAAAGGACCAACCAAGGACTAATGAAGGGCCAAGGAAGGTTCAAGAAAAGACCAAAGAAGAACCAAAGAAGTTGCAAGAGCCAAAGAGAGGCCAAGGAAGGGCCTCCGCCATGCTGGTGTGAATAGATGAAAGGAAAGATGAATTTGTCGGAGAAGGGTTTGCCTTTACAACGCTTTTGGCTCTGATAATGACCAAAGCTTCACTGGTTTCGTTTACTTTGAAGACGAAAATAACGGAGGTGCTGGGAGTGGTAGTGGTTGTAGTGGTGGTGGTGGCGGTGGTAGTGGTGGTGGTGATAAAGGTGAGACTAAAGGGACAGGTGGTAGTACTGGTTAGGCTGACACGGTGGTATGATTTATCAGTGACGAGGACGTGGGGTGGGTGTGTTTGCGCCAGGTGGTGTCGGCTCAAGGCGTAGACGAAGCAGCAAATAATGCAAAGGAGGTAAGTCGTTGAGGAGGCATTCAATACCAAACGGCAGAAGAACCAAGTAAAGACTTCGAGCAAAGAAGAGCTGGTTCTTGCTCGCTAGGGTCGGGGAACGGGCGGATGATAAGGCAGAAGCTTATGAAAAGGGAGTCTACACGTTTGTTCACACAAAGGCAGAAGCTTCACACCGAAAATGGCGACGTTGACTTAGACAACGAGAACGTCTATTCAGAAAACGGGAATACCCATTCAGAAAACGGATTGTTGACATAGAGGACGTGGTGCTGGAACAGCTGTGCTGCAGTTTGAGCCGCGGGCAGCACAATGCAGCATCAGAATACTTCCCTCCCTCTCTCTCTACCTCCCTCCTTCTCTTTCTTGTTTGCACCCCACCTGTCTCTTCTCTCCAGCCCTCTCTCTCTTCTCTTTTCGCTCTCTGTAGCTCGTTCTTCTGCAACATCACTGCTCTCTCCTGTCCTCTCTCTCTTCTCTTTTCGCTCTCTATAGCCGGTCCGTCTGCAACATCACCGCTCTCTTCTGCAACATACCCATAGTTGCCATGCAACTTCTCGTGTGTTTCAGCAATATCTCCCCATTTCTAGAAGTAGCAGTCTAATCCTATTCTGCCTGTGTTCTGCAGATGAAGCTGAGAACCTGCAAGTCACGTAATACCCGAGTCCCGTCCTTTCTCTTTTCTTTTATAACAAAACGGGGTCACACCTATGGGAATAAAAAAAAAACTTTATCTATGTGTTGAAACTTCTGTGTCTTGTAACTTGGTCTGGTAACTTCTCCCTTCCTCCTCCCTTCCTCCCTCCCTTCCTCCCTCCCTACCTCCCTTCCTTCCATCGTGCCTGCTTGCCTGCCAACTTGTCTGTCTGTGTCTTTTGTCACGGAAGAAGCAAACACTCGGCTGAAAAAGACAAACACTTTTCCTAACACCTTTTGTCGGTCCAGACGCGAATCTCGAGTCCTGAAATATCTCGCGTTCTCTTACGCAGGAAATAAACTCGCTCACACACACACACACACACAGACACACACACACACACACACACACACACACACACACACACACACACACACACACACACACACATGTGCAGTTACAAAGAGTTGCACAAAAGGTTACGTCAGATAACATACGTCAGAGGAAGGGATGCTTGAAGCGACCCCGTAGGTGGGGGGGAGGGGGAGGGGGGAGGGAGGGAGGAGGGGGGGTGACTGTGAGCGGAGAGGGGAAAGATAAAAGGGTGAGGGGAAAGTGAAGGGGAAAGGGTGTGATTGAAAAAAAGAGCCACAGTCTGGACTTAGCCGGGGTGGGGAGTTTCCTGGGGGGAGTAGAGTGAAGGGGAGTGAATGAAAGGTCAGTGGGGTGGATGTGGGGAGTGTTTGAGGTGACGGTAGAACTGAGGTTGTGACTGTGGAGGTGGGGGTGGGGTTGAGGGGTTGTTACACATTAGACGCGTGTCACTTCCTGTGTTGTGTTCGTGACAAGGACCTTTGCACCTTATCAACAACAGATGATTTTAATCAGTTAAAGATTGATCCTCTCATGCGAGGCTGGTGGGTTGTCTGTGAGAGAGGGAGGGAGAGAGAAGGAGGGAAGGAGGGACGGAGGGAGGGAGGGAGGGAGGGAGGGAAGTGGTGAGGACCTCCTTCTACGCAGATCTATCACCAAACACCATGGTGGTGATATGTGGTAACGACAGAGGGAAGATCCGGTGTCCACCTGTTCTGATTATGGTAATTGTGGTGGTGAAAGTAGTGGTGATAGGCGACGACAGCCATCGTTGTGGTGGTGGTGGTAGTGGTGGTGGTAGTGGTGGTGGTAGTGATGATGATGATGATGATGATGATGATGATGATGATGAAGATGATGAAAATGATGATGATGATGATGATGATGATGATGATGATGATGATGATGATGATGATAATGATGATGGTGATGATGATGATGATGATGAAGATGATGATGACGAAAATGATGATGATGATGATGATGATGATGATGATGATGATGATGATGATGATGATGATGATGATGATGATGATGATCATGATGACGACGATGACGACGACGACGACGACATAGGAAGACAGAGACGAGACGAAGGAATACCCGGCCAGTGAGCAGATGGCCGATCCTGAAGCAGGTTGAGGAGGCTCCAGGTCCTCAGGAGGTCGTCCTTGCCTGGCCACTCCCCCTCCTCAGCCACGGAGGCGCGAGAGGGCGTCGGTTTCAGTGTTCGAGGATTCCCTGCGGAAGCCACGAGCTCTCCCACGTGGCTCTGTCGGCCTCGTGTCGAGGGGGAGGTGGTGGAAGGGGTGGAGGGGTGAAGGGGGAGGGTGTGGGAACGAGAGAGGACCAAAACGAGGCGGATCAGGAGCACAATTTCGCGCGAAAACAAATCTGCTGTATTTCGGACGTAATCGCTATCTGTTCTCATTACCTCGCTCAGGGGAAAAAGAGAGAAAGAGAGGGAGAGAGAGGGCGAGAGAGACTGGGGAGAGCAGGGAGAAGGGAAAAGAGAGGAAGAAGAGAAAGGAAGGGAAAGGGGAAGGAGGGGATGGGGGAAGGAGAGGAAAGGAGGAGGAGGAAGAGAGAGAGAAGGAGGGGAGATAGGGGAAACAGAGAAGATAGGGGAAGGATGGCTGAGGGGAAAGGGGCGAGAGGAGGGGGAGGAGAGAGAGGAGGAGGAGGAGAAGGAGGAGGAGAGAGGGGAGGAGGGGAGATAGGGAAAAGAGAAGAGATAGGGAAAGAAGGGGAGAGGGGAAGAAGGAAAGAGGGGGAGGAAGGGAGATGGGGAGGGATGGCTGAGGGGAAACGGGCGAGAGGAGGAGGAGGAGGAGAAGAGGGAAGGAGGGGAGAGACGAGAAGGAAAGGGGAAAATGAAAGAGGGGAAAGAGGGGAAGGAGGGAAAGGGAAAGAGGAAGGAGTAGAAAAGAGAAGGAGAGGTGGAGGGGAAAGGAGATTCGGAAAAGAGGGGAAATAGGGGAGAGGGGAAGGAGGAGAGGGAGGAAGAAGAGGGTAGAGGGGAGTGAAGGGATGGAGGGGAAGGAGGGGAGAAGCGAAGGAGAGGAGACGGATGAGGGAGGGAATGAAGGGAGTAGCATTCAGCATAAAACGTGAAACTTCTTTTTAATTTGGTTTCATCAAGTTCAACCGGAGTGAAATGAGACCTCGCCCCTCCTCGAGGAGGAGGAGGAGGAGGAGGAGGAAGAGGATACTGGTCGAGGAGGAGGAGGAGGAGGAGGAGGAGGAAGAGGAGGAGGAAGAGGAAGTAGAGGAGGAGGAAGAGGAAATAGATGAGGAGGAGGAGGAGGAAGAGGAGGAGGAGGAGGAGGAGGAGGAGGAGGAGGAGGAGGAGGAGGAGGAGGAAGAGGAGTGCCCATACTCAGGAAGTATCAGACTCTCTTTACAGACCGCCACAACAGAGACGGGCTTCGTTATGCACTTAGAGACAATTCTCGGGCGGTCCTTCACGCTACAGAAGACACACGGAGGCTGCGAGCGAGCCCACGCGCGAGATGGAGACTCACCATATGCACGCGCTCTTCACTTGTGACGTGGCGGCGGCGACATTTAGGCTTTGATGTTTACGAACCGCTGGCTTAGTCGGGGGGAGCGACGCCGCTCCGCCGGATATGATTGCCCGTGATGATGACGGGTGATGAAGGTAATACAGAAAATGATGATGACTGGTGAAGATAAGGATAGATTGGGATGATGATTGTTGATGAAGATGAAGTTGATGATGATGATGATGAGCATGATGATGACCATGATAATGATGATGATGAGTATGATTATGATGATCATGATTATGATGAACATGATTATGAACATCATGATGATGAAGATGATGATGATGGTGATGATCATTAGGTGATGACTATGATGATGATGATGATGATGATGATGATGATGACGATGATGATGATGATGATGATGATGATGATGATGATGATGACGATGATGATGACGACGACGACACGTGATACGGGAAACTGACGACCTGGTACCGCGCTCTCGTAGATACAGACTCCTCTTTCTTCATCATTCCTCATAAACCTTACATAAGTTCACTTACACGCGTAAATTCACGTATACAAGGACATGCATTTATGCATCAGCATTTAAACGAACACATTCACCAAAGCGTTCAGACTCCCCCCCTCTGGGATCTCACACGCTCGCGGTTACAAGTTCTGTAATTAAGGTCACTAACGACGTTTGCTGGCGCCCAGGCTCAGCAACCAACCGCTCGCTGAGTTAGGCTGAGTTGGCATCCACCCAGTCCGCACGCTAGCTGATGCTGTTTCCGCGTGGCTGAGAGATCTCCCACGAGATGAGGGGAGAGCAGGGAGAGGGGTAAGGTGGGTGAGGAGAGATGGGAGAGAGGGAGAGGGAGAGATGGAAGTTGGGAGAGGTGGGAGAGGGAAAGGTGGGAGAGGGGAGAGAGAGGAGAGGGGTAAGGTGGGTGAAGAGAGGTGGGAGAGAGGGAGAGGGAGAGGTGGAAGGTGTGAGAGGGGGAAGTGGGGGAGAGGGAAAGTGTGTGAGGAGAGGTGGGAGAGAGGGAGAGGGAGAGATGAAAGTTGGGAGATGGGAGGTGTGAGAAGGGTAAGTGAGTGAGAGGGAGACCTGGGAGAGGGGAAAGGTGTGAGAAGGGGAAAAGGGGGAAAAGGAAAGGATGGGAGATGGGGAAGGTGGAAGATGGGGAGAGAGGGGAAAAAGGGGGAAAGTGTAAAGGTGGGGGAGGAGGAAATATGGGAGATGGGGAAGGTGGGAGAGGGGGAAGGTGGGAGAGGGGGAAGATGGGAGAGGGGGAAGGTGGGAGAAGGGGAAGCTGGGAGAGGGGGAAGTTGGGAGGGGGGAAGGTGGGAGAGGGGGAAGGCAGGAGAGGGGAATAAGGGTTAGTGGGAAATGGGGTAGGTGGGGGAAGAGGGGAGTGTGGAAGAGGGACAAAGGGAGAGGGGAAGTTGGGAGAAGGGGAATGTGGGAGAAGGTGGAGGTGGGAGAGTGGGAGGGGGGAGAGGGGGAAGGTGGGAGAGGGTGGAGGTGGGAGAGGGGAAGGGTGGGAGAGGGGGAAGGTGGGAGAGGGAAAGGGTGGGAGAGGGGAAGGGTGGTAGAAGGGGAAGGTGGGAGAGGGTGAAGGTGAGAGAGGGTGGAGGTGGGAGAGGGGGGCATGGGGGAGAAGGGGAAGGTGGGAGAGGGTGGAGGTGGGAGAGTGTGAACGTGGGAGAGAGGGAGGGTGGGAGTGGGGGAAGGTGGGAGAGGGGGGAGAGGGGGAGTCCAATTCCCCCCACCGCCTAGATCTCTGTAACATGCACACAATCGCCTTCACAAACACGAACGCAAACATGCGTGAATAATTAAAAAAGCCAGACTGAACTCGTTATCCTTCTCTCCACCTCTCCTTCTTGTTCATCCTCGACGGCGCTGACCACGTCCAGCCAGAGCGAAGTTCTAATTTGCATAATGATTCCCCACAAAGCGGCTTTCCTCTCCGTCCTCCCCTCTCGCGGTTAATATCACACAAATTAAATTTGCGAGACGCGAAGAGAGGCCGGCCGTCCGTCAAGAGAGGCCATCCGTTCCTAACGCTCTCGAAGGACATCAGAAGACATGAAGGCCTACGGTGGCGGCGTCGGTTCAAAGGGAGTAAGAGGAAGATGGACAAGAGGTGAAGGAGGGTAAAGAGGAATGTTAGTGTATCAGAGGAAGGAGTAGAACTGGAGAAGGAGGAGGTGGAGGAGGAAGAGGAGGTGGAAAAGGAGGAGGAGGTGGGGAGAAGAAGGAGGAGAAGGAAGAGAAGGAGGAGAAGGTGGAGGACGAAGGAGGAGGAGGAGGAGGAGGAGGAGGAGGAGGAGGTGGAGGAGGAGAAGGAGGAGGTGGAGGAGGAGAAGGAGGAGGAGAAGGAGGAGGTGGAGGAGGAGGTCGAGGAGGAGAAGGAAGAGAAGAAGGAGGAGGTGGAGTAGGAGAAGGAGGAGGAGGAGAAGAGAAGGAGGAGGTGGGGGAGAAGGAGATGGAGGAGGAATAGGAGGTGGAGGAGGAGAAGGAGGAAGAGGAGGAGGAGGAGGAATATGAAGAGGAGGAGAAGGATGAGAAACCTGCTTGCCTATTGTTACTCCGCCTTTCCCATCTATGCCCTCCCTCTTAATTACTCTTCCTCCAGCTACTATTTAATCTAATTTAATTTCATTTTGAGATTCTCTCTCTCCGTCTCTTCGAATCCTCCAAAGCTCGAGTCCGCTGCCTCTTCGCCGCGTGATTTCGATTTCGATTCCGCGAAACTCTTGAAGTGACGCCGTCCAGGAGACCCGACCCTTCGGCTGCTAGAGACCCCAAAAGGAGGAGGAAGAGGTGGAAGACAGGAGGAGCGGGATGAGGAGGAAGAGGAGGAGGACGGGAAGGAGAAGAACAGGAGGAGGAGGAGGGGGAATACAATGAGGAGAAGGTGGAGGACAGGAGGAGGAGGAGGAGGAGGAGGTGAATGGGAGGACAGGAGGAGGTGAATAGATGGACAGGAGGAGGAGAGGGAATAGGAAGAGAAGGAGGAGGAGGAGGAAGAAAAAAGGAAAAGGAGAAGGAGGAGGAAGAGGAGGAGAAGGAGGAAGAAAAAGAGGAAAAGGAGACGGAGGAGGAAGAGGAGGAAGAAGAAGAGGGGAGGAGGAAGAGGAGGAGGAGGAGGAGGAAAAGCAGGAGGAAGAGGAGGAGGAGGAGGAGGAGGAGGTGAGGGAGGAGTAAATGAAGAAGTAGTAAATGAAAGAGAAAGAGTAAGAGGAGGAGGAAGAGGAGGAGGAAGGAGGAGGAGGAAAATCCTGCCTGCCTTTTGTAACTACTGCACTACGACGACGACAACGACGATGACAACGACAACGACGACGACTTGGGCGACATTTCCATTCAACATTTTACGGTTCCGAGCCGAGACCCTGGGCATCGTCCTCCAGATCTAACAGAGTGCGTAAGTGACCCCTTCAAGACAGTAACCAACCCTCAGAGATTCTCCTCCGAGTTCTCAAGGGCCAGAGGCATTTTTGAAAAATAAAGGTGGGGAGCGACTCCGGGTTGAAGGGGGTCGAGGTCAATCGAGACCTCCTCTGGTCACTTCTTAGTCGAAGAGAACCTTTCACTCTTCGCCATGACAGAGTCTGTCACCGTCCTGAAGAGTTCGAGCGACAAGCTGGTTGTTTGGAGTTTACGGCCGCTAGAGGGAGGAGAAAGAGGAGGAGGAGGAGGAGGGGGGGAAGGAGGAGGAGAAAGGAGGGAAGGAGGAGGAGGAGGAGGAGGAGGGAAGGAGGAGGAGGAGGAGAAGGAAGACCGGCGACGGCGTGTTGACGTCATTCGGAAACTGCGGGACTTCGCTGGTTGACTTGAGGACATTGATTAAGAAGAGTTCTCTCTCTCTCTCTCTCTCTCTCTCTCTCTCTCTCTCTCTCCCTCTCTGTCTCTTTCTCGCTCTCTCTCTCTCTCTCTCTCTCTCTCTCTCTTTCTCTGCCTTTCTCCATTTCATCCAATCTTATTATGGACCAAAAGGTCACCTTTTGGCCAAAAGCTTCATCAATATAATTGAATGCATTAGTTCATGATGAAAAAACAAAAGGCAAGCCAGACACCTTTCGGTAATTTACAAGCCTGAATGCAAAATAATGAAATAAGAAATATATATATTAATAGAGGAACAAGCAGGCATTATAATGTATTGTTTATGTCTACATGTGACAGAATACTGTACTTCTATCACATGCATTCGTTCTCAATGGCAAGTTTATTCCAGTTACTAACTACGCGGTTGATGAAGTTGTTTCTACCTCCTCTATGAGTATGTCTACGCCTCCTGGTTCGTATTTATCATGAAAGCATTTCAGGTTATTCGTTCATCAGTTCCTCATGAAACCTTAAAGGTTTTCATCGTCTGCTGTCAGAAACCTTGTAATCAGTCAACGTCTCAAAGGAGGCGTTTTACTACACGAAATGTCCGCAAAAAAGACTGCCTGACATTTTCAGAGGACAGATTATTTCGCTTGACATTCACGCAATGTCTGATGTCCGCTCTCTTCGGGTAGCTGAGGCACACAATGATAACCTACAGCAGAGGTGGTCAATCTTTTTAAAAGTGGTTACCAAAATAAACCAAGTTTTTGATGTAGAAATTTCTTGCGTGACAACGGAGTAAGATTATTGGGCTACAAGTATGAGTCCCTTCCCTTCATCTAATAGGGCTGTATTTTTCAACCCTTTTCGCCAGCCCTGGTGATCACTTTCTCCCATTAGAAAGAAGGATTCTGTTAACTTTACTAATTATAGTTACGAAAAATATTGGTAGCTTTTGTAGATAAGCTGATAAGCCAAATACACTGAACTAGAGCATCAGGTAAAACTCTACCTTGTAATGGTAAATAGCATTCGCCATTAGTACCCTAAGGAGCCACCCAATGCGACATGCGAGTTACCAAAATTCACAAAAAAAAAAATAATAATAATAATAAAATAAAACAAATGAAATAAAAATAATAATAAAATAAAACTTGGAGATTTGCTATTTATTTTTTAAGGTGATCTCTGGGTTTCGCGTGCATGAAAAAAGTCGAAAGTGTAACATGTTTTCCACGCGTGGCATGGCTTGCTCACCCACAGACCTATAGAATCTCAGGACGGTGACGAGACTGAGTGACAAGCACCGGACATCGTGAGGTCTGGTGTCGCGTTTTCGACCTGAGAATGATTTGCAAAGGTATAATAATGCCGGCACGCACACTCATCTTCCTTCCTCTCGTGCCAACCAGTCATAACTAGACACATCCAGGACGGTTTCAAAAGGGAAGACGGTGATTCTAAGTTACGGAAAACTACACAAGGAAGAGTCTGTCCTAAAGATGAAAGAATAAAAGTGATTTTGGTGATGGTGATGATAAAGGAGACTGTCCGCTGGAAGGTCCTCCTGGACCACGGCTGCCGATCTCCCCCGAAATCAGGTCCTCGACTAGGTGCCGCGACTCTTCGGATCATTACTCTCGTTACCTGCCGCAGACACTCTCTGACCTTGAGACTCCCCGACCCAACCTCACCTATCCAGTTCCTACCCGGTTCTTCTTGGCGGCGGTGTCCGGGAAAAGGTAATAACAAGGTCTTCCTTCCCCGGACAAATCCAGAACTACTGCTACGTGGCCGGTTCATGTAAGGACAGTTTCTCTTGACCTCCTCCTCCTTCTTCTTCCTCCCCTCCTCCTCTTCCTCCTTCTACTGCAAGGACAACATTTACTTGATTGCAGAGGTTCATGGAGATGCCTGCTCCCCAACCCCCAAAACCACTCAACTTCAGTCCCCTCCTACCCTCTCTCCCTCCCTACTCTCTTCCCTCCCTCACAAAAGCACTATCTCCTTCAACGTGGAAAAGGTATAATTACCTCCATTTTAAAGCTTTTAATATTTGTTACCTTATTCCACTTCCTACTCGTTACACATTTTTTCCTTCTTCTCTTTCCTTCTATTTTTCCCCGTCCCATTCCCACATCTCCTTTGCTTTCTTTGATGATTTTTTCGTCTATCTACTTTTATCCTTTCCCTCCCTTGCATGTTCCTCTCTCTTTGCCTTCCTTCTCCTCCTCCTCCTCCTTCTCCTCCTCTTCTTCCTCCACGCGCCACTGAACTGTACCGTCGACATCATCTTTTATGTATCTTTTTGTTTGTTTACGTTGTTGCCCCTCCCCTCGACGACGTCATTCGTCCTCCAGCCTACTGCTGCAGCCACCTCCGCCCCCTCTAGAGCCGCTTTTCTGTGGCCGCCACCTCTGTAGGATGCCTTGGAAGCCCCCTTGTGTACACACTTAGCTTTGTCCCGTTGCTTTTAATCTTTTTTTCCTTTTTCTTTTTCTGTGACCGTCTTTGTATAGAATCCAGTCTGTGTGACTCTTCTTGTTCCGGGAACTGCTTGTTGTCGTTGTTGTTGTTGTTGTTGTTGTTTTTAGTGGTGGAGGTATTATTGTTCTTATTGTTTTCGTTGTCATTTCGTGGTTTCAATCCGTACTAGAGTTATGTCAACTCAATGTTGCCACTGTGATCTATGCTAGTTCTCACAAATGAGTGAGATTTTTTCCCACAAAATTCCCACAAGGAAATCTGGATTTCTACATTTTTTCCCACAAAAAGAAGGAATTATTATATACACAAATAAGTTCATTGCAACGTATAATTTGCTCACAAAACATCCCATGTGAGCAAATTTCTCAGACACAAATTTGAGGAAAATTCCCACAAAATGGCATCGGTACGTCAGCTACCATACACACGTCCATCTTTGCTTTGGTCAGAGAAAACACACTATGAGATTACACACAAATGCGGATAGCTGCCCCAACATACTTTTCCTCCAGCTCTTGCTGGGGGCAGCTGCAGCATCTGGAACTGTCACAGCTGACTCAGATTACAGCGACAGCAGCTGCAGAGGCTCCAGCCAACGTATCTGCTGTGTGCTGTCGCAGATTGGCTCCCTCCAACAGGAGCGGGGTTTGTGTACTTGTTGACTCGTTGACTTGGCTCTTCGTCTACATTTTATCGCCTTCCATGCGGCGCAAACATCTTGTCTCGTCCTTTCACTTGGGGCAAAGTCACTAGCACAAGCACACGTCTCCCTCTTTCTCTCTCTCTCTCGTTCTCTGTCTCTTTCTCTCTCTCTTTCCATCTCGTCTCATCCTTTCACTTGGGGGAAAGTCACTCACGCAAGCACATGTCTCTCTCTCTCTCTCTCTCTCTCTCTCTCTCTCTCTCTCTCTCTCTCTCTCTCTCTCTCTCTCTCTCTCTCTCTCTCTCTCTCTCTCTCCTCTCTCCTCTCTCTCTCTCTCCTCTCTCTCCTCTGTGTGTGTGTGTGTGTGTGTGTGTGTGTGTGTGTGTGTGTGTGTGTGTGTGTGTGTGTGTGTGTGTGTGTGTGTGTGCGTGTTATTCATCATGGTATCGGACCACACACGAGGCTTGTGATTAACATCTATTATCCTCTCGGATGGGAGCACATATATGTACAGTATACTTATCTATATGCAATGCTGTGACCTTTCACCCACACCCACACAAACACACACACACACACACACACACACACACACACACACACACACACACACACACACACACACACACACACACACACACGCACACACACATACACACACACATACACACACACACACACACACACACACACACACACACACACACACGCACACACGCACAAACACTCATTTCATTCCCTTGCTCAAAGGGAACAGTGATGACTTGCAATGTTTGTAATGTTTTGAAGCTATTAATGGGGCTCAAACTCGGACTTCCGAAGAATGAAACCAAGACGCTATCCATTATATCAGCATGTGTGTGTGTGTGTGTGTGTGTGTGTGTGTGTGTGTGTGTGTGTGTGTGTGTGTGTGTGTGTGTGTGTGTGTGTGAGCAAGCAAGCGTGTATAGCGGCGTCAGATTGAGTGTTTGTTCCCATAACGAATGCGTAGTGGCACGTGGCGCCAACGGGCGCCCCCCCCCCCTCCTTGCGTGGCGCCAATATGCTTCGCTCGTCGCTTCCTCTTCCTCAGAAAGAATGTTCACGTGCACGTACACCTGTAGTACGCACGTACCTGAGGCAGGAAACGCTCAGGACTGGATTATTCGTGCCGGTGCTTTGAAGAATAGATCAGTTTGGAACTCCCTACCCTAAAGTTATACTTAAATAACAAGAGCTAAAAATAACATTGATGACAGGTGTCAGATCATACACACACACACACACACACACACACACACACACGCACACACACACACACACACACACACACACACACACACACACACACACACACACACACACACACATACACACAAACACACACACGCACACACACATACACACACACACACATACACATACACAAATATACACGCCATTATCACCCGAAGGCTTCGTTCAATGAAATAGTCAAATAATTGAAGTTACTTCGGGAGGCGCTTTGGGAGGTACGCACCAACAACAAAACCACACGCGAACAAACGAAAAACAAGTACAGGCTTATTTCTTACCCCAAAACTTGACTAAACGAAATAACATTCTGTTCCGAGTATTTCGTACAAAACAATCTTTACTTTAAAGAGATATTCAGTAACTGAAATAAGGTTAAATACAAACACGTTTAACAGACATCACTAGAACGGTTGAATGCTAGAGTGGATTTCGTTGGGGACTTGCGTATACACATAGGCGTGCACAGGCAGGCAGGTAGGCAGGCAGGCAGGCAGGCAGGCAGGTAGGTAGGCAGGTAGGCAGGTAGGCAGGCAGGCAGGCAGGTAGGCAGATAAAACCTGCGCCGAGCACACTGTCTCCTGAGGGCTTATAAATCTCTTTTAGGTCAATTGACGCTACCCCGTGACACCAACCATGTATCTCCTATCCACCTCCACCTCCTCCTCCACCTCCACTTCCCCTTCCACCTCCACCTCTTTCCTTTCCTGTTTCCACCTAGTCTTTGCTCCTTATTTCCCTTACTTTCACTTAATATTCAATACCAGTCAGACTTCTTTAGTTTTCACCACGAAAGCCTTATGGCCTCCCTTTCCCTTCCTTCACCTCCTCCTCCTCTTCATTCCTCCACTTTCTCTTCCTCCACCTCCTTCTCCTACTCCTCCTTTACGTTCTTCCACTTTCCCTTTCTCCACCTCCTTCCCGCCTTTTACATTCTCCCAATTTATTTTCCTCCACCTACTTCTCTTCCTCCTCCTCCTCCCCTCCTCTTCCACTTTCTTCTTCCTCTTTATCGTCAACAACCTTCTTCTCCTTCTCCTCTTCCTCCTCCCCTCTTCCTTTTTATTCTCCCTCTTTCTCTTCTTCCACTTCCTTATCCTTCTCCTCCCTTCCTCTCCTTTCCATTCCTTCACCTCTTCCTCTTGTTCCTCGTGGCCTATGCCCTCCTTCCTCCCTTCACTCCTCACTTCTCCTCTCTCCTCTCTTCCCATCCCCTCCTCTCTTCCCCTCCTCTCCTCTCCTCCCTCCTCTTCCCCCCTCCTCTCCTCTCCTCCCTCCTCTCCTTTCCTCTCCTCCCTCCACTCCTCTCCTATCCTCCCTCCTTTCTTCCCCTCCTCTCCTCCCTCCTCTCTTCCCCTCCCTTCCTCTCCTCCCTCCTCCCTTCCCCTCCTCTCCTTTCCTCCCTCCTCTCTTCCCCTCCTCTCATCTCCTCTCCTCCTTCCTCCCTCCCCTTCTCTCCTCTCCTCCCTCCTCTCTTTCCCTCCCCTCCTCTCCTCCCTCCTCTCTTCCCCTCCTCTCCTCTCCTCCCTCGCTCCACCGGGAGGCGCCATTTATCTGCATAAGGCCAATGAGCATTAGCTCCCCACACACGCACGCAATCCTCTACCATCCCTCCTCGTTTTTCTGACTTTCCGTCCTATTCTCCCCTCCATCCACTCCCCCCCCCCCTGATCCACCACCACCACCACCTCCCAATTTCGACCCCCGGCCCTCCCCAAGCTCACATTTCTACCTGCTAGAGTCCCTTCTTCTCTTATATTCCTTCTCTTCCTTGCTTTATTCCCTATCCCTCAGTTCACCTTTATTTTCGACATTTCAGTCGTCCTCTCACTCGATCTGTAAGAGGCGGGTAGATGAAGGTAGACAAGTAGTAGACAAGTAGGTAGATAGAGGGGTAGGTGGCGAGAAATTCATTTTACGAGTTAGATGTTTTGAAAACAATAGCCGCGACGGAGTTGCAGAGTTGCATAATCTCGCTCACCGTCTAAAGTTTGTAAACACAGCTAGGGTATCGATATTGGCGCTGATGTGACGAAATGTTAACACTAAGCCATTCCGCTTATTCCCTCTCTCCCTCACTCCCTCCCTCTCTCCATCCCTCCCTCCCTCCTTCCATCCCTCCCTCCCCTCCTTTCCTATCCTCTTTGACTTCGTTCTAAACTGACCCACAGCCCACTGCTATATAATCTTCGCTTGGCCACAAATGGCCCTTTGGATCGCCATCGCCCACCGCTGTGAAGCGAACCTGCAGACATGCAAGGGACCCCAGAGACCGACCTCCCCCCTCCCCCCTCCCCACCCCCGCACCGGAGCTATCCCCACCCTCACCCCTACCCCCACCCCTCAGTACTCAATTCCCCCTATTTTCATCCAATTTCCATTCACCACTTTCTATTTATTTCACCTCCCCACCTCCCCCAACCAACGTCTTCCTTTACCCCTTCGCCCCCCCGCCCCTAGAGGTACTCCCTACCCACCTAACCCCAATTAACCATCGCCCTCTTCTCATATGATACCATCCTACTAATACCATCATCGCCTCTACCACCACCACCACAACCACTACCACCTCCTCCTCCTCCTCCACCATTGGACCGTTGGCCGCGCCCTAATGTCCCCATTCCCATTCCCATTCCAATAACTTTCCCCCCTCTTTCCTCCTTCGGTCTTTCAATTCCCTGCCATTCCGTCCTCTCCCCGTCCTCTCCTGTCCTGTGCCCTCCAGCCTCTCTCCCTCACTACTTCCCGTCATTTCGCTCCAGCACGAACTCTGCCGAAGGAGACAGAACTGGAGACTTCTGTGAGAGGACAAGAAGGGCAAATCCATTGGCAAGAAGGAAGGAAGGAAGGAAGGAAGGAAGGAAGGGAGGAAGGAAGGGAGGAAGGAAGGAAGGAAGGGAGGGAGGGAGGGAAGGAGGGAGGGAGGGAGGAAGGAAGGAAGAAAGGAAGGAAGGAAGGGAGGGAGGGAAGAAGGAAGGGAGGAAGGAAGGAATGAAGGAAGGAAGGAAGGAAGGAAGAAAGGAAGGAAGGAAGGAAGGAAGGAAGGAAGGGAGGGAAGAAAGAAGGAAGGGAGGAAGAAAGGAAGGAAGGAAGGAAAGAAGGAAGGAAGGAAGGAAGGGAGGGAGGGAGGAAGGAAATAAGGAAGGAAGGAAGAAAGGGAGGGAGGAAGGAAGGAAGGAAGGAAGGAAGGAGAAAACCATGCTAGGAGGAAGAACCAGAGGGAACATGAAGAGCTACACCAGTGTTTCCGAACTGGGGTGCTAGTACCCCCTGGGGTTGCTGAACTCAATTACACGAGGTGCTGGGGAGCGATGTCTACACACACTCTCCTTTGTCCTTCTGGTAATAAGATTTTAGTTAGGGGAAGCTTGACTGCCAAGACCTGACTACAGGGGGACGTCCTTAGGGTCGGGAAAGGTTAGGAAACACCGCATTAGACGGAAAGAAAGGTTCCCTACAGGATATGCACCTCAAGCACACAACAACAAATCACAAAAATACAAAGCATCTCCAGCACACCACAGTTTAGCATCAACGGTCAGTCGGGAGATCCCTTTTCTGACCTGTACGTTGCAGGTCATGCGAGTGCCAGAGAGACCAACAGGCTGGCAGACAGACGCGTTGAGCGGCGACGTCGGTTTGGAGCGACCTCGCCTCCAACCTGAGGGTCTGTTCTATAATGCAGAGCGGCGGCGGCGGCGGCAACAGTACTGCACTCGAAAGAGAAGAACGGGACGGGGTTGCTTGGCGGCACGATGCGGAAGTCTGCTGCAGGATGGCGTGAGTGGGAGGACAAGGAGGAGGAGGAAGAGGAGGAGGACATGGAGGGGAGGGCAAGGAGAGGAGGACAAGGACGAAGAGGAGGAGGAGGAAAAGTACGAGGACAAGGAGGAGGACGAGAACGAGAAAGAAGAGGAGGAGGAACAAGAGGAGGTGGAGGAGATGAGAATGCGAAGGAGGAGGAGGAAGAAGACGAGGACGAGGAGGAGGAGGAGGGAGAAGAAAAGGTGGAGGAAGAGGGCAAAGAGGAGGTGGAGGAAAATGAGAATAAGAAGGGGGAGGAGGGGGAGGAGTAGGACGAGGACGAGGAGAAGGAGGAAGAGGAGAGCGAAGAGGTGGAGGAGAATAAGAACGAGAAGGAGGAGGAGGACGAGGAGGAGGACGAGGAAAAGGACGAAGGAGAGGGAGAGGGAGAGGACGAGGACAAGGAAGAGGACGAGGATAAGGGGGAGAAGGACGATGACGAGGAAAAGGGCGAGGAGGAGTCTATGCACTAGCAGAACAATACACACACACACTCACGCACACACACACACACACACACACACACACACACACACACACACACACACACACACACACACACACACACACACACACACACACACACACACAGAACACAGAACACTAGCCATGTGAGTTTGTGTCTATACTGGCGCCATATTTGCGTTGGCGTATGTATTTGATGATGAAGTCATTATGGCCAAGGCACATAGTCACTCGTGCATATAGGGCTACGAGGTCTGAAAGCAACTTGTCCTACACGAGATTTCATGCAAGTTCGAGTGGTTAAACAGGGGCATTTCTGTTCTGAGCAAAGCGAGAATCTCTTCTTTATTATCCACACAAAAAGCCTTCTATTTTTGCAGTATAAAACTATATCACTTATATTTTGCCTGCTTGTGTGTGTGTGTGTGTGTGTGTGTGTGTGTGTGTGTGTGTGTGTGTGTGTGAGAGAGAGAGAGAGAGAGAGAGAGAGAGAGAGAGAGAGTTCATGTGTGTGTGTGTTCGCGTGAAAGAGCGTTTAGATTTCCCACTTCAAACTTGGCACACTTTGACGAATACTGATTTCTTCCTTCCTTTTTCCCGCCAGGCAGGGGGTTGGGTGGAGGACCACCAGTGGACGGCCCCGGGGAGCGGCAAGCACCTCGATTAACACACACACACACACACACACACACACACACACACACACACACACACACACACACACACACACACACACACACACACACACACACACACACACACACATATATATATATATATATATATATATATACATGAGCATTCCGACCTCCACCCCCGCTCGGAAGAAAAACACGTTCAGAGGTCCGCTCCCTTTAGAGAAGCTGCCGAGAAAAATGCCCTTTTTGGAAAATAAACGAGCAATGAATTTTACAAGCGCTCCACAATAAGAGGTTTAGAAAAAAAAAGACGGGGGCAGCCACGCGGCGGAGGACCTGAATAGTGTTTGATGGCGCTAAAAAGGGGAATTGGACTCCAAAACTACGACTGCCGGGACAATATGTCGCGAGAAGAAGAGGGAGCAAAAAGGTGTCTTGAAAAACAGGCCGCCTGTCAAAAGCCTCCGCTTTTCCCAAAAAACACATAACCTGCCACAGATCCTGCTCAAAAGCAGCGCGGGCCGAGGCACAGAACCTGCTGAGTATATCGACCGGGTAAGGGAGCATTCCGCAGACTCTACGATCGGAACACGGAACTTATCGTGACGTGACGAAGGACAAGGGGGGGGGGGTTCTTGTCCTGTCTGCATGACACCCGAAGCCCTCACGCCATGAGGAGGCTATGTCATGCACGCGCATGAACGGAGTCCGTCTGGAAATCCAGACAGCCTCCTGGAAACGCAGTTCCATGGCTGTGTACAAGACACAAGTCAACGAACCAAAAACACGAAGACCTGACTGTGCCGTGACATTGATCTGCGGCAAGGTGACTCGAACCCACATAAATACGCTTGCATGCACATGTCTCTGAGGCGGAGCTGCTGGGGGGGGGGGGCTGCTTGGGGGGGGGCTGCTTGGGGCGGGGCTGGTGGGGGCGGGGAAGCCCAAGTGCCATGCACACAGACAAACCGGCAGACAGACATGACAGAATCGTCGGCACCACAATACTTCCACATTTGCATTTCGCTTCAGGGCTACACGAGTCTTGGCGCATACGACGTGTGAAAAACACGGCGAGACTGACTATTCAAGTCACAGAATACATTGCATGCAAAGCAAATGCACAAACATTCCCGTCCCCCCAGACTTTGCATTCTGTGTAAGAGCGAGCAAATACCACAATGCATTTTCACGTGTTTCTTTTATATTATGGCTTTGACTCAACTTTCACACATAAAACAATAACTACAGCGCACAAATTATATAAATATATGTGAAATTTTTAAAGGAACAGTCACACATTTACATTCATATTCTCTATCTTAATAATTCATCTACATTGATTACATATAACCCATATAAGTTATACATACATACATACATACATATATATATATATAATATATATATATATATATATATATATATATATATATATATACCATTAGCAAAGCAAAAATACCTCATCCTATATAATAAAAACAAGTATCATTAAACGAGGATATGATGACAAAATACAAAAAAACAAGATAAACAGCATCTCAATAAACGAATAAACAAGCAAAGACAGAAACCAACAAACAAATGAAAAAACAAAGACAGAGAGGCCAAACCTTCTCTGGACACCAGAGACAGAAAACTATCAGGAGGTTGTAAACTCACGACCCGAGCGCCCAGACAGAATCTTACAGTACCTCCTAAAACACTTGGGACAAAGGGGGGAAGAAGGGAAAAGGAAGGAGATAGAGGGAGAAGAGGGAAGACGGAGGGAGAAGGAGGGAGATGGAGGGAGAAGGAAGGAAGAAGGGAAAAGGAGGAAGAAGGAGGTAGAAGGAGGGATAAGGAGCGGAAGGAGGGAGACGGAGGGAGAAGGAGAGGGAGAAGGAGGGAGAAGGAGAGGGAGAAGGAGGGAGGAGGAAAGAGGGAAAAGGACGAGAGGGAGGGAGAAGGGGGAAGGAGGGAGAAGGAGGGATGCAGAGGGAGAAGGAGGGAAATGGAGAGAGAAGGAGGAAAAATAAAGGAAGAAGGAGAGAGAAGAAGGGAAATAGAGACAAGGAGAGAAAAGGAAGGAAAAGGAGGAAGAAGAAGGGAAACGGAGGGAGAAGGAGGGAGAAGGAGGAAGAAAGAGGGAGAAGGAGGGAGAAAGAGGGAGAAGGAGGTAGAAGGTGGGGTATGGAGGGGGAAGGAGGGAGAAGGAAGGAGGGAGAAGGAGAGGGAAGGAAGGAGAAGGAAGGGGAAGGAGGGAGCAGGAGAGAGTCAAAGAAAACGAGAATTACACGATAGAACACGAAAAGAAGCAACGAGAGATGAAGGATGAGGGGGAGAGGGAAGAAGAGGAGAAAGAGGGGAAGGCGAAGGAGGAGGAGGAGGAGGAGGAGGAAGACAGACTTCATATAGTGACTGGGGCTTGGAAATGGAAAAGGAAATTAAAAAATGAAGAGGAAATGTGAACATGAAAAATAAAAGAGGAATGAACAAATAGAACACAAAGGAGTCAGATGATGGAAGAGGGTCCGAGGGGGGGGGCAGAGATGGTGTGGAGATTGAGAGATATAAAAGAAACGGCAAAGAGGGAAATGAAGCGGTGGGACGGCTGAAAAGAGAAGGACGAGAAGAGAGAGAAAGAGAGAGAGAGAGAGAGAGAGAAAGAGAGAGAGAGAGAGAGAGAGAGAGAGAGAGAGAGAGAGAGAGAGAGAGAGAGAGAGAGAGAGAGAGAGAGAGAGAGAGAGAGAGAGAGAGAGAGAGAGAGAGAGAGAATGGGAGAAAAAGAGAGAGGAAAAAGAGCGAGGGATCTAGCGAGAGAGGGAGAAAAGGAGAGAAAGAAATAGAGAGAGAGAGAGAGAGAGAGAGAGAGAGAGAGAGAGAGAGAGAGAGAGAGAGAGAGAGAGAGAGAGAGAGAGAGAGAGGATAGGAGGAAGTTGAGGAGGAGAAGAGAAAGACAAAGAAAATATATAACGGTGAAATATTACAGAGGGAGGCGAGGAGGACGGAGGTGTGGGTGAGGGTAAAAACAAAGAAAGGAAAGGAAAGGGAAGGGAAGGGAAGGTGGAAGGACGGTGGGGAAATGGATGAACGGAGAGGTAAGTAGGAAGGAAAGGGAATTGGTGTCTGGTCATACTGGGAATTGCACAGTGGTTGACAAGAGACCCTTGCTCCTGTCACCACGTTGTTCAGACTTACAACTACACAGAAGTTTCAGTAATCAGTAGTTTTCATGAAGAAGTAGCAGCTTTGGCCCCGTGAGATGTCTGTAACCTAATGAACAAGTTGATTGGCATTCCAGACACTGACACCCTCAATCCCTCTATCCCAAGGGAAAGAAAGATCAATTTCCCTTCCCCTGGCCTACGCCCTCCCTCCTGAATAGGGATCTTGTTCCAGTTCCCAATTCCAGAGTAGGAATGCTGGAAGACCACCACAAGTCTCCATTCCAGAACTGCGGCGAGATCGGAGGATCTTGTTCCAGCTCCCAATTCCAGAGTAGGAATGCTGGAAGACCACCAGAAGTCTCCATTCCAGAACTGCGGCGAGATCGGAGGATCTTGTTCCAGCTCCCAATTCCAGAGTAGGAATGCTGGAAGACCACCAGAAGTCTCCATTCCAGAACTGCGGCGAGATCGGAGGATCTTATTCCAGCTCCCAATTCCAGAGTAGGAATGCTGGAAGACCACCAGAAGTCTCCATTCCAGAACTGCGGCGAGATCGGGGGATCTTATTCCAGCTCCCAATTCCAGAGTAGAAATGCTGGAGGACCACCAGAAGTCTCCATTCCAGAACTGCGGCGAGATCGGGGGATCTTGTTCCAGCTCCCAGTTCCAGAGTAGAAATGCTGGAAGACCACCAGAAGTCTCCATTCCAGAACTGCGGCGAGATCGGTGGATCTTGTTCCAGCTCCCAGTTCCAGAGTAGGAATGCTGGAAGACCACCAGAAGTCTCCATTCCAGAACTGCGGCGAGATCGGAGGATCCTGCTGGAAAGCAGCAGAATCCTCTTCGTTCTCCTCAGGTCTGTACGTAAGCCTTGAGATCACCCGAAGGAAGGCGATAGTAGGACTACCTGAGACTACGTTTTCCGTGGCCCCTCGATTGAACTGTGTTTATTCTACGGGCGACCCAATGGGGAGGCCCTCACAAAAGCGCTGTCCGACACACACGTGGAACATAACGTTCGTAAACTATACCAGACACTTGGTCTGTAAATCAATAACACAGAGAACATCACAGAGTTGCCTTCCGAGTTGACTTGTCAGTAGTGATGAAAAAAACAAACAAACAAAAAAAAACGGAAAAAACGTTTTTTTTTTTATCGGAGTTTTTATTATTATTTTTTTTCACACTGCCAAAGTTGCTCAGATATTAATATTGAGTATATAAAAACAGGTGCAACTTTGGCAGTGTAGAAAAAAAAAACGAAAAAAAAAAACGCTAAAAAAATCCGATTATAATTTTTTTTTTTTTTTATCACTACTAGGGAGACGCCAGGCTTTGGGGATGCTATCCATTATAATGATTCATCTTGATTATCTTTTTGGTCTTTATTTCCATTCTTGTGTGAAGTCGAAAAAGGAAGATGAGGGACTAAATATTCAGTCATGTTCAGGACCCGTCAAAACAACGAATTAATGTTTGAAACCCATTGACTTTTAACTCACAGTTACTGAAAAGAGAGAGAGAGAGAGAGAGAGAGAGAGAGAGAGAGAGAGAGAGAGAGAGAGAGAGAGAGATAAACAAATAGATAGATAGATAGATAGGTAGATAGATAGGTAGATGGAGAGAAATCCAACATTTGTACCTGTCAACTATCTTCCCCAAGAAATCAGTGACATGGCAGCAACGCGTAGCAATCTCGATCCTTTGTTAGTAAGCGGAGGGGGGAACCTGGACTGAGACATCTATACTCGTATCTGATCACATACACAAACGTGCACACTTTCTCCCTACGACCATTTTCTTCACAGCTTTATATGCTGGTGAATGTGTATGTCTTTATCCAGTTACAACAAATAATACCATTCCTACCCGACTCCACAGAATTAATCATCAATTCATCGGTCAATCACTGTCGTCAGCATCACCAAACTCAACTCAATCATATTTCAAACTTCACATCCTTCAGAATCAACTCTGCCACGTCCATAGTCACTACTTTTACAAGAATTCAAATCACTGTCTTTAGTAAAACCCTAACACCACCGCCACGGCACAACAAACTTGATATCCTGAGGGCTAAATATAAAACGCTTGATCAATAGTCGCGTTCGTACGCGCGCGCTATTTTGGCGCCAACCATGGACAATGCCGTCGTCGTCGTCGTCGATGCCGGCGCTTTGCAACATACAACCTTCACGCGGGAAGACGCCTTCAATGTTGGCACCACCAACGATCCCCTCCCATGCCTTCGTCATCTCCAGCAGCACCATAATAAACCTGGTTTATCTTAACCAACACGTAGACGACGACCACGACCACGACCACGACGACGATGACGACGACCACCACAACCACCACCACCACCACCATGACCACGACCATGACCACGACCACCACCACCACCACCACCACCACCACCACCACCACCACCACCACCCGTTCTAGCTCTCATTTCTCTTCTTGTGCCCTTCCTATGTCACGCTATACACTTGTTCTCACTGACGTACCTCCCCTCGTTACCTTCCATGCATCTGTCTTCTTACTCTAGTTTTCACTCGTTTAGCTTCGCCTACACCTGCGTTATCCTTCACTAAATCTCTTTTCTTGAGATTCTTTGCTGAGGACACCCACTCCAGGTACTCAATTTTTTTTTTTTTTTTTTTTTTTAATTCTAGCATAGAAACAGGCACTTGATCTTACGAGGAAACCTCCTACTCTTTGTAGTAATATTTATTTCCCTACCCTAGCGAGGTCAACGTCTCTTGATTTCTGCAAAGACGAAGAACAATTTGACTTTCGGTTCCTCGAATGGGTAAGATTCATCGAATCTTCTGGCAGTGACGCTAATGTCTCCGCTTATCCCATCTTTTGCAAAAAATTCTAAAAGTTCGTCCAACTAGAGAACTTTCTTCTATAAATTTTGAAAAAAAGGGATAAGTTCTTGTGTATACTTCAGCACACGTGCCCTCCAAACTCCCCTTCCACACCTGTCTCATCTGATCGAAGAATGCTTCAAACAGGAAAAGGCTGGACAGGAGAACAGACAAAGGATTCCCCAGTTTAGAAAACAAACGTCGAAAAGGAGGAAGAAGAAGAGGAGGAGGAGGAATAGGAACAGGAGGAAGAGGAGGAGGAGGAAGAGAAGCAGGAGGAAGAGAAGCAGGAGGAAGAAGAGGAGGAGGAGGAGGAAGAGGAGTAGAAGGAGGAAGAAGAAGAGTGGAGGGAAAGTAGTAGGAGGAGTAAGAAGAGGTGGAGAAGTAGGAAGAGTAAGAGGAGGAAGAGGAAAAGGTGAGGGGAGAGGATGAGGAAGAGGATGAGGAGGTAGAGGGTGAGGAGGGGGAAGGGTAAGAGGATGAGGAAGAGGAGAAAGGGGAGGAAGAGAGAAAGAGCGAGAAAAAGAGAAGATCAGAATTTTGGCGCCAAATCTGCAGCGAGAGCGTTTCGCCAACCTACAACTCTTTATTTTTCTCTCTTTTAAAAAGAGAAAGTACCAGAACTTTGGCGCC
>NC_134803.1:49805488-49807988 GCF_046742065.1 Oratosquilla oratoria | reverse complement strand
CCAAATGGGGCTTGTATTGGCAAGAAATACCCTCCTCTTCCTCCTCCTCCTCCTCCTCCTCCTCTTCCTCCTCCTCCTCCGGGAATTACTCTGTTCGAGATATATGCAGAGGAGGTAGTCCTCCGTGTATACTAAGTTCTTTTTTGGTAAAGAGTTCTTTTTTTGGTAAAGGTAAGATATTCACCCCAAGTTTGTTATCCCAAATAAGGTTTTGCCTCTTTCGTTGGTACAAATACACACACACACACACACACACACACACACACACACACACACACACACACACGCACACTTAAAAAGGATAGTTATAGAAAAGATCTGAAAAAGAAACAGTTTTCCATCACACATTGCGGTGGATGTCTGGAACAAATTGGACGAAACAATAGTGTGTGCAAACACCATACAAGAACTTAAGACCAAACTAGATGACGAGATACAAAGACAGGTCACTATGTGCATAACTCCCATTCCCGTATAATACAACTAGGTAAATACTAGATAAATACACACACACACACACACACACACACACACACACACACACACACACACACGAGTCCAACATGTGATCCGAGACCATGGTGAATCACACACACACACACACACACACACACACACACACACACACACACACACACACACACACACACACACACACATACATACACAGACATTGTTCAAAACTACTGTACAGTAATCTTCTTCGTCCCCACCTTTATATATTCGGAGACAATCTACTCCAGAGCGAGACACAAATGACACGATCTAGGAGACACCGACCGACCGACCGAGTGACCGAGAATAGGTGCACGAGCACCAAAAACCGTTTCGGTTTTGCGTGATGAGTAGAGATGAACCTCGAAATTTGCAGAAACGGCGAGAAGAATGAAGATGGCTTCCGCAAAACAACTCCTGAAGAACTGGAACTCTTTGATCCTAAATATCGGTCAAACCACAGCTATGTGTTGTGTGTGTGTGTGTGTGTGTGTGTGTGTGTGTGTGTGTGTGTGTGTGTGTGTGTGTGTGTGTGTGTGTGTGTGTGTGTGTGTGTGTGTGAATCCGACGAGAAACAATGGTCTTAAACTGTCAGGAAATAGACTTAATTTGGAAGTGGGTAGAAACAACTCCGCCAACCGTGTAGTTAATGAATGGAATAAACTTCCTGCAGAGGCAACGCAATGCAGTTCAGTTCGAAGCTTTAAGATTCGTTTAAGTAAACACCTAAGCAAGATGCTGTAATGCCTGCCATTTATTTCATATTATTTGTTTATTTGTTTATTATCATTTGTCTATTTATTTTTACTTACTTGATTATCATTTATTATTATTCATCTGTCAATTCATTATTATTTACTATCTACCTGTTTATAATTTAACTTTACCTATTTATTTGTTTGTTTATTTATCTATTACTATTTATATTATTATAAAAAAAATTATTTATTTATTTATCTATTTATCATTATCATAATTTTTTTGCATCCGACCTAGTTGAACCAAAATGTCTCTTGTCAGCATGCTCCTCCTTTGTAATATTTTGTGCATGTGTGTGTGTGTGTGTGTGTGTGTGTGTGTGTGTGTGTGTGTGTGTGTGTGTGTGTGTGTGTGTGTGTGTGTGTGTGTGTGTGTGTGTGTGTGTGTGTGTGTGTGTGTGTGTGTGTGTGTCTGTATGTATGTGTGTAACTCAAGTCGATATAAGAACAGGTCTGTTTGCCTGTCGACGAAAACGCTGAGATACCTGATAACGTGTTCACATTGCGGAAAGTTACAGACTCTGACATCGCAAAGTTTACAATTTGCATTTGAGACAATCTGGTTCTTGAAAAAAATACAAACTTGAGCGACACAATACTATAGGTAACAGTCTTTCCCGTTTGCCATGATGGAATGAAAAGAGTCTTCCATGGCGTTTACTCTTTTAACTCGGGAGGTTAATTTGGCGATTGTGTCATGTAATATACTACCTGTACCTCCGGATAGGTGCCACCTACGGACCACAGAACATCCGGAACCATCCATCATTAACACCCACGGACGTATACATTTGCATGAATAAATATGTACACACGTAAAGAAATATATTTAAGTTCGGTGATAAAGATAAAAAAGACTCATATATGAAGAGGCTGCTTGGTTTTTTTTCTAGCTCTCACTAGGCGCTTTTATTCAGTTTTGGAGAGTATAAAGATCGAATACCTTTTAACGGGTTAGCTAAGCTTAACCTATGGTGGGTGGGTACTACACGTCCGGGTAGCGAGATCATGATATAACAGAGTATATCCGACTTGCAGCCTTTTCCCGAAGACAAAAAGCTTTTCATCTATCCTCTTGAAGGGGAAGTTCCTCGTAAAGCAACCCTTTCTAACACTCAGCTACACGACACGGCTCTCTCTCTCTCTTTTTCTCCTTCTGTCTCTCTCTCTCCCCCTCTGTCTCTTTCTTTCTTTCTCTCTCTTTCTCTCTCCCTTTGTCTCTCTTTCTTTCTCCCTCTCTCTCGATC
>NC_134803.1:49790488-49800488 GCF_046742065.1 Oratosquilla oratoria | reverse complement strand
TACATACATACACATATATCACAAGCGAGTGAATGTTCTAAAATATTGGTATCAAAGATTGAATACCCCACTATCGGAGAAAAGAAAGTTATTATACGTATCACCAAATAACTTTCTTTATTTTTTCTCTGATATTGGGATTTTCAATCTATTCAAATATAGACATACATATATATATGAGAGAAATTCGCTAGTGACAGCGACATTAATCTGATATTTTTTCTATAACAGTCGTATGTAGGATTCGAACCCACTGATTTCGGTCACCGTAAGATTACCTTCGCAGAGCATTTACCCACTATATATATATATATATATATATATATATATATATATATATATATATATATATATATATATATATATATTCAAATAATTGCAATCCGCCTATCTCCATTAGCGAAGAGTTCAGACCACCAAATCAATAGTCGCTTTGAACTGAATGCACAGTGCCTTTATCCCATAGCAGGTGTGTGTGTGTGTGTGTGTGTGTGTGTGTGTGTGTGTGTGTGTGTGTGTGTGTGTGTGTGTGTGTGTTTGTGTGTGTGTTTGCGCGAGCGCGCGCATAAGCAAACGTGCCTTTGTATGCATTAAGTGTCTTTAGTACCTTGTAGGCGATTTGATCTCGGTTGAGCCGCCCCTTATCTTCCAGCCAGCCGCAGTTTTTACGACCAGAGTCTCTTAACGACCTGTCGTTACCTCGCAACAGTCTCAGATATCATTCTATCACCTACAGCACACTATCACCTTATACAGAAACCTAACACTTATCCATTCCCCTTCCCCTTCCAGACGACCACTCTCTCCCATTGTCCATAACTGTCATTTCCTAAACGTATTACTGTCACTTCTGGTCGTCACTACCAGTTCCTGGACCAGTTCTAATTCCTACTGTCGTCATTGCCTCGCTGTGTCAATCACCAAGCTCTGGGTCTTAATCTCTTTATCTGCACCTAACACCCTTGTTACCATGTCACCTCTATCATACGCTTGTCCATTTACGTGACAATTTCCTTATTCATTCGTTTAACAAGGATTACCTCTCCAGCATGTGCTCGCTAACATAGCATAGTACGCCCCTTGGCGCGCCCAAGACGGTGATTAATGATGAAGAGCGAACAGGAATGGGCGGGACAGCCCCACTAAACCAAGAACAAGGCACGCCCGAGCTTTGGCTTCGACATCCAATTCGAACACCCATACATCTACTACGACCTAAGATCGTGGCATTACCGTGTACTGTAAACCCATAACTGTTATGTGGAAGCGGAACAGCATCAATGAGGCCTTCCCATTTCAGCGAAGGGAGGGAGGGAGGGATGGAGGGAAGGAGGGGGGAAGAAGGGGGAGTGGGAGAGAAGGAGAGGCGGCCCCTGTAGAGATGCGATGAACGAGTGAAAGACTTTACCGTCTTTAAGGATGGCGAGAGCTTTGACCATCTGGCAACACTTGTGGCTGTGTAGCTTCCATGATCCAAGACTCATTTCAAGAAGCAAAAATTTAGCGTTTTTGGAGAGGTAACAGTTGCTTCTCTGCAGTCCTTGCCAGATGCTGGATGCGTCAGTGTGCGAGTCCATGCATTTTACTTAGATTTATCATTCTGGCATCCACCAGAGTTTACTACTGGTCATATCTCCGGATTTACGACGGTTGCTCCTATCACCTCTGTCACACAAACAGACTCTCGTTCTTCACGGCTATCTAAGCATGTGCTCTAATATTAATTTTAATCTAGGCCCATTTACTACTTCACGAACATGATGCCAGCCACTTGCCTATTCCTTCTTAAACACGTCAAGATAAATGGACACTTTATATATGTGAAGCAGTATTTTACTTACCAAACCACCCTGATATCCTCTGTCAGGTCACCGAGCACCTCCAGAGAATATTTTATATCACTGTATATCCATCCAATATACTTGCAAAAACGTCAAGACATGTAAAACTTATTTGGTACTTGCCTCGTCTCGTTATGAATTTTTTTTAACCTTTTTCGTTTTTTTGACACCTACATCTTCCAAACATGTCCAGGCAGCACAACTTCTAGATGCAGACGCATGGGAGATTCGCCTCTTTACTACAATAGAATAGAGTTAGTTTTGGTAGACAGCCGTCCCCTCCTCCACTTTATTTCGAATCTGCCAAACCTGAGTTACAAGTGTTGCTTACGGAGTGGCCACAATATCATTTGTTGACTTTTATTTTCTTATCCACTATTCTCACATCACTCCCTGGAATACATAGCTGCTAAATGTAACATAAATATGAATTACAGTGTGCATCAATTAACTCATGGTCTGTTAGGGAACACTAAGAAAAATAAAAATAGAAAAATAGAAAGGAGTGAATGGCAACAACGCAACCGAACGACGAAGTAGGCGGCCGAAGCCAAGATGGACTTTACCGGTAGAAAAACATTGATCACCTAAATAACATTTATAATATAACAGAATTTCTCTATAAGGACGAGCATTCTACCATGACTTATTTTAAAAATTGCAAACAGTTGCAAGTAGGTGAGGCAGAAGTAACACAATCCAGCCAGTTATGCCGGGTTGGATTTCAATTTCACCGAAACAGATTTAGAATTAGCACGTACTGTGGTAACTCCCACTGTCTTTTATTTCTTCATGACATATCAGATTGTTCAGAATGTAATACACGCAGGCACGCACACATACACGTACATACACACACGTGCTCGCAACAGTGTGCTCACCACACAAAAAGAAATTTATAAGAAAGATAATGCAGAGAGCACGAACTAGTACATGATAGGCAAACCGTATTCGGAACGATTGAACTTAGTTTCCACAGATTCAAATGGAGTAGAGAAGATGACATGAAGACTATCTTTGGATTGGTGAAAGAAGTGGGAAGACAGATTGTTTGGAATATATCTCAACAGAAATACGTTAGTTTATGAAAAAAATAGAGGAAACAATTCAGATGCACAACAAATTAATTCAAAACAGTTTGTTAAATGGAGATAGATGAGGAAAGCTCGAGTCCTATATATTACAATTAAATAAACACACACATACTCTAAATATGTATACACATATCATACACATAATATACGCTCATAGCAATATGACTTACGCAGTTTTCCTTGTGAATAATGTAAAGGCATCACGTTATAAATCAACAAATTAAATTAATCACAACTGACGGAAACATTTCGCAGACGCCGTGTGGAGAATGCGAACAAGAAGGGCACAAGAGCCTCCGCGGGCACGACTCAGCACAAATGCCAACGTAAATGTGTGTCGCAACAGGTGGGGCCGAAGACCTGCATTAGCATTTATATTGCACTAATATTGCCATCCTTTTCCGGGCTGCAGAGACGTGTTGCAATGCAGCTGCAACACCAATTTCAAGCTATTAATAAGACGAGACACGAAATGTTCCTTTTCGTCATGCTGCTATCTGCGCTGACACTTGACGTTGTTGTACAACGAAGTTGATCATGAATCACACGCTTAAATACTTATGCACGCATACGCATATACGAACACACGCACACACACATACACACGTACACAAGCACACACACAAACACATCAAACGCTTACACATTCATACATACAATATATATATATATATATATATATATATATATATATATATATATATATATATATTATATATATATATATATACATATATAACAGGGGACCATATTTTTGAAAGACATGTGGAGATGAAAGCAGCATTTTTTTTCAATCATTTAACCTTTTTTCTAGTATTCTCGATTATTCTGATGATGGACTTTCCTTCAGGCGTATGAGCATTAACTAAATTTGCATAATCCTCCATTTGTTTAACGTTTCGTTTGTAATAATGCATCCTCAGGATTGTAATGACATATGACAATTACAAATGGTGTGATTAAAACAATATGTAATTATCTATCGTATGCCATTAGAGACAATCCTGAAGATGTCTTATAAAAGACGAAACGTTGAATGAATGGAGGATTATGCAAATTTATCTTATACTCATCCGCCTGAAGGAAAATCCATCATCAGGAAAATTTAGAATACTAGAATAGCATCAAGTAATTGAAAAAACTGTCGTTTCTAACTCCACACACACACACACACACACACACACACACACACACACACACACACACACACACACACACACACACACACACACACACACACATATATATATATATGTATGTATATATTATACATATATATATATACATATATATAAGTGTGTGTACATGTATGTATACAGTATACATGTATATATAATGAGATGTATTTTGTCCTGGAAATGTGCAACAGGCGGTTGAATACTTGCATATATATTAGCAACATGCCCTGACTCCATCAAGTGGCCCATTTAGCGAACCCAAACCATTGCCAAGTTAGGAAGTGTCCTACATATAAGGACGCGCTAGAATTATGGTCCAGCAGGATCTGCCGAGACGAGGCACAAGTACCACGGTCCTTCACGCGTGTGCATGTACCAGAATCAGCGTTGGCGTTGTAACAGATAATCAGGAGTCGTAAATAAGCTGGAGTGCTCAGGAGATTTAATGTTGTGGTATGGTAAGTCTTGTCACCCACCTGGAGCAGGGGTCAAGCTAAGAGAGAGAGAGAGAGAGAGAGAGAGAGAGAGAGAGAGAGAGAGAGAGAGAGAGAGAGAGAGAGAGAGAGAGAGAGAGAGAGAGAGAGAGAGAGAGAGAGAGAGAGAGAGAGAGAGAGAGAGAGAGAGAGAGAGAGAGAGAGAGAGAGAGAGAGAGGAACTCACTTGATGTCATTTGCCTCCATACCGGACGCGGAGCCCACGTACATACCTGGAAAGATGACACATACGTTAGCAAATTTATTGGTGATGATGATGAAATTGACAATAATATTAATAATTATGAAATTGATGATGATGATGATGATATGATGATGATGAAAATAACAATAATAATAATAATAATAATAATAATAATAATAATAATGATGATGATGATGATGATGATGATGATGATGATGATGATGATGATAGCAATAATAATTGTAATAATAACGATAATAGTAATAACATAATAAATAGAAGACGAAGAAGAAATAATGAAATAAAGAAATGATGAACAAGAAGAAATGAAAAAGATTAGTAATAATAATAATAGTGATAACAGTCAATTCAGTTCCACTGTTGCCTCGAGTTTTTCCTGCTGGAAACCCGCAGCCCCAAAGCCGTTGGCCACGGTCCTCAGTTCCTCTCACTGATCTCTCGGAGATGTCTGCATGTATTGGTGTGAAGCCGTTTCTAAGTCACCCAATAAACCTCTAAATGGAAGTGAGAAAGTTGACAAAGTTTGAAGGCGGGGCGACGGGGCGATGACCCTCTCCGACGTCCTTCTCTCAGACTCAATAGTAATAGTAATAGTAATAGTAAAAGTATAGTAACTCAATCGGCAACGGCACCTTCCGTTCCCCTCCTTCGCCTCGTTTCGTTTCGTTCCTCTCTCCTTCTGAAGCCACTCCTCGTCAGTCCTCGAAGAGTCCTCCCCCTCCCCCTCACCCACCCCCTCCCACTCTCCTTCCTCGTTCAGTGAAACCCGACCCTTGGCTTCCTCTCGAGGTCCGTCGAGTCCTCTTGGCAATCAAGATTTCCGGTGGGCGTCGACTGGGTTCATCTCCCCTTCCCCCATTGTCCTCGACTCGCCTAACCGCTGTCCTTCCTTTCTTCCTTCCTTTCTTCCTTCCTTCTTCCTTTCCTTCCTTCCTTGTCAGCTTTGTATACGAGTAACGGACCTTCGTTCATGTAAAATCCTGTTTTAACCTGACATTTCCGTTGCAACGTCTCTTATACTTCGTACCAGAGCTCGACCGGTTTATAGGTTCGAACTGCCAATACATTATACACATAAGCTTATGTCAAGCCATGCTCTATCCTATAATGGAAAAATATAACTACTTTGGCTGTACACATACGTAAGAAGGTATCGTTTATGTTTTCGATACAGACGCAAACCACATCTGCTATAAACTGCCCAGGTCTGTTAACAACTAAACAAATGACGACAATGGCAGACACGTAAGAGGCTATAGAATTTATTTCTAGGGGTGTAATTTTTTCTTATCATATTTCTTTTGGTTCCCCTCGGTAGAATTCACGTGGAACCAAAATGTAGATAGAAAAGATAAATGAAACAATGGCTTATAAACAAAGAATTATGTAAATATTCAAAACACTTGACATATCACCGCAACCTTAAGAGTGCATTGCCTTATATATAATGATCTGTTATGTCTAATATCAAATAAATACTTTTAAAAGACGCATTTTACTTAATTTTATGGCCATTCAGTGTTCTATCTGAAGTCTAAACACCAAAAAGGCAATTTATTCTAAAAAATTGAAGATTATATTATCTTTTTGAAATATATCATTTTTTTCCAACTATATCCATCAGAAACTCCTAATTTCAATAAACGTTAATCTAAGAACTATAGTTTCTCAGTTGAGTATCAACAATTCCTCTTAAGCCGACAGTCGGGTCATGGAGAGTTGCACATAACTGCCTCAGACGAGCCATTTCGACGGCAAAAAATGTAGAAACGTGGGCCCCTAGCTCAAGTAACGCCCTAATTTAGAAGGTTCTTGGTCCCTAAATGTCACTACCCGAGGGTGATGCCAGAGAACTTCTGGAGGAGGCTGTTCAGCTCGAAAAGAAAAATGAAAATAAAAGGAGAAGAAGGAGAGGAAGGAAAGGAACAGAAAAGAAGAGAAAATAAAAAAAAAAGAAGAGGAAATAAAAGATGTTGTAGAAGAAGAATAAAAAGTAGTCGTAGAAGAAGAAGAAGAAGAGGAAGAAGAAGAAGAAGAAAAATGAGGAAGAAAAAGAAAGACGTAGAAAAAGAAGAAAGAAGAGGAAGAAAGAGAAAAAGAAGAAAATGATAAAAGATGAAAATAGACGAGGAATAAGAAGAAAAAGGAGAGAAAGAAGAGGAAAAAGAAGCCAAAGAAGAAGAAGGGATAAGAAGATAAAGAAGTCAAAGAAGAAGCCAAAAAAAGAAGAGAGAGAGAGAAGAAGAAGCCAAAGAAGAAAGGGAAGAAAAAGAAGGATGTAGAACGAAGAAGAAAAAAGAAAAAAAAATTGCAAACAAAAGCAGAAGTAAGAAAAAATAATAATGATAAAAGAGGAATACAACCCTGGCTTGGGTGTCACCGTTGCCTCTGCCGCCACCGCCGTAGACGTAACCGACCACTTTACTGTACCTTTTAACCACCAAGACATTTTGTGGGGGGGCGAGGTAGAGTGAACTCCCATGTACTGTAAGGTTACCCCGACCGTACATGACATTTTACTTCGCGCACATACACTCCAGGGACCGAGCCATGACGGTTACCCGTTAAATACAGTACTAGCCTGCTCGGTTCTTTCTTCTCCTGCATAAGAAATTCATTCCAAACTCCATAAATAGTTTCCCTCCTTCATAGCGTGAGGAGTTCCCACCCTCACCCCATCACTCTGCATCACGCCATGGCTCGTCTTCCCATCTCAGGCGCCCTCGGCCGCGAATCTCCCCTTCTCATCTCCCCTTCCCAACTACTCTAATCTTACCTCTCCCTCAGGACCCTCACTCACTCGCTAGGTCTCTCCCCGACTCCTCCACTCTCCCTTTGACGCAACTAACCTTCCCCAATCCTCTCACCCGCACGCTCTCCCTGCTGCAGTTGCTAGCGTTCTCTCCCTTCCCTTCCTCTCTCTTTCTCCCTCTCCCTCTCTCTCTCTCTTGCGCGTACACGCACACACACACAAACTCTTCTTCCTCTCTCCCTCCTCCTTCCATCTCTTGCGGTGATCAAGGGTCTGCAATAAGCATAACCCTATCCCATTTCCAATCCAGGCCGCGTACGAACCAGCCTCATTCCCATCTCTCCGCCTCATCCTAGCACACTCACTCACTCTCCCTCTCTCTCCCTCCCTCCCTCCTCTCATTTTATGGCCGGTTTCGTACGATGCGGGCCTTTGGATAATCACCGACGGTATTCATCTCTTACAAACGGTAAATGCATTTCTTTTAATTGGAGTTGCTTTGAAAAGCGACGCTTCGCGGGGTCTATCGATCTTCCTCCACTTTCCAACTCAGTTTTATGGCATATTCAGGATCTCTCTGACAGAATATGACAGAAAACGAACCCCTTACGCTCTGAATGACACTTTATTCTATTAACCCGACTGCCGCCGAGCTTTTCAATCAGTCGTTTGTGTTCTTTTCCACGACGAAGCAGATATTCTCTACTGACCCCATTCATTGATTGGTAATATTTCTCTACTCCGTTTTATTCAGCCAAGTGTGGGCCTTTTGGTATCGAAATTTTAATCTAAATATGACTCTTCGGTGGTTGTAAATATTAACTTGTACATATTTGTTAATATTAACTTTAAATTCTAACGGGAAAAATGGTCTAAGACAAAACTAGACGAGACGCGAACTGGAAGACACAGGCCAGTCTTCGGACACGGCCCAAATGATGCTCTTCCCCAACGCCCTCGGACGACCTGCTCTAAATTTGACTGGAATATTAATTTCGCACCATCGCGTGCGTTCCACGGCCTGGAAAATAACCTCATCTCCGTTATGCCCAGGGCCAAGGTGCACATCCATCGAAATATGTTGAACGATTTCACCCGCCAGGCACTCGCAGCGAAAATACTTTCGAGGTCGGCGCGAAAATGACAACCTGCAGACTTTAATTTTGCAATAACTGTAGTCCACTTGCTGGGCGTGTGATGTGAGTGCGTGTACGTACGTATGTCCGAATAGATACATAGTATATATGTGGGCGCGTGGGTGTGAGTGTTCAGAAAAGGGAAGAGGAGGTATGGAGCTCAGCCTAAGTAGTCCGATCCCAAACTCTTCACGGGTTTGGATATATGATAGGAGGTACATGTGATATATATAACAAGCTTAAAAGCGGCACTCTATGCGGACTTTGCTTGCTCCTACTGGGTGCCACCTAGGACCACAAACATTAAGAGCTTATGATAACGATAACGATAATGATAATAATAATAATAATGATAATAATAATAATAATAATAATAATAATAATGATAATAATAATGATGACGATGATGATAATACAGCAATGATAATAGTAATAATAATCATAATAATAGCAATAGTAATGATAATACTAATGATATTAACAATAATAAATTCAATAGTAGTAGTAATAATAACGAATTTTAATTGATAAGCCATTTATAAGAGAGAAAAAATAATACGAGATTCTATTTTCTTAATTTTTTTCTTAATTCTTGCAGCAGAATGAAATAAAATCACTTGAGGAAAGCCACAATTAAAAGGAAAGGTACCAATTGGGATGAAAGGGATTAAAGTAGAAAATCCTGATTAAAAAGTCTACGGTCTATGGAAACCAATTTCGAGGGAGACGGAAGAAAATCAGCTCTTATTATGGCAGCTTAGGAAACTTTCTTGGGGGAGCTGAAAGTTGCCAAGTAGTTTTTTTTCTTCTATGATTACTGACATCATAATCCTAATCTTAATGCCAACCATTGTGATGTTCACAGCCATTGATGTTTTTTTTTGTTTGTTTTTGTTTTAGGGAAAAGGGAAAATAAACAAATACACACTCATTTACTTCACCGATATATATATATATATATATATATATATATATATATATACATATATATATTTAGCGTGTATGCGCCCACGCCTGCGTGTATGTACGTGTGTGTCTCTTTGTGTATGTGTGTATGCGTGTGTGTGTGCGTGCGTGTGCGCGTGTATATGTGCATGTGTGTGCGTGTACATGTGCGTACATTCAACCTTGTTATAACGGATGGGCGGAAACAAATTTCATTACAGCAGAATTAATTGTCATATGACAAAAATTCCCAAGCGCTTAATAGACATATAAACGTCTTTCCGTTTTAGCGGACTTTGTCCGGTGTATAACGAAATTCACCCTCCAGATTTCCGGACCTTGTCCGGTGGTGACA
>NC_134803.1:49775488-49785488 GCF_046742065.1 Oratosquilla oratoria | reverse complement strand
CAGTACAAGGACCTCACATGTTTACGCAACAGAAGACCCGCGCACTGTCATGTACACAATGACATAGCACTCTTCACACGACAAGTCACTGCATAAATTCAAACAGGTACATGCCATACCCTCCCCCACCCCGAAACCACGCGGAATTTTTTTTTTTTTTTTTTTTTTTTTTTTTTTTTTTTTTTTTGTCTCTTGCTGCTTCTGGGTGCCTAACTTCTGTTAAGTTGGAAGCGTCTTCCGACTTTGGGTCGTTCAGGAAGGGAGATGTATTTCGTCCTGTCCAATAAGAGAGTTAGTGGTATTTTTCCTCCAGGGTATTTTGTAGTACAACTACAGTGTAATTTTGGTATTGTTATCGGCCATAGACATCCATACACTTCTTTTGTACAAAATACATTCACACAAAAGCACGCAAATACATACACACACACGCACACACACACACTCGTGGCGCAAGTGGTAGGGTTCCCGACTGCCACTACGGAGGTCCGGGTTCGAATCCTCCCCAGGGCTGAAATAATTTCACTATAGCTGCGCTGCGAGTCGTTGTTCCAACTTTTGTAGGCGGGGAGTTGGGTGTGTGTGCGCGTGTAAAGTCACAGTATTACCCACAGATCGGTCATATATGAGTTCTGAGCTCTCTTCCGGGAGGGAAATAGCTGTCGATCACGAGTCCAACACGTGATCAAAGACCATGGTGAATCACACACACACACACACACACACACACACACACACACACACACACACACACACACACACACATCGTATCAAAGCAACGTACAAGCACAACCGTAACGCATACATGTGTGTAGACATGTGCAACGCACATAAAACCGTATGTACACGCCTATGAAGATCCTAAAACTCTGTTCAAACATGAGCGGGTACAGCAGAGCTTGTAACTCGATCTTCGCAGCCAGAGAGAACTTCTCCAAGTGCTTCTTCGCCGGGGGGAGGCTACTCGCAAAAACGCCTCATCTTGCACACCCACCCCAGCGACTCGTTGTTTTTGTTGTAGTTGTTTTCGTTGTTGTTATTGTTGTTGTTGCTACACCTCTGCCTTACGTCCATCATCAGCCGTAGTTCTGCAACACGCACGCACACGCACACGCGCGCACACATAAAAAACACACACAAACAAACAAAGACACACACACACACACACACACACACACACACACACACACACACACACACACACACACAAACACTCGCAAAAACACCTCATCTTCTATACCCACCCTAGCGACTCGTTGTTGTTGTAGTTGTTGTTGAACTTCTCCCTCACGTCCAGCAGCAGCCGTAGTTCTGCAACACACACACACACACACACACACACACACACACACACACACACACACACACACACACACACACACACACACACACAATCACAGGGACAGAACCGAACAACTCCGATAATTAATCAACCCGTCTTCTTGCAAAACAGGGCTAACTATCCATACTTCACTTTCCTCCCCCTCATAATCAAACTCCCTCCTGCCTTCCTGGAAAGCTCTTCTTTCTTTAGCTTCACCCTTAATTTATTTTATTTTTCTTGCAAATTTATTTTTTTTCTTTTTATTCTGGCTACCCCACGTTATTTCTTTCACCTTCGGGACTCATCGTTGGAAACAAAGAGGCCACTGACTATGACGGTCCTTCATTTGTTTGTTTCAACTTCCGTCAGGTTATCCGATAAATTTCTGTTGCTCCATTTCGGAAGCGAAAGGGAACAAGCTCGAGAATGCTACAGACTTATATATTTAATCTGACTAATGACAGACGATTCCATTCCGTTTATAGAAGAACCCTAAAGGGACAACACCGATCCTGAAGAGGGAAGGTCGCCATCTTGTCCACAGACTCTTGGCGCCGTCTTCAGGTCGTCTTCTTCAGCCGAAGGAAGCTCTCACAAGCCCTGATCGTCCCCCGGAGATTTAGCTCTCCTTAATACCCTCCTGGAGGTCTAACATCTCCTAACTCTTTCATGATGACACAGGATCCTCTAACCCTTCCCTAAGGACCTAACTTCTGGTATCCTTCTGCTGGAACCGCCCCCGGCCCCTCCTCGGCGCCCACGCTCGTTCGTTCTGGACACCGACCTCACTCTCGACCTACAGAAGTGAAGTATGCAAGAGTTCTGCTGCCCTGGCGGCCCCATGCAAACCAACTGACAGCCAGCCAGACCGTCTGCCATGCATATATGCATGAATACCCGCTTGCACACCCGACACACACATTCGCTCTCTCTCTCCCTCCCTCTCTCTCTCTCTCTCTCTCTCTCTCTCTCTCTCTCTCTCTCTCTCTCTCTCTCTCTCCATTTATCTGTCTATCTCTCTCACTCCTTCTTTCTCTGTTTTTCTGCCTGTCTGCCTGCCTGTCTGTCTTTCTATCTATCTGTCAGTATTTCCTAATTGTGGAGAACGACACACTAGCCCGACACATACACACCTACGGATACGTAAGCACAGACAACCAGGCCGCCTACGTAACCTTTGCGGATATGCATGCATGTGAGCGTGTGCAAACCCATGTATGCACTGTATGTGTATGTGTGTGTACACGAGGGTTTTTTGCGTGTGTACGTGCGTTCGTATGCATGCGCGCGGGCGAGTGCGTCCTTCCACGTGACTATTAGTCTTCATGCAGTGAGAAACTTTTCTCGTTATGAGCGAATGGACGTCCCTACTTGGTATTCTTCGGACGCTTTGCGCTGGGGAACGAAAATACTCTTTGTGAGTAGAGCACGCGTTTGTAGTTATCAGTGTGCGTTATTGTGCGAGATAGCACATAATAGTTTATCTAATTATATTCAATGGCACAGTCTTATGAGGATACTTGCCGCTTGCATACTTAAACGTGGCGAAGTTTTTCCTATACTGGTGTGTAACCCATCCCACGGTTGTCGACACGTAAGAAGCGTACAGTTACTATGTAGTGTATATGCGTCTATATATAACATAATTCGCGGTGAGTTTGCGTACATGTGTATAAGTGACTTCCAAGAATTATATTGGAAGGCGTCTTCTGGGAAGTTGTGGTATGTATGTCTCTTTAGGTAGAATGTTTACGATATAAATATATCTGTCCGGTCGTAAAAGACGCGTTCGCGTCGTTAACCTAAGACTCAGAGACAAACCCCTCCCAAGGGTCCTTTCGATGAAGATATCAAGCTGACAGGATGTAGGCTTAACCCAGAAGTAGGGTAAAAACAGTTTAACTAGATGGAATTAGTTTAAAGCTCTAAGATTCAGTTGGATAAGTATCAAAGCAGTACGTTGGTATGTGTGTCAATGGGCGCAATTTGTTTTTATTTGTTTCCTTGTTCGTTTACATTGTTTGTCTATGCTCGATTTTGTTTTTGTTCGGCAGGTTTCCTGCCAAACTCTTGCTTTCTCCGTACAACCCACTGTACGCAAGCTATACTTACAACATACAACTACAGTCACAGTATTGCGTATATACAACGTACAACCCACTGTCCGCAAGCTATACTTACAACATACAACTACAGTCACAGTATTGCGTATATACAACGTACAACCCACTGTCCGCAAGCTATACTTACAACATACAACTACAGTCACATTATTGCGTATATGCAATGCAGGGGTACGCCGCAACGCATGCGTAGATGAATATCGCCAAGCATACGCAGTGTCTCTGCATGCAATGCCGTGCGTGTGTGCGTACTTGCGTTCGTGCACAAGAACAGGGACATTTGTATTGATCTTCTTGAGAACAAACACGATTTGTGGACGAATTGCCTGCCTGCCTGCCTTCCTGCCTTCCTTCCTGGCTGGCTGGCTGTCCTACAGACCACGCAGAAACCTGAGCATACCTGTCTGTCTGTCTGGTTAATTACTAGGTCCGCTACGTTACCTGTTTCAACAAAGGATTCTCTCACCTTTTATGAGAGACTTGAACGTTTATGACCTTAGAAGGACGAGAAGCTGTCTGGTTACCTGCCGGCCCCGCGTGGGGGGGGGGGGAAGCTAACTACTAGTCAGCTACTAGGCTGATAAAGTACTATTAGGTGCCAGGGGATTTGTAACCTTGATAACGATAAATACCGAAGCGACTTTCCACATTCCAAGTCGGATTACGACTTCAAGAATTCGGGGCTGCCTGCCGAGCTACAAGAAGGAATGGTAGGTGGGCAACAGTCTCAGAATGTTTGTACACGAGGTACTGGACTCCTGATGGGACATATCTTCATTGGCGAGACAACCTTATTTATTGACTAACCGCAATTCTTGGTCCAAATCTTGTGCCTACCTACCTGCCTACCTACATCCCAGTCTGCCTGCCTGGCTTCCTGCCTACCTGCCGGCTGGCCTGCCTACCTATATGCCCTCCTGTCTGCCTGTCTATCTGTATGCCTTCCTGCGTGCCTGTCTGCCTGTCTACCTAGTTTGCTGCCTTCCAGTTAACCAACCAACACGTACACTCTACTCCCACCTGATCTATGTAGTTATTCATACTGTGTTCTCCAAATCTCTTTATACACATACACAACATTCTAAGTTGGGGTAAATATAGCTACAACTTACTCTAAGGCAAACCACGAAAACCCTGAAGATCTCCAAGACAAAGTGGCTATTATTCACAATATTCGCCGGGTAAAATATTCACATCAGGCAGCAGCGACAAACACAGAACGTCGACCATTTATCATACAAGGGCGCGACAAGTGCACACCCACATCCACCTGTGTACGCGATCCATAACCCGACATGCGCGCGGGCACGCGCACTCACACACGCACAGGAACATAAGAATGAAGGAGACTGCAAGAGACCATATGGCCTACACTAAGCAGTTCCATATCCATTACCACCTATCATCCCCATCCATAAAATTATCTAACTTTCTCTTAAAGCAATCGATAGTTTCAGCGCTAAATTAGTCAAATTTAAATCAAATACTGAGACTCCTGCCCTGTTGTTTTAGTATGATGACCTTATCTGCATCACCTTATTAAAGCCCTTGATTCAGTTGAACACCTTTATTATATCACCCCGCACACTACATCATTCCAGAGAATGTAGATTAAGGTGCCTAAGTCTGTCCTCGTAATGTAAATTTCTGAACCCATGTATCATTTTGATCATTCTCCTCTGTAATTATTCTGTTGAGTTTACATCCATTCTATAGGAAGGGCATTCGTAGGAACGGAGTCTCTGGAAGTGTCTGGAAGTGTCTGAAAGTGTCTTTCTCGACCTGAAGACGAGTCTCTGGATTGACGTCGTTTTCCAGACCACGAAGTCTAAAGATCTTCAGCTACATCAAGTTGGAGGTTCTTCGTAGGAACGGAGTCTCTGGAAGTGTCTGAAAGTGTCTGAAAGTGTCTTTCTCGACCTGAAGACGAGTCTCTAGATGGGAGTCGTCTTCCAGACCACGAGGTCTCTCGATCCTCAGCTACATCAAGTTGGAGGTTCTTAGCATGAAGAGGACAGAGACAGTACGCCACCGTGTATTCGTACCAAACTCCATCGCCGCCAGTTCACAAGCGCTTCTATGCCAAAGGACGACATCAAGCCATGACCCAAAACCGTCTTCTTCCGTTTCGGGGGGTTAACTAACTAGGTTTATGTTTTCTGAAGGTTAAAAGGCCAGAGGTCCGGTGCCCTGGATCATAACTCCTCCACCTCCTCCTCCTCTTCCTCCTCCTCCTCCTCTTCCTCCTCCCCGCTCAACTCCTGACCCTCCCCCCCCCACCCGCCTACACAGGTCGTCCTCGTTCTTCCGACCCCCTCTTGTGTACGTATGTAAATGTCGGTGTGAAGGTCGAGATAATTCACACGGGTCGTGAGCGTGTGAGTCGCCCTGGCATATGTAATGTATGCGTGTTCATATGTGTGTGTGTGTGTGTGTGTGTGTGTGTGTGTGTGTGTGTGTGTGTGTGTGTGTGTGTGTGTGTGTGTGTGTGTGTGTGTGTGTGTGTGTGTGTGTGTGTGTGTGTGTGTGTGTGTGTGTGTGTGTGTGTACGCGCATGCATATTTATATGAACAAGCACGTGCGCCAGTATGTATATACACGTGTGCGCGTGTATATACATATATGTACACGCTGATGTATTTGCGTAAATGATTGTGTGCGATCATGTGTGATTCAATATGGTTTTGGATCATGTGCAGGGCTCGTGATTGACACACACACATAAACACACACACACACACACACACACACACACACACACACACACACACACACACACACACACACACACACACACACACAGTGGAAGTAGCCTTACTAAGGAGCGTACAAGGGGAATAAATAAGGTCCCATTTAAACATACTGAGAAGTAGATGAAGGAAGGATTAATTAAACTTGGAGGAATTGGAACGGCTTTCTGGGAGCAAGTCTGTAAATAGGTAAAGATAATACAGAGGAGGGGAAGAGAAAATGAACAGAAGAGGAAGAGGAAGAGAAGAGGAAGAGGAAGAGGAAGAGGAAGAGGAAGAGAGGAAAAGGGAACATGAGGATGAATAGGGGGTAAAAGGAAACACATAAGGGAATTAAAAGATATCTATTGGATGTACGTGGACAGTAAAAACACACACATTCACATGCATAGAAAATATAAACATTAATATGAATATGCGTGACTATGATATGTATGCATATCTACCTGTATTTAAACATAAGTATATAAAATGATGATATGGTTTAACGTCACAAACTCCTCCCATCGGAAGGCTAGGACGGTGCCCCTTACAGAGGACTTTGTAGCGTGGAATTTAATGAACCATGGCCTTGGTTCAACTTCGCCGGTGGCAGGATTCGAACCGCCATCCCCTCGACCTTCGCCGCAAGTAACGACACCCGAACCCACTCAGCATATACTCAGTGGAAGGGGGAGGGGAAGGGGGAGGGTAGGAGGGGATGTACTTAGGCCCTAACACGAGTTCAAGGCCCTGAAGTTTATCCAACGTGTTAATGGTATTGGGTTAATTGTTTATTTGAGGGAATGGATATGACTACAGCAAAAAGGAGGAACTACAAGCACACACACACACACACACACACACACACACACACACACACACACACACACACACACACACACACACACACACACACACACACACACACACACACACACACACACACACACACACACAAACACATGGCGCAGTGGTAGCGTTTGTGACCGTTGCTACATCGGTCCGAATTCGAATCCCGCCCAGGGCTGAAATAATTTCAGTATCGCTGCGCTTCGAGTCGTTACTCTAACTCTCGTGGGCGGGGAGTTGTGTGTGTGTGTTTGCGTGTAAGGTCACAGCATCACCCATAGATCGGTCATATATGAGCTCTGAGCTCTCTTACGGGAGAGTAATAGCTGTCGATCATGAGTCCAACACGTGATCCAAGACCATGGTGAATCACACACACACACACACACACACACACACACACACACACACATATACACACGCACGCGCACACACAGACGCTCATGTACACACACAAACATCCTATACTCAAACACTAGTGAAATACAGTTATTCTTGTTTGCATGTTTGCTCCACTCTGCAATCTCGTCGAAAACATCCTGTTCCCTCCTTATCATACACAAACTTTTCTCTCGCTGAAAGTTTTGCTCAATCTGAATAAAAACGATTCTGGAAGAAGCTGTTCAAGTGAAGTGCTGACTCCGCTGATGCTGCACAAGCAGAATCCAGCTGTTCAGACTTTCCCACATCATGGCGGTCGCGTAATCCGACGCGGTCGCCACTCTTGCATTCGCCTCCGAGGCGGAGGCAGATGCGAAACGAAACTTTAGTTTATTGAAGTCATGAGTTATTTATGTGCGACAAAAAAGTTCTGCTCGTCTTGTGAGGCGTTACTCCCCTCCTCTCCTCTCTCGTCCTCTCCCCTCTTCTTCTTTCTTTTCCACTTTTTTTATTTCCTCTCCCCTCCTCTGCTTTCCTCTTCACTCCTCTCCCCTCCTCTCCTTTCTTCTCCTTTCCTCTTCTTTCCTCTTCCCTCCTCTCCTTTCCTCCTCCCTCCTCTCCTTTCCTTTCCCTTCCTCTTCTTTCCTTTCCTCTCCCCTCCTCTCCTTTCCTATCCCCTCCTCTCCTTTCCTCTCCCCTTCTCTCCTTTCCTCTTCCCTCCTCTCCCTTCCACACCTTTCCTCTCTCTCCTACTGACGTTGCCTCCCCGCCTCTACCTCTGGATGGCCAAAACAGGAGCGTTCTTCTTGATGTCATGTCGAAAACACCTTCCGAGGATCCTGGTCACGCCAACTGTACAGTACAAGACAAAGTCGCTTCACCCAGCGACGTCTCGCCCCCTGTGACAACTCGTCTCTTCACCCAGCGACGCCTCAACCCCTGTGACAACTCGACATCGCTTCCGCGTTATGCTTAACGAGTTGCGACTGAATAGAACATTTAATTAGCTGCTAGAAGGTGCAGCTTATGCTCCCGACTGTGTACACGCCGTTAGTTTTGACATCCGGCTCTTCCTCTCGTGTATGAGTGCGTGCGTGCGTGCGTGCGCATTCGCTCGCCAGAAGCGGAGTTGTTGTCCTCCCAGAGGCCACGCAGAGACGCGCGAAGCTTCGTTCTTTGCAAACCGCAGAACTCGAATATAAATAGGTAATTAAATAAACATAGATAAATATTGATTAATTAATTAGTTAATTAATTAATTAGTTGATAAATAAATAGATAGATGAATGATAAATTGATAATTAATTATTATGATAAATGGTCATCTGCTTACATTTGTTTACCACTAACACCATAACCATCACCACCACTACCACAACCTCTCTCATTTCCACCAACACCATCATTCAACCAACGGTAAGATTAACGGCCCACCACCATCACCATTTTCGGACCTACCACCACCACACAAATACCAACACTAATACTTTAATACTACCATACGCAGAAACACCGCCATAAACACGTCAGTTGTCACCTACTTCGACCGTTTCAACTCCTGAGAGAGACAGTGAACGTCCTCAAGGTGACCACAAACCCAAAACGTTTATTTTTTTTACCCAAAAAACGTTTGTTATTTTTACGCATTCTGTCATAAGTGAGAACGTATACGTTCATGTTTGTTATCTATTTATCTATGACAAAATTTGTGAATTTTTTCTTATGGCAAAATACGTTTAAAGGTACGTTTTGTTTGGTGCGAATGTTAGCCTTCCATAGTCAATGGTGCATGAGGCGCATCCTACTGCCTTATGGTATCCTATTTGGGTAAACGCGTTGATAGGTTCGGTTAAATTCATCAGCCTCGTACTATGCAGCTCGGAGAAAAACAGCCCCATTCAAAAACAAAGAATTGTTGCTCTAGACTAGCGTTTCTCAACCTTTTTACCCTTGTGTAACCTTTAAAATAAATTGCATGTCTCAAGGAACCCCTGCGCAAAAAAAAAAAAAAAAAAAAAAACATATACCATATCTTTCTCATTTTATTTTCATCATGATAATTGGTTAGATAGGATGATGTCTATATTACATTATTACAATAACTAAGAATATGTCGTGCGTGTTTAATCATATTACGTATATGAAATTAGATAAAAAATCAAAAGTGCATTAGCTTATCTCACTTGTTCTCGCGGAACCCTTAGGGACCTTTTGCGGAAGCTTAGGGTTCCGGGGAACCCTGGTTGAGAAACGCTGCCCTAGATAATCGTCTGACTATCATCATGGTGCCATGAACGATCATCGTTGAGCAATAATCGAACCGAACAAACGTTTCTGACGAGAGTTAGTAAACGTTTGAGGTTCCGTGTCTGAAGATGCCTTATCACAGGCCCAAGTTGCACAGGAACTTTGATTTGACAACTTGTAGTCTCCAACAACCAACAGGACAATGGAATTTGGAACTGGGGCCACACTTCACCTCGAACTCTGAGCGTGGGTGTTGATAAGAGTTTGCTTGAGGGAATTTTGCTTTTAATATACAGTATATGCAAGAAACAATGTTGTCATCGTTATATTTCTTATCCTTCTTG
>NC_134803.1:49767988-49770488 GCF_046742065.1 Oratosquilla oratoria | reverse complement strand
TTAGGGAACTTTTTCGTGGGTCACATAAGATGAAACTGTGTCTAAATAACATTGGTGTATGTGGTCTATCTACCTTGTCTCTCTCCCCTACCCCTAGCCCTATTCCACATCCTCCTCCTATTCCTTAATGTCTCCTTTTCCCTACTTTATCCACCCTTATCACCTTCCCCCTTTCCTTTCTCACCTTTCTCCTGTCCTCCCGGCCCTCTCCCTGATCCACATTTCCTCTCTCCTACTCTCACCCCCAGAGCCTCCTCTTACATCCCTCCACGTAACAATAGACCTCATCTTCTTCTGCACTTCGTCTTTCCCGAAGGTGTAATACGTCGATCTGACTCCCTCCTCACGAACTCTCCTCCGAGGGTGAGATGCTAGAGGCGTCAACGGCTCGGTCGCTCGTTAAAAGGAGGAGCTTGGTTATGTCTTCAGACCCCCGTGGGCTAGACAGACAGACAGACAGACAGACAGACAGACAGAGAGAAGGAGGGAGAAGAGACCGTACGAGTGTGTGTGTGTGTGTGTGTGTGTGTGTGTGTGTGTGTGTGTGTGTGTGTGTGTGTGTGTGTGTGTGTGTGTGTGTGTGTGTGTGTGTGTGTGTGTGTGTGCCGAAGTGCGTTTTGGTGAGCGAAGAGGTTTCCTTATTTATTTATTTTTTCTTGCTGTATACTGTATGTGCTTCTCAAGACAGACAAACACACACACACACACACACACACACACACACACACACACACACACACACACATACACACAGGGTTGAAATAATTTCAGTATCGTTGCGCTGCGGGTCGTTACTCCAACTCTCATGGGCGGGGAGTTGGGTGTGTGTGTGTGCGTGTAAGGTCACAGCATTACCCATATATCAGTCATATGTGAGCTCCGAGCTCTCTTCCGGGAGGGGAATGATTTTTAATCACGAGTCCAACACGTGATCCAAGACCATGGTGAATCACAGTCATTTTCAACCACTGGAACTGCCCTAATCTCTTACGCGCAACTTCTTCGTCTCATAACCTTTCCCTAGCTCCTCTTTCTTTCATGTTGTCTGATTTCTCCTCTCTGTCCTCTTCACCCTTCCCCGACCTACACCTTTCATTTTAATCCTTTCCTTCCAGATGGGCTCCTTTCTCCCTTTCAGAGGCGAAGGGGCTATCGCGAGACCTAACCTGTCACTGATGTCGCTCACCTCGGAAGAAATGGCAAGATATCCCACCATATCCCCGTTCAAGGCGACCTCAGCTTCTTCTGGTATCGCCACTGTCTCCTGTGTTCATGTATGAACTGTTCCAGACCATTTGCAAGGTAGGTTGAGGTCCGAGGGGGCACCAGCCCCGTGAACCACGAGGTTAAAAAAAAAAAAAAAAAAAAAAAGGGAGAGAGAGGAGGAGGTGGTGTGGTCAGACATAGAGACACTAATGCAACCCCAAACCTCAGAGGTCTTCGACAACACTCCCTTCTCCCTTATCCCTCTTCATCCCATCTTCAGTTCCGTTGCTCCATTGTCACCTACTGGAGACTTCCCCTTCAGGTAACCTCTTCTGCCTCCTCCTCCTCTTCTGCATCCTCCTCCTCCTCCTCCTCCTCCTCCTCCTCTTCCGTATCCACCGTCCGTCTCTCCGACATCGGCAGACATCTCAGGTTCCTTCAGCGCTAGTGTTTATCTTCGTCGCCGGGTCTCCTGTGTCAGTGACATCGTTCTCACTTTCATCTCTCCCGAACAAATCCTTCTCCTGTCACTTTCACTCCATCTGCTCTCTCATGAGCATACCGGATGCTCATGAGAACAAACTCTGATCTATGTTAGAATCAGCTGCTTTGATATACTTACTAATTAGATCCTGCACTTGTACCCTCTAGGCTAGTTTCTCAACCAGGGTTCCACGGAACCCTAAGGTTCCGCAAAAGGTCCTCAAGAGTTCCGCGAGAACAAGTGAGATAGCTAATGCACTTTTGATTTTTTATTTAATTTCATATACGTAATATAATTAAACACGCACGACATATTCTTGGTTATTGTAGTAATATAGACATCATCCTATCTAACCTATTATTATGATGAAAATGAAATGAGAAAGATATGGTATACGTGTTTTTTTTTTGCGCAGGGGTTCCTTGAGACATGCAATTTATCTTAAAGGTTACGCAAGGGTAAAAATGTTGAGAAACGCTGCTCTAGGCTATTGTGGGGGAGTAACATATTGACTTCTTACATACATACATACATATATACGTACATAAATACATACATACATACATGCATATACACATGCATACATACATACATACATACATACATACATACATACATGCTGAAGTAGCGTAGAGCGAAACCGGTCGTGAATAAATTCGCAACTCGGTACCAGGCCCGTGAATTCTTTTTCCACCTTCCTCATCTTGTCACAATGTCTCAGGCCAGTGTACACACACACACACACACACACACACACACACACACACACACACACACACACACACACACACACACACACACACACACACA
>NC_134803.1:49755488-49762988 GCF_046742065.1 Oratosquilla oratoria | reverse complement strand
AGAGGAGGGGCAGAGGAGGAGGCGAGGAAGGAAAAGGAGGAGGAACAGGAGGAAGAAGGGAAGGAACATGAGGAGGAATAGGAGGTGGCGAAGGAGTAGTTGAAGGCGGCTGGGGAGGAGGTAGAGGGAGAGAAGAGGGAACATTGGGTAGACCAGAGGAGGAGGATATTTGAGGATTAGTCACATTACTGTCATATTACTTGGTACTATGATCTATGTAGTCATAAATCTTAAGTGTATTGTTCTGTGCATCTTGCGCGCACACACACATACGAGCCACACTAGACACACACACACACACACACACACACACACACACACACACACACACACACACACACACACACACACACTCACTCACACACACACAACGGCTACTTAACGTCACTTCTTTTTGCCTGAGAGCCAATCACAGAGGCGCGATTCCATTGTTTTCCCTCTTGCACTGGGCCCCAAAGTGCCCTCGCCCCTCGTCCTCGCCCCTCGCCCTCGGCCCTCGCTCCCCTATCGATCTGGACCGCCCGTGGTCGTACCTTCATTGCCCGCATTGTACGGCATTGATTAATTTCTTATTGTCCACTTGTTTGGTCGCCTTTTGTTTATCGACCGCGCACAGCTTCTCCACGTTTCTGCTTTTGCTTTGTCATCTTCCCTTTCCCTGCCGGCTCGACCACCCTCGCAACTCCTTCGTAGAATCAATAGACGAATTTCGATTGGAGAATTCTTCCCCCTTCCCCACGCGATGTCCGGCTCATTCTTGTCGAAATAGCTATAACTTGGCCGGAGAGCCCCTTGATCTAATCCAACTGTCCCAGGGAATTTCCTGTCTTGTCCCGAACTCGAAGTCGACTTCGGGAAAAGTCTTCGGACTGTGACGTCACGCTCCGGCAGAGACATGACGTCGTTGATTTTTCTGGAGTTGTTAAGAGATTATACGATACATCCGGCGCCACTAATGTATCCCTCTGAAGCCAAAAATGGTTCTCAGGACTCGAACTGAGGGCCCGAAATTCTAGTCCCGCATTCATGGACAGCAAATAGCGTGGGAATTTCTTGAAGGTAACCTTGTAGCATTAGGAGACGTACGTGTGTATTCGTGTGTGTGTGTGTGTGTGTGCATGTACGCGTGTACATACTTGTTTGTACCTGTGGCTCTGAGCGCTTGTTTATACACAGATATTTATCTAGATGACTTTTACAATAGTTACAAACTTAAAATCCTCTTCATTAATCAAACTAAAATTACATTTATTGGGATTTTTTCATGTTTGGAGTAAATCCCTTCTTTGCAGTTTTGCCTTTGTTGTTCGTGTGTGTATACGTGTGTGTGTGTGTGTATGTGTATGTGTATGTGTGTGTGTGTGTGTGTGTGTGTGTATGTGCGTAACTGCCTATCCGTGTGCATGTTTGTACAATGCCGGCATGAGTCATTGAGTGTATTTTTTCTTTCTCAGGCGTACCTCCTCTTCCTTCCTCACTCGTTTTTTTTTTTATCTTTTCGCTGATCTGTATGTGTGATTTCGTTTGTTTTCAGGTCTGTGTCAACATGCGCGTCACTGTACATATATACTTTGCGTTTATGAATATACATACCCGAATGCATAAGTGTGAAAATGTGTTTAGACAATGATGTGTATAAGTTGGTGTGGCATGGTCATTCCTGGGTGTACGTGAGAGGGGGAGGGGTGGAGGTGGTGGTGGGTGGCATGTTGTCATTGGTATCATCGTCGCCTTCGTCGTCGTCGTCGTCGGCATCGTCTTTGTCGTCGTCTTTGTCGTCGTTGTAGTCGTCTTTGTTGTCGTCGTCGTCTTTGTCGTCGTCGTAGTCGTCTTTGTTGTCGTCGTCGTCGTCATCGTCATCGTCGTCGTAGTCGTCGTCGTCTTTGTCGTCGTCGTCGTCATCGTCGTTGTCGTCATCGTCGTCGTCGTCGTCGTCGCTGTCGTTACGGACAGACGCATCCTTCAGACACTGTCGAAGGAACTCCGAAGAACAACCAACAGAGTCTCCGCCTTCACAAGCAGAGCAAGCACCTCCTTTTGCCTGTCGTTGTTCTTGCACAAATCCGACGTAACTTTTTCCGTCTTCGTTATCTCACATCCTGCGTCCAAGTCCCTCCTTCCTTCTCTCGAACTCGTGTACCTAATCCTCGCCCTCGTTCTCGTTCTAACGTTGATCCTCCTTCTCCTCGTCTTTGTCTTTCTTCCTTTCCTCCTCCTCCTTCTCTTTTTTTTCGTCCTTCTCCTCATCGAACCTCCATCTTGTTCTTTGCTTGGGTATTATCGCTCTTCGGCGTTGGGTTTCTTCATCCTACTCTCGTTCTTCCTCTTCCTCCTTCCTTTTGAAGAAACTTCTGTTCACACTGGAGTACAGTCAGCGCGTACACACGCACACGCACACGCACACGCACACGCACACACACACACACACGTGTCAGATCCAAGAAACTCGAGGACATGAAAAGAAAATCAAAAAGGACAGTTATACAAGAAACCTGAAAAGAACAGCTTTCCACACAAAGTGGTGGATGTCTGGAACAAGTTGGACGAAACAATAGTGTGTGCAAAAACTATACATGAATTTAAGAGCAAACTAGATACTGCGATATACAAAGACGGGATACCACGAGCGTCGCTTCCCTTCTCGTAAGATACAACTAGGTAAACGCACACACACACACACACACACACACACACACACACACACACACAATCACACAGATATTTTCTTAAATCTTTCTCATTCCGTCCCCAAACTTTCTTCCTTCACGTCAGCAGAATATTTTAACTTTCTTGGCGTTCTTCCTCCTTTGCTCTCTCTCTCTTTCTCTCTCTTATCTTCTCCATTTTCAGTTTCCTTTTTAAAAGCATTTTCAAGACACTCTTCACTCCCTCTTCTTATTCTTCTCTTTCCTCTTTTCATATCCATTCTATTCCTTTCACGCTTTTGTCATCCCTCTCCTCCTCGCTATTTCCCTTCTGCCCTTCTTCCTTCCCTTCCATTATCCTTTGCCTTTTTCCTATTCGCCTTCTTCCGTTCTTCCTTCTCCTTATCCTTGCCCCACTCTCTTTACTTCTTCTACTTCTTTGTCTCCTTTTGTCGATTCCTTCTTCTTTATCCTTCCATTTTGTCCCTGTAACCCAATTCTTTCATTTCTCTCTTCATTTCCCTCCTCCTCCTCCTCATCCTCCTCACCCTATCTCAACTCTTTCTTTCAATGTCCCCTCACCCTCGTCCTCAACGTGGCAGACCACGCCCACGTTATCCTCAACTCTGAGGGTTCCGTGCTTTACGTGCCTGCTTCAAAATCTTTGGACCCGGATGCACACACGCACGCGCGCACGCACACACACACGTACGCACGCACGCACGCACAGATGTATGAAAGCAATTAGGAATTGGAATGGTACGATAAAGATGAACCGGGAGGCGGGAGGCGGGGGGTGGTGGGGGAAGGAAATTTTGTAGTATTTACATCTCTAAGAGGAGAACTTGCCTTTATCTAGTTCCTTTTACTGTGCAGAGAATGGGGAATATACCACTTCGCTCAATCACGAACCAGGATGAATCATGGACGAAAATATGAGAAAACATAATTACCCCTTTACTTTCTAAATGAACGAATCCTTTTTCAACCGTATAATACTAGACGATTTCATTCAACACAGAGAAAGCACCGGATGGTAAAAACAGCGGACAGGTATTCCTTATTTGATGCCAATAATGTGGGGCGTAACTCTTGCTGGGTCTCTAGTAATACAGACTCTGATACAACCAGAAGGGCCCTGGAATACCAGATCCGCCGAAGAACTCGGTTCCAGATCCTGGAAACTTATAATAAGGAATGATGTGCTTTCACCCTGTAGATAGTTAGCCACAGAAATTATACAAATTATGTAAAAATATACTGGACATTAAAATTTAATTTATCACTTTATTGTCACTACGTCTCCTGTTTGACATCACCTATACTCTTGTCTTCGCTGTCCAATGAACGCGATCTGAAATTCGTCTCAGCCAATCAGAAGCTCTCGTTAGTCGGCGTGGGCTAGGGAAGGATGTTCTCTTCAAGAGTGTCAACAAAAAAGGGCCTTCGGCATGTTTTTTTTTAACTTCCAGAAAGTGAAACTTGAGGAACATTTGTCCACAACCTCGAAAGGTGAACAACCCCAAAAGAAAAACAAGAGAAAATAATCCCAAAGGTGAAGAGACAACTCGATGTCAAGGGAAACAGCGGCACATAAGTGAGAAGCATCAGACAAACGCAAACATATCAACCACGCCTCCCTCCTTCGCTCTCCCTCACCGTCCACCTCCAATAGGAGAGCCTGGGAAAACCAAATACACACACACACAGAGGCGGAAGAATAAATTAGATTCACCACCATTTAAGCCACGTCATGTATACCATCAGAGTAATGAGGTGACCGTCGTCAATCGAGCCTTGTTGCGGATGTCCTGAGGCAGCGGCGATGATGGGAAAAAAAAATACTACGAGCGTTCAATCAATAAGGTTTTTTCAAAATGTAAAATGCAACGTCGGCAAAGTCAAAACTGGAAAGGTGAATGAGAAAGCTAGAAAAAGGGAAGAAGGAGGGGAACAGGAAAGGAAGGAAGGGAAGACAGTAAAGATAGGGAGAGGCAAGGGCAGAGGAAAGGAAGGAAGATGCAGAAGAAAAAGAAATGATAGAAGGAGGAATGAAGGTTACATGGAAGTGGAGGAAAGAAAGGAGGACAAATCTAAAGAGGAAAACAAAAAACAGAAAGAGACGAAGAAGGTGAAGAGGGGCTGGAGGTTGGGGTAGAAAAACAAAGAAGAGGACATGGAGGGCGGAAAACACAAGCTGCCTTGTCCGATGAGGTTAGTAAACAAGTGTTAACTAAAGGATAATTAATGAATCTTATGAATAAGGAGGAAGTAAAAATCACGTGAACTATCCATTTCCAGGCTGGAAAATTAAAGACGAGGACATGGAAGGCGGAAAACACAAGCTGCCTAATCCGATGAGGTTGGTAAACAAGCGTTAACTAAAGAATAACTAATAAACCTTATGAATAATGAGGAAACAAAAATCACGTGAACTATCCATTTCCAGGCTGGAAAAAAAAGCTGAAGAAGGGTGAGTCACTGGGGTTGGAGGGGACAAGATGGGATTAGGAATTTTGCGCTCTCCAGTTAGATTTGATTCTCTAAGAGGAAAGTAATTCAATTTAAGGGTATACAAGCTAGAACAAAGGTAAGGTTCTTAGATCTAGCTTCTCCTTGCCTTTGTATTGGCCAATTTATAAATTGATTCTATCTTCAATCTAGTTTTATTCGTTCATTTTATTATCATCATTATTTCAATCCAGCGTTTCGTTAGTCCATCGGAGAGGGATGGTGACCAAAGATGTGCTTTTTACCAGGAATTCAAACAATAAGAAGATAACAACAGAAATATTGATAAACGAAGATTCTGTTCAAGAGGAACGTAAAACTTTCTCTCTCCCCTCTTTAACAACCTCTCTTCTTGCCCCGTCCCCTTTTTCTCTCTATCTTCTCCTCCCCTCCCCCTTCTCCCTCCCCTCCCCCCTTCTCTCTCCCCTTTCCCATTTCTCTCTCTCCTCTCGTCTTCTCCTCTCCCACTTCTCCCCCCTCCCTCCCCCTTCTCTCTCTATCATCTCTTCCTCTCCCGTCCCCCCTTCTCTCTCTATCCTCTCCTCCCCTCCCCACTTCTCTTTCCCCTCCCCCATTTCTCTCTAGCCTCTCGTCTCCTCCCGTCCTCCTCCTCACCCTCCCTCCCCCTTCTCTCTATCCTCTCTTCTCCTCCTCTCTTCCCCTTCCGACCTTTCGCGTCCCGTCCTTCTGGGTGGGCTGGAGACGGTGACAAAGGTCGACAGCTGGTGACATCGGAAGAGGCTTTGCAGCCCTCCGGAGGCCAAGGCACGAGGGCGACGCTGTGGCCTATCTTAATCAGAGCGACGCTGGAGAGGCGAAGGGGCTAAGCCTCTGGAAAAAGAGGGCCTGAAGGAGGAAGAAAGAGCTGGATGAAGAAAGAGATAAAGAAGAGGACGAGGAGGAGGTAGAAAAGGAAGAGAAAGAAGAGGAGGAAGAGAGGGGAGAGGAAGAGGAAGAGGAGGAGTAGTAGGAGGAGGAACAGGTGGAAAAGGCAGAGGAAGAACAGGAAAAGGTGTTGGAGGTGGAGGAGGAGGAAGTGGAGAATGAGGAAGACTAGAAAAGAAGATGGAGGGGAAATGGGAAAGAAAAAGAGGAAGGGAAGGATAAAAAGAGGTTGGGGACGACAGGGGGAAAGAGTAGAAAGACATACATAAGCGTGTACACACACACACACACACACACACACACACACACACACACACACACACACACACACACACACACACACACACTAGGTATGATAACTGGAAAATTACATACAAGATCCACGAGTGTTGCTTCTTTCTTGTATACCACAATTACGTAAACACACACACACACACACACACACACACACACACACACACACACACACACACACACAAACACACACACACAAACACACACGCACACACACACATTACGACGACACAATGGTAACGTTCGTTGCTACTAACCCAGCGGTCCAAGTTCAAATCCCTCCCAGGGCTGAAATAATTTCAGTATCGCTGCGGTGCGAGCCGTTACTCCAGCTCTTATTTGTGTGTGTGTGTGTGTGTGTGTGTGTGTGTGTGTGTGTGTGTGTGTGTGTGTGTGTGTGTGAGTGTGTGTGTGTGGTCACAGCATTACCCATAGATCGGTTAGACCAGGCATATATGATCTCTGAGCTCTCATCCGAGAGGGTAGTAGCTGTCGATCACGAGTCCAACACGTGATCCAAGACCATGGTGAATAACACAAACGCGTCTCAAGAAATGTATCCTATACACACGTACATGTATATACGCATCACTCCTGGTGTCTGCATTGAATCCAACCTACAAGAGGCACGATTCTGCTGCCCGGGCCTTCTCCGCTCGGGAAGAACAACGCCCACTTGGAGGTCGGGGTAGGGCTTCCACCTGGACCCAACCCACTGCTGGGCGCGAGGGATCCGGGGCCCGGGCGGCTGACGCCCACCCGGCCCGCGATGGGCGAAGGAGGGTCTGCGCCCAAACGGATGCACCAACCTAATCGAGAGATGGACCGTACAAGTTTGAGAAGAGTATTACTTCGGCAATATCGTTCCAGTAAATTTGATAAATCAGTCATATTGCCGTTTGTTCATTTTTATATATATCAGTACATTATGATTTATATTTATTATCTATTATTTATCATATACTCGTACTAATTATTGTTTATTTACATATGTGCTTCTTCATTTATTCATTTACTTATTCGTTTATTTGTCATATGAGCACTATATTTTTTTTGTACGAAATTGAACCGAAAATGCAAGGTAATTTAATCTGGCTACTTTACTGAAGGTTTAGAGAAGTGAACTGCCTCTTCTTTAATCTAATCTTACGGTCGTAGTCCAAGT
>NC_134803.1:49735488-49750488 GCF_046742065.1 Oratosquilla oratoria | reverse complement strand
GGACTCGTGATCAACAGCTATTTCCCTCCCGAAAGAGAGCTAGGAGCTCATATATGACCGATCTATGGGTAATGGCATGACCTTACACACGCACACACACACACGCACCCAACTCCCCGCCCACGAGAGTTGGAGTAACGTACTCGCAGCGCACTGATACTGAAATTATTTCAGCCCTGGGCGGGATTCGAACTCGGACCGTCGTAGTGGTGGCCGGAACCCTACCAATGCGAGTGCGTGTGTGTGTGTGTGTGTGTGTGTGTGTGTGTGTGTGTGTGTGTGTGTGTGTGTGTGTGTGTGTGTGTGTGTGTGTGTGTGTGTGTGTGTGTGTGTGTGTGTGTGTGTGTGTGTGTGTGTGTGACTTTCCACGTACACGAAAAGACTATAAAGTATCAGCAAGCGCGGGTAACTCTCAATGAGTGTACTTCCTTTCCGATACCAAGACTATGTGTGAACGGCGCGACGTGCCAGCCATGTCCTCCTCCGCCCCGCCGGGCCCAAGGGCGAGCCGGAAATGACGGCTGCTGGAATGGATTACTACGGCATGTCCTGTTGAAGTCACCTCCCCCTCCCTCCCCCTATAGCCCCCTTTCCACCCCGCCATCGACCACTTCCTTCTGGATTCTTTCCGTTTTCTGTTGCATCTTTGGTACCCAGTGGTTCCCTGATGACGTGCAAAGGTCTCGCCGGCGCTTTGGGGTCTACCCTGGCGGGTGTATGAGCAGGTGAGGGTGACTTTGAGGCTGTCGAAGCGGTGTGGAGAGGTAGGCAAATCTACGCTGAAGTGAAATCAGACTTCAAGAAGTGGTAAATTGTCGTCAATCACTTTGCGTAGTGAACCAGAACATTCTTTAGTGTTGTGGATGCGGGGAGTTTAGAGACACACGCACACACACACACACACACACACACACACACACACACACACACACACACACACACACACACACCACCTCCTTGCGGGCACAAATGCCCTCAACATTTCAACATTGAACAAAAGTTGGCCACCCTCTTTTGGTTCCAGGAATCGGCAGCCGACGCTGCTCTATGGCCGACGGTTTCTTCTTGACCGCTGACGCTTTCTTCATGTATTCGGCAAAGAATCATTGGGGCGAAGAGGGCCGATCCTTCAATGAAGATGGCTGTTGAACCGGGGACCGAATTTTCCCGCTCACCGGACCCAGAAAGACACGATCTTGATCGAGACAGTGTGGAGACGTTTGGGCCGGGAGAGTCTTTAAAGAGGAGGGTCAAGATACCAACAGTAAATAGATAATAAAAAAAGAAAAGCGTTAGCCTCGTCTTTCATCCAAGGACCCGATGTGTTCCGACCGAAGTCTGAATAGTCTTAGGCGTTCTGAAGGAGGGGTAGCAGCCCTCGAGGAATGAATCATGGTGTGGAAAACGGAGGTGTTGGAGACGCCCAGGGGCACGGCCAGTGCTCGGATGCCCCACGCGGGCGGCTGGCCACGTGGCCGGCGGATATAACAGAACACAGAAATTGAATCAGAATCGACTGTAAACGTTACACGAACTCTTGCAGATTCCTCTAAGTTAACTTGTTTCCGGTTATATGTTAGGAATGTTCTCCATGGAATCCCACCTTCATGATGCGAATATTTCTATTCCCGCTCTATTGTTCGATGAATTCTCACGTTAGCTCCTTCTCCTCCTTTCCCTTTCCACTCGCGGCTGGAACGGAGAGAACGAATGACATATCAACCAGTGTTGGTATCGCATAGCTGCACTCACCCTTGCCATTGTTCTCTAAAGCCCTCCCTCTCGGCAGAACCCATCCGGACCCACACATACACAGACGCACATACACGTTCCCACAGAACCTTCCGAGGCTGCCGACTGGGCATATCCGATCTTACAGTACTGTAAGAGTTCTCAACCTATAATACATCGTCAGTACCCTCTCAACACGACTGTTCTAGGCCCTCGTAGCCTTGCGCCTCTCTTGAGCACGATGGTCACGAACCGTCCTCTTTGCCTTAGGTCACTCTTGAATCGCCTCATCTCGGTCTCCCTCCTATCCGGTCTTCCACGGGCCCTGCATTTCCTCTCCTCTTCTCTCTTCTTCTCTCAGCAGCCTCGCCTCAACTCTCCTCTCTTCTCCCTTATGGGCACAGGAAGGTAATCTCTACGGTGGTTTCTACGTCACGTCTTCCTCACGAGACCCCAGATGGAGTTCCTTCAGGACGTCCTTGTCACCAACCTCGCCTCACCTCTCCTCTATTCTTCATCGCGGCCCAGGAAGGTAATCTCTTCGGTGGTCTCCCCATCACGTCATCTATCCCAGATGGAGTTCCTTAAGAACCGTCCTAATAGCAGGAATCCAGTTTTCCGCCAGATGGGGGTGTGGGGGTCATGTCCGCTGTGAGAAAGGGAAAATAGGATCAAGGAGACGGAGACGGCGAAGGGAAAGCAGGGTCGAGATAAAACGAGGCGCGGGTCGCCACCGCTGGATGGATTACCAATCACACGTTTTCCTATACCCTGCGCAGCCTCCCACGAGATGTCAAGCGGATTATCTTCAGTGATCGACAATAGCGCACAACCCGCAAAGAAAGAAGGCCTGTGGAGACCCCTCGGAGAGCCTGGCCGTGGGAGATCTTTGTCCAAAGACTTCAATCCGGACTTGAGGCGAACTTCCACGAAGGCCGCACCGCCCAGGGAGACCTTCCCTTCCTTCCTCCCTCCCTCTCTCCCTTCCCCTCCCACTCCCTACCCATTGGAGGGGGGGGAGGGTGGCGGCAGCAATCATCGGATTAGGGTTTTTAAGGGTTTTTGGCGGCCTTAGCACCGACATCTAGAGTCACCTTCGTTGGTCATTTGCGTCGGCTTAGGTCGGATTTTGATTCCGTGTGTCTACCATCTTTCCATCGCTTCGACACACACACACACACACACAGAAAGGAGAGAGAGAGGAGAGAGACATAGAGAGATAGATGGGCACACGCGCATACACAGAAAGAGAGAGATAGAGACACACATACACAGAAAGAGAGGGAGAGAGAGAGAGAGAGAGAGAGAGAGAGAGAGAGAGAGAGAGAGAGAGAGAGAGAGAGAGAGAGAAGAGGTGGGATGGAGCACACGGTTGTGGAAGGCTGCTGCTGCTGCTCAGGGAAAATGAAAGATGGAGGTGGAAGAGAGATGTTATCGGCCGACGGGGCTGTGGTAGAGAGAGAAAGAGAGAGGAGAAAGAAAAAGAGCGGATATGAGAGCCTTATCGCGTCCTGGCCGTGTGTGCCCGTAGGAGGGTCAGCATCACTAAGGAGGAGAAGGAGAAAGAGGAAGAGGTTGAGGAAGAGGAGGAGGAGGAGGAGGAGGAAATGAGGTGGAGGAGAAGGAAGAGGAGAAGGAGAAGAGATAGGAGGAGGAGGAGGAGAAGGAGGAGGTGGAGAGGAGACAGAAGAGGAGGAGGAGAAGAAGGAGGAAGACGAGGAGGAGGAGGAGAAGGAATAGGAGGAGAAGAAGGAATAGAAGAGGGAAGAGAAGAAAAAGGAGGAGGAGGAGGAGGAGGAGGAGGTGGAGGCGAGGAAGGAAGAGGAGGAGCAGTATATAGTACTTCGTCGTTCCGGTGGATCAGAAGAGAGCGATGGCTGGTCCCTACGTTCCCAAGTTCCCAAAAAGAGGTCCTGCGTGTGTGCGTACGTGCGTGCATGCATGACGCCTCCCCCACCCACTCTCCCTCCCTCCCTCGTCTTCCCAATACCTTCTTCTTTTCCTCATTTGAACCTCTAATTCTCTTCTTCCTCCGCCTCCTCTTCTTCCTCCTACTTATACCTCAGCTCCTAGGGGCGATTTTATAAAAGATCCTAACATCTAGATCTAGACATAAATCATCAAAATGGTGGAATTTTTACCTAAATCCCTATGTCGACGACCTAAATGCTTATGCCTAGACATAACCTCGACATAGCGCAAAGTCCAGTGAGGAGTAAATACAGGGATTTAGGTAAAACCTTCGCCATTTTGAAGGTTTACGTCTAGATTTAGGGGTTAGGATTTTGTATAAATTCGGCCCCTGCACCCTAGTTTCTTGGGTTGTGATTCTTCTTCGTCTTCGAACTCCTGTCCTCCAACCTGCTCCCAGTCCTGCCTCTCCTTGTGACATTACCTCTTTATCTGTCCCTTACTCTCACCTTCACTCATCTTCTGACTCTGTTCTTTACTTCTTCCGAGCTCTCAGGACTCGTAGAACTGACGCGTGTCTGGAGTTGGACCCTACGCCTGACGAGGGCTCCTATTACCACTATCACTATCACTATCACTACCACGATCTGTACATAACTGACCCCACTATCTTACTTGTCACCATCACTTGTCCCACTCTTGTCCTCTTCCTACTCCTCCTCCTCCTCCTCTTCTCCCTTCTCCCCACTCCTCCTCATCTCCTTTCTCTCCCCTTCTTCTCCTCCTCTTCCTCTTCTCCCTTCTCCCAACTCTCCTCCTCTTCTCCCATCTCTCCTCTCCTCCTCTTCCTCCTTCCTTACTCATCCTCCTCTTTCTCTCCCATCCTCCTCCACCTTTCTCACCCTCCATCCTTTTACTTTTCTCCTTTACTATCCCCGGTCCTCCTACTCTTCTTGCTTTCATTCCAGGACGTTCCAGCAACGAATGTTATGTTTCTCCCTCGACGTCCACCCTGCCCCGCCCCGCCGGGCCATCCCCGCCCCGCCCCACCTTGGTGTCCCTCAGCGAATGATAAGGTTTTTGTCTCGGGAGGCAAAGCTTCCCCCGCTGCCCTCCTGCCCCGTCCTGATGCGACCCAAAGACTTGGGAGGAAGCTGAACGCACAGCACCCCCACCCTTCTCTCTCTCTCTCTTTCTCTCTCTCTCTCTCTCTCTCTCTCTCTCTCTCTCTCTCTCTCTCTCTCTCTCTCTCTCTCTCTCATTCTCTCTCTCTCTCTCTCATTCTCTCTCTCTCTCCGTGTGTGTGTGTGTTTCCTTCTCTGTTGTTCCTTCTTTGTCGTTCTCTCTCTTTCTCTCTGTATGTGTGTGTGTGTGTGTGTGTGTGTGTGTGTGTGTGTGTGTGTGTGTGTGTGTGTGTGTGTGTGTGTGTGTGTGTGTGTGTGTGTGTGTGTGTGTGTGTGTGTGCATGCGTGCGTGCGTGTGTGTATGTCTCCTTCTCTATTGCTCCCTCTCTCCCTCTCCCTCTCCTTCCCTCTCTTTCCCATTCTCTCTTCGTTCCGCTCACAGACCAGGCTGCGGACAGCGCCGACCGCAATGACCTGCCGCGCCGGTCAGCACCCAAGCGGTGGCGGCGGCTGCGGCCGCTGCGACAGACCCTATCCTGCAGGAGGGACTCGGAAACTAGACCAGACCAGAACAGAGAGTCCGAAGGTGCACTTCGGCCCGAGGGTCTGAGCGTGAGGGATGGGCGGGCACTAGATTGTGTTGCTGGGTTGGGTTGGCTGCAGAGAATTGATGATGGGTTGGGGGAGCTTTTCAGAGAAGATGATGATGAAGAAGAATGGGAAAAAGAAGAGGAAGAGGAGGAAGGAAAAGAAGAAAAAAAAGAAGCAGAAGAAGGAGAAGGAGAATCAGAAGGAGGAGAAGAAGAAGAAGAAGAAGAAGAAGAAGAAGATGAAGATGAAGGAGGAGGAGGAAGGGGAGAAGGAGAAGGATAAGGAAACGAAGCAGAAGCAGAAGAAGAAGAAGAAGAAGAAAGAGGAAAAGACGGCGAAGAAGAATGGATGAAGAGGAAAAACAGTAGGAAGAGGAGGAGCAAGAGAATGAGGAGTATAGAGGAGGAAGTGAAGGAGGAGGAGGAATAGGAGGAGGAGGAGGAGATGGAGAAGTATACAGAAATAGAAAGCCGAGGATGATAAGTACGGGTGGCATGAAGAGAGGGGAGAAGGAGGAAGAGGAAGAGGAGGAGGAGGAGGAGGGGAGGAAGAATAAGAGGAGGAGTAAGAGGGGGAGTAGGAGGAAGAGGAGGAGGAGTAGGAGGAGGAGGAGGAAGAGGAGGAGGGGAGTAGGAGGAAGAGGAGGAGGAGGAGGGTAGGAGGAGGGGAGGAGGAGGGGAGGAGGAGAAAGAAAAGAAGAAGTAATCAAAGAGAAAGAAGACGAATATTAACAAAAGGAGGAAGAAGAGGATGCGATACAAAAGTGGAAGAAAGGAGTAGGGTGAGGGAGTGAGAAAGAGAACAGAAAGAACACGGGAAGAATAGAAAGAGTTCGAGCAGGTCGAAGGATGATGATAACAGGATCCGTGAGGCAACTGGAGAGGAAGAGAATGGAAGCGTTCCCTCTCCGATCTCCAGATCGCAAAGATTTTTGCCCCAAAGGGTTCTTGACCGAGTTCGATGACTCTGACCGAACTGGATGGAGGCCACTTAAACGGACCCATCTACCGTCTACCATAAAAAAAAATCAACAAAGTACACCATATTCTTGAAAAGGATTCGATTCATAAAGAAATATCTTTCTATATTGAAACCCGCCCATGGCTAGCCTGGGTCATTATCCTGTCGTTCCCTAACTAATCCTAACCCAACTGATTTACTCAGCCCCCTAGCCCCCTCGTCCTGCCTCCTCCCTATCCCAGCCTCCATCACAGCCCCCAGGGCCTTCTAGCAGCCACCCTCCCCCCCCCAACCCCCATCGTATAATGGAAGGTTGCGTGACCCCAGATGGAGTCTCTAGCTAAGGAAAGGATGGGAGGGTGTGGTAGGGATGGAAGGGTGGTTGGGGGACGGGAGATGGGTGGGGGGAGGGAGAGGGGAGGGGGAAGGGAGAGGGGAGGCGGGGGGGAAGGCGCAGGGATGGAGAAGGCAGGAGGAGGAATGGGAAGGTGCGTACAGGGTATAATAAAAAGATGACTGGGGACGGATATTAGCGTCTGGGGGAGATGTGGTTTGAGTGGGACGAAGGAGAAAGCGAGAGGCGAGGGGACAGGAGAGAGGAGGAGGGGAGAGGAAAGGAGGGGAGGGGAGAGGAGAGTGAAAGAGGAGAGACGGAAGGAGAGGGGAGGAGGGGATGGGAAAGGAGAAGAGAGGAAAGAAAAGGAGAGGCAAGGAGAGAAGAGAAGTGAAGAGGGAAAATGGTAAAAGAAGCGAGACGAGGGTAAGTAAAAGAAGAAAAAGAAAAAGACAAAAACAGAGATGAGAAAAAGTTAACAAGGCTGTCCCATCTTATGGTGTGCTATCAAAGATACGAAATATCAACTACAAGACAAGTCGTTGGAGGGGTCAATGTAGTTTTTTTTTGTTTTTGTTTTTTTTGTTTTTTTTTTTGTCTGGCTGCTTGAGGCCATCAACGTTCGGGAGCTAATGATACCTATGTAATTGAAGTACTATCGGAGGTAATAGTCACAGGTGGTACCAATAGTAGTGATGTCAGTGATGGTGTTTTCGTAGTAATAGAAAACGGGAGTGATGTTGACATCATCAATAATAATCTTGGAAATAATCATGTTGGTAGTGATGATAGCAGTGATGATGATGGTAATGGCTGTGTTATTTTGGTACGTTTGGTGATAGTACCATATTCACTTTTGGTGGTGATAGTGTGGTGGTCTCGCTGTTGACTGTGGATGTGGTGGTGCTAGTGGTGGCAGGATTGGGAGAGAACGTGAGAAATTTTACACCACAGAGGGAAACACACCGTCCTGCTAGTGGTGTCTGAGAAAAAACATGAGTGTGTGATTCACCACGGTCTTGGATCACGTGTTGGACTCGAAACCGGTAACTATTATCCTCCCGAGTGAGAGTGAGTGAAAGAGAGAGAGAGAGAGAGAGAGAGAGAGAGAGAGAGAGAGAGAGAGAGAGAGAGAGAGAGAGAGAGAGAGAGAGAGAGAGAGAGAGAGAGAGAGAGACAGAGAGAAAGAGAGATGGGTGGGGGCTGAAGGATGGAGGGGAGAGAAAGAGGTGACGGGAGGGTAGGAAGAGGGAGGGAGAAAAAAAAACAAGAGAGCACAAGAGAATAAAGGAGAGAGAAGGTAATGAGGCATAGTGAGGGAGAAAGATAATAGAGAGAGAGAGAGAGAGAGAGAGAGAGAGAGAGAGAGAGAGAGAGAGAGAGAGAGAGAGAGAGAGAGAGAGAGATAATAGAGAGAGAGAGACAGGGAGAGGGAGGGTAGAAGTAGATAATGGGGGAGGTAGTTGTGGTTGGGGCATTGACGAGGGCAATCAAGGCTGCTGGGCTCTTCCATCGCCCCCGCCGCCTCCGTCGCCCGGGGCGCTGCAGGAAATACCGCCTTTGCGGAGCGCCAGACCGCTCGCCCTCCCATCTGCTCGCGCCCCTGCTCCCTTCTCAGCCTGCCCATCTGCTGCTGCTGTTGTACCTTCATCTGTGTCTACGTCTACTTGCTCTGCTCGCACCTTCTCCATCTTCCAGACCTTCGCTGACTCTCTTCTGTTTTAGTTTTGTCAAAGGATCTCTTCTCTGCTCAATCCAGACCCTTCTTACATGCAGACCTTGATCCGTGGGTTTTCCTTCTCCTCTTCGTATTGTTTCAGGAGGCCCCTCCCTCCCTCCCTCCGTCCCTCCTTTTTCTCACCTCCTCTCTCACATTTCCAGCGACGCGGATCCTTACGCTTACCGTCTTCATCTTGCCATTTCTCGCACCCCGCTCACGTTCACCTGCGTCCTCGTGTCGTCTTAAATGTAATCAACTTCTTACCACAATGCAATGTATGTGGCGCTCCAATACCACTCAAGGACCTTGTGTCATCGTCCTTCCGGCTGCTGGAAACTTCTTCTCCTCCGTCGTCGAGTCGTCGTTCTCGTGTATCGACGAAACTCGGGACATGAAATTTGCGCCGTCTGAAGATTGCAGGACCTCGCGCACGAGAACGCTATTGCTGCCCCCGCCACTTGGGCTCCTGTTCCACGGCCCTCCACACTCCCCTTCTTGACCTGCTCACCCATTACCATCATAATTTTCGCACGATGGGCTCTCTCGAATCCACAAGACACAAATGAGTCAATTAACTATCCCCGTCTCGACTTCTGTCCCGGTAACCCGGCACAAACATCGCCTCGCTGTTCTCTTTACCTGTACACCTTCGCCTTATTCAACCACGCCCACAGAGCACACCCGAATACCTATATTCTGAACACGGCCACCACCTCACACCTAACCCACCTGAACACTAAAACTAACTCGTCCGAACACGTGAACCATTATAAATGAACGCTAACGCTATCAAACGAGTTCGTCCATGCAAGACAAGTACCACCCATCCCCTGACAGGTGTACAAGACGATATAAAATGGTTACGACCGAGCTATTACGATCAACAACGATCACATTAGAGGAATGGGATAGATTGAAGTCACAGAGTAACGAAAACGGATGAGAAAGGATGGAGAGAGAAAATGAGCGAGCGTTGTCGAACGTTAAAAAAGGAGTGACGACAGGCTCAGAAGTAGACAAGAGGAGGAGAAGAGGGAGGTGGAGGGGGTGGGGGGAAGGAGAGGAGGGAGAAGAGAGTGAAGGAGAAGGAAGAGTAAATGAGAGGAAGAGAGGAAGTTGGAGGTAAACGGTCGAGAGGAAAATTGGTCTCGAAAAGAGTTCGAGGGGGACAAACGAGGACAATGTGAGCAAAGACTTGCACGGGTGCTGGTGCATACTCAGACGCAGCCACCTCGCGTCCGCATCCACACGCGTGACCTTGACTTCGTCTTACCTTTGGGTCAAAACACAGAAACATGGGTGACATGCGACGTGACAAATAACACCCAAAGTTCAAATGCAACGACACGTCACCCATAAGAGTGCCGCTTTTCTTTCTTCCAAGAATGTTGTGGTCAAAATTCGGCGGAAAGTCAGACGTACAGGATAGAAAGGAAGTCAAAGCTTAAGCCAACGTCTTGTGCGCTTCAAGGTCTAGCCTAAGGCAATGATGGAGGGGACGGGAGGGAGGGGAGAGGGGGCGATTACAGTGGCGGAGCCAGTGATGCTGGTAGTGGTGGCAGGCAGTAATTGTATCACCAAAGGTGATTGTGTAATTAAGTACCGATAACAGTGGTGAAAACGGTAGAGATGTGTAATTTTATCCACATATGAATGCATTTACCTATATTTGTTATATACAGGATGTGAGCTACGTTGTATTCGTGGAGTCTTGTCCTTATGTTTCCGTTGATCTTAGCCTCACTTATGCAGTTCAAATGTACTGTTTTTATACCGCTCTATAAATCAGTGAATGTGATTGGAATCCTGTAATTTTGAAAATACCCTTTAAACGTCTTAACATTTTCTGTTAATCTGGTTTTTATTCCGTCCCTTTTCATAAGGTCTTCTTTGTAGAACCCGTCCACTGCTTTGTTCTGAGCCTAAGATTTCAGTCACCTCTCTCTCTTCTTTCTTTTAATGGTGACATTCTAGTATATTCAGTTTCTCTCGATATGTTCTGCCACTGGCCGAGCGTCGCTACTTGCGGCGGAGGTCGAGGTGACGGTAGTTCGATCCTTGCCACCAGCGAGTTGGATCAAGGGCAGGGTTGATTAAATTCCACGCTACAAAGTCCTCTGTAAGGGGTACCATCCTAGCCTCCTGATATGAGGAGTTCGTGACGCTAATTCGAGTCATCAAGTTCTGTCAGCTAGGCTGGGAACCATTTTGGCTCCTGCTTTTTACACACTCGGTATTATGGTACTTTATATACATATATACATATATATATATACATATATATATATATGTATATATATATATATATATATATGCAGTACCGCATTTCGAGTTCTGCATGTGGCCCCATTGGGTCTTCCGATGTTGATGGCTTAGAATTAAAGTGCATTGTGGTTGTTAGAATGTACATACATATATATATATATATATATATATATATATATATATATATATATATATATATTGTGGTAACCACCTCACTGCAGGGCGAGTCAGGTCTTGGAAAAAGCATTCTTGTCTGCGTAGTGGAATGCCATGTTCATGCACAACTTGATACGTTTTTTTTTTTAGTGACAAACAGGTTCATTACCAACACATCTAATCATTTTCCTTTACTGTTGTAATTACTCTATTTTTCCGAGTTATAACTGAATTATGTTATTTCTTTCTTATACTTCTTTCCAATATTTTGCATTTCATACACTAAAACTTATTTTCCTATTCTAGTTTTATCAACTTCTCTAGATTCTCCTGTAACTTCTTGTAGTCATTTTCATCTTTCATTCTCTCTGTGATCTTGGTATTGCTAGTAACTAGACTGATGTAACCGTTTCTCCCATCCATTATATCATTAACGTAGATCAAAAACATTACTGGCGCGAACAGAGAGCCCCGTGGAACTCCACTAATTACTTCACTCCAATCTGATAACGACGTAATCCCTTCCATTATGAAGACGCCCATACTACGTCTTGGATAACATCAGAAGACTTCAGTCTATGCCATGACCTTCTGGCAGATGGGCTGAGACTCCGACCTTCCACCTCAAGAAGAACGCCAGTTCTGCAACCAATCCCGACGGAGACCAGCAAACGACCATCGGGAGGGCGCTAAGGCCGGTGAGTTCGACGGGTAGGCCGGGGGTGGCTGGCATGGACAAGCCGCCGAAATTTCGTGAAGAGGACAGGTTGATGAACTGCAGACCAATGCGGCGAGTTGCCGCAGGAGCCGGTGCCACGCCTCGTGTCTGGTGTCGTAGAGCTCATCACGGCCCTGACAGAGTTCATGAGATCCAAGGATGAGAACCCTTCAGTGCAATGACTCACAGTATCAACTTCGTTATGGCAGGCGTCAGAAGATTTTGTTGTGTAACTCTTGGGGTGCGCAGTAGGGCACAGGCCTGGAAGGAGGGGAAAGAGGGAGGGGAAAGTGGAAGGGGACAGGGTAGGGGAAGGGGAGACATCCACACCACCTGTCCAGAAACGTGATCAAATCATTTAGTGTTTCCCGGGACGAAATACGCCCCTCCAGTGACCCTGAGGCGTTTACGACCTTTCGTCCTGCGACTTCCTCCGGCTGTTCAGGGGATGAGTGTGGGAGGGCTTGGGGTGGCGGGTGGGCGATGATTTATTTATCTATTCATTTATCTATTCTCTTTCTCTCTCTCTCTCTCTCTCTCTCTCTTTCTCTCTCTTTTATGATCATCCGGCGGCCCATTTTGGGCAACCTAGTCGTTATTTGACCCAAGAGAAAACTCTTGGCCTGGTCTGTCTGTCTGCCTGATCGTCTTTCTATGACCGAAGTGGCCATGGAGGGCCAATGAACGTGATAGGCCACTTCTGTCGTTCAATTACAGGCAACGGGTACGTAACACCAGTAGTATACTCCTGGGAGCAGTTTCAACAAATACTGGTAATTATTTTGTATCCGATTACACTATGACTGAAGTAATAATATCCTGTAACCAAAGTAGTAGCTCTTTAACTCAGTTCCTTCATTGATTTCATTACATTAAATTCCATAAGAGAACTTTCTTTGATGTTTTGGATGGTCACAGATAGCATATACCATAAAAAGATTCCCTCCTGGGTAAAAGATATCCATATGAGCCTATGAAAATTGAACTCGAGTTAAAAATATTTAAAATATGTCCGGAAGTTCACTTCCCATCACTAAAGGACGAATCTGACGTTGCGACCGCTTAGCTTCGGCGAGTTCGGTGAGTTCGGTGAGTTCGGCGAGTTCATTGCGATGTTGGGGTGTGGCCGCTTGGCCGATAAGGTGTGGTGAAAGTGTGGCTAAAGACGTGAGGGTCAGAGGGTGTGGAGAGAGGACTGGTCGAGCCAAAAAAGGTCGTTTCCTGGGGTGGTACGACCCAGGGATGGTGAGGCGAGAGTGGGTGACCACAAAGACTATGGTGTAGGTGTGGTTTGTGTATGGTGATAGGAATCAAGGAAGGATTGTACTGCCTCGTGAAATGATGATACTGTAGATTCGAGGTGTTGAGAAATAGTTTGGTGAAAATAAGGTGATATTATGATAGCGAAATTTTTGTAATGTGATGATAGTGTGATGAAGGTGGTAGTATGTGTGTGTGTGTGTGTGTGTGTGTGTGTGTGTGTGTGTGTGTGTGTGTGTGTGTGTGTGTGTGTGTGTGTGTGTGTGTGTGTGTGCGCGCATAAGTTGTGTTGTGGTTGACAGCTCTATGGAACAAAGGATACCAGGTTAGATATATTATTGTAGAAGCTCACAACTAAGCGATATATCAATGAACAATTAATTATTAATTTTGTAAATTAAAATACATCAACGTAATATCTGTTTTTCTTATCGGAAACTGATAACAAAATAACTTGCTAAAAACTGTCTTCTTGACAAGTACAGTAGCACTTTAAATAAAAGAACAATTATAATTACATTTGCAAGGGTGGGGATATCCGGAGGACTAATCTACCGCTTGATTAGTAAATGCATACCTCATAGGGGGTAAGGTTTGGTTAGGTTTAGTTAGGTTAGGTTTGGTTAGGTAAGGTAAGGTCATGTTAGGTTAGGAGATAAGGTTTGGTTAGGTTAGGTTTGGTTAGGTAAGGTAAGGTCATGTTAGGTTTGGTTAGGTTAGGTTTGGTTAGGTAAGGTAAGATCATGTTAGGTTTGGTTAGGTTTGGCTATGTTAGGTTACATGAGGTTTAGTTTCGTTAGGTAAGGTCAGGTCAGGTTAGGTTTGGTTAGGTTTGGTTGAATTAGGTTGCATAAGGTTTGGTTTGGTTAGGTAAGGTCAGGTTAGGTTAGGTCAAGTTTCACAGAGTAAGGTTTATCCTTGCGTATTTTTTCTTTTTAATTCAAATTTCATCCCTAATTTGTGTTTCCCCATCCAAAATTCCCGCTTTCTCATTGTCTCCTCATTATTGTAATGGGTGATGGGGTAAGAAATATATATATATATATATATATATATATATATATATATATATATATATATATATGTATATATATATATATATATGTATATATATATATATATATATAATATATATATAAAATAAATGTTTTCCGCCAAATTTGAGGGTCAGACTTGAATGAAACAAAAAAGAAATAAAGAAAGAAACAAACAAATAAATCTAAGAATAATATCTACGCCTTATGGAAAAATGCCTTAGTTGTGAACTTCTAAAAATCTACCAAGTTAGGTTCCGTGGCAGCATGGAACCCGTCCTAGGCGCTTTGTAATCGGGTTCTCCTCAAAGATATCTCTGGAACGCTTGCCAGCCTGCATGCATAGTTGCCTGAACAAAGAAACTATGCACTGGCCAAGAGTTCTCTTGTAGCAGGATGGTGGTAGGGTGATGGTAGGGTGATGGTAGGGTGAAGGTAGGGTGGTGCAGTGATAGAGTGGTATGGTGGTAGGGTCATAGGGTGATAGGGTGGTGAGGTGGCATGGTGGTAGGGTCATAGAGTGATAAGTTGGTATTAGGGTAATTGTGTTAGGGTGATAGTGTGGTATGAGGGTAATTGTGTTAGGGTGAAACGATGGTAGTAGGGTAGTGTTGGTAGGGTGGTAGAATGGTAATAGGGTGACAACGATAGAGTGGTAGGGTGGTATAATGGTAGGGCGATACAGTTGATCCAGGATGGTAGTGACAGGGTAACAGTGACGGTGGTAGGATAGTACAATGGTATGGTGACATGACGGTGCCAGGATACTGTTGGTAGGGAGGTGGTAGGGATGTGGAAGAGATGTGGAGCTCAGCTGGGGCGACCATGGCAAGTGGATTTGGCGAGATCCCATTTTCCGTATCGGACACGATCGTGATTGATGTCGACGTCTGAGGACAAGATATCGCTGTAGAAGTTCCGAACGGACAGTCATGTTTCCCTTTCAGGGACGTGGATAGGAGACGTGTCAGTTGATGGCCGTTGTACGAGGGAGTGAAGGAGTGAGGGGGTGAGGGAGTGAGGGAGTGAAGGAGTGAGTGAGTGAGTGAGGGAGTGAGGGAGTGAGGGAGTGAAGGAGTGAGGGAGTGAGTTGTCATGTTTTCTCTCCGGGACGTGGGGAGTGGGGACATGTGCTAGTTGACGGTCGTTGTGCGAGGGAGTGAGGGAGTGAAGGAGTGAGATAGTGAGAGTGAGAG
>NC_134803.1:49722988-49727988 GCF_046742065.1 Oratosquilla oratoria | reverse complement strand
TTTGGTTGAGTGCTTAGGTAGGTAGGTATGTAAGTAGGTAAGTAGGCAGGCAGGTAGGTACGTAAGTAGGTAGTCTGGTAAGTGGGCAGGCAGGTAGGTTAGGTTAGGTTAGATTAGGTTAGGTGGTTGGTTTATATTAGACTAGGCTAGGTAGGTATGTAGGTAGGTTAAGCTAGGTTGGTTGGTTAGGTAAGTAGGTAGGTAGATCTCTTAGGTTAGGTAAGGTAAGGTTAGGTTAGGTTAGGATAGGTTAGGTTGGATGGTTAGGTAGGTAGGTCTGTTAGGTTAGGTAAGATTAGGCAGGTAGGTTAGATTAGGTTAGGTTAGGTTAGGTTAGGTTAGGTTAGGCTAGGTTGGGTTGGGTGGTTAGGTAGTTAGGTAAGATTAGGCAGGTACGTTAGGTTAGGTTGGGTGGTTAGGTAGGAAGGTAAGTAGGTAGATAGGTAGGTCTGTTAGGTTACGTTAAGTTAGGTAGGCAGGTAGATAGGTAGGTAGGTAGGTAGGTAGGTAGGTAAGTTAGTCTAGGTTGGATGGTTAGGTAAGTAGGTAGGGATCCTGCCTCCACGGTCAATCTACGTTTTGTCCCACTAATTCCCATGAATGATGACGTAAGTCACGATAGACCAATTCCATTACCACCAGAGCAGAGAACGAGCGAGGGAGCGAGCGAACGAGGGAGGGAGTGTCTGAAGCGGTTTCTCTGCGAAAACCACAGCGTCTTCAGGTTCCATTCGACAGAAACCTTCGTCACACAAGCGGGTCCAGAAACCACCCTTTGACATAATTGTTTGTTTGGATCCTTTTTTTTTTTTTTTTTTTTTTTTTTTTTTTTTTTTTTTTTTTTTTTTTTTTTTTTTTTTTTTTTTTTTTTTTTGTGTGTGTGTGTGTGTGTGTGTGTGTGTGTGTGTGTGTGTGTGTGTGTGTGTGTGTGTGTGTGTGTGTGTGTGTGTGTGTGTGTGTGTGTGTGTGTGACACTCTCGTAAGTACACATTTATTCATATACGCATACACGATGCATACACACTAGTTAGAAGATGCATTGGTATAAAGAATCAAATCTACGATTACATTTCGATAACGGTTCAGCTATTAGTGACACGAGAAATATTTCTTATTTAAACGTAGAAATCCATCCAGAACACATGTCTTGTTCGTAATGGAATCGTTGACAGAGTTTTTCTTTTCTATTTTGTTTCGTTTCGTAAAACTGTCGCAACGGACCACACAATGAGCCAAATATGCGAACGGAAGAGGAGGAGGAGGAGGAGGAGGACGAGGAGGAAGAGGAGGAGGAGGAGGATGGGGAGGAGGAAGAAGAGGAGGTGGAGGAGGTGGAGGAGGAAGAGGACCAGTAATCGTGATCATCATCATCATCATCATCACTATCATTATCACCGTCATCATCATTATCAATATCCGTTATCATCATCATCATCATCATCACTATCATTATTACCGTCATCATCATTATCAATATCCGTTATCATCATCATCATCATCATCAACATCATCATCATCACTATCATTATTACCTTCATCATCATTATCAATATCCGTTATCATCATCATCATCATCATCATCATCATCATCATTATCATCATCTCATCATCTCGTGACCGTCTGCCCGTTTCAAATCTTTTTCATTTTCAGAGTTCATCAGCTCTTGCCTGATTGCGCAGAAGCCAGACCACAGTTATTTCCTGATTGATTCGTGATTTTTAATCTATCTCTCTATCACACACACGCACACACACACACACACACACACACACACACACACACACACACACACACACACACACACACACACACACACACACACACACACACACACACTCACACACGCACACATACACACACCTTTGATCCAAGGTCATATATGAACCATCTAAGCCTTTGTTCGTACAATGGATTCATCCAAGTAAAGAAAATTACATTAACTAAAGAGGTTATCACATTGGTCTAATTTTCCACCAACCTCCGACTAATCGGCGGTACCGCCTACCTCCAGAACTTTTCCCACCGTAAAATCACTATGGCCTATCATTTTGTTTTCTCAACAAAAATACGTAGATATTTGATATATTGGAAGAAAATTAGTTTCCCTCCAGCAAATCAGATTTCTTCCCGAAAGTTGCGGTCTATAAATTTATTCCAACAGTCGAGGGAAAAATAGCTCAGTGTGATAGCGTCTTAACAGCGCCCCAACGATGAGACTGAATTGTTATAACTAAAGTCATCATTGACAGACAACTGCGAATATCACAAGAGCTTTGTCACATAAAAAGTTGTTTTATTGTGAATATCTCACAAATACATTATTTCTTTCGAGAAAAAAAAAATCACGAAAGGTCAAATCTGACCCGTACAGAAGTTTCTTGTTCAGACACGGAATTAATTATTTTGTTTTGACATTGATTTTGACTGAGATATTCTGACAAAAAAATTATATTCTCATCCACAGGCATGCATGTACGTACGGGCGCCCAATCTTACACGCACTCACAAGTTATGACGCACATGTAACGCACATACACACACAACCACACACACACACACAAACACGCACACATACACACACGTAGACAAAATTACTATTGCGGACAGACTCTCTAAGAAAAAAAAAAAAAATACTAACCCAAATCCCATCTTCTAATCTGTTCTCCTCCTCTTCCTCCTTTTATCACTCGCTCGACAGATATTCCCCATCTTTATCCTTTCCCTCTCCGTAACGTCTGTTTTCCTGTCTATTTACTGTACCTCTCCTTTCCTTCCCTCCTCTTTCTCCCTTATACACACCCACCCACCCACCTACCCACGCACACACACAAGTATAATGACATAATATTGTTGATATATAGTATACCTCCGCATTCAATTAAATCCTTCTTCAGCCAGCAACTACCTCTGTCGTTGCGACTGCTGTGCACACACAGACACAGACACAGACACACACGTACACAGACACACACACATACACACACACACGCACACACACACACACGAACACACACACACACGAACACACATACACACGAACACACTCGGTGGCGGGGTTGGTAGAGGCTCCGATTGTCACTACGGCGGTCCGGGTTCGAATCCTGCCCCAGGGCTGAAATAATTTCAGTATCGCTGCGCTTCGAGTCGTTACTCCAACTCTCGTGGGCGGGGAGTTGGGTGTGTGTGCGCGTGTAAGGTCACAGCATTACCCATAGATCGGTCATACGAGCTCTGAGCTCTCTTCTGGGAGGGAAATAGCTGTCGATCACGAGTCCAACACGTGATTTAAAGACCATGGTGAATACACTGGAATAAACTGGACCAAAAAATAGTGTGTGCAAAAACCATACACGAATATAAGAGCAAACTAGACACTGCGAGATACAAAGACGGGACACTACGAGCATAGCTCCCCTTCCCGTAAGATACTAGGTAAATACACACACACACACACACACACACACACACACACACACACACACACACACACACACACACACACACACACCTGTTATCCGCAGGGAAACCTGAACAGATGCAAGAGGAATGATGGAAAATAACCACAGCGGGAAGATTAAAGTCATAAGACAAATATCCACGTCATTCCGAGCGCACATCAATTTGAGGGAGCTACCTCCACGCCCCGTGATGTGTCGCCTCTTTCTTGTGGACTTCGTGAGGACTTCGTGAGGACTCTCGGGTGCGAAGAAGAACGGAAACCCCGGACACATCTAACCACGGTCCATCGCTGTTGGCACGTAGGTCCGCGTACAAGACTAAGATGGATCGAGATGGCAGTGGCCATTGCATCCAACCAGGAGAACCAATCACAGGTAAAAGTCTCAACATAGACACATACACACACAGGCAGAAGAAATACAAGAGGACACGAGAAGAAACTTAAGAAGGATAGTTACAGAAGAGATTTGAAAAAGAATAAATTCCCACACAGAGTAATACAGGGTGGGGCAAATCAAATGCCCGAGTTTTGAAAGGCGCGGGAAACGGCTGTGGTGGTGATGGTAAGATGTGTGTGGTCTCATTGTGACCACCAAACCCCGCCGTTTACAGTAGCCAGGAAATGTTGAACCGCATCCCCGAACCGTCAACTTTTTTCAGCAGTGACAAGGCCCACTTCGACCTTTCTGGAAGCGTGAATAAGCAAAATTGTCGCTATTGGGCTGAAGACAACCCAAGAGAACTTCACCAGAGACCGCTCTATTCCCCTAAAGTTACTGTTTAGTGTGTAGTTTCCAAATTTGGGGTAATTGGGCCTTATTTCTTTGAGGAGGATGAAAGATCTGTCACCGTCAACTCTCAACGTTATCTTGCGATGTTGGAAGACTTTTTTGAACCGAAATTTGAAAAATTAAGTGAGGAAATAAATCTGGGAGACATCTGGTTCCAACAAGATGGAGCAACAGCCCACACTGCTCAAGTTGCAATGGTTAAATTGCTACAGATGTTCCCGGCACGCCTCGTCTCTCGGAGGGGTGATGTCGAGTGGCCCCCACGCTCACCTGATTTGAGCATTTGCGACTTCTTCCGGTTGGGATATCTGAAGGAGACAGTGTTCAGAAGTCGGCCACACAATTTGGAAGAATTGAAGATGCGAATTCGGGAGAAAATCGCTGCAATACCCCTTGAAATGTGCCGAAGAGCAACCGAAAACTTCAGACATCGCCTTCAACAGTACATCGCTACAGATGCCATCTTCAAAAAGTGATCACACAAACGGTATTGTATACTGATTTGAATAAAAAAAATAATTCTGCAAGTATTGTTTTACTTTTCCTAATAGCCTTTCAAAACTCGGACATTTGATTTGCCCCACCCTGTAGATATCTGGAACAAAGTGAGTGAAGAAACAGTGAGTGCTACTACATGACTTTAAGAACAAACTGGATGCGGAAAGATACAATAGCGGGTCACTACGAGCATAGCTCTCTTCCCGCAAAATGCAACTAGGTAAATACACACACACACACACACAAACACA
>NC_134803.1:49712988-49720488 GCF_046742065.1 Oratosquilla oratoria | reverse complement strand
TATGACTGCGTGTGTTAGACCTTGGTTATGTCCGGCCTATGTCGTCTGTTGCGTTACCTAACGTACGAAGAAAGACGAAGTCAAGAGGGTTTCTGAGTGGGAGTTCGCCACGGAGAACCATCGAAGTCAGAGACATTCTTCGGGCGACGGTGTGGGAACGGTGGCAATTTGCCTACGGAGCTGCGGCGGTGGAGGCCGGGCGTTCGCGGCGGATGTGGTGTCTGCTGTGGCAGATGCGGTGGACTACGGTACTGGACGCTGAGGGCGGTGGGATCGTCATAAGAGTCTCCCAGAAGGGGGCGGTCCGCGACGGAATCCGTTCCCACGCCTCGGTTGTCGTTAAGAAGGACAGCTTCCGCCCTCTGCACCTGCTCTCACCTACCATCCCTCTCTTTCTCTCTCTCTCTCTCTCTCTCTCTCTCTATCGCTTTATTCAATCCTTAAGTGTCACCGTTCCATCTTGCTTTTTATTCTCGCCCCCTCTCTTCTTCCTCCAGATATAATTTTCATCTCTTTCACATCAATTCTCTTTCACTATTCTCCTCTCTAACCTAATTCCCTTCCCAAGCCTGAGCCAATCTCCATCCTTTCTCACTTTTATAGTTTCTATATTCTTTCCTATACATTTCTTCTCCAATCCTCTTCCATTTCTCCCGCTCCTCCTTCTCTTTCTCCTCACCCTCCACAAATTCGAGTCTCGTCTTTCTTGAGGTTCTTACGTAGTTGAGCTCCCTTACGAAACTAACCTCTCGAATTTTCAACACCACAGTCCCCTCACCCCCTAACTTGTCACCCAATCTTCCCCCACTCCCCCCATCGCCCGTTGTTGACCCCCTGCCCCCACCTTCCTCCTGCTGACCTCCACCCCCCCGTCCCCTGTCCCCCCCCCGCCCCTCTTTCTGTTGGTCGGTGACTTCGACCCCAAAGTGACTCCTGCTGACTCTCATTAGCATAACTCATGACCTCTGATACATCCTTATTACCATAACTTGGTTCGTCACTTCCTGCTGTGACCTCGCGGGTTAAACACAGCCGACCCCTCCTATCCTCCCGTCCCCTCCCCTCTCCCCTCCCCTCCCCTTTTCCCTCCCCCCAACACCCCCGGCCCATTCTTGCTCTCATTTCGCGGTCTTTCAAGAAAGTCTCTCCCGGTTCCTCCCTAATCACTCTCATTGTTTCCTCCCTATCGACCTAACCTCATCTAATTCCCTGACTACTGACCCAAGATGAAAGACACATGATTTCTATTGACCTCCCGCCCCCAACTTCCCCCTCAACTCAATGTCATCGTCTGGCGTTCCATCAATCAATCAATAATCCATTTTGAGTCCACTGCTGAACAAAGACCTCTTTCGTGTTATTCCATGACTCTCCCACATCACTCCTGCAAACTTCTCTGTTTCATCTTTCCACCTTCTGTCTGGTCTCCCTCTTGCACGCTTCCCATCTCGCGGCGTCCACTCAGTAACACACTTGCTACATCTCTAATCATTCGTTCGCGCTAATCTACCTGCCAAAATCCACTCACTCTCTTTTACCACCTCCACAATATCTATCACTCCAGTCTTCTCCCTCACTCAACTTGCTCTCATTCTGTTTTTCAGCGTCTAGCGATAGCCATAATAAAACCATTAACTTGTATCATCACTTCCTCTACGGCCTCTCCTCTCCCACTCTCTCCTCGAGACTTCTTTGACCATGTCCTCTTCCCTTCAGTCTTCCCTTTCTCACTCTCCTCCTTCATTCTTAACGACCTCCTCTCCCTCCCCACCTCCACTCTTAAGTAGAATCATTTGATACTTTCTACACCGCCATAGTCCCCCTATTGTACTTTTAGAAATGGAATCGCCCATCAATACCCCCCTCTCTTAAATCCTCATCCCAATCTCGACCCTAATTCTGATCCCACCCTTAACCCCTAATTCCCTTGCTCACCGCCCGCATATTATGTCGTCCGTGAGTGGTCCTCTGCGGGTTAAAAAAAAAAAAAAAAAAAAAAAAAAAAAAAAAAAAAAAAAAAAAAAAAAAAAAAAAAAAAAAAAAAAAAAAAAAAAAAAAAAAACTCTGTACAAAAGAGTATTAAACGTTATTATGCTTATTGCCCACTTTCATTTAATTCTAAAGAGCTTACAACATATCACCACTCAACTGAGATTATAACGCAACATTACTGCGCATTTATTACAATGAATACATTTATTAAACTATTGTGTATTGATAACTTTAGAAACTAAAAACACGTCCTATATCCACTTGGTATTGACAGGCTTTAATTAGTCTAATTTAAAAGCTTTCCTTTCCTCTAAGGCTCATTTTCTTTTTCTAAATTAGACCGCCACCCACGTCGAGGATCCTCGATGTGGAGAACGCGCTACGTTGCCGAAGGAATCGGAAATGGCTCTCGATGTTCTTCATGAGTGGAGTCTTCAGCAGAACCTTCCGTCAGTGGTATCATCGTCCCCGGGAAGAAGGCCGATTGGTAGGTTCTCCTTCTTTGCCTTCTCTTCCAGGATCAGGCTGTCCTTCCTCAGGGTTAGTCTGTTCTTCTCCTTCTCTTCCAGAACCAGGTTGTCCTTCTCCTTCTCCTCTAAGGTCAGGCTGTCCTTCTACAGGACCAGGCAGTCTCTCTTCTCCTCAAGGATCAGACTGTCCTTCAGGATCTGTCTGTCCTTCTCCTTCTCCTCCTGAATCAGGTTATCCTTCTCCTCCTCCTTTAAGATCAGGCTATCCTTCTTATAAAGGATCAGGTTGTCCTTCTTCTACTCCTACAGGGCCAAGTTGTCCTTTTCCTTCAGGATCAGCCTGTCCTTCTTCAGGATCAGTCTATCCTTCTTCTCCAGAATCAGGATGTCCTTCTCCTCCTCTAAGGTCAGTCTGTCCTTCTCCCACAAGATCAGGCTGTCCTTCTTCTTCTTCTCTTCCAGGATCAGGTTGCCCTTCTCCTTATCCTTCAAAACCAGGCTGTCCTTCTCCTCCTTCTCCAGGATCAAGATGTCCTTCTTTTCCTTCTCCAGGATCAGGTTGTCCTTCTTCTTCTCCTCTAGGATCCTACTCTTCTTTTCCAGGATCAAGCTGTCTTTCTTCTTCTCTTCTAAGATCAGGCTGTCCTCCTACAGGATCAGCCTGCCCTTCTTCTTCTCCAGGATCAGGCTATCTTTCTTCTTCTCCTCCTCCTCTTCTTCTTCTCCTCCTCCTCTTCCTCTCGGACCCTCGCAGCACCGCGCGACGTCATCGGCACCACAGCCATCATTAGAATCGACGCGGCTAATCTAACAGATTTCGATTCCATTATCGGGTTCCCTGTCATCATCATCATCATCATCTCCATCATAATCACCTCCATCATGCCTTGATGCATTTTCTATTCTATACCTCACCGTCCTCTCCTCCCTCCTCCTCCTCCTCCTCCTCCTCCTCCTTTCCTCTCTTCCCGTCCTATTTCCTCGACTCCCATCGTACCTTTTCCGTGACCGACTACTGATATTGGTTTCTGTCTTTTACTTTCCTTTCGTTCTCTTCTCTTCCTCCCTACTTCTTCTTCGTGATATCTTGTCTCCTTGCTCTTCCTCTTCCTCGCCTCTCTTCGTCCCTCTCCTTTCTGTCTCTCTTACTCCACATCTGAGACTCTTATTCCACATTTTGTGACTCCACCAATACCTTCTCTGTTCTCCACTCTCATCCTTCTCCTACTGCCTTTCCTCCACCTATCTCTCTCTCTCTCTCTCTCTCTCTCTCTCTCTCTCTCTCTCTCTCTCTCTCTCTCTCTCTTTTTTCTTCTTCTTCTTCTTCTTCTTTTTTTCTTCTTCCTCCTCATCTTCTTCCTCCTCATCTTCTTCCTCCTCATCTTCCTCCTCCTTATCTTCCTCCTCCTCATCTTCCTCCTCCTCCTCTTCCTCCTCCCCCTTCTTCCTCTAAATTATTTCGGCTTATACATTACTTTGATGATTTCATTTGCCTAAGCCTTCTATCTGACAGGCTCCAATCGCCCCCCGTTTTGCTTTCACCTCAATTTGTCCAGCTTCGGAGTTTCTAAAACCATTTATAACTTCGTTGGTTTTATCCGATTTTACACATTCGCCCTCTGCACGCGCTGATTGAGCAAAAATCTGTAAATCTGAAGGAGGAGGTTGATATGAATAGAGATTGACAATTTCCCCCCATTTCTCCAGCTCCTTCTATCACACACTAAGCCTAATTCATCTTCTTCCTATTATTTCCTCTTCACCTTCCTCTCCTCCTCCTCCTCCTCCTCCTCCTCCTCTTCTTCTTCGTACACCCTCTTTCTCCTCCTTCTAACATTTCCCCTTCCCTTTCTCCTCCTCCTCATTCATCCTCTTTCTCCTCTTCCTAACATTCCTTCTTCCCCTTCTCCTCCTCCTCCTCCTCATTCATCCTCTTTCTCCTCTTACTAATATTCCTTCTTCCCCTTCCTTTCCTCCTCCTCCTCATACATCCTCCTTCTCCTCTTCCTAACATTTCCCCTTAAGAACATAAGAATGAAGGAGACTGCAAGAGACCATGAGGCCTACACCAGGGAGTTTCATATCCATTACCACCTGTCATCCCCATCCATAAAGTTGTCTAACCGTTTCTTAAAACAACTGATAGTTTCAGCGCTCACTACATGGTTACTAATTCTATTCCATTCGTTGACCACCCTATTAGTAAACCAATTCTTGCCTATTTCCTTCTTAAAAATAAAATTGTCCAGTTTCAACCCATTACTGCGATTCCTGCCCTTCCCCTTCTCCTCCTCCTCCTCCTTCATCCTCTTTCTCCTCTTCCTAACATTTCCTCTTCCCCTTCTCCTCCTCCTCCTCACTCATCCTCTTTCTCCTCTTCCTAACATTTCCTCTTCCCCTTCTCCTCCTCCTCCTCATTCATCCTCTTTCTCCTCTTACTAATATTCCCTCTTCCTCTTCCTCTTCCTTTCATCCTCCTCATATATCCTCTTTCTCTTTTTCTTAACATTCCCTCTTCCCTTTCCTCACCTCCTCCTCCTCCCCATTCGCCCTCTTCCTCCTCTCCCTAATATTCCTTCTTCCCTTTCCTTTCTTCTTCCTTCTCTTCCTAACATCCCCTCTTCCTCTTCCTCTCCTCATTCTCCTGGCTGTCCTCCTTTTCCCCGTCTTCCTCATATGCCTACTCCTACTCACAATCCTCACCCTATTCCTTCATCCCTCCTCCTCCTCCTCTTACTCCTCCAAGCATGACGCACGACGGCGCCTCAATGACAGGGATCCAGGGACGAGCCGCCCCTCGCTCACCTCCTCAGGGACACGGCGTCATGAGACGACGCGACCTGAGACGGACGGACGGACGGACGTGGGAAGGACGGACGGAGGAAGGAGGGACGTGGGAAGGAGGGAGGAGAGGACAGTGATGAGGAGGCGGAGCAAAAAGGGGGCGGGACAGGACCGAAGTTTATTCCTCCCCCTTTTCCTACTGTCACTAAACTCACAACTACTACTACTACTGCTATTGCTGCTGCTGCTGCTGCTGCTACTACTACTGCTGCTTCTACTATTACTACCATTGCTCTTACCACAACTGAACTACAATTACTACTAATACTACTACTACTACTACTGCTGCTGCTGCTACTACTACTTACAACTACTTTCTATTACTACTACTACTACTTACAACTACTACTTTCTACTACTACTTATTACTACTACCACGATATCACCACCACCATCACCGCTATTCCTAATGTCGCTGCTTCTGCTTTGGTCTGTTATTAGACAAAGAAGAACGACGACACCGATTCCTCCCGGTCACGATGGCAGACCCCTCCTCCGCGGTAATCGACGCTTAGAGCTTTAGTTGTCACTCCTCATCGTGACCTTAGTTCCCTCGTCGAGTTACCCTGCGAAGACACACTCGAGGAGGAGAAGGAGGAGGAGGAGGAAGAGGAGGAGGAAGAGGAGGAGGAGGAGGAGGAGGAGGAGGAGGAGAAGGAGGAGGAGGAGGAGGAAGAGGAGGAGGAGAGAGTAGAATGGTCAGAGTCCGAGCTCGAGACGCGAAGAAACGTCATTCTTCGATACCACTCGATCCGACCTCACTCTTCCTTTCTCTCTCCTCATCTCAAGGACGACTCCTGGGTTGAGGCGTCATGCAGCATTACTTCAACAAAATACGAAACAGTGCCTCAACATTAATGACTAATGATGTGGGCAAATTGTGATTTAATGCCAAATAAAACCCAGATTTTTTTTTTTTTTTTTTTTTTTTGTAATAAAACCTAAGTAGGAGTTCGTATTTTTAAGTTTATTATGCCATCGATGTTCACGGTATTCTTACAAATCTTTCATCTCTTCGCTAGGAAAGACTTCCGTCTCTTCATTACCAATAATGCACACATCCAAAAAAGAACTCGACCTTTTCCTTCGGAACAACTTTTTTCAGATCACATGAGAATTCTTCATGTGGGTTATCTTAGGGTGACAATTCTTCATATGGTCCATCCTGGGTTCACGATTCTTCGGTTGTATAAGCTGATAACAATAGGAATAACCCTCATTCAACCTAACCTAACCTAATCTTTATTCCACTGTTGATATTCGGCGTACTGGGGTGACAATTCTTCAGGTGGGATCTCATGAGGTGACGATTCTTCATGTGGGCGTTCTTGGTGTGACAATTCTTCAAGTGACCTCTTTCAACTTCGTCCACACCTTGGCCACCTCGTCCGCATATGTATGTAAATGGCAGCTGCCGACAAGTCTATCAAAATAAACACTATGTGAGGACGAAGAGCCTTTATTAGTTCGACGTTCTCCTTGATGAAACTTAACAAGTGAAACGTCGTACTAATATAGACTCTCCGTTCTCACGCTGTCTTTCGTCCTCTTCATATCTCCACTAATTTCTTTCCCGCATGAGGTATTGATCACCTCTTCCATGCAGTCAATAATTTAAGTAGTTTATTCAGAGCCACGCAGAATTCTGTTATAACTAGATTGCAGAGCTGGGCGCGTTACCGTCAATGCGTTACTGTCAATCCGTAACCGATTTTAGTTTCCTTTAGAATGATTTTGATGGAAAAAACATGAAATGGAGAAGCATTTACTTCTTACGAATATTCTCAATAAAATAATTCATAAACTCCAACATTAATATTCCCTATTCTAAAATATGAAATAACCAGAGCTGGGCACTTGCGTTACTGCGTTAGTAACACACTACCTGTCCGGCGATAACGCGCCCAGCTCAGCTAGATTCTAATATCTATTCAAATACTCGTCACTTTTAGCCTCTTACTATCCCTCTCCTTAAATCTCTCTCTGCATACCACCTCTATGGTTTTACCTATTGGACACGATGTTGTCCTTAAGGATAGAAACGCTGGTTATTACTAAAAATTATAAAAAAAAATTCTTCGAAGGATTAGCTTCTCGAGAAATGTTCATTTCTCCACACGCGTGTACCGCTGTGGAGCGTTGGTTTGGTCTCTCTGAGTTCACCTATTAACATAAACTCATCACTTTTATTTCA
>NC_134803.1:49705488-49710488 GCF_046742065.1 Oratosquilla oratoria | reverse complement strand
TTCAACCTTTCTTCCCTTCTCATCATTTCGAGGATGAGAGATCGTCCTTACCCTCGTCTCACTGCTAGAATTAAAAGAAAACAGAGAGGCACAGCTCGTCCACGACCGCTGAAACTAGTTTACATTCATTGTTTGAGCAACGCTGAGGGTATGTTGGTCTTTGACCATTAGTGTCCCTTATAGCCATCTGCCTTCCTCCTCCTCCTCTTCCTCCTCCTCTACGTCCTTCTCCTCCTCCTCCTCCTCTTCCTACTCCTCTACGTCCTTCTCCTTTTCCTCCTTCTCTACGTCCTTCTTCTCCTCCTCTACGTCATTCTCCTTTTCCTCCTTCTCTACGTCCTTCTTCTCCTCCTCTTCCTCCTCCTCTACGTCCTCCTCCTCCTCCTCCTCCTAATTTCCCTCTTCATATTCCTCCTCTTTTTCCTTCCTGTCTTCCTTAGTTTTCCCTCCTCCTCCTCCCCATATTTTTCATATTAATATTATTCCTCCTTTTTTTTCTTTATGTCAACCTTCTTTTCATTCTCTTCCTCCTCCTCCTATTTTTCCTCTGCACATTACTCCTCCTTTCCCACCCTGTCGTCTTTCTTCGCACTTTTCTCTTCCTCCTCCTCCTCCTTCCTCCTCCTCCTCCTCCTCCTCTTCTTCCTCTTCCTTCTCCTGTTCCTGCTCATTACCCTAGGTCGAAGTACCAAATGGGTCCGCCCCTGCAAAGTATACTGATCCTTCTCCCTTTCTGTCCTATCCTGTTCCTTGCTTGCTTTGCTTGCTTGCTTTGCTTGCTTTGCTTGCATGCATGAATGCAAGACTGGGGCGACCCAAGCCATTAGTTTGGTGGTAATCTTCTTTCCCACGCAAGCTTCTTTCGTACCTTAACAGGCAGACAAATTGTAAACACAGATTTGCTTGTGCTTTCATGTGTATGCATGCAGGTTACAAACACACACACACACACACACACACACACACACACACACACACACACACACACACACACACACACACACACACACACACACACAAAACTCGTGGCGCGGTTGGTAGATTTTCCGGCTGCCACTACGGCGGTCCGGGTTTGAATCCCGCACAGGGCTGAAAAAAATTCAGTATCGCTGCGGTGCGAGTCGTTATTCCAACTTTCTAGGGCGGGGAGTTGGGTGTGTGTGTGCGTGTAAGGTCACAGCATTACCCATGGATCGGTTATATATGAACTCTGAGCTCTCTTTCGAGAAGGAAATAGCTGACGATCACGAGTCCACCACGTGATCTAAGACCATGGTGAATCACGCTTGCGGGTCTAGTAGATCACAGAGTCGGTATAGAATCCAAAACCTATGTAAATCACGAACTCGCACACATGAACAAAAACATACACATATACGGGCATAAATGAGAAGAAAAAACCCTTACAGAGATTTACGTATGTTTGCTGACACCCCCAAAGTCTCATAATTAGTATAGATGAATGCACGAGCAATTAGGCGTTTAAAACGAGTCATGCATCAACAACAACCCTGTTTGTTCTTCTGTCACTGCCTCACAACAAAGGAGAAGTTTCGAGGCTACAATCGCTTTGTGAATATCCTAATGTAATTACAGTCGCAGTGCTCAGTCGGTAGATCCATCGAATGAAGCGTTTATGATGACACATGTACACACACACACGCACACACACACACACACACACACACATGTATACATACATACATACATATATATACACACACACGAGCGTAGCTCCCCTTCCCGTAAGATACAGTTAGGTAAACACACACACACACACACACACACACACACACACACACACACACACACACACACACACACACACACACACACACACGCACATACACACATACATAAACACACACATTCAATGGATCTAAAATTTCATTATTCAGTACCCAAATATATTGTTTTGAAGGGCAAAAGTGTTTTATTCATTGTTCAAATTTTTAATTTGATTTACGGCCATTTTAGCTTACGTGCTGAGAAACTGAATTAAGGAAAAAAAATCACAGACATCAATTGCCCTTAAAGTTGTGCATATTAGTATTCCATTCAATATAATACTTTCCTACAAATTACATTCTTTCTCAGTCTGAATCTGAACAGGAGTATCCTGGTCTTGCATTTGCCTAGTTGTGGGTTCGAATCCCGCACTCCTCTCCTATTCCCAGCAGTAGTTATTACCTGTCCCAACAGTCCCTAAAGCGCAAATTAGGGCAAAGGTGGCGGCATCGCCACAGATGCTCAGCGCCTCCCGGTGTATGCTCTTCACGTCCATTTCCCCTGGGAGACACCTACCTTCCGTGTGGAAATCATTTGTCTAAACAAAACAAAATAAAACACAATAAAACAACACGCACGGATACGTCCACAAACGTGAATTATAGTTCTGGCAGTTTGTTTGTTTAGCTAAACTCCCTGAAAGCTGACTCTCCAACTTTGATTCAGATTTATGTCCTCTGAAGGGCGGTTTTGGCCATTTTTTGTGTTTCTCTAGCGTCTGTGTCGAACCCACGCCTTGGCTACATTTTCTTTTACTTTTGGCTTTCCTTTTGGCTTTTTCCAGCCAACTTTAGTCATCCAAAAAATGTATTTTCTCCCTGTCACTGGGTCAAGTCTATTTGAATTATAATATTGTCTTTGTCTTCTTATTCAGTGTTTATTCTTCTTGGTACTTGATTTTAGTCCCGGGGCATAAACCTCCCCATTCTTGGTTAAGTTGTAAGTGACAAAACCTGAACAACACAGCTGGTTAAAGAAATATTCATAATACACAATAAAACACAAATCCATCAATCCACAAGCGTATATGAAAAGCACAAAGGCAAAAGTTTATTGAGCGAATATGTACCTACAAAGTTATATTTATATATATATATGTGTGTGTGTGTGTACTGGCGTTTCCAAATATACTTTAACCTACACATGAAATATGAATAAAGGCACAAATATCTAAAAAAAAATGTTACACACAAACAACCCTGTTTGTTCTTCAATCTCTGCCTATCATCAAAGGCAGCTTTTCAAAGTAGCGGCTTTGTGCATTGTCCAATCGTAATTGTCACATCCGCTGGTAAGTGAAATTCGTTACAAGTTCATATTCAAATGTGGGCCGTGGCTGGTTCGTTAGGCGTCGGCGAACGAACGACATGACGTCATGTCGATGCTGCCTCAGATGGCGCTGCAGAACCTGGGCCCTGCATTAGCCTGGCACTAAAAGCCAATCAGTCACGGATCTGCTTCTAGACCATTTCTATCATCAAGTCATTTCCCTGTTGACGATGTCATGTCCCAGATTTTATACATTTTTCTTTGTTCTGACTTTTCTGTCTATAACCAGAATTCGTCCACGAAGGCATGCGTGCGTGAGGTTGCAGGAGTGGGGTGGGGTCGGGGGGTGGGTGGGGGGATCTGGGATTGAGGATTTTCAGAAGGTCCAGGGGTCCAGTGCTCATTTCCTCCTGCTCGGATCATTACCTCTGGTTCTCGATTGAGGAGTGCGTGAGGAGAGAACCTCACCCCCTCCACACACACACACTCCTAAGCTCTTTCAGTTGGGCACCCGCTTGCGCTTTCGTCACTTGGAAGTATACATTACGTGGGAACCAACAAGACAACTTTCTCCTCTTGGCTCTGTATCAACAAGATGACGCTTCGTGTCGACACTGCATTGCGAGTGGTGCCATTCCAGAAGCTCTCACTTTCCAGTCGTAACACAGGTCGTCTCAGTGTCTAACGAGTGTCGACACAAATTGAACTACTACACCTACTTTGCCTAAGCACTTCACCTGCTCTGCACTATCACCTGCTCTGCCCTGCTCCAGCTGCTACTCTTTGCTCCAGGCACTTTCTCGGGCCTTCTTTCGATGTCTGCCCTCCAGGCACTTCATGGAAAGCAACTCCCTTCCAGCAGCAGACAATGACGTCCATCAAGAGCTTTCTAATCTTAATGTTGAAGGGTCTTCCAGGCATCAAATATCTACTACAAATACGCTGACAATAGCATCAACTGAGTACTTTAGCTCCCCTCAGAAGCACTTAGCCACCTTTTTAGTAGACTTGTGTTCACTCCTTTCTATCAAAAGCTCACCGTCATAACAAACACACAATCCATTTTTTCAAAAACTTTGTACGTTGCTTCGACCTATCACTCCCATGCCCTCTCCTATGAAATTGAAGTCTCTTTCTCCTTCGCCCACCCCCTCCTCTTCTCTTTTTCTTCTTCACCTCCTCTTCCTTCCTTCTCCTCCACTTCTTATTTCTCTTCACTCCCTTTAATCTTCTTCCTCCCTAATCCTCCCCTCCTGCCAGTCAACGCAGTCTGCAATTACTCGACAATTACTTGCCCAGAGATCCTTTAGCATTGGCCACTCAGAGTATTGCCCCTTCTCTTTTTTACCCAACGTCTTGTCCAGTGGACGTATGCTGACTAGATCAAAGAAAAAAAAAATAGCTCTACAAGACTCTTGGAAAAAGGAAAAGAAAAAGAAAAGAAAAGTGTAATGGTGTAGTACACAGCTTGCTCCAGAAGTCTTCGTCACTACGGACACACTACCGTGAGCTTTTGCCTGCGGCTAGGTAGAAGGCTTTCAATTTCCAATTTAGCTACTTGCTCCCCCCACATGCGATTCTCCCCCACCCCCCCGCCAAAGTGGAAGGCAGACCTCCACTCCATTCCCACAACAGACACTCCCCATGTACACGACAATACCCTACCATCCACCCTTCCCCTCTTCATTATTCACCAAGAATACAACCCAGCTTACTGTAACTTTATAACCCTCCTCCATATATCTCTTACCTTTACAAGTGTACGCTATGCACTCCTTCACCCTAACCCTGCCTTTATTGTCCTGTAACACAATCAGATCTCTTTGGATAACAATCGTTGTGACTACAATCCACCTTGCCCCCACCCTTCCCCCTCTCTTGGAACCGCTGGGAAGACAATGGCAACTCTCCTTACTCCGATAAGCTCGAGTTCTCTTCACCAA
>NC_134803.1:49692988-49697988 GCF_046742065.1 Oratosquilla oratoria | reverse complement strand
CCATAATAGATACATTTATCAACCACAATTCAATTTAATTCTAAGCCATCAACATCGAGAAACCCGAGAAGGCATGTATGCAGAAATTGATACGTGGTACAACTAAGGACTCGAACCTCTGCCAGGACCCATTCAGTGTTGTACCATTATAGAGATACAGCACTGCAAGCAGTTCAGGATAACAACCAATTTACCAACATCCTCATGAAATATTTCAGTGTACAGTCATTTCAGACGAGGCGCAGGCAGTGTCGAAAGCAATCACAAGCAATTCAGGGCTCCATGGCCTATTGAAGCCTCCGGCAGGGGGCTGAGATGTATTATTATGCAACAGGCAATCGACGCGGCGACGTTGTATCTCGTTACAATGTCATCTGTGCCTGTTTGATCATGAGGATTACCAATCATGGGTAATAACAACTCAGCGTACACGGAATCACCTTGTCATCCTCGCATAAACATCAACTCCTGCCTCCCTGGTCGTAAAATAATAATAAAAAAAATAATAAAATAGAATAAAAACCTGGATGGTACTAACATCATTATTTCTGCTACTGGACAAGTACAAAGCGAGCTCAAGAGAGCGAGACCGCGGTACAACAAAGAAAAACAAAAACACAAGACATCAGAATCCATGACAACAGACTTGGGACGGCTTGGCCACCGCCACAGCCGCCGTTTTCTTCCACGCGCAGTCTCCCCGACCTGCGCATTGCGCGGAACGACGCACAAAACGCGCATGCGCAAACGTACGCACAGGCGCGTGGCCGGACGGATGAACAGGGACAATACAAAGTGCAGCTGCTTCAGATCCCCTTTGCTTGCTTGGTGATTGGCAGAGTTCTTCAAAATACAGGTCGCCACTTTGTAAACGCACGTACACACACACACACACACACACACATACGTATTTGTTGATCATGTACAGAATTATGAAAGGCATGGAAGTCCTTGATAAAGAAGACTTTCTAAATTGGGATAAGAGATTCACAAAAGGACATAGAAAGAAGCTCAAAAAGGACAAATATAGGAGAGACCTAAAAAAGAACAGCTTTCCCCACTGAGTGGTGGGTATATGGAACATATTAAACGAAAGATCAGTGTGTGCAAAAACAATACAAGAATTTAAGAGCAAACTAGATGTGGAGAGATACAAAGACGGGACGCCACGATCATAGCTCCCTTTCCCGTAAGATACTAGGTAAATACACATTTACACACGCGATTATATGAAGACTTACAATTAACTACACATGGAAAGTCTATGTATGTGTATGCATACGTATATTATGTATTGTATACACTGGTACGTCTACGAATTTTTACTTCACATCTAATTTTTGCACGTCCGTCATCTTGGATCCTGATTTCTGGCACAAAAAATGGCTAATTCCTCTCAATATGATACTCAAATGACTGATTAGTATTGATATCTGGCTGAATATCAGTAACCAATACCAACAGTCACTCTCCCCTTCCGCCAACAATAGAAAACTCTAAGTAAAAGTGTCCGTGCCACAGTGAGCACGACGGCGCGCCATGAATGAACATTGTCGTGAAGTTGATATTCAAAATCAAACTAGGTCGCCGTGAAACGAGTTCGATAGACACTGTCAGGTAGGAAAAGTTCGCGGCAGAGGAGACGAGGGGAGGCGAGATGTTGGGGGAGGTATTGAAGGTAGAGGGGGTGGGATGCGAAAATTTTGGGGGGACAAGAGGGACCAGGGACGGGGGGAGTAGAGAAAGTGATTGGAGCATCGGCAGGGGGCAAATATGGTTAATTTGGGGAGCGGGGAGGGTAGAATTTGGGGAGAGGGAACGGGCTAATTGGGGACCACGGAAGAGTGGATGTGGGGGGAGAGGGAAAGGGAGAGACAAGGGAGTTCTGATGGGGACTAGGTGAACAGAGATCAAAGATTCAGGGTTCAAAGGGGGAGCCACGAAGGGACCAGTGTGAAGGGGCGTAGGGGTGAAGGGAGGTGGGTTGGGAGCTGGGGGGGGAAGGGGGAGAGGTAGTCTGGGAAGGGGAGAGTATGAGTTAAGATGGAATGACAGGAAGATTACTCTGGGAGGAGCCAGATTGGGAAGTGTCCGAGGGTGACGGGGAATTCAAGGCAAAAGGGGGAAGATGGCAGAGGGAGAGGAGGAGGAGGAGGAGGACTGAGAGGAGCAGTAGGGCAAGGAGGACAAGGAGTAGGAGGAGGTTTTGGGGGATCTACAGAGATGTGGGATTCTAAGTTCTGAAAAAGTAAAGCAAAGAATGAGGATGGGATGAGGAGGTGAAAGAGGAAAAGAAGTGGAAGAGCAGATGAAAGAAGAGAAGGGTAAAGAGATGCACGAAAGAAATGAAGGAACACGATAAAGAGGAGGATGAAGAGGAAGATGATAAGGAGGTGAAGGAATACGAAGACCAGAGGGAGAAGGGGAAACAGGAGGATATGGTGAAAGAGGAGGAAGAGGATCGAGAGCAAGAAGAGAAAGACGAGGAGGAAGGTTAGAAGGGAGAACAGGAAGAAGAGGAAGAACAGGAAGACAAAGAGGAACGAGGGCAGGAAGAGAAAGACGAAGAGAAAGGTGAGAAGAGGGAACAGAAAGAAGAGGAAGAATAGGAAGACGAAGAGGAAGCAATAGCTGGAAGAGGTAGACGAGGAGGAGAAGAGGAGGAGGAAACTTTCTGACTCGGCTGAAGCCGGATGTCTGTCATGGCTTCAATAAGGGACCGATGCTCCAATAAAGGCACGTCAGTAAACATTGACGCCTCGTCGCTGCTTTGGGAGGCGGTGGCGCCGACGACTTGTATTGGCATTGTGATCGATGGCGTCGCTCACACTCTCATCGATGACACTAACCCCGTGATCTCTGTTTTACAATAGATGACGATTACAATGAGTAAACACGCCCACAGAGGACATCTGGTCCAGGACGAAGTCACACGAGGAAAAGAACAAAAATAGAATAAAGAAAGGTTTACACCAACGGTAACTCCGTGTGTAAACAAAACAATTCATTGCCAGACACTGCAACATATTCCTTTTGTGTTTATCGAGATAATCGTAAAGCCTACAAACTGTGCTACATTCCGTCGCCTGTAAGGGAAGTTTATTTCATTTATTGAACACGCGATTGGCGAGGTTAAATCTACGTCCTGGCGGGTTGAGGTCAATGTCGAGCAAAGGGATTATTGTTTCGAAAAAGCTGCAGACTAAATCGCTTCTGTTATCACTGCAACTGCAGCCGGCAGCCGAAGGAGAGACACTCAGTCTACATATATGAAATATATAGACTTGAAGCGACACTAAGTCTACTTGTATAGTATAAGTAGACTTGGGACGACAGTCTATATGTTATATGTAGATTTGGACCGACACTCAGTCTATCTGTATGTAGACTTGGGGCAACATTCAGTCTACTTGTATGGTATAAGCAAACTTGGGGCGACACTAAGTGTACTTGCATGTTACATGTAGACTTGGGCAACACTCACTCTACTTGTATGTTATATGTAGACTTAGGGCAATACTCAGTCTACTTGTATGGTATAAGTAGACTTGGGGCGACACTCAGTCTATATGTCATATGTAGACTTGGACCGACATTCAGTCTATTTGTATGTTATATGTAAACTTGGGGCGACATTAAGTCTACTTGTACGTCACATGTAGGCTTGGGGAAACACTCAGTCTACTTATATGGTGTATGTAGACTTGGGGCAACACTCAGTCTATATGTTATATGTAGACTTGGGGCGACACTCAGTCTACTTGTATGTTACATGTAGGCTTGGGGCAACACTCAGTCTACTTATATGGTATATGTAGACTTGGGGCAACATTCAGTCTATATCTTATATGTAGACTTGGGGCGACATTCAGTCTATTTGTATGTTACATGTAGACTTGGGGGCAACACTCAGTCTACTTGTATGGTACACATAGACTTAGGGCAACATTCAGTCTACTTGTATGGTACACATAGACTTAGGGCAACATTCAGTCTACTTGTATGGTACACGTAGACTTGGGGCAGCGGCGGACGCGGTAAGGTTTCGTCGTGGCGGCTGTCACTGTTGCAGGGAAAGTTTGGGGTGTGTGTGTGTGGGGGGGGATATCGGTTAGTGTATCGATCCCCCCCACCCCCCAGCACACGATTGCGGTCATGGGGCTTTATACCTTATCGATCACCATGGCTACGAAGCCCCGTCCAGGCCATGTGTGCAACATCGATCAGGGTTTGCCAAAATCCAGAGGGAGACGGGGGAAGGGGGAAGAAGAGGAGGAATAAAAAAAAGAAAGGGAAGGAATGAAGGGAAAGAAAGGGGGATTCGGAAAGGGGGAAGGTGGAAGAAGGAGGAGGAGGGGAACAGGGGGGTGGATAGGGGGAAAGAGGGAGGGAAGTAAGGGGAAGGAGGGGCAGGAGGGGGAGAGAGGGGGAGGAGGGGGAGGAGGGGGAGAGAGGGGGAGGAGGGGAAGAGAGGGGGAGGAGGGAAAGAGAGGGGGAGGAGAGGAAGAAGGTGGGAGAAGGGGTAAGAGGGAGGGAAGTAGGGGGAAGTAGGGGGAAGTAGGGGCAGGAGGGGGTGAGAGGGGGAGAAGGGAAAGAGAGGGGGAGGAGGGGAAGAGAGGGGGAGGAGGGAAAGAGAGGGGGAGGAGGGGAAAAGAGGGGGAGGAGGGGAAGAGAGGGAGAGGAATGGAGAGAGGGGGAGGAGGGGAAGAGAAGGGGAGGAGGGGAAGAGAGGGGTAGGAGGGGAAGAGAGGGGTAGGAGGGTGAGAGAGGGGTAGGAGGGGGAGAGAGGGGTAGGAGGGGGAGAGAGGGGGAGGAGGGTGGATAAGGGGAGGAGGTACGAATGCAAAGCAGAGGGTCTGAGCGTCATGCAACCCAGGCGCCATCGAACTCCGAACTTCGAGCGAAGTCGGCGTCGTTCTTCGGAGCCACGAGCGGCCGCCTCATCGGAAACCTCATCATTCTAAATTCTTTTTCGTTACCGACCATTCGGAAGCGAATCG
>NC_134803.1:49672988-49690488 GCF_046742065.1 Oratosquilla oratoria | reverse complement strand
TCTTCTGACTCCACTTCTACGGCGTAAAAGGATAGAAACGCTAGTTAGCTAACGCAGACGATGAATACTAATTCTCCTCCTCCTCCTCCTCTTCTCCCCTACTCCTCCTCCCCTACTCCTCCTCCTCCTCCTCCTCCCCTACTCCTCCTCCCCTACTCCTCCTCCTCCTCTTCCTCCTCCTCCTCCCTCTACTCCTCCTCCTCCCCCTACTCCTCCTCCTCCCCCTACTCCGAATCCTCTTCCTCCCTACTCCTCCTCCTCCCCTTACTCCTCCTCCTCCCCTACTCCTCCTCCTCTTCTTCCTCCTCCCTACTCCTCCTCCTCCTCCTTCTCCTCTTCCTCTTCCTGATTGGATAGCATAGTGGTAGTAGTAGCGTTTAGTTTTTTACTATAAAAATTTTTGCTGTCCTGTTTCTTCACTGTAGATTAGTATAGTTAACACAAACATCCTTAAGTAAGGGCCTGTAGGCCTGATGCTGTTTGTTCTTCCTTTGTGTTCTTTTATGTTCCTTTGTTCTCCCTCCTCCTCCTCCTCCTCCTCGCCCTGCTCCTCTATATTTCAAATCAACTCCGCATCTTCCCTTCGCTTTTCTCGTTATCATTCCCCTTCCTTTCTCCCTTTTCCTTTTATCTATTATCCCCCTCCTTCCCTCTTTTACTAATCACACATTCCGTTTTCTTTCTTGTCTCCCCTAATTCATCTCCCTTCTCTCTCTCTTCTCCCCCTGTTCATCCGTTTTCTTTTTATTCTCAATTCCCCTCCTCCTTCCCCCCTCTCTTTCCTCTTGTTAATCCCTTCTTCTCATTCCCTCTCGTAATCTCTTTCCCCTTTTCCCTCCTTCCGGCCATTTCTGTCTCCTAGCCTCCTTCTCCTTCCCCTCCTTCCCTCTCTCCCTCTTTCCTATCCTTTCTAATTCCATTCCTTCACCTTCAGTCTTCTCTCCTTTTGTCTAGTCTTCTCGTATTTTCCCTCTCTCCTTCTTCTTCATTCTTTCACTCTTATTCTACGCTCCCCTCCCTTCCTCCTTCCCTTCGCCTTCCCTCCCTCCTTCCTTCCCCCCTTCCCCCTCTCCCTCCTTCCTTCCCTCCCTCCCCTCCCTCTTGCTTTCCTCTCCCGCGTACAACCTTCCTCCTCTTCTTTCTCCTCCTCCTCCTCCTCCTCTTCCCCCTGACTCCGCGCTCGGCATACTAAATGCCTTTTCCCCAGCAGCAGTCAATACCAGCAGACCAGCCCAGGCCAGTCCAAGCCACATCACACCACGTCATTTGCCACACCGTCACAGCGTCGCCAACACAATCCCTGGGCTACCAGCTGCCAGCCACAGTGACGCCCCTCTCCTCCTCTCCTCCCCTCCTTTCCCCTAGTCCCCTCCCCCTATGGAACTCTGTCACGTCACGCCTTGTCCACTTCTAGTACCTTCCCCCTAGCCCACGAGCATAGCTCCGTGTACCCCCCCCTACCCTGCCCTATCGTGGCGTGGGGCGGCCCACCTGTCATGATAACCACACCATATGTCCTCCTGAAACTCCCCTTCTTCCGGACTCCCTTACCGGACCTTTTAACCCCTTTAATTCGGTGACACACTCCAAAGCCTCTATATGAGGCACCGGGTGAGCGTTTTTTTGTTCTTGTAAGCTCACCAGCCTGGTTCTTGGTCGATTCTGGTTGTGTTCAGTGCGGTGGCCGCTCCGAGTTCCCTTTATAAAAACGTCCCCTGACGTTTCCCACGGCACCTGTACGGTCCACTATCCCAAAGAAGAAATCAACGCAGTGTGATCCGTGGCTAGTAGGCTCGCCTCTCACCTCTTCCTCCCTTCTTTTGTCTTCTCTTCGCTTGTCTTAGCTTGTCTTGCCATACTGTTCCCGAGTCACCACGCCAGTGATCATCGCACTATATATCCTACCACCACGTTGTCATTCTCTCTCTCTCTCTCTCTCTCTCTCTCTCTCTCTCTCTCTCTCTCTCTCACACACACACACACACACACACAGGAGATCTATTGGCCATTTACAGAATCATGAAAGGCATGGAAGTCCTTGACAGAGAATATTTATTAAAGTGGGATAAAAGAAAAAACAAGAGGACATGAAAAGAAACTCAAAAAGGATAGTTATAGAAGAGATCTGAAAAAGAATAGTTTTCCACACAGAGTGGTGGATGTCTGGAACAAATTGGACGAGGCAACAGTGTGTGCAAAAACCATACAAGAATTTAAGAATAAACTCGATGCTGAAAGATACAAAGACGGGTCACTACGAGCATAGCTCCCTTCCCGTATAATACAACTTGGTAAATACATGCACGCACACACGCAGGCACACACACATATATGAGCTCTGAGTCCAACACGTGATCCAAGACAATGGTGAATCACACACACACATACGTACACACATACACACACAATTACACACACACACACACACACACACACACACACGTACACACGTACACACATACACACACACACATACGTACACACATACACACACAATTACACACACACACACATACACACAAACACACACATCATCCTATCATAACTCTATAGTCCTCAAGCTTGTTATAGTACACATGAACACATTGTCCTTGAAACATGGAGGTCGTGTCTTCCTACACTGCCTCTGAAACTATGCTACGGTGTTTGTGAACGTCTCTGGACAAACTTCTGGACAGTCTCGCAACAGTCTAGAAACAAAGTTTTACGACTGATTAAAGGGAATGCAACTTTCTGTATGGGAGCCATTGAAGTCCAGAATAAATCGGACCTCGTTGAGTTGGAGACACAATTTTATAATAGCTTCAGAAACGGTACCGAAACATTGTTCCAGGATTGTTGACAGTCCGGAAGATCGTACAAGAGATACATGACAATGTTTCGTAAACAATGTATATGAAGATACCTGGATTTTTTTTTTTTTTTTTTTTTTTTTTTTGGGGGTGGGGAGAGGGTTAGTGGATCTGAGACACCACTTTTTTTTTTTTTTTTTTTTTTTTTTGTGGTGGTGGTGGTGGTGGTGGTGAGAGGGCCAATGGATCTAAGGGGCCACGCCCCCATTGCTTTGGATGCAACGCATCTTCTTGTTTACGAGGCCTTAGATCCCGTGCAGCCAGTCAACCGCGCAAAGCTGTCACACCACAACTAAGAAACGACCATGTCAGTGACATCGAGTTTGCCGACGCCGGAGGCACGTCCCGACCGTGGTACTAAAGCAGCTATCGTACTCCCATCGATGGAGGACTGGTGGAGTGTCCTCCTCCTCCTCCTCCTCCTCCTCCTCCTCCTTCTCCTCCTCCTCCTCCCTGAGGATCACGTACAGTACCGGGGCCATCCACAGATCCTCCCCTCTACATATCACGTCACCATCACACCTGACGCGTCCTTCCAGGGGGGAAACACCATCATCACGGTTGACTAGCACCCCGGCTATGTAATTTTCGATGCAATATACAATGCAAGCAAAGAGAGGTCACAGACCTTTCAAGCAGTCGCCTAAGAAAAACGTCACACAAGAGCAGACTTCCAAAGGAGATCGTAATACAAGACGGAATTCCACATGTTAAGGATTCTATATCATATTAGTATCCCAAACCTAGAGAATATAAAACTATTTGTTACATCCATACCTTGGCCACTCCAGGACTGGGTCATGAACATAAGACTCCATAGTCGCTGTTCCTCCTCCTCCTCCTCCTCCTCCTCCTCCTCCTTTTTCTCCTCCTCCTCTTCTTCTCGCGTTACAAGAAGGAGGAGGGGAGGAGGAGGGGGGAGGAGGGGAGGAGGAGGAGGAGGGGAGGAGGAGGGGAGGAGGAGGAGGAGGAAGGGAGGAGGAGGAAGGGAGGAGGAGGAAGGGAGGAGGAGGAGGAAGGGAGGAGGAAGGGAGGAGGAGGACAGGAAGAGAAGGAGGGAGAGGTAGGAGTAGGGAAAGCGAGTGAGAGTAGGAAGAAAAGTTTATAGGAAGGAAAGAGAGGAGGGAGAAGCTGGAAGATACGGAAGAGGGAAAAAAAGAGAAACGTTCCAGCAAAGGGCAAGAGGTGATGAAGAGAAGGTGAGATTAGAGGTTTCTGATAACAGAGAAAGAACGTCAGAGGAAAGAACGCCGAAGGTCGGAGGTGGGGGGGGGGGGAGATGAAGTAAAGAAAAAGAAAAAGAAAGAAAAAACAAGAAAATGCAGAAAAGGGAGGAGGGGAAAGAAGAGGTGGGAAAAAGGTGAGATGATAAAAGAGGGGAGGAGGAGGAGGAGGAGGAGGAGGAGGAGGAGGCCTTAATTATGGAGTGGTATGGAGGGAGGGAGAGCAGGCAAAGGTTAAGTTAGAGCGTTGTCCGCAGGGTAACTGGTCACACCTTGGCCACAAGATCGATTCCCTCCCTCCATTCCCTTCCCTCCTCTTCCTCCTCCTCCTGTTCCCCTCCTCCTCCTCCTCCTCCTCCCTTCACTCCCTGTTTCGTTGCCATTCTCCTTTCCTTGGCGTGAATCGACGAGGTCCTCCTCGAATGTCGAGGGCAGACGTCTATATCATCCTCTTTGGGTCGTCTGGCCGTGGAGTTTTTTCCCTTTCTTCGCCGTCCAAGGTTACATAAAGTTTGGTAATTGATTTACTTTGTTAATAGTTCTATTTTATCACAATCACCGCCGCAGTTACTATCACTACTACTACTACTACTACTACTACTACTACTACTACTACTACTACTACTACTACTGCTATTATTTACAGGATAATATAGTAAAGTAAGTTCTATATGTCATCAAAACTACTGTGGTTACTGCTAATAGACTCACTATTAGGGCTATTGATTACATCGCTACTATAATCAATACAGCCGAATTACTTCTGGGAAAGTTAAGTATAGGTTATGTCTGCTTTGTACACAGAATAGTAAATGAGTAAGGGTGTATGGACAGTACACATAAACACACACACACACGCACGTGTACACACACACACACACACACACACTTACACAGACACTTACACACACACACACACACACACACACACACACACACACACACACAAACAAACAATACAAGAATTTAAGAGCAAACTGGATATGGAGAGATACAAAGATGGGACACCACGAGCTTAGCTCCCCTTTCCCGTAAGATACAACTAGGTAAATACACACACACACACACACACACACACACACACACACACACACACACACACACAGAAAGAGGGATATAGATAGATAGAGAGAGAGAGAGAGAGAGAGAGAGAGAGAGAGAGAGAGAGAGAGAGAGAGAGAGAGAGAGAGAGAGAGAGAGAGAGAGAGAGAGAGAGACGCACACAGAGCCTGGACGCCTAATGGACTATAAACCACTGAATTACCCCGGTCCTGCCTTTAAAAAAAGTCGTCATCGCCACCAACACCTGGATCTACCCACCCACTCCCACCCAGCACCCGGCAGAAGCTTGCCCAGCAAGACATCCAGTCTCGCCAGCGGCACCACAGGCCGCGAAACAATCGGGTCGTCCAGGACCTTCCATTTTCTAACCTTCACTTGTCACCACCTGGGTATTACCATGCCAGTGTACATCCATTATTGCCATTTCTTTGATGAGGAGGCACACTCAACGTTTCTCGCTAGCATGCTATTCGGTTTTGCTACTAGGATTGAGTAGAAACGACTTCGGTTACGTTCTTTTGTTTTTTCAAATTTCCAACTGTCAAATTACTTTTGATTGACGAACTAAGAATTTTAATCTATACGAGTATTAGACACATTGTTGAGATGCTTTCACGGAAGTCTAGAATATAGTAACCTAAGTCGTTTTTGTTCAAACGAAGTAGAAAAAATAAGTAGCATGCTAGCTTAGTGTGCTGTCACTTTTACTCATCCAAGCGCTTTCGTGAATTTACACAAAGTAGAATTTCTATGGTAAGAGATTTGACAATTTTCTGTTAACAAGGAAATTGACAACGTTCACCTATTGGGATTAGTTGGACAAAGTGCAACTGACTTGTTTGTTAAACGAAACGGTTCGACAGAGCCGATTACCTGGATCCAAGAATTTGACCATGTCTTCGTAAGTCATTATATGAATTTATCGCCACTGTTAACTTGTTAATTGCACCCTTTCGTCACCACACCATTGGGTGTAAAATTGAAGAACACCACGATGCCACAATCGAAAAGAATTTGACAACGTCTCTTTTTTTTTTCTTTTTTTTTTCTTTTTTTTTAGCGCGAGATCAATCAAACGTATAGGAAGAAAACAAAAATGGAGAAAATGTCTTCCTTTTTGAAAACACAATCTCACCAACCATATACGGCCTTGTTATCACAGAAACTATACCCAACTCACAAATAACAATGCCATTTCTGTAAACTTGTTTACTTATTAAAGATAACATCTTACTCTCCCCCAAATCCCCAAAAAAGGAACGCAGCCTAATGTGGATAATAACACGAGCCTTCCAACAATTCTGGTCGACCGTTGGAATACTTATTTACCAACAAAGTATATCGTTACCAGAAAGTTCTTGTAACGGTTTTCTTCCTCTACAGACGCTAAACCTAACTGGCGTCTGAAATCCTTATCTGATTGTTTTTGTTTATCTTCTTTCCTGGAAGTGCTTTTGAATATAATCTTCCAGAGTCTACCTCCCTTCCATTCAACAACACGAGAAACCTATTAGGACAACGATGTGGACGAGGACTTCGAGAAACGGACTTCGTTGTTATCGTTCTCCCGAACTCGGGCCGTGCGACTTGTCAAAGTGGGCACTTTTCCGATAACTATTTATGGTACCCATAGCGGAAACGGAAAGATGTTGCTAACTTGTTTCCTTCAACAGATAAATGTTACCACTTAAGTGAAAGCTGTTTCTGGTAGTCTTCCAACATTTCTCTTTTTTTCAACGCAAGTTTCTAGATTGCTATTGTATTTATAAATGAAAAATGTAAAAATAAAAATTGTAACAATTAATAGAAAATGAGAAATATATGTTCATCCAGATATGAGACAAATTATGACATTACACTTTGAAAATTTTGCAAATGTTCCTTATAATCTTAACTTTAGTCATTAAAAAATCGTAAAGATTAACTGGAATTTGAAACATTTTAAAGTTGGAAGTAATACTTTTGAAAGAAGAATAAAGATATATTTTACAACCACAAGGAAAAGGTATAACGTCAAAATTATTTAATTTATTTTTTGGTCGAGTACGATATATGCTTTCCTATGTAGCATTTAGCTTATAGTTGTATATATTTTTAGTATATAGAAAATGTTAGACTAAGAATTTAATTTCTCTTTCATGAAAAAATCTAGGTGGGTAAATTTTTGCTCACGTCTGTACTTTGGTTCAAAATTTCAAATGTAGAACGATTTACAAATGCGAATCATTACTTTCCAATTATAATCTAGAAAAAGTTGTATGAACATTAATACATACATACAGTATATACATATATATATATATATATATATATATATATATATATATATATATATATGTGTGTGTGTGTGTGTGTGTGTGTGTGTGTGTGTGTGTGTGTGTGTGTGTGTGTGTGTGTGTGTGTGTGTGTGTGTGTGTGTATGCGTGCCATTTTGTAAAAATATTTTTGCAATTTACAGAACTGCAATTTGCACGGCGTGCAACTTGATACGTTTCTTACAATATTCGATACTGAGCAAATATTTTGCAAATGCTTGTATGATCAGACATACCAACCTCTACGAGTTTTAACCCTTAGAAAACAAAGTAAGAATAATCTAAATAATAAAAGAAGGTCATGACTTGACATTCATAAATATCATTAAGAGTTAAGTAGCAATAAATATCAAATGAATAGTGAAATAAATACTACTAATTACATTTTTTTTGTTTTGTTTAGGTCAGGCTAGGTTAGGTTTGGGCTGAAAAGAGACAAGTTAAAGAATAAGTAGTGTTTTGTGATGATTATATATTGAGATAAAAAAAAAAGTGTAAATATGACGCATTTGATAAATAATTCAAAAAATCTCTAACATTCCCAATTTTATTTTGGTTTTTAACTTGGATTTTAGGAAGTATTTGGTAGTGTAACGAGTATTTTCTGATAATTATTTATAGATGAAAAAGCTGGCATAATGTAAAAAGCTATATATATAGAATTAGTTCAAGCTGTAGGAAATTTTTCGATTTTTTATCCAAACTAAAGGTAAATCTGAAAAACGCCATGAAATCTAGTTGTGACAGAATATGAAAGGATACCTGATCATGCACTTGAAAAGTTTGGCTGTATATGTATCAAACCAAAACAAACAATAGCCTTGTTTTGGTCATTTCCCAATTGTACTTTTAAAATCATGAAGTTTGGCTGTGAAATTTGTACTTACCCATAATAAAAAAGTAACCTTGCTTTGGACACTTGTTAACTGGTATCCTTAAAATCAAGCAGGGATCTTTTCTTCTTTCAACGTGCACCTGTCAACGCTCATTTCACGAAATTCAAAAGTGTTCCCATGGCAACAGCAAAACCGTAAACGTTAACGAATTTCTGCCAACAATATTTGCTATTTTCAACGTATTGTTGTCATAATTAATAAGCAATGCTACAACTTTTTTACATCGATATCTACGCATGCGCTGTGATGTTCACGCCAACAGTTGCCATATTGCTATTGTGACAATATACGTGAGTAGAAAATACAGGAGAAAACTCATTCACGGTAACATTTGTAGTTGCCAAGAGTACGATTTAACTATTATTTATAATTCAAGACGCGCTAGAATGACAAAATGTGTTATAATCATTTGTATAAATAATTCCATAATTAGGGAATCAGGTTGGTAAGGTTTTATATTGTAATCAGTCTCACCATTTCTTTATTTTTATATCTTTGGCTTACTTTCATTCCAATACTATATCGTCGGAAATAATAATTATTGTACTTATAAATATATATGTTACAACAATTTCTTTTCTTTTTTGGGGGGAGGGGGACAAGGACAATAAATAACTTATCCAAATCTTGTCAAATCTAACCGAACCTAGGATACACCTCATTGTGCACAAAGATCGTCGATTTCCTGTTCTTTTCCCGTCTCCACTAGTGTAATGACATAATTAGCGGGCTCATCAAATATATATTTTTAAACTAAATAACGCTAATAATGTTCCCAGTGATTTTTCTACTGCAAGAAAATTTATCTAAAACCTTATCATTGAAAAAGTGAAGCTAATTACTATTTGTAGCCTTTTAAGTAGTTAGAGTGAATGCTATACAAAACGTCAACTGGTAATATGAACTATCTCCTAATGAATTGTTCCATAATGTGGAAGGTGACTGTTATCAACTGATATTATTCGCTGGAGTCGTTGTTATAATTAAGACCGGCAAAGGTGAGTCAACAGAGTTGTACATTCGACTAAGAAAGAAAGGTCGACAGGTAGACGGGTGGACGGCAGGTGAGGAGGGCGGACAGAAGAAGGCAGGGACGCGACGAGCTAGCCCACCCTGGCTGCCCTACCTGGTGGGCGTAGAACGACCAACGATCATATCAGTCCGCTTTATCGAAAAGGCTCTATTATATACTAAATCAAAATTTTCTAATAAACAATTACATAAGTCATATCTATTATATAGTTTATATATTGAAACAACAATATCAAGTCAAAATTTTTGCAATTACTAGAAAATACATCAACATATTACTTTATCCATGATGAGTTTCTGTCGGAGTTAAGCAGGGCCCGCGTACTTCCCCTCATGAAATCGCTTAAACGACAACTCAACAAGTCCTATATTTCATAAATAGTCAGTAAAATCTTCCTTTTTGTGAAAAGTAAAAGATAAATATATAATTATATGAGTTAAGATATGCAGTGGGTTTGTAAAATTAGATGAATGCTTTAGTCTTTTCTAATAAGCGGTTTCGTGCGTCCCGAACCACCCACTCGCATGGCGTCTTCAAAATACAGACGTTACTCAAGCGACTGCTAACCATGGCTGCCCCATGAAAACATTAATTCACGGTTCGCCACCTCTGTCTCCTTCGCTTCCAAGGTGAAAGGGCGGTACTTTTCGTCCAAGAGAAACAATAAAATTGCTTGTCCTGGGAACATTGCCTACTCTAGGTATACTTGATGTAATGTTGCTGGTTGATAACGGAAACAGGTACAGTAAGGAAGGAACTGAGAAGAGAAGGAGGGCAAGTAGGCGGGTTAGTACGTAGGTAGTTAAGTATTTGGGCATAAATGTACAAATAAAACGAAACAAGAGAAATGGGAAGGAAAAAAGAAAGACATTAAAAGAGGGAGAGGTGGAGGAGGAGGAGGAGGCAGCGACGGTGGGCCACAAGGAAGATGGAATGATTATGAACGCGAACGCGTATTGGACATTCAAAACACGCCCGCGCCTTCCTTGTGTTGCCAGAATGGCTTAATTCCAAGGGTAATAATTAGGGATTTCGCCTACCTGGCTAAAACGGACGGCTGTGGGTTTGCATACAAACGAACCCACACACACACATACAGACACCAGTAACCGCGCTGGGAAGGGAAGGAAAGGTGAGGGTTTGAATGTACGTATAGAAGTTGTAGCGGCGTGGGAAGACTGTATGGAGTTATGATGGCAGAAGGAGACAGTTACTGATGAGAACAAATCTTAGGGGAGCAGAGCGAGTGCGTGCGTGCGTGCGTACTTATGTGGATATGGGAAGAGTGAGGGGAGTGTGCGTGTGAACTGGGGAGTGGGGGGGTGTCTTACCGAAGTCAGGGTTAGTCTTGACAAAGGGACGCGTGGGCTTTCGTACACGCGTCGTTCAAACTTCCACCATACTCGTACTGATAGTATGTAATGTCTCAAACGGATTATAAGATAAAAAGTCCCTCACCAATCTTATTCCCCCCCTACATCTCCCCCCTGCTGTCCTCAATTTCCTCTCCTGGACTCTCATCCTTCCCCTACCCTCTCCAGTCACGCACACACGCGCGCACCACCTAAGACCAAGATGCCAAGATCACATAAGAACATCAAGGCAGTCCACCGATGCAGGATGCTCTTTAAGTCCACCACTACAAGCTATTGCTGAAGCTTACCACTACAGGCTATTACTGAAATTTGCCACTACAGTCTATTGCTGAAACTTACCGCTACGGGCTATTGATGAAACCTACCACTACAGGCTATTGCTGAAACTTACCATTACAGGCTATTGCTGAAACTTACCACTACCGGCTATTGCTGAAACTTACCACTACAGGCTATTGCTGAAACTTACCACTACCGGCTATTGCTGAAACTTACCACTACAGGCTATTGCTGAAACTTACCACAACAGGCTATTGCTGAAACTTACCACTACAGGCTAGAGCTGAAACTTACCACAACATGCTATTGCTGAAACTTACCACTACAGGCTATTGCTGAAACTTACCACTACAGGCTATTACTGAAACTTACCACTACAGGCTATTGCTGAAACTTACCACTACAGGCTATTACTGAAACTTACCACTACAGGCTGTTGCTGAAACTTACCCCTACAGGCTATAGTTGAAACTTACCACAACAGGCTATTGCTGAAACTTATCACTACAGGCTATTGCTGAAACTTACCACTACAGGCTAGAGCTGAAATTTACCACTACATGCTATTGCTGAAACTTACCACTACAGGCTATTGCTGAAACTTACCACTACAGGCTATTGCTGAAACTTACCATTACAGGCTATTGCTGAAACTTATCACTACAGGCTATTGCTGAAACTTACCACTACAGGCTAGAGCTGAAATTTACCACTACATGCTATTGCTGAAACTTACCACTACAGGCTATTGCTGAAACTTACCACTACAGGCTACTGCAACAGCCTCCTGCCACACACAGTCACAACCACCCTTACCCCACCTCATTCCCGGCTCCTTAGCCCTCCGCCCACTAAACATAACTTACCACAAAACTACCGCACGCTGCACAACGTGAAAACTACGCCCAAGGCACCCTTCACCCGTCTGCCCACCCACCGCAGTCTAACGCCCCCGGGCCGAGACCCACAGACCCTAACTCCTTCTCCATACTCCACTCTTTCCTGGACTCCCTTTCCCAATACCAGAGGCCTAAACCTCATCCATGCGGTCCCCAGGGCGTCGATCCCTATCGCACCCTAAACTTCCCTCCCTAGGGCAGGAATCCCTAAACCAAACAACCTTAGCTTTAAAGACCTCCAATTGTAAAAACCGTTCAAGTCATCCCCGATCCGGGTTGACCATCACACCCGACATATTCCTTGAGGATCAGACTAAAGGGATAATCACATTGGGCTGTTTTCCTCCAGCATATGAGATTCCTTTCGCGAAAGCTACGGGCTCCAAATCTGCTACAAAAGTCGAAGGAAAAATAGCCCAGTGTGATAACGCCGCAGGCCACCGATCTAACCTGCTGAAATCCACCACTTAAGCCCTGAAACCTAGGCAGCTAACATCTGAAGCTTAACCAATTACCCTTCTTCCTCCCCCGCCTCCCTCCCGTCCTCTCTTCGCCTGATCACGAGACTCAACCGTCGGAAGAGCCGGTGACCCCCGCCAACCGCGATTCGCTCCCTTCTCCTTCTCCTCCTCCTCATCCACGCACACACAGTCAAGGACGAGTGTTAAAGGCCGCCCTTCGAGAGTTCGAGAAGCAACGTTTATATTTAACTGAGAAGGCTCCATTTCCTGAAAGGTCCTACTCCCACGGTGTCTGCAGAGATAATACCTTATTTGGTAAAAACTATCTAAGGCACAATTTGGGTATTCCGGCTTTGCCATTGTCATCCCAACCGCAGACGGTGTACGTAAATGCCGTGACCTCAGTTACGACCCAGGGTTCCATTGTTAACGTTAGTATGAACTTGCTACTCTTGGGGCGTTGACGCCCGTCCTCCCAGCCTGGTCTTCCTCTTGAGCAATGCATGTTTCGAAGACTCTTCGACTTCTTTCGTCACCGCAGCTTCTCCTGTAACCACACCAACGAACGTCCTTCGCAGAGCCACAAGTTCTTCAACCACAGAAGCCGCCAGACTCTTGTTCAATTTGTATTCTGTCAACACACTTTTTAGGGCCAAAATAGCATTTTCTATTTTTCGTAGCCTGAAGTCACCACACCTTTTGGAACGACCAAACCAAGCTTTCCACAACTAGAGGACGCCAGCACATACCTCCCACCCAGCCTCTCACCCTTCACAGTTGACAGGCAGCTCTGGCTAGGCCATTACCCAACGTCGCCTCCATTAATTGAGGCAAAACGCATTTCAATACAATTACTTTTATCAATAAAATTAATGGCGCTGATATGCGTTCTGCTTCAATTAATGGCGACAACGACAGTGGCTAATGACCCGACCGCAGGTTGACATGTATCGCTCCGGAAACCACCTACAGAATGAGGAGGCAGAAGAGGCGCAGAGCAAAGGACATGGATCAGCAGAAAGAACAGAAACCTCATCCCTCCTGATGGAGAGCGCCCTTCCTCCTGTACCTCACGCCAGAGTATTCCATTCATTCTTGTGTTGTCACCATCCACCTCTGGATAGATTCTGACAACGTTTACCAACCTTTTCCGACCCTAACACCCACCTAAGCAGTCCAGTACCACCTAACATTTTATTACTAAAAGGATAAAAGAACGTGCATGTATGCATCGCTTCCCAGCACCCCTGGTAATTGATCTCAGCACCCTCGGTTATGAAACACTATCTGATAGGTGGTGGTGAGTAGCATACGCCAGGTGGCGCTGAATAGCTGCAGCCGAAACCGTCACCTTTGCCCTGTACTCTTGGACTGTTGCGGCAGGTAACAGTCACGGAGAATCGGAGAGGAGTGCGGGATTCGAACTCACAACTAAGTGAATGAGAGGCCAGCACGCTTCTGTATACGCCAACAGCGCACCCCTCTGAATACTGAGGAGCTCATAGCCTGTCTCGAATAACGCTTTCTTCTTTTCGGATACCGTGTCGAACTCGTGAGTTCGATTCTCGGGAACTGCTGCCTTCTATGTCGCGCTGGTTCCCGGCAGCTCTGGCCAAGCGGGGAGGCGACCCGACATCGGCCTAGAAAAAAAAAGCTGTTTGCTGCAATGGGCAGATTTTTGCCTTATCTTGGGTTTCTCACTTCCCACAGCGTGGGAGTTCGATCGTGAATTACGTATTATTCATTCACACCGACATCGAGCAATTTTATTCAACCAAATGATACCCACCTCGGTTGCAAAGGCAACTTGATAAATTGTTTTCGTATTAAAAAGTAATTGTCATTTTATTACGATCATATGATTTTTTGTACTGATGCGCGGTACAATACCCCTACGGAAGCGAAAGAATTACTTCTGGTAATTGCATAAAAAGAAGAGTTATGATGAAAGATTCCATTCGCCTCCACTCCAGGCAGCGAGATCGTCGAAGCGTGAAGTCACTCTGGATAAACATCGTTTCGAATATGAAGGAAGAGATCCGACGACCAGATGCCGCATCAGGCGAGGTGCTAAGGACTTCCATAATGAAAAAACAATCTTAATGGATCAAAATCCTCCTCCTTCCAGAGGCCCGGAATGAAAATAATCTTAATTGATCAAAATTACATTTCCTGTGCAGGGTCCAACAACCCCTAAAATGAATTAAACCGTCCGGTAAAAGAATATCACTAAAGTTTACTTGTCACTGATGAAGATGGGAGACGTTTGAAACCTACCTGGAAGACTTGAGAAGGGAACATCCCTCACGCAGTCTGCCATGACGACACACACTAAATCAGTCCCCTGTTAGAGTAATTACGGCTCACTCAGGGCCTCCCAGCAACCGGATGGGTTGCTCAAATTAAGACTTAGCGGTTGCAGACCACAGTGGTTCACGACATATGGGTCATGACCCGAAATCTGGCCACCGGGTCGTTGGGGTCAAAGGGATATAATTACCTTTCCTGTTGTATCTCTTAGATACACAAAGTGAATATATATATTGTCTTAGGTTTATAAGATAAAAATAGTCATTACTTTTAGGTTTGGTCACGTTTTTTTTATTGAACTTTAATTGTTTATGAAAATTACGACAAATTTGTGGTTTATTTTGTGAGAATATGAGTCATCTTACTTGATAACGGGCTTGATTATGAGTAATTACTGGAACCAGTCGTCTTTGTCTTTTCTGAAGACTGACTGTGACTTAATATCTTTCATTGAGCCCGAACGCTGTTCTAATGTTTAGGAATTTTACAAAAGTAATCTTTTGTAAAATCCCTAAACAAGGGCGGAGCATGCCGACAGGAGTCCTTTTGGTCCATATCTAGGTCGGATGCGAAAAAATCATAATAATGATAAATAAATAAATAAAAACTATAATATAGATAATAAACAAAACACATAAATAAATGCATAGGTATAGTTAAATAATAAACAAACAGGTAAATAGTAAATGATAATAAAGTAACATATAACTAATAATAAATGAGAATCAAACAAATAATAATAAATAAACGGACAAGTTAGTGCTCTGACATACTTCTAGCATTGGAACTGGTCTAAGAGTTCTAGAGCTCGTAATGGTTTATGACAAAAACATAATCTACGACAAATCCTCTCAATAAACGTGTTCTGTAAGAAAATGTAGGAAATTGCCTTACGATAAACGTGGCATTGTCGGAAACATGGTTGAGACCTCTCTGGGCCAGCCGAGTCTCTCCTCGTAGCTCGCGAGTATCATCCAGATCGGAAACAAAGAAACAAATCTGCCATCTCCCTTTCCGCTTCTTCGGTGACTGAATAAAAGAAAGGTTCTCCGGGACTCTTCAGCCTGTGACATCTGACCCGTCGATCGAACGGATACCGAGGTCGCGGCCTCCGCCGATGACGACGATAAGACCAGATTTAAGACTCCCGACCTTCCTGGGTAGAAACGGGATATGTGGATCCCTTGTGATAGAAACGGGACGCCTCTTCCCATCGGTTAGGAGGGAAGACGTCGGCAACTCGAACCTTTCCAGGTTTTATTGAGTTATCTCGGAACAAAGTGTTGGTCTTTGAATATTTGCGAACTCCAGCTCGGATTCAACGACCTTCCACCACAAAATCTCATTTTGTATAGTGTGTGTGTGTGTGTGTGTGTGTGTGTGTGTGTGTGTGTGTGTGTGTGTGTGTGTGTGTGTGTGTGTGTGTGTGTGTGTGTGTGTGAACCCGCCGTGTGCACATGCATGTACGTACCACGCACATGCATTCTGAAGTACTATTGAATGTGCAACAGCGTGAGTGGCTGGCTCGGGACTATGTATGTATGTGTGTGTGGGGTCTGCACTGCCCTGGGGCACGTTGCCCGACCTCCCACCTGGCGAGGCCCGGCAACGGGGACAACTCTATTAAGAAGACCTGGCAGGGCGTCCAACGAGAAGCAAGATGAGATTACGATTCTAAGGACGAGGCAATTAAGAGCCCGCCAGACTCCTTTCATTACTGCTCGAACGCTGGGAAGACATTACCGATGCCACACAAGTGGTCACGTTTGCAAGGTGTGGGGATAGGAGAAGAGGGGGTGAAGACCAGGTAAGGCAGAGAGAGGAGAGAAGGAGGGGAAGGGAAAGGGAAGGAGAAGGAAGGAGGAGAAGGGAAGGAAGGGAAGGGGGAGGAAGGAGAAGGGGAAGGGAAGGGAAAAAGAAGAGAACGGATGGGAAGGCGATGGAACTAAGGAAGGCTCAACAGCATCTCATAATCGAGCCCATTTTCTACGAAGAGCTAAAACTAAAAAAGTTGTCAGGTATAGCAAACCTCACCTGGGAGCAGCTATCTTACTGCAGCGATGACCTTGATCTTCAAAACTTTTGGTCAATACAGCAGAAAAACTATACATTCGTCACTATCGTGATGTACATGGTTATATTGGGGGAGAGATGAAAGTAATATTAGTTTTGGTTCCAAATAAATGGGACACAGTTTTGTGAAGTTACTCTAAAATTGATTTTCAATATCCTTGACCTAATTACTTCCAGAATTTAATGGAGTCCTACAGAAACCGTTCCCCAATTTTCCTGAAAATGTCATGTCAATTGATCAAGTCATTTTGCCGTCATGTTGAAAATAAAAACTCGACCTTAATTGATACCTCGCCTTCGGACTCCACACCGTACTCTGCAGTAACCATGGCAACCATGCCAGACGTAAGGTTGCACAAGTAACGTCAGAGGGATGACGATTTAATTCGTCTATTCATTCATTTATCTATCTTCTTTTCATTTATCTATTTTATCAACTTATTTCTATTTTTTCTACTAGACTTGTCAAAACAAGAACGTTCGTTACAGCATCGAATCAACGAGACGGTCAACAAATTATACCGTCTTTTCTGTCAAATATGGATTTAACGACTTAATAAAACCAGAGATATAAAAGTGACGCATAGATGGACCCCAGGCTGGACATTGCAGAGCGAGCAAACAGCCTAATGCATAGAGAGAATAAGACTTATTTTTCTATACCTTTGCGGTTTCGGAGACAAGACTGTATAACATTTATTGTATCTCAATTAACGTACAT
>NC_134803.1:49662988-49665488 GCF_046742065.1 Oratosquilla oratoria | reverse complement strand
TGATAGTGACGGGGATATCCTTCTGCAGCGGGGCCGAGGTGGCCCGCACCGTCAGGTGGAACTTTTTACGTGGCGACTCGTAGTCCAACTCCGTCAGCGTGACCAGCTCGGCGCGCCCCTCCGCCCGATACGGCACCATCTTGAAGGACTTGGCATCCGGACCCCCAATGATGGAGTACTCTATGAAGGCGTTGGGACCCTCGTCCGGGTCGCGGGCACGCACCTCGCCCACCGTGTGCCCTATGGGCGAGTTCTCCATCACGTAGAGCTGAAGGCGATCCGTATCGAACATCGGAGGATTGTCGTTGATGTCCTCGACGTCCACACGGATCGTGACGGAGGAGGAGCGGGTGGGTTCGCCCCGGTCCACGGCCACGGCGACCAGCTTGTAATTGGCAATGCTCTCCCTGTCGAGGGTCCGCGCTGTCCGGACCACTCCGGACGTCGGGTCCAACGTGAAGGCGCCGTCGCCGTCGTCTCCTCCTTCGAAGGTGTATCGGACTCGACCATTCAAACCCGCGTCAGCGTCGTTGGCTACCACCAACTCGACGCTGGTGCCCTTAGCCGCGTCTTCGGGCACGCTGGCGTTGTAAGAAGACTCGGAGAAGACGGGCGCGTTGTCGTTGACGTCGACGACGTTGATTTCGACCACGGTCGTGTCCGAGAGGCGCTTCTTGCCATTGTCGGTGGCTGTGACGGTGATATGGTAGCCGCCCTGACGTTCTCGGTCCAGGGACTGTGTCGTCGTGATGGCGCCCGTCGTCGGGTGGATCTGAAACTCGGGCACCGACTCAGAGCTGAGCGAGTAGGTGACGCGCGCGTTCTCGCCCGTGTCCCCGTCGGAGGCTGCCACGACGAGGACCGTGGTGCCCTCCGGTTCATCCTCGTAGATGGTCGCCGAGTACGGCGTGTTCTCGAAGACGGGAGGGAAGTTGTTGGCGTCGGTCACGTTGACGTAGACCATGGCGGTGTCGAAGCGACCTCCGGCGTCTGCCGCCGTGATGGTCAGCTCGTAACGACTCTCCTGTTTGTAGTCGAGGGGCTGCGCCAAGGACACGAGACCCCGGCTGTTCTGCGACGTCAGGGAGAAGCGACCGCGCTCGTTTCCGGACGTGATGGAATAGTGGAGCCGCGGGTTCTCGTCCTTGTCCGTGGCCGTGACCGTCACTACAGGTGTCCCCGGCTTGTCCATCTCGCTGACGGTCACCTCGTAATTCTTGGGGTCGAAGACGGGGTCGTTATCGTTCTGGTCCTGGATCTGGAGGACCACCGTGGCTGAGGCCGACTGTGGAGGGTCCCCGTGGTCCGTGGCCACCACCGTGAAGGTGTATTGGTGGCGCTCCTCGCGGTCCAGCTCCCGGGTAGTGACCACCCATCCGGAGTTGTCGTCCACCGCCACGGGGAGGTCCTCACCGCCGCCCTCCACGTGGTACGTCAGGAGGGCATTGTCGCCCTCGTCATTGTCGAAGGCCTGCACCCTCACGACGGAGTACCCGACGGCCACGTTCTCCTGCACCGTCTCCTGAAAGAGCTGCGTGTAGAAACGCGGGGCGTTGTCGTTGACGTCCAGAACGTCTACGTGAACCTGCGTCGTGTTGGATCGCGGCGGGGAGCCTGCGTCCTGGGCGCGGACCACCAAACGGTAGTTGGGGTTCGTTTCGTGATCCAGGGACGCCGCGACATGGATCTCGCCCGACGAGGCGTCGATGGCAAAGTGCCCTGCCGTGTTCCCGCCGATGATGGCGAACCGGATCTGGCCGTTCTTGCCCTCGTCTTTGTCTGTCGCCTGAATGTGGAGGACTGTCGGCGTCAGTGCCGCGTTGAGGTCTTCGGGCACCTCGACGCTGTAGGAGCGCTCACTGAACTGCGGGTAGTTGTCGTTCTCGTCCAACACCTTGACCGTGACTTCGGCAGTCGCGGTACGGCGCTCTTCCGGGGGCCCTTGGTCCTCGGCCAGGACCTGGAGGCGGTACTGCCGCGTCGTCTCGCGATCGAGGGGCAGGCGCGTCGTCAGGAGACCGCTCTCCGGGTCCAGGCTGAAGACTTTGTTCTCCTCCGTCGGGTTGAGGATTCTGTAGCGAACTCGGGCGTTGGGGCCCGCGTCCTGATCGGTAGCCCGAACACGAAGGACGGTCGAATCAACGCTGGTCGACTCTCGGATGGCCGTGTCGTAGGAGCGTCTCTCGAACTCAGGGCTGTGGTCGTTGGCATCTTTCACGTTGATCTGGAGGGTGGTGGTGGCCGACCTCGGCGGCGACGCCGTCAGGTCCACCGCCTTCACACGAAAGTAATGCACGTCCATGAGTTCGCGGTCGAGGACCTGCGTGGTGGTCACCACCCCCGAAGTCGGGTCAAGGGCGAACATGCCCTTGGACCTCATGTCTCGGTCTACCTCCATGGTGTAGGTCAGCGGGGCGCCCTCAGGGTCCGTGGCACAGATGGTGGTGACCATGGCTCCCGGCTCGTCCTCCTCCACCACTTCGGCCACCTCTAGCGTCCG
>NC_134803.1:49650488-49655488 GCF_046742065.1 Oratosquilla oratoria | reverse complement strand
TAGATTTCTGCATAGGTAATAGCATGTCTGTAATGAATACCTTTTACCAGCATAGAGAAAGTCATAAATGGAGCTGGTATCGGTGGAATATCGTGACTGGTGAATATACTGAAAAATCACTGATTGACTTTATGCTAACAACTAACAAGAAACTTTTCAAAGATGTCAAGAGCATACCATCGGTTTCCTTTGACTCGGATCATCGTTTAGTTCTTGCGAAACTAAACATTAGGAAGCCAAAGCCAATGAAAAAACTTGTCGGAGAAAGAATTAAATTAGAGAATCTAAAAGAACCAGAAAAGGCAAGATTATATAAGGAAAAGATTTCAGAAGTTTATCTGAGCGAGCCGGAAGAAACCAGAGACATTGAAGAAGAATGGATAGGCATGAAGGATAAAATTACAAAAATAGCAAAAGAGGTCCTGGAGACCAAGAGAATAAGTGGTGGGAGAAAAAAGAAAACTATATGGTGGACGGATGAAGTCCGGGATGTTGTTAAAAAGAAGAGTCAGTCTTTTAGAAGATGGATGAGAAGACGGACCCCAGAAAATAGATTGGAATACGAAACAGCAAGAAACGAAGCAGAGACAGTAAAAGCAAGAGCCAAGAGAGATTCTTGGAAGAAATTGGGAAAAGAGCTTGAAGAGGATCTGCTGGGAACTAGGAAGCTCATATATAGTTTGGCGAAGAGTTATAAAAGGGGCGAAGAAACAGTAGTAAATACAATTAAGAATAAAGACGGAGTGTTACTAACAGATGAGAACGAAGTAGATGAAAGGTGGAGAGAATATTTCTCAGAATTATTGAATCCTCAGGAATTGGACGATGAGTGTGAAAACACCAGCCTGAGACTAAACTACTACCACGAAATATCTATAGAAGAAACTAGAGTTGCCATCAGTAAAATGAAAAATGGAAAAAGTCCTGGATGCGATGGCATACCTGTAGAGCTGCTAAAAGGAAATGAAAACACAGTCACGTGGCTAACGAGAATTTTCAATGTAGCTTGGTGTGAAGGTAGAGTACCAGAGGATTGGGGAAAGCCATTATATGTAAAGTACCAAAGAAAGGCGACAAGTCAGAATGCAAAAATTGGAGAGGAATATCCTTATTATCACATGTGGAGAAGATATATGAAAGAATACTTGAAAGAAGGTTAAGAGCGACGGTGGAAGAAAAATTAGAGGAGGGACAGTATGGATTTAGACCTGAGAGAGGTACAACAGATGCAATTTTCTCCTTGAAAATGCTGATGGAGAAGAGATGGGAATGGGATCAACCAGTGTGTATAGCTTTTGTTGACTTAGAAAAAGCCTTTGACAGGCTAACAAGGAAGATGATTTGGGATACATTGGAAGACCCTATATATGGTGTAGATAGATTACTTGTTAGAGCAATCAAAAGTCTATATAGTAAATGTACCAGCGCTGTAAGAACACAAACTCGCGTGGATAACTGTTTGATGTAAATTCTGGAGTAAGACAAGGTGGGGTTATATCCCCATTGCTTTTTGTACTTTTTATGGACAAATGTATGAAAAATTTGAGATCTGGAGAGGAAGTTATTACATTGGCATACGCAGATGATATTGCACTGGTTGCAAACAACCCCATTGAACTTCAAAATGCATTAACTGCTTGGAATAGTGCATTGAAAAGAGTGAAAATGAAAATAAACACAAATAAAACAGAAGTAATGATGGTCGCAAGGCAAAAAGAAGAGATAGAAATATGGTTGGGAGGCGAAAAACTGAAATTAGTTGAAGAATTTAAATACCTAGGAGTAAAGATAGATGAAAGGTGTCAAATGGAAAAAGAAATATTAAATAGAATACAGTGCCATACAAATAATTTAAGAACGCTGTATCCATTGATGCGAGAAAAACTTATACCCAAGCAGGTTAAGTTAACAATTTACAAAAATATTTTAAGACCAGTTCTAACATATGGGTCAGAAACATGGACATTGACAGAAAGGCTGAAAAGTAAGATACAAACAGCAGAGATGAGAGTACTGCGAATAATAAAAGGTGTAACAAGGTGTGACAGAATAAGAAATGAAGAAATAAGAAGAGAGCTGGAAATAGAGCCAATATTAGAATATGTAGAGAAAAGCCAATTAAGATGGTTTGGCCACGTCATGAGGATGAATGAGCATCAGTACCCATTAAAATACTACCAGTGGCAGCCACAAGGAAAGCGTCCAACAGGAAGACCCAGGAAGAGATGGAGAGACGGTATCAGACAAGCCATAGAGTCAAGAGGAAGAACTATGGAAGAGGTGGAGAGTGTGCAGCTGTATGCTGATAGGGACTTGTGGAGGGACTTCGTGAGGCATCATCGCTGACAGGGCATCGCCCTACCTGGTGTATGGTGAGAAAGAATTCAAATAAAGGAAAATGAATGAAATGAATGAAGTGAATGAAGTGAATGAAGTGAATGAAGTGAATGAAGTGAATGAAGTGAATGAAGTGAAAGATTCAATTAATAGAATAAATAATTAAATGAAAGATGTGAAAGAAATTAATTGATTAAAATAAACGGAAAATGAATGAAATGAATGAAATGAATGAAATGAATGAAATGAATGAAATGAATGAAATGAATGAAATGAATGAAATGAATGATGATTTAAATTTAATAAAAATAATGAAATTAGAGATGTGAAAGAAATTAATTAAATGATTCAAATAAAAGAAAAATGAATGAAATGAATGAAATGAATGAAATGAATGAAATGAATGAAATGAATGAAATGAATGAAATGAATGAAATGAATGAAATGAATGAAATGAATGAAATGAATGAAATGAATTGAGTGAAATTAATACAATGAAAGAAACGAAGGAAACGAATGAAATGAACGAAACAAACGAAAGGAATGAAAGGAACGAAATGAACGAAAAGAATGAATCGAACGAAATGAATGAAGTTAATGGCAGAGGCCCAGCTTCTGCCGAGCCAGTGGACACTCGTGTCACAGTGAAGGAAGAGAGGGATTCGAAATGGGAGTCCGCAGCCTTAAAAAAAAAAAAAAAAAAAAAAAAAAAAAAAAAAAAAAAAAAAAAAAAAAAAAAAAAAAAAAAAAAAAAAAAAAAAAAAAAAAAAAAGCTGGACAGTTGGCGTCATGCACCAGCGGTCACAGCGTGCATGACACGCTTGGCAGACGACCAGGCAGGCAGGCAGGCCGGGAGTTGGGAAATGGTGTCCTCCCCTAGTGGTAGATTTTATTTCCTTCTGCAATTGTTTTGATCAAAATGGTACTTTTTCTTTGAGTTTGGGTCCTGGTAGGTGGAAGAAGATGAAGTGCCTACGCCAGGAGACGCTGAGTAGCTGCGGCCGAAGCCGTCACCTTTGCCCTTATATGCGCTTTAAGGACTGTTGGGAATTAGAGAGGAGTGCGGGATTCGAACCCACGACTAAGCGAATACGACACCAGCACGCTTCCGATTACGCCATCAACGTTATCACACTGGGCAATTTTTCCTCCAACCTCCGATTAATCGGGAGTATCGCCCTCCTCCAATTTTTCCCCCGCCGTGAAATCACTATGGCTCACTATTTTGTTTTCTCAAAAAAAAAAAAAAAAAAAAAAAAAAAAAAAAAAAAAAAAAAAAAAAAAAAAAAAAAAAAAAAAAAAAAAAAAAAAAAAAAATGCCATTTGACATTTTGAAGGAAAACGACTTTCCTTCAGCCTATCAGATTCCTTCCCGAAAGCTGCACACTGGAAACCTGTTTTGAAAAATCGGAGGAAAAATAGCCTAGTATGATAACGCCTGAGCAATGTTATTATTAGTCCCCGAATGATAATTGATTGATACTTTTGAGATGGAAACATTTTCACTGTATTGACAGTGTCCACTACTTCACTGCAGGACACTGCCACGCCAGCTCATATTAGCAGTGCATAACAGCATGCCCCAGAAGATAAGAATGGAGAAGACTACAAGGCAGTTCCATGTCCATTACCATCTATCAACCTCATCCATAAAATCATCTAACCTCTCAAAACAACCGATAGTTTCAGCGTTCGCTACATGTTTACTAAGTCTATTACATACAAAGGATTACAAAGGATTACTGAGGCGGAGCATGCCGACAGGAGACCTTTTGATCCTTAACTAGGTCGGATGCGAAAAAAAATCATATTAATAATAAAATAATAAATGAAAATATAATATTGTAAATAAATAAAATACATAAATAAATGCATAGGTATAGTTAGATAATAAACAAACAGGTAAATAGTAGATAATGATAAATTCACATATAACTAATAATAAATGAAAATCAGACAGACAAATGATAACAAAACAAAAACAAATAATATAAAATAAATTATAATCATTACAGCATCTTGCTTACGCTGACCACTCTATTGGTCAACCAATTCTGGGCTATTTCCTTCTTAAATCTAGATTTGTCCAATTTAAGTCCATTGCTATGAGTCCTGCATTGCTGTCTTAATATGATGACCTTGTCTGCATCAGACTTGTTAACGCCTTTGACCTGTATGTAGCTATACACTGCATGTACCCAGTAATATGCAGAACCGAAATCTGGTAACACTTTCTAGTGTCTATATTTAGATCTGTTTTCGTTATTTCACAATAGCTCTGACCAGCTCAACGTAAATGGTGTCCTTAAGACATGATGAGTACCCGTTTTCTATGATGACAAACGTGGACAGAAAGCTACAACGAACGTAGTTTGGTTCAAAATGAATGAAATAAACCATCCAGAATTACAATCATGATTAGTTTTTAACTTAAAGAAAAGAAAATAACGCAACTAAGACAGAGACAATGTTTTCCGTGAGACAGATTTGTTTTCTTCACAGAGGTACAGCAACATCTACGTCATCAAGGATGGAGTGACGTCATCAAGGATGGAATGACGTCATCGAGGGTCAAACATGGCGACAACCAAGAACCCCAGGCGCTTCTTACCCAGAAATCTCACTTTGTCTTTTAATCAGGAACCAGTACGTGTGTTCAACTT
>NC_134803.1:49640488-49642988 GCF_046742065.1 Oratosquilla oratoria | reverse complement strand
ACACATCAATTCACATCGAAGAGAGAAAACGAACGACATGACGTCATGAGGACGCAAGATGGTCGACTGGATTTGTATGTGCCTATTCTCATCCTCTCTTGTCTCCGGTGCCTGTTCGTGACAACGTGTCGTTAGTTTTCTTTTCGAAATTAAATAGTTCTTTTTTTTTTTTATCTTGGGCCGCAGTTCCATATCTGAAAGTTTCTCCTTCTGGGTCGCCGAAGAGAATCGTTTTTTAAGAAGTCGACTCGTTCGAAATTTCTCGTTGGAAACGTGTCGCTAACAGTTTGTAGAAACAGATGCTCACAACAGGTCTCGCATCAAAAATGTGTCTGGACTCTTTCCAGAAGTTCTCTTGGACAAGGTTGGCAGAGGGAACGTGGCAGATACTGGAATTCAACTACATACAACCACCATTAACCTTTTTCGAATTAAAGAATATTTTTAATTTTAATCTGGCTGTTGCTCATAATGCTATTGTATTTATGGGAGCTTTGTTGTTGGGGAAAGGACTAATAAGGGTATTTTTTGTAGGAAGTTTTTATAGTTTTTGTAGGTAGTTTTTATATATATTTTGTAGTTTTTGTAGCTAGGTTTTGGAGTGAAGGAAGGTTCTATGGAGAGGGTAAGTTTTTCTTCGTGCATTTTGGAGAGACGCAACGAGGATAGTTTTTTGAGTGTAATATTGTTTTAGTACCATACAAGGATCACACTCTCACAGATAAAAATAAACATACACACACAAATACACACACACACACACACACACACACACACACACACACACACACACACACACACACACACACACACACACACACACACACGCACACACGAATGCATGTACACCCACCCACGCATACAAACGCGCACACACGCACTTTTAAGACTTAGGCAAACAGACTTTGATATGTCTCAGTGCCTTTAAAGCTTTAGCCTCGATGAAGCAAGAGCAGCAGGAGCAGCAGATAGAGCAGCAGATGGAGCAGCAGCAAAAACTGCTCACAGTCGCTGCTCAAACAAGCTTAGACAGATGGACAAGAGGACACGCGTGCGCGTAGAGCCTTGATGTCTTCATGTGACTTTGACTTTCCTCTACGTTCTTGAAAAAAATTCCTCAAAGGCTGTGAGACGATACACGGATCTCCTAATTGGGTTGGAGTGCGGAGGTGTGTGTATATACGTGTGTGTGTGTGTGTGTGTGTGTGTGTGTGTGTGTGTGGGTGTGTGGGTGTGTAATGTGTGTGTGTGTGCGCGCGTGCCGCCAACCTTCCAGGGGTCTTTGGGAATATGCGAGAATAATTTCTCCGTGAGATTTTATCAAGTTCTGTGGAAAAAATATATTGAGCAGTATCGGGGTGGGTGGGTGGGGGGTTGGAGAAGAGGTAGAGAGCAAATTGCGAGTCTTGGCGTCTATGCATTTCTTTGAGGGGAATATGAAATGCCTTACATCCCAGCAGACAGAATGAACAAACGTTTGCATGAAGAAACCCGTGGAAGACGTTTGCGTGTTGGAGTAAGTAAAAATAAACAAATACTTAGAACTAGATGATATACATCATCCCAATACCCAAGATACACGCCTCCTTACGTGACATAACCCAAGGCTATCTAGCAAGGAAAAGAGTTTGCCTTTCATGAATATCATATGACCGAATTTGTACGAAATGCTTTCGAAGCCCACAAGTTGTGCAAAGCCGACAGAACCTTTATGTATTTAGTTTAAGTTAGAAATGAGAACTTTTATGGTTTAGCAAGAAGTCTTAAGTCCTCATCTTTGTGTAAATGTGCCCTGATGGCCGTGTTTACGTCTGCGGGTTTTGTTTTTGCCGCAAAATGCGCGTGAGCTGTTTGTGAGACGATGAAATGACCCAAAAGGCACCAAGGAGCCTGTAAGTGTTGTAAGATCTTAGGTCTCACAGTCTCTGCCTGCCTCTCTCTCTCTCTCTCTCTCTCTCTCTCTCTCTCTCTCTCTCTCTCTCTCTCTCTCTCTCTCTCTCTATCTCTTTCTCTTTCTCTCTCTTTCTCTCTCTCTCTCTCACTCTCTCTGTATTTAACTAGTTATAGTTGTATTACACAGGAAAGGGAGCTATGCTCGTGGTGTCCCGTCTCTGTGTCTCGCAGTATCTAAATTGTTCTTAAATTCGTGTATGGTTTTTGTACACACTATCCTGTGTGTGTGTGTGTGTGTGTGTGTGTGTGTGTGTGTGTGTGTGTGTGTGTGTGTGTGTGTGTGTGTGTGTGTGTGCGTGTGTCCTAGCGCAACTGCAGAGCTCGAAGATCAGTAAGAATCGAAGATAAGTGTTTGCGTCCGACGCCAGTAAACTCATCATCAATCAATCAACCAATCACCGGAGGATTCCAGCGAAAGGATCCAGATGGACAAATCCAGAAGAACCAGAGGAACATCAGCCGAAGTGGCCTTTGGCGTTAAAGAATACCTCAGCGGGGGTTGGAGGTGGAGGAAGAGGAAGAGGAGGGGGAGGGGGAGGAGGAGGAG
>NC_134803.1:49635488-49637988 GCF_046742065.1 Oratosquilla oratoria | reverse complement strand
GGATGGCGTTTTGTCCCCGGACCAGGCACAAGATCTCTCTCTCTTTATCTCTCTCTCTCTCTCTCCCGTCCTCTAACTACTAGTTGATAACATATAATAGAAATATATTTACACTAATACAACACAAACAATAGTCTAACGTTTACTAACTACAACGAATATAATTGCACAGTAGTAGATATTGTTACAATAAATCATTTATCATACAATATCACTTATTCTGGGGCATTATTGTACATACTATAAAATCACAGGGCCTCTGAAACGAGTATGATTTATGTAACTTTTGACATCATCCTCTATGCTCAGGTAATGTCCGGTGAACAAACATTACCATGCAACACTTGAGAGCATCACGACCTAATTACGTGCATCATCTTCAAGTCAGGATAAAGAGGAAGAGGAAAATTGAAAAGATCACAAGAGCTTTACAGAATCTACTCCTGTCATAAACTCGTGTTTAGATTCTTTTCAGTCACTTCTCCAGAGTTGAGGTCAAGGGTTGGAGACTTCATGAATGATGGGTGCCCTGCCCTCCAATGCCCTCTTCCTCTTGTGTTAACCTTTTGGGGGAGAAGTCTTCAGGGAGCTTCCGCCGTCCCACGACGCCGCCCCCGCCGTCCCACGCCCGCCGTCCCACGACGCCGCCCCCGCCGTCCCACGCCGCCGCCCCCGTCCCCCGTTCTTTAGTCCGACATTTTAAGCAAACACGCCTGTAGCTTTCCTTGGTCCGAGGGAGTCCTTCTGCTTATCAAAAAGGTCCTTAATAAGCTCACGGGCACAATGACCCCTTTCGTTCGCCCCCTGAAGGTTGTTTGAAGTTTCTGCATAATGTAATCCAGCTTTTAATGAATTTTCGAACTGGCCTGATCAAAGAGAGAGCAGCGGGTCCTCTCAAGTATGGACGCGCAGCATCAGGACCAAACGGACCGGGGTTCATATCAAGCTTTAGCTTCAATCCATCAATTTCTTCTCTCTGAGCGACCTACGGGGCAGAGGGAGCTCTCTCGTCCGGGCGCTCACCGTCGTCGTCTAATTGGGTGAGGAGGAGGAGGAGGAGGAGGAGGAGGAAGAGGAATCTCCCATGATGAATGCACGATCGCCCGGGAACCTTTTCGTCTGCCACCGAAACCTCGGATCAATCACGGACCTTCTCCGTCAGCGTCCGTGGACGTTGTGTCTCCGATCAACGATTACGAGGAAAGAACTGTTTGTTCTCATTCTGCTAATAGCTCTTCATTAGGTTTTCATTACTGCAAGGCTGTTTCTTGTAAGCGGAGGTATTTTCGTAGTATTGTTTGCATTTCACTTCCTCGAATTTTTAGTGGTATTGTCGTCATTATCATTATGAAATGCTGAACGAAAACGGTGAACTCTCTAACTCATAAAACATAATATGGAGCATTCACGGCGGAGAAAGACAACAAGAATGAGTATGTTCACACATGTTATATATACTCGTGTATATATATATATATACATATACATATATATATAATATATATACATATAATATATATATATATAATATACATTCATATTTATGTATATACATATATATACATACATATTTATGTCATACAGTATATATGTGTGTATACACACACATGCAGGCACGTACACACACATACACACACACACACACACACACACACACACACACACACACACACACACACACACACACACACACACATGGCGCTGTGGTTAGAGCTCTGGCTTGCCACTACGGAGGTCCGGGTTCGATCCTCGCCCGGGGCTGAAATAATATCAGTATCGCAGCGCTGAGGGGTGTTACTCCAACTCTCGTGGGCGGGGAGTTGGGGGTGTGTGTGTGTGCAAGGTCATAGCATTACCCATAGATTGGACCTACGAGCTCTGAGCTCTCTTCCAGGAGGGAAATAGCTGTCGATCACGAGTCCAACACGTGATCCAAAGACCAAGTGAATACAAGTGAATACACACACATACACACACACACACACACACACACATGTATATATATATATATATATATATATATATATATATAGATAGAGAGAGAGAGAGAGAGAGAGAGAGTCTGATGTATGCAATACCTAAATAGATTTGTACATATGGAACAAAAAAAAAAAAAAAAAAAAAAAAAAAAAAAAAAAAAAAAAAAAAAAAAAAAAAAAAAAAAAAAAAGAAGTAAAATTCACGATTAAAAGATATTCCATGTCGTTTACAGACCAACATCCTGGTCTCACATTCGCTTAGCTATGGATTCGAGTCCCACATTTCTCTCCGATTGCCAACAGTGACTATTACACATTCTATCAATCCTCAAAACTCATGGGGCGCAAAATTGATGGCTTTGGATACGACTACTCATCGCCTCCTGGCGTAAGTTCCTTACGTTCCAGAGTCTGACGAAGCCGCTGCCCGGAGACTGGAAAGAGTCCAGAAAGAATAAAGCTGTCTTTGAAAGGATCTCCCATCATCGTTAGCCTCTTTAACGACGGCTGCTGTGACGTCA
>NC_134803.1:49625488-49632988 GCF_046742065.1 Oratosquilla oratoria | reverse complement strand
AGAAAATTACTCGAGAAGTTGAAGAGACAATTGCTTTGATTTCTAGGCTGAATAGACGTCCATCCACTTGATCCCCTTCAACACCAAGACTAGGATTACAAAAAAAAAAAAAAAAAAAAAAAAAAAAAATATATATATATATATATATAATATATATAAAATATATATATGTATACATACTGTATATATATATACATATATATGTATACATATATATATATATATATATATATATATATATATATATATATATATATATATATATATATATATACATGTATTTAGTCCGGACTCTTTGGGCAAAACGGCAACCCCGAATTCATCGAGGTAAAGTAGGAAGACGAATAAAATAGCCTGACGGCAGTAGGAATGAAAGCTAAAGTGCCACCCAGTGCGAAAGGGTTTGAAAGGAAATTCTTGTACGCAGATGTCTCTCACTCTTTCTCCCCGCCCCCCCTTTTTTTTTTTTTTTTATCCGGAGACATTTTTGGAAGATTCTGAATAATTTCTTTTTCGTTCTCGAGGAATAGAAAATTGAGTTTGTTCCAATTGCCAATGGACACATTCTACCAGAGATTCCACGTCACTGAGTTAACAAGTTACTCTTTTTATTTCGTACCACGTTTCCACTCTCTTTCTCTCTTTCTAGCTCTCTATATTGCTCTCTCTCTCTACCTCTCTCTCTCTCTCGGTTTCTCTCTCTCTATCTACCTCTCTATTTCTATCTCTCTCTCTCGGTCTCTCTCTCTTTCTCGGTTTCTCTCTATCTATATATCTCTCTATTTCTCTCTCTCTCTCTCTCTCTCTCTCTCTCTCTCTCTCTCTCTCTCTCTCTCTCTCTCTCTCTCTCTCTCTCTCTCTCTCTCTCTCTCTCTCTTCCCAATTACGTTACATCTCTCTTTTTCTTATCACTTTTCTTCTCTCTCCTTTCCTTTCCATTTACTCTTTCCTCCTCCCATTCCAATCGTACGAGTCTTCCACTTTGATCCACATCGGGTGGCCCTCTTTTGTCCTGGTTGCATCCACATGGCTTCATTAACATCCACGACACATCCTTCATAACGGAAGGGTGAAGACCTTCCTTCGTTCCTCTTTCTTTAAAGACGCGACGCCAAGACACTCTAGCCCGCATTGAACCTCTCTGTCTTCATCCTCGACACACGAAGTCATAGTCTTTTCTTGGCGACGAGAGTTCTGTTTACTTCCGTTGAGGGTTCTTCAGGTCGTTGAAGAGCTTTCATGTGACCGCATCACCCTCACCCACCCCCCCGCTTCGGCGACAAGAGAAAACAAGCCTCTTGAACGTGGTGAATTTTTCCCGCGGACTTCCGGGCGCGGCGTCGCGCGAAGAATGTTGCCGCGGTTGTGTTCCGCGGGCGTAGGGTTCTCTGGCTGCGGACCTTGAAACAACAACAACAACCCACAACTGGGTGCCGGTGGTTGTAGTTGTGGTATGAAGGGGAAGGGTCCTGTGAATGTGTGGACGAATTCCCTCGACCGTTCTGGATGTCGATTGAGATATGAAACACGATGACAGTTCGGACAAACTCGATGGTGTTGACCGGGGCCAGGAAAGAACGGTGATGGTGGCGGGGAGCGGAGGGGAGGTGTAGGCTGCAAGCGAGGTCGGGCCACGGTGTCGTGGTGGCTGTGGCGGCTGTGGTGGCTGTGGCGGCGTCGGGGGCGGTAGCACCGTAGGAGGATTACCTAATGGCTGGAGCGATGGCCGCCACACAATATGGCGGGGACCCCCGCGGAAGAAAACATATGTTACCGTGTGTACGAGGGAATCTTTATGCATTATGCATATATGCTTATAGATTTTATACAGGCTTCCGTTCCTGTGCGTATCTACACGCGTACACGCATACACAGGTACACACTCTTGCTCAGGTATGTATACGTGCTGTATGGTTGTGTGTGCTTGTGTGTGTGTGTGATTTACCATTGTCTTGAATTACGTGTTGGACTCGTGGTCGACAGCTATATTCCTCCCGGAAGAGAGCTCAGAGCTCATATATGACCTATCTATGGGTAATACTGTGACCTTACACGCACACACACCCCGAACTCCCCACCCACGAGAATTGGAGTAACACCCCGCAGCGCAGCGATACTGAAATTATTTCAGCCCTGGACGGGATTCGAACCCGGACCGTCATGGTGTGTGTGTGTGTGTGTGTGTGTGTGTGTGTGTGTGTGTGTGTGTGTGTGTGTGTGTGTGTGTGTGTGTGTGTGTGTGTGTGTGTGTGTGTGTGCGTGCGTGCGTATATTTACAATTTCACAAACCAAAGCGTAACACAATGCTGCAGAAATGCGCCTCCACCCAGGCTTCTGTTCAACCGCTCCCTCTCTTCGACCGTTCCACCTCACCGACAACGCCACAACGATTGTAGGGTCTGTCACTGTTGCAAAAACCATCTCCCCATCTCCCTATCTCCCTGTGTTTTGCTTTGCGTTCATCTCTTGCATTTCCTCGTTGGGTCAGGAACCCCGCTCCCCGTCTGCTTCCTGTGCGCCTATTGGCCTTCCTCTCTTAACAACGTTTCGTTTACACATCGTCAGGAACTAACACCATTCTGAGGAACCTCTCGTATGCCTCTCTCTAACTCAATGAATGCTTGATATTATTTTCTTTTCTTATTTTCTATTTTTATTTTAGTACAATGTACTATTTTCCATAATGGCTGAATAGTCTATATATTCTTCAATACCCTACACGCACGTTTATATTTTTATTTTTCCAAATTCCAAATAACTCTTATCTGTTCCTGTTATGATCGTTAGCTAAAAACTATTGTTTTCCATCGACATCTTGAATATTTTATTTCTATTTTTACTTTTTCCTACAATATTTTTCTAAATATATATATATATTCATGTCTCTGTAATTTTATTTTCATCCAGCACATAATTTTCTCACTCCTTGATTAAGCGTTTTTAACGTCTAATTCCATGATTCCTTGTCCACATTACTTTTCATCGCCTTCCTTTCATATATCTATAATTGTTCTTAATAGCTTCATTCCTCACCAAATAAATTTCCCTCACTTCTTTCATCTTACGACCAAAAATTGTCATAATTGGTCATAACTGGGGTTATGAAAGAAAATTAACTTCGGGCTCACGAGGTGATAAGCTTCTTAGAGGGACATCGATCTAGACAGAGAAGAATGGTTTTGGGTCTGTTTTCGCGTGTCCACCACCAGCTGACTTCTTCACTCCTTCCTTCCCTCCCTTCCTCCCTTCCCTCCTTCCCTCCTTCCCTCTTCCACTGGGGCCTCTGGCTCTCTCCCTGCCGTCGGTCGTAGTAATTTGTCGCCTCACAGAGCGACCTCTGCAGCTAATAGCATCTTTTATCCTATCTGATTAAATTCTCTGTTTCCCAATTTCTGCGCCGATTCACTTTGCTCAAAGATGGAGAGCCTGGGAAGGAGAGGTCTGGTCAAGGGCTTGGAGACCGAGTGAGTGGGCGGGAACAGGGAGACGTGAAGCGGACAAGGGGTTGGAGATAAGGAATAGATAAGAGGCAGATAAGGAACAGATAAGAGACATATAAGGAAGAGATAAGAGGCAGATAAAGAATAGAATCCAGTAATAGTTCGATAAGAACAAAAAATGTAGGAGACTGCAAGAGACCATAAGACCTACACTAGGCAGTTCTATGCCCCTTACCACCTAAGAGGCAGATAAGGAAGAGATAGGAGGCAGATAAGGAACAGAACCCAGTAATAGTTCGATAAGAACATAAAAATGTAGGAGACTGCAAGAGACCATAAGACCTACACCGGGCAGTTCCATGCCCCGTACCACCTCCCATCCCTATTCATAAAATCATCTAATCTTCTCTTAAACCAATTAATTGTTTTAGCTCACTAAATTGGTACTAAGTCTATTCCATTCGTTAACCACACTGTCGGTAAACCAGTTCTTGTCTATTTCCTATTTAAACCTAAATTTGTCCAATCTAAACCTATTACTGCGAGTCCTACACTGTTGTCTTAATATGATGACCTTGTCTACATCACCCTTGTTCAAGCCCTTCACCCATTTGAATACTTTTATTAGATCACCCCGCACTCTTCGTCTTTAAGGAGAGTGTAAGTTAAGGTGTCTAAGCCTGTCTTCGTTTGATAAATTTCTAAGACTTTGAGAACGTCTTTCTCCCTCTTGGTGATCCACAACAAGATCCTCCCTATGTTGGTTCCTCATTACCCAAAAGATGAGACAAAAGCGGAGAGAAATTGAGAGGACGGAAAACTAGAAAGAGAAAAATTTCCTAAATCTCTCTCCTCCTCCTCCTCCTCCTCCTCTTCCTCTCCCTCTTCCTCCTCCTCTTTCTCTTCTTCCTCCTCCTCTTCCTCTTCCTTTTCTTCCTCCTTAACCCACACCCCCTCCAGCTCCACCCCGGACGAGTCCAAAGATCGTTCGGCTTACAAGAAGAGTAGAGGCGGAGCCTCAGGGGTCTTGGAAATGAAAAGAAATTTCTATAATTGCATTCGGTTATTCATGTAGTAGCTGAATGGGTTCTATTGGATGATAATATAAGCGAGTGATTTGACACGGTCACCCCCCCTCCCTCTCTTATTAGGGTGGAAAGGTCGTTTGGTATAACTGGCTGGTGAGATTAAGTTGTGCCTAAAGAAAGGATGTGTACTAGTGGAATAGGGGAGTACACGTGTAGTTTTACTATACAAGGAAATGGGAATAAGTATCAATATAGGTTTTAGAGAGATCAGTCTGTTAGATGTAGTCGGTAAGGCATATATGAGGGTGTTAACTGAAATGATTAGGAAGGGAGCAGAGGAGAAATTTGGAGAAGAACAATATAGGCTTAAGAAAAGAAGAGTATATATAGATTAAGTTCTTGTGGTAAGACAGACCTGCAAGAGGTTTAAGGTGAAGAGTATTGACGCCTTTTAGACTTTTATGGATTTGGAAAAGACATAATATAAGGTTAAAAGAGAGGGGAAATGTGTTGCAAATGTATAAAATTGAAAGTGGTAATTGTTTTTACATATAGATAGCAGAGCTCCTGTGAGGGAAGGGAATGGGGATAGAACATAAGAGCATAATAATGGAGACTGCAAGAGACCTTAAGGCCTACACTAAGCAGTTTCATGTCCCTTACCACTTGTCACCCGTCTATAAAGTTATCTAATCTTCTCTTAAGACAGCTAATTGTTTCAGCGTTCACTATATGGTTACTAAGTATATCCTATTCGTTATCCACTGTGTTGCCCATTACCTTCTTAAACCTGAACTGTCTTTGTCGAAGGTGGGGCTCCGCCAGGGTTGTGTAATGTCACCATGATTGTTCAACGGGTATATGGATGCAGTGACAAGGAAGGTAAATAAAGGAGCTTGGCAAGGGTTTGGAGTTGATGAGTGAGAATGTGGGAAGCTCTTGTCAGTGGAAGGCACTCTAATTGTAGCTGAGGTGAAGGATGGACTGAAGTAGTTGGTGACGGAGTTTAAGAAGATTTGTGAGAGAGGAAATCAGAAAGGAAATGTTGGTGAAAGTAAAGTGATAAGATATACAAAAAAATGCTAATGTTGTGATGGAGAGGCGTTTAAAGGGTGAGAGATTTGAAGAAGAAGAAGAAGAGAGCTTTAAGCATATGGGGTCATATGTGGCAGGGAATGGAGGAGAGGAGGGGAGGTGTTGCCATACAATGAGGCAGTTGGGGTAAACCCAACTATGCTATGCAAGCGCTGTGTCTTCCTGCATTGCCTTTCAGCTGACCAATAGGGTTCGATTGAGGGATGGCACTTCTTCCTCAAAATTCTAAGATACAAAGGACAACGAAAAGGTTTGGTTTTTATAGGCATGGGATGGGCGTGGCTTGGATTCATACTATGAATCTGATACGTCCTTTACAAAGGGAGAAGGGGCTTTCTGGGTATGTATGTTTGTATGTATATGATATCTATATGAACACATGCACGTACACAGATACACACACACACACACACACACACACACACACACACACACACACACACACACACACACACACACACACACACACACACACACACACGACTCGATGGCGCAATGGTAGCGATCTCGGCCACCACTACAACGGTCCGGGTTCGAATCCCGCCCAGGGCTAAAATAATTTCAGTATCACTGCGCTATGAGTCGTTACTCCAACTCTGGTGGGCGGGTAGTTGGATGTGTGCGTGCGTATGTCACATCATTACCCATAGATCGATCATATGTGAGCTATGAGCTCTCTTCCGGGAAGGAAAGAAGCTGTCGGTCATGAGTCCAGCACGTGATCCAAGACCATGGTGGGGAATCACACACACACACACACACACACACACACACACACACACACACACACACACACACACACACACACACACACACACACACACACACACACACACACACACACAAAAGCCATGCATGTGCGCTCACGCGCACAAGCATATGCACCCACACACAGTGAACTCTTGTACTTCTGATACATTGTTCTCCAATTCAAACACGATTTTGATTTTCCTGTCAATGAAACCTTTGCCTCTTGTTTAAAAACATTCATCACTTTTCTGCCCTTTCTCTTCCCATACATACATGCATACATACATACATACATATATATATATATATATATATATATATATATATATATATATACATATGTGTATATATATTACAGTAATTCACAAGGTACATGTGAAAATAATTTGCAGAAAAACCACTGGGAAATAAGAAACTTAGTCCGAACGCTTTCGTCTATTAAAGACATTATCGTCTTGATTAGACGAAAACGTTCAGACAAAGTTTCTTATTTTCCAGTGGTTTTTCTGCAATATATATATATATATATATATATATATATATATATATATATATATGTATATATACATATATATATATATATATATATATATATATATATATATATATATATATATATATATATATATATATATATATATATATATACATATATACATGTAAGAAAAATAGCGTCACATTCATCTCCATCCATCAACCCTTTGTAAGACCCTGTTTACCCCATGCTGACAATGCTCATCTGACAACATTTACCGTCCATTGTTGTGGACCTCTGAGAGACAAGTTTGAGATGGAAGAACCACTTGTAAACAAGAGATTACTCTCATGGCAACCCGCACCACGCAGATCGAGTATTTAGACACTTCACCTCTTCCTCCTCCTCCTTCTCCTGAGAGCTTTTGCCATCACTCTTGATCTCTTCAGTCGATCTGGTTCAGGTTAGACCGCAAAAGGTCTCCTATACTACTCCAACCACATGCGGCAGATTTGAAAGCCATCCATTTGACGCCTTCCAGAGGCACCCATGTAAAGCCTTCCAGAAGCACCCATGCAGCGCCTTCCAGAGGCACCCATGCAGCGCCTTCCAGAGACACCCATGCAGCGCCTTCCAGAAGCACATATGCAGCGCCTTCCAGGGGCACCCATGCAGCGCCTTCCAGAGGCACCCATGCAGCGCTTTCCAGAGG
>NC_134803.1:49612988-49620488 GCF_046742065.1 Oratosquilla oratoria | reverse complement strand
TCCTGTTAACTTTCGTTTCTTCAGACTTGTTCGGAGACGTGCTAAAGTTCTGTAAAAAAAAAAAAAAAAAAAAAAAAAAAAAAAAATTCATGAGAACCTAAAAACGAAGGAGACTGCAAGAGACCATAAGGCCTACACTAGGCAGTTCCATGTCAATTGCCACCTATCCTCCCCATACATAAAGTTACCCAACATTCTCTTAATCACTATTCCGCCAGTCCAACTTCGGCACAGAAACTTCAGACGATTTTATTCAGTTGTGGCAACTCAACCACGCTTCCACGAGGTCCTTTGTTTTTGGTACGAAACTGGAGAGACTTTGTTCTGGCTAACGGCAGACGAATTGATTTAGATTAAGGTCGCTGAAACAAAGGGATCAACTCGTTCCAACGACAAGAGGCTTTTGTCTGACAGAGTTCATCCAACCAGAAGAGGAGGAGGAGGAGGAGGGGAGATGGAGGAGGAGAAGTAGGATCAGGAGTAGAAGGAAGAGGAAAAGGAAGAGGAGGAGGAGGAAGAGGAAGAAGAAAAGGAGGAGGAGGAGGAGGAGGAGGAGGAGGAGGAGGGGAGATGGAGGAGGAGGGGAGATGGAGGAGGAGGAGTAGGAATAGGAGTACAACGAAAAGGAAAAATAGGAGTAGGAGGAAGAGGAAGAGGAAGAGGAAGAGGATGAGGAAGAGGAGGAGGAGGGGAGGAGGAGGGGAGGAGGAGGGGAGGAGGAGGGGAGGAGGGAGGAGGAGGGAGGAGGAGGAAGAGTAGGAGGAGGAGGATGAAGAAGAGGAGGAGGAGGAGGAGGAGGAGGAGGAAGAGGAGGAGGAAGAGGAGGAGGAGGAGGAAGAAGAGGAGGAGGAAGAGGAGGAGGAGGAAGAAGAGGAGGAGGAAGAAGAGGAGGAAGAGGAAGAGAAGGAGGAAGAGGAGGAGGAGGAGGAGGAGGAGTGTGACAGGACACTGGGTCGGATTTCGGGTATCCCCTCTCGCCTTTCATTCTTCCTCCTTCTCCTCCTCCTTTGGTCTCTTCTTCTCCTACTCCTCCTTCTATTTCTCCTCCTGCTCCTCCTTTTCCTCCTATTTCTCCTCCTCTTCCTATTCTTTACTCTCCTACTACTTCCTCTTTTCCTACTCGTCCTTCTCTTTTTTTTTCTCTCCTACGTCTCCTCTTTTTTCTTCTTCTTTTAGTTCTATTTCTCTTTATTTTCTTCTTTTTGCCCCTTGTTCCTTTTCTCTATCTAACACGATCGCGTTTCTGATTAATCTCTTTTGATCTTCTCTTTCTCCTTTTCGTCGTTATTTTTCTTTTTCCTTTTTCATATATCTTTCCATTGATTCTTTCGTCTCTTACTTCTTCTTCTTTTCCAACATTTATTTCTCTTTTTCTTCATCTTCCTCTTCCTCCGTCTTGTTCTCTTTCTCTTCTTATCATGATCGTGTTTCTGATCGATCTCTTTCGATCTCCTCCTTCTCTTTTTTCTCTTTTTCGTCTTTATTTTTGGTTTCTCTTTTTTTTTTTATTCATCTTTCCATTGGACCTTAGGACTCTTCTTCTCTCTTCTCTCTTCTCTTTTCTCTCATTTCTGACATTTCCTCTCTTTTCTTTATACTTTCCTATCTATACTTTCGTCTTCAAACCTTTCCATTTACGGGACACAGATTTTACTCATTCTATAAAGTCAATATTCTAGAAACTTAGACACACCCCTACGGACCAGAGTCACCCAGCAATTTTTATGAACGAAAAATAATCCCACTAAAAATAGAATACTGACAAATTTTGATTTCTACAATCCTTTTGAAATAGGGAAGAATTGATTTACCAGTAGATTGGTTAACGAATGGAATAGACTTAGTAACCATGTAGTGAGCTCTGAAACTACTTCTTGTTTTAAGAGGTTAGATAACCTTATTGATGGAAATGATAGGCGGTCGTAGACATGGAACTGCCTAGTGTAAGCCTTATGGATTCTTGCTGTCTCTTCCTTTCTTTATGTTCTTATGTATGTTCTTATACCCTTCTTATATCTCCACTATATGAATTGATCTCTCAGGTGTGATATTGTCTCCAAGGATATAGGGACAGAAGCGCTGGTTATGGGTGACTAAATACTTTCCTTAGACACGTTGAATATACTTTATTTTAGTTAGTGCCGAGACAATTTTACTTGGCTAAATTTGAGTGACCCAAATAAAGAGATCTTGAATATTTCTATTTTTTCTACTTTTGATATTTTCCTTCTGTTATTCTTCTCCCTTCTCTTTGCCCCTTCTCCTCCTCTTCCTCCTCCTCCTCCTCCAAATTCTTCACTCCTCCTCAGGGTTCAAGTTTCCCCTCTCCTCTTTTCCCCTCTTCCCTTGTTTCTCTACTTTTCCCTCTCCTTCTTTCTCTACTTTCTGCTCTTCCCTTCTTTCCCTCTTCCCTTCTTTCCCTCTTCCCTTCATTCCCCTCTTCCCTTCGTTCCCCTCTTCCCTTCTTCACCTTCCTGTCCTTCATCCCATTTTTCTTGCCCCTCTTCCCTTCTTACCATTTTTCCCTTCTTGCCTTCCTTCTCTTCTTTCCCTCTTCCCTTCTTTCCCCTCTTCTCTTCTTTCCGTCTTTCTTTCAACTCTATCTACTTTTTCTTCATTTCTATTGCACTTTTCATAGCCTTTTCCTTATTTCTCACCTTCTTCCCAATCCTTTACCTCCTCTTCCTCCTCCACTTCCTCCTCCTTCCCCTTCCTCCTCCTCCTTCTCTACCTCCTGTACCATCCCACCTCGTCCTCCAACAAATCCTTCTCCTCCCTCCATCCTGTCTTTTCTAAATTCCTTTCCCCTTCCTCTCCTTGTTGTTCTTATTTTATTTCGTCGTACTTCTGTCCCACCTCGTACTGATCATACTCCTCTCCTCCTCCTCCTCCTCCTCCTCCTCCTCCTCCTTTTCCTCGTCCTCTTCTTCGTTACCATACATATCTACCTCCTCATTTTCCTTTTTCTCCTCTTTCACCTTCTCCATTTCTTCTTTATCGTCCTTTTCCTCCACTTTCTTAACTGCTTCTTCCTATTTTTTCACCCTCTACATGATCCTCCTCTATCACATTCTTCTTTCCCTTCCTCCCTCTTTTCCTTCATCTCCACATCTTCCTCTGTCAATCTCGCTAACTCTCTCTCCATCTCCTCCCTTCACTCCCCTCCCCTCCTCCTTTGCCTCCTCCTCACCTGTCCCTCCTCCTTCGTCTCCTCTCCTCCCCTCCCCCTCTTCCCTCCCCGCCTCCGGAAGGTTTTGCGTTTGCGAATTTCCGTCAAGACCGGAAGTCTAGGAAGGCGACACCACAAGCAACAGAGGCTGCCCCTTCCTTCCTCTTCCACTTCCTCTTCCTCGTCTCCTTCTTGGAGGTGAGGTTGGAGTTGGAGGTGAGGTTGGAGTTGGAGGTGATGTTGGAGTTGGAGGAGAGATTGGAGGTGGAGGTGAGGTTGGAGCTGGAGTTAGAGGTTGGAGTTGGAGGTAGAGGTTGGAGTTGGAGGTGAGGTTGGAGTTGGAGGTGATGTTGGAGTTGGAGGTGATGTTGGAGTTGGAGGTGATGTTGGAGTTGGAGGTGAGGTTGGAGTTGGAGGTAGAGTTTCGAATTGGAGGTGAGGTTGTATTTGGAAGTGAGGTTGTATTTGGAGGTGAGGTTGTATTTGGAGGTGAGGTTGTATTTGGAGGTGAGGTTGTATTTGGAGGTGAGGTTGGAGTTGGAGGTGATGTTGGAGTTGGAGGTGAGGTTGGAGTTGGAAGTAGAGGTTTGAGTTGGAAGTAGAGGTTTGAGTTGGAGGTGAGGTTGGAGTTGGAGGTAGAGGTTGGAGCTGGAGATGAGGTTGTATTTGGAGGTGAGGTTTGAGTTGGAGGTGAGGTTGTATTTGGAGGTGAGGTTGGAGTTGGAGGTGAGGTTGGAGTGGGAGGTGAGGTTGTATTTGGAAGTGAGGTTGTATTTGGAGGTGAGGTTGTATTTGGAGGTGAGGTTGTATTTGGAGGTGAGGTTGTATTTGGAGGTGAGGTTGTATTTGGAGGTGAGGTTTGAGTTGGAGGTGAGGTTGTATTTGGAGGTGAGGTTGGAGTTGCAGGTGAGGTTAGAGTTGGAGGTGAGGTTGGAGTTGGAGGTGAGGTTGGAGTTGGAGGTAAAGATTGGAGTTGGAAGTAGAGGTTGTATTTGGAGGTGAGGTTGGAGTTGGAGGTGAGGTTGTATTTGAAGGTGAGGTTAGAGTTGGAGGTGAGGTTGTATTTAGAGTTGAGGTTGTATTTGGAGGTGAGGTTGTATTTGGAGGTGAGGTTGTATTTGGAGGTGAGGTTGGAGTTGAAGGTGATGTTGGAGTTGGAGGTGGAGATTGGAGCTGGAAGTAGAGGTTGGAGTTGGAGGTGAGGTTGGAGTTGGAGGTAAGGTTAGAGTTGGAGGTGATGTTGGAGTTGGAGGTAAGGTTAGAGTTGGAGGTGATGTTGGAGTTGGAGGTGAGGTTGGTGTTGAAGGTGAGGTTGGAGTTGGAGGTGAGGTTGGAGTTGGAGGTAGAGGTTGGAGCTGGAGATGAGGTTGGATTTTGTGGTGAGGTTGGGGTTGGAGGTGAGGTTAGAGTTGGAGGTGAGGTTGTAGTTGGAGGTGAGGTTGGACTTGGAGGTGAGGTTGGAGTTGGTGGTGAGGCTGGAGTTGGAGGTGAGGTAGGAGTTGGAGGTGAGGTTAGAGTTGGAGGTGAGGTTAGAGTAGGAGGTGAGGTTGGAGTTGGAAGTAGAGGTTTGAGTTGGAGGTGAGGTTGGAGTTGGAGGTGAGGTTGGAGTTGGAGGTGACGTTGGAGTTAGAGGTTGGAGTTGGAGGTAGAGGTTGGAGTTGGAAGTAGAGGTTGGAGCTGGAGGTAAAGATTGCAGTTGGAGGTAGAGATTGGAGTTGGAAGTAGAGATTGGAGTTAGAGGTAGATGTTGGAGTTGGAGGTGAGGTTGGAGTTGGAAGTAGATGTTGGAGTTGGAGGTGAGGTTGGAGTTGGAGGTGAGGTTGGAGTTGGAGGTGAGGTTGGAGTTGGAGGTGAGGTTAGGTTGGAGTTGGAGGTGAGGTTGGGCTGGAGTTGGAGATGAGGTTAGGTTGGAGTTGGAGGTGAGGTTGGAGTTGGAGGTGAGGTTGGAGTTGGAGGTGAGGTTAGAATTCGAAATAGAGATGGAGGGAAAGTTTCAGTAGGAGGTGGAGGCGGAGGAGGTGGTACTGGTGGAGGTGGAGGTAATGGAAGTGGATGTTGGAGATTGAGGTGGAGTATGAGTTGAAGTTGGAGATGGGAGTGACGGTGGAGGTGGAGTGAGGTGAGATCGGAGTTGGAGATAGACGTGGAGGTAGAGCTGGACATGGAGTGGGAGGTGGTGGAGGTATAATAATAAGTAATTATATATTATAGAAATAAATACAAAACTTTAGTTGTAATGATTTAACATAAAAATTAAAGTTACCCCTATTAATTTACAAAATTTTCTATAACAGATTTTTACTTAAAGAAAACGATAATAACAAACGGCGTCTTTGATGCATGTAGATCTGTCTTAAAATTTCAAGTTTTTTTTTATATAAGATTCGATTTTTCAGACTTATCAATTACACAAGCAGATACATAGATTTTATGTCTTTTATTGTGAATTAATTCAATGACTTTAAATGTCTATTCCTGGTACTGCTGGGTGCCTGTTCAAATCAAAATTATAGCCACCGATAAACTATATATTAAATAATAATTAAAAATAATAAAGAATAATAATAAATGAAATAGTAATATCTTATTCATATTCTGAGCATCTAGGGAGCTAAGTAAAAAAAATAAAAATCTCTCTACTTTAACTTGCAACAAATATGACAATAAAAACGCGATTAGTTATCAGCCTTAACCTTTGCTTTTACAGCCGAAATGAGCTATTTAAGAAACTTTAGAGTATTGTTCATGTTAAAACTATATAATTCTACTCATATCAAAGAGACCATTGGTTCATAAGGGGTTGCAAATCTATCTCGACTGATATGTATATATACCCAAGCAGGTATCGTAAAACTTGCTTTTCTGTTATATTCTAGCTCTAGATTAACCTAAGCTCATTGTGGGCTACCTAGCTCGCCTGTATCAAAGAATCTAGGAAACGTATTCCCCCCTAGAAAACACATGTTATACAAACGGTTGTTGAAAGGTTGTCACATATGAGCATTGTTGTCACATTGTTGTCACATTGAGGACCACAATGGAAATAAGCGTTCATGCTTTTTGTGTTATCCTCGGCAATTTACATTTATTATTTCGAACTATGTGTTCTTGTCATTATTTGCACTTCATGTACATTGATTTATTGCCAAATAAAGTCTATCTATCTATCTATCTATCTATTTTCAACAAACCTGCCCTACCTTTTCATTAGGATATTTCAAATATATATTCACATAGATCATACATAAAGAACGCTGTCTATATAGTTTTAGGCATTTTGTTTCTATTTGAGACAAAATAGTACTTTTTCTTTCAAAGTTTGTCAAAAGTTTGTTTTAAGTTCGTATTGCGTACTTTACTTAGCATCGAATAGCAAGAAAAATATTTAATAAAAATTAATCTATTTTATTCGATTGTATTCGATTTGACATTGATAAATTTCCAATATTGCAGGTATTAAATAAACTTGTATTATTTTAGTTGTGCACACCTACGCAATAAAGCATTAGAAAATTAGATATAAAATTTGTAAATTCTAATACATGAACGTAATATGCGATTTTCTTGGTGGAAATAAAAAAACAAAAAAATCTTGCTACAAGCAAATTTACTAACGAACGAAGCCGCTAGGATACGGTACGGACGCCATGCCAATCCAGTCACTATCAGACGACGGATTTCACGTTGTGGACCGGGTGTTCTCCAACTCCAGTGACGTTAATAAGTGCTGTTACAAAGACAATAGGGCTTCCTTGGACTTTATGAGAGAACATGGGGTTCTGCTGTCGTCTGTTAATTGCCCAAGGTACAATAATATGGCCGTCAACATCCGTGACGACGACGACCAGGATGATCTTCATAATTTGAGGTACCGAATTACTAAATATAGGTTAGGTTACATAGGTTAGTTAGGTTAGGTTGGGTAGGTAGGTAAGTTAGGATAGAATAGACTAATTTATCATCCTTTTATTTCTTCGACCTCGGCATCTGTCAAAAACAAACATGGCGTATCATTCAGCCGCCGTGACTTCGTTCGTTAGTGAATCGGTTTTAGCAACTTTTTTGTTATTCATTTCCGCCAAGAAAACCGCATATTACTTTGATCTATTATAATTTACAAAATTAATGATTAATTTTCTATTGCTATATCGCGTAAGTGTGCACAACTAAAATTTTACCAAACGCCATAATTTTCACACACGTTCAACAAACGGTTGCTAAAAGTACACAACCATTGACTTCGGGGATGGGGGTGTTAGGACTTACTTGAGGTACAGGGTGAAGGGATTTATCCAGCAGTCTGGCGAAGACGAGTTCATCTTGTTCTTGAG
>NC_134803.1:49597988-49600488 GCF_046742065.1 Oratosquilla oratoria | reverse complement strand
GCAAGTGTTTTGATGACTCTTCTCGTGATTAGAAGTGCTTTGACGATCGAGATTTTCTAGAATGCATGCTTTCGTCTTTTCTGACTAGTGACCATATGTAATCTCCCATCATAGCAGTATTCCATCGTCCTTGATATCTTCTTTCCATAGTTGCGATATCCTGATGAAATCTCTCGCCATGCTCCTCACTGACAGCCCCCAAGTTTTCGGGGAAGAAATCTAGGTGAGAATGCAAGAAATGTATCTTCAAGGACATACGACAACCAATTCTTTTGAAGTTCTCAATAAGCTTTGCCACTATTTGTTTATAATTAGGGTCCTTGTGATTTCCTAGGAATCCACGAACTACATCACGAAATGAACACCAAGCTTCTCTTTCAACTTTCGTCATCGCTCTTTCCAGTTTCTCCGACTTCAACATTTTGTTTACCTGGGGTCCAACAAATATACCACCCTTGAGCTTAGCCTCAGATAGCTTGGGAAACATGAGACAAATTTCTTGGAAAGTTTCGCCTCCAAAATCCAAAGCCTTCACAAACTGTTTAATTAACCCTAGCTTGATATGAAGTGGGGGTAATAAAACTTTTTTCGAATCTACTAGAGGCTGTCTGAGAACATTTAACATTCCTGGCTGCAGTTCAACTCTTGGGGGCCAATGAACTTTATTATAATGATCATCATCAGCCCTGCTGTCCCATAAACAAAGAAAACAGGAATACTTTGTGTATCCCCCTTGTAAGCCAAGCAAAAAGGCTAGCATCTTGAAATCACCACAAACATCCCATTTGAATTCAGCATAATTTATTTTTTCAAGAAGCTGTTTGACATTATGATATTTTTCTTTCTTCTGTACTGAGTATGCAAGAGGCAAAGATGGGTTTTTATTTCCATTGTGGAGCAATACTGCTTTGAGACTTCGTGTTGAGCTATCTATGAACAGTCGCCATTCTGCAGGATCATGTTCGAGTCCAAGGGCTGTAAACAAACCAGTAACATCCTTACAATAACACATATCATCACTAAAGTCATAGTAAATTTTAAATTCTTCATGTCGTTTCCGGTACACAGATGTCCTGCAGTCTTCTCCTAGTAGATTCCATTCTTTCATCCTTGATGTAAGAAGCTCAGCTCCTGACTTAGTAAGACCTAAGTCTCTGATTAAGTCATCTAGCTCACTCTGACTTGGAAAGTGAGGCTCCGAAGTCGTTCTTGGTGCGAAATCTTCGTCTCCCATTTCATGGCTGCTACCTGCTGACCCTTCAGATGAAATTTCCATTGCATCTTCCATCTGGAAAGAAAGAAATAACTAAATATAGCAACTTCAACAAAGACGAATAGCATTAGTATTCCATATATCTTTAGGAAAGTGAATGTATATTAAGTACTTAATATTGAAGTTAATTAAAAGTAAAGAGAGTATGATAAAAATAAACTTGCATTTTCTGGTGGTTGTGGTACTGGTAAGCTATCATCATGTGGGACAGGTGCTCTAGATGATGGTATGTCTGGATACTGCAGAGCTTGTCTTCCTTTCACTTTCCTGTACTTCGTCACATCAATCATACAAAAGTAGCAGTCGTCGTGATGGTTCTTCGGCTCTCTCCATATTCTAGGAATGGCAAAAGGCATTGCCCTTCCTGTACCTCTCAGCCATCCTTCTAGAGTAGATCGGCAGCTTCCACATATCACATGAGGTGCCCATGGCTTGTCCTGGTCACCCATGGGCATTCCGAAATAGAGTCTGTACGCTATCCACACTTTAGCACCTCTCACGATCTTATGTAGTACTTGTTTTTTCCCAATATAATAACCACACACATAGCAAAATGTATCAGGAGAATTTTCACATCCTCTAGTAGCCATCTTAATAGGTAAATAGTTCAGTCATTGATCTGAAAGAGAAAATTAGATAAACATTTAGTAGCAGACCACATAACAATTCCAAAATATACATGGTAACATTGAAATTATATGTATTTCTATAACGGTCGATGATACAGAAAAACTAATTGTATATATGAAATCAGCAGGAAAAATGGATTAATAAACTCTAAAAAAAAATACAATAAACAAAACTTTTGAAAAAAAAATGTTACGTTGTGTTATTATTATTATTATCATTATTATTATTATTATTATTATTATTATTATTATTATTACTATTATTATTATTACTATTATTATTATTACTATTATTATTATTATTATTATTACTATTATTATCATTATTATTATCATTATTATTATCATTATTATTATCATTATAATTATTATAATATTATTATAATTATTATAATTAATATAAATATTATAATTATTATAAATATTATAATTATTATAATTATTATCATTATCATTATTATTATTATTATTATTATTATTATTATTATTATTATTATTATTATGATTATTATGATTATTATCATTATTATCATTATTATTATTCATCTATTTATTTATCTATTTATTTATTTATTTATTTATTTTTTTTTTTGTGGAC
>NC_134803.1:49567988-49582988 GCF_046742065.1 Oratosquilla oratoria | reverse complement strand
CTCTGGATGTGGTGTATTTTATTGCATTACTTCTGATCCAGGACCGTGGACGGGATACAGGTATGACCCTTCATCCATGAGGAGCTAAGATGAAAGGGAGGAAAGGGTGGTGGATGGGAGTTGAATGGGTGGGGAGGAAACGGGAGTGGGGTATATGATTTATATATATATATATATATATATATATATATATATATATATACACACACACATGTATGTATGTACAGTATATATACATATATATATATATATATGTATATATATATATATATGTATGTATATATATATATATATACATATATATATATATATTGAAATTAGTGTACAGTCATAAAAGAATGCTGACTGACTTGGTCCGTCGGGTTGTCAATAAATCTCTAAAGTATCGGCCTCATAGAAAATTGCTTTAGTACCACATACAGTGGAAGGAAGGAGGAAGAAAGAGAATTTGGGCGAAAAAGAGAAGAAGAGAGGAAGGACGTGAGTCGAAAAGAGCACAACCGTGCAAGACAACATTATTTTGTTGAAGAGGATCATACTGGCGTCAGGCGATTTTATTCAGGTTTGAGGGAAATCACTGAGAGTTAGAGGTCAAGAAGAGGAAAGGAAAGAAAGGAAAGATGGGGAGGAACGTAGGTAAATAAGGTAAAGAAGTGTAAAGAGATAATATAATGATTAAAGAGGAATGAAGGGACGCACAGGTGAACGCCTGGGCAATCGGAGGAGGCGAGTGAGGAAGAGAGGGAGGAAGGGAGGGAAAGGAGGCGAAGAGAGGAGGAGGAGGAGGAAGAGGAGGAGGAGGAGGAGGAGGGTGGGGACGGGGCTGGGGGGTGGTTGTGTTAACCTCATACAATGATGAAGAATCTCCCTTTACTGAGACCTAATTAACAATTAATTGTAGCGTCGTTACCATTCCCCCCCCACTGACTAATGGCCTTCGATGCCGAGACGCACTTCGGAAGTCTAGAACAACGCTAAGCGGACCCGAATCATGATGCTCGGTGTAGGAGTGAAGTAGACACGAACACGCACACACGCTCAGGCACTACGGCGGTCCGGGTTCGAATCCCGCCCAGGGATGAAATCATTTCAGTATCACTGCGCTGCAGGTCGTTACTCCAACTCTTCGTGGACGGACGGGGAGTTGAGGTGTGTGTGTGCGTGTAAGGTCAGGATTACCCACAGATCGGTCATATATGAGCTCTGAGCTCTCTTCCGGGAGGGGAATAGCTGTCGATCACGAGTCCAACACGTGGTCCGAGGCTGTGGTGGGTCACACGAGTACGTGCATACATATACGCTTGATTTTGAGGCTTGGTATGATTAATTGGGGAGTAGGAGACGCTAACGAGCGTTGTTCCTTCCTTGTGCATTAGGATTGGATAAATACAATTAGGTGAATACATGTATTCATGAATACACATACACACACAGAGGAAGTAACATTAAGTGGAATGAAATAGTTTATTCTGGCTAACGTCGTGTGGATCTTAGGTGAGGTAAAAAGGCCTCAAGACGAGTGATTTCAATTTTTGAAAAAAAGAAAAAAAATCACGTGTTATTTAGGCGATGATTTTTCATTCTTATTTTTTAAATTTTTAACCTAACTTAACAATCCCGTTCTAACTCAAACTAGCCAACTAAAATTTTCCATCATATGAACAATTCTGAATAGGAGAGAGAGAGAGAGAGAGAGAGAGAGACAGAGACAGTGTACGTGTGTGTGTGTGTGTGTGTGTGTGTGTGTGTGTGTGTGTGTGTGTGTGTGTGTGTGTGTGTGTGTGTGTGTGTGTGTGTGTGTGTGTGTGTGTGTGTGTGTGTGTGTGTGTGTGTGTGTGTGTCTGTGTGTGTGTGTGTGTGTCTGTGTGTGTGTGTGTGTGTGTGTGTGTGTGTGTGTGTGTGTGTGTGTGTGTGTGTGTGTGTGTGTGTGTGTGTGTGTGTGTGTGTGTGTGTGTGTGTGTGTGTGTGTGTGTGTGTGCGCGCGTGTGGAATCGGCGAAGATTGTTCATAGCTCTCCATCACCTCCCCACCTCGAAAGAAAAAAAAAAAAATCTTAGGAGACAGGAGGGGACGTTTGCTCATATAACAGCTATATGGCATTGATCATCTTCATTCCTATTTTTTTTATAAAAGAAAAAAGAAAAAAAAAAAAACGTGAGCAGGTGTCTCATCGAAATCCTTGAAGACATAAAACATATCCAGTTACATTTAATTTTTCACCTAACAATCAATGATTTCATTAACTTGGAATTCGTTCGGTTAAGTTCCGTAGGTTGGAAGAAGAAGAAGAAGAAGAGGAAGGAGAAAAAGATGAAGAAGAGGAAGGAGAAAAAGATGAAGAAGAAGAAGAGGAAGAAGAAGAAGAAGAAGAAGAAGAAGAAGAAGAAGAAGAAGAAGAAGAAAAGAAGAAAAAGAAGAAGAAGAAGATGAGGAAGAAGAAGAAGAAGAAGAAGAAGAAGAAGAAGAAGAAGAAGAAGAAGAAGAAGAAGAAGAAATGGAAGAAGAAGAAGAAGAAGAAGAAGAAGAAGAAGAAGAAGAAGAAATGGAAGAAGAAGAAGAAGAAGAAGAAGAAGAAGAAGAAGAAGAAGAAGAAAACAACAACAACAACAACAAGAAATGGAGGAAGAAGAAGAAGAAGAAATGGAAGAAGAAGAAGAAGAAGAAGAAGACGAAGAAGAAGAAGAAGAAGAAGAAGAAGATGAAGAAGAATTGGAATAAGAAGAATTGGAAGAAGAAGAATAAGAAGATGAAGAAGAATTGGAAGAAAAAGAATTGGAAGAAAAGGAATTGGAAGAAGAAGAAGAAGAGGAAGACGAAGAAGAAGAAGAAGAAGAAGAAGAAGAAGAAGAAGAAGAAGAAGAAGAAGAAGAAGAAGAAGAAGAAGAAGAAGAAATGGAAGAAGAAGAAATGGAAGAAGAAGAAGAAATGGAAGAAGAAGATGTTATGGAAGAAGAAGAAGAAATGGGAGAAGAAGAAGAAGAAGAAGAATTGGAAAAAGAAGAATTAGAAGAAAAAATTGGAAAAAGAAGAAGAGGATGAAAAAGAAGAAGAAGAAGAAGAAGAAGAAGAAGAAGAAGAAGAAGAAGAAGAAGAAGAAGAAGAAGAAGAAGAAGAAGAAGAAGAAGAAAAAGGAAAAATGGAAGAAGAAGAAGAACAAGAAGAAGAAGAAGAAGAAGAATAGAAAGAAGAAGAAGAAGAAAAAGAATAGGAAAAAGAATAGAAAGAAGAAGAATAGGAAGAACAAGAAAAAAGGAAAAGAAGAAGAAGAAGAGAGAGAACAAGATGATGCTGATTATGATGACACCACAACGTGGAAGTCTTCAGACAAAAGAGTCCAAGAAGTGAGATGAAGAGTCAGAGAAGACTTCTTACGTGACCTGTAGTGGAAGACTAAACGCAAATAGACCAAAGTCAAAAAGTAAAAATCTTTCGGAAAATAAATCAGTTAAAGATAAACGAGAACGATTCCAGAGCAGAGAACAATTTTCGTCTTAAAAGGAAGTTAGTCCATCCTTGAAAAGCGTCGCGGAAGAAAAATGAATTATAAATCGATTGAGCCCAAATGAAGCCACATCATTACAATCTTCCTTGTTAGTGAAAATAAATCTCTGCCGTGATGAAGGTCTCTCAAGGGTTCTGACTGCCTGGAATTGGTCGAGGGAATTTGGGGGAACCATCTCAGAAAGAATAAATAACAACTAGTAACTCGAACAGGTGGGTTGCTCACTGGACGAACGGTTTAGAGCGTCGCTGATTGCGGCGGAGGTCGAGGTACCGCAAGCGAGTTGGACCAGGGGCATGGTTCATTACATCCCATGCTACAAAGTCCTCTGTAAGGGACACCGTCCTAGCCTCCTGAGAGGGAGAGGTCGTGACGTTAAACTGGAAACTCAAAATGGTATAACGCAGACGTGTATTGGATTGGACATGGTCAACTTGAGATTTCTGGAACTACCATAATAGATAAGAGCCCAGCTAATCGGTTTGGCTGGATTCTAGATATGCAAAAATAGAATATATAAGATGAATTAACACCAGCCACCAACAGGAGGGATTTATCAAGGGAATCATGACGAGAAAGAAAGAAGAAGAAAAAAAAAAAGATTGAGAAGCTGGATGCAGTCACATCAGATTTGCAATTCAGAAGGAGGTCATTCATGCATATAATTGCAGAGTTTAAACGAAGGTTGCTGCAGCAAATCTCTCTCCTCTTGGCCAAGAACTCGAGGGGCGGCCGATGACAAATCACCTGAGTTCGGTATCTTCCACACTTCGACCGCGCTGCACGAAGAGAAGACGATCTCCCGAAGGAGACCTTCCGGGAGTCTTGTGTAGGTTCCAGATCTCGCCAGAGGCTCGACTGCTCGTCCTTACAGAGGGAAGAGTTCGAGTAAGTTCCACTTCGAAGAAGTAAGGAGGAAGAGGGAGAGAAAGGTGTCTTCTGCGGCCAGCAGTGGACAAGAGATATTTGTCATCATTTGTATTCTTCTCCCCCCACGGCCATCACATAAGATGACAATGCTGATACTTAATGCACTTAGTCTTAGGCATTTGCTTTGATGCCTTTAGATGCGTCTCGTACGAAAGAGAGAGCGCGAAAGAGAGAATATATATATATATATATATATATATATATATATATATATATAAACATATATATATATATACATATATGTATGTATGTATGTATATATATATATATATGTATATATATACATATATATGTGTGTGTGTATATACATATATATATGTGTGTGTATATATACATATATATATATATATATATATATATATATATACACATAAACGGAAACTTAGAAAATATCACTCAGATCAATATACTGGATTTAGAAACGGATGTAAAACAGCATTCCTGCGTTGTTGCCAGAGAACCCAATGGCAGTTCAGAGATGACCCAAGAAACACGTATGAAATATCGTTGCAAGGCACGGCACCATTATGAGATATGACAACACTGCATCAGCGACAATTCGTCTCGGTGTTGTCAATGTAACCGGCAACTCCTTAACCCGCTTTGGTTACCATTGGTTAAGCCAAGAAGGGCGTGCGTGCGTGCGTGTGTGTGTGTGTTTGTTTGAGTGTGTGTGTGTGTGTGTGTGTGTGTGTGTGTGTGTGTGTGTGTGTGTGTGTGTGTGTGTGTGTGTGTGTGTGTGTGTGTGTGTGTGTGTGTGTGTGTGTGTGTGTGTGTGTGTGCGTGTGTGTGTGTGCGTGTGTGTGTGTGTGTGATTCAGGGTATAGTGACGAGACTAAATTAGAAATGTGCATCTGATTACCGAAGATCCCTGTAGCATCGTTATTTCTTCACAGAGCTGGACGCGTTCCTATATGCGTTCCTCGGTTTCCTAACTGACACATATGTAGACAGGACACCGAGGAACGCATATAGGAACGCACAGAGGAACGCATCGAGGAACGCACCGAGGAACGCACCCAGCTCTGCTTCTTCAAGGATGAAGGTTGCATTTCTTGTCATTATACTTTACCGTAAACATAGATTGCACATTCCTACACTATTTCAACACATTTATTATCAGGTTCATTAGAGTTCTGATAAGTAAAAATCCCGCCCTCTGGCGCTATCTATGAACACACAGGCACATTACAGAGTTGTGGGTGAACTTTGGGTCCCAGATGTGGGTTGTCTCTATCGTGAGAGAAAGAGAAAGAGAGAGAGAGAGAGAGAGAGAGAGAGAGAGAGAGAGAGAGAGAGAGAGAGAGAGAGAGAGAGAGAGAGAGAGAGAGAGAGAGAGAGAGAGAGATTTTCGCCTTTCGTTCAGACTTTTCCTCTTCTTCTTGTTCTTGTTCTTGTTCTTGTTCTTGTTCTTCTTCTTGTTCTTCTCCTTCTACTTTTTTCTTCTTCTACTTCTTTTCTTCTTCTTCTTCTTCTTTTTCTTCATCCTTTTCTTCTTCTTCTTCAACTTCTTCCTCTTCTTCGTCTTCTTCCTCTTCTTCTTCTTCTTCTTCTTCTTCTTCTTCTTCGTCTTCTTCTTCTTCTTCTTCTTCTTCTTCGTCTTCTTATTCCCCTCCACCTCCTTCTTCATCATCTTTTGCTTCTTCTTTTTCTTTTTCTTCTTCTTAATATCACCTTTAATGTGGTCACCAGTTTTTTACGCCGCCAGCATGAACGACACGATTTAAGAATAGCAAAATTATCATAATCGTCGGCTTAGCAGAATTCATCCTCATGAACCTGATTCTGAGTAATGAGATTGGATCCCTCTTAATACTCTCATCAGCTTTATTGTTTCTATTATGGCTGTCGGTCATCGCCACGGGTCCATGACTCTTTTCAACATTTCCATTCCAACCCCCTCTCCCCCCCGCCATGAAGTGTCCCCCCCCCTCCCCCGCCTTCTCCTCCCCACGGGAGGACTACATACGAGTATACTGTCTTCTTCACCACCAAGATGATTTCCTACCCCGAGGCAGTCTAATCACTATCACTTTTATTATTGCTGGTCATATGTCTTGAATACCTCCTCCTCCTCCTCCTCCTCCTCCTCCTCCTCCTCCGCCTCCTCCTCCGCCTCCTCCTCCATCTCCACCTCCGCCTCCACCTCCATCTCTGCCTTCTCTCAATACGTTATCAATGCTTTGTTTTATTCTTAGTTAGTTCTCTCGGTTCTGGTCCCTTCCTTTCGCTGTTGGTATTGCTGGCCTTTATTTCTAGCCTCCTCACCTCGCTCCCTCGCCTCCTCTCCTCCTCGCCTCCTCACCTCTTCCCCTCCTCGCCTCCTCTCTTCCTCGCCTCCTCTCCTCTTCGCCTCTTCGCTTCCTCGCCTTCTCCTCCTCATTTATGTGGTCATAATACCTGGACAAACGCGGACTTCTTCGTGAGGAACTGATATGGTCGGGAGCTTCAGAAGCTCCCGATGTCTTCGGGAGCTCTGGAAGCTCACGTTCTTCTGCCTGGCGCGCGCGAAGTCTCCTCCGAGAGGTCTGGGTGGTTGCCAACTCCCCTCCCCCCCAAAAAAAAAAAAAAAAAATTCTTCCTCTCTAAGACCCTCCATCCTCCTATTCTTCCTCTCCCTTCCTCCTTTCTTCCCTCTCTCCCTCTCTCACTCTCTTCCTCTACCTCCTCCCCCCTCCCCTTAGAGTCTGTACCGTATGTGTCCAAGTATTACTACCACTCTTGAAGACTCCGCATCCTCTTTACAGACTTCGTTGTGGCTTATGCCAAGCTATTTCATTCAGCATAAGAAGGACCTTATGAGAAATAAAAAAGAAAGAAATAGATGAGCAAAGAGGGAAAGAAAGAAAAAGGAAGGAGAGAAAGAACAAGAAAAGAAAGGATGAAAGAAAAAAATGAAGAAACAAATGGTTGATCACTTCGGTACAGCAAAGCCAATCCAAGACACAAGAGTTCTGTTTCGTCTTCTTCGTTCGGCAGTTCGAGTTCGCTGCTGACATCATGTCAACACCGACATCGCCTCTTGTCGCTCTGTCGTCTGCACTGGCGAGGTGGACGGAAGGCGGGGGAGGTACAAATTTTGAACGAAATCGTTTCAACCCTTTACTTGACGTATGGCACTGTTCCTTTCATTCTGACTGTGGCCAAGCGATTTTATTCATATCCGTGTGCACATTTCTCTATGGTAGAGGTGGAACTCAGACCTTAAGATATATAACAACTATCCCCCTTGCCCCCTTCCCTCTTCCTCTCTCTCTCTCTCTCTCTCTCTCTCTCTCTCTTTATCTATCTATCTATCTCTCTATTTATCTATCTTTCTCTGTCCCTCTCTCTCTATCTATCTGTCTATCTACATCTGTCTCTCTCTCTCTCTCTCTCTCTCTCTCTCTCTCTCTCTCTCTCTCTCTCTCTCTCTCTCTCTATCTATCTCTCTCTCTATCTATCTATCTACCTATCTCTCTCTATCTATCTATCTCTCTCTCTCTCTCTCTCTCTCTCTCTCTCTCTCTCTCTCTCTCTCTCTCTCTCTCTCTCTCTTCCTCCTGGAGTTTCCCCTCAGAGCACAGAAGCTCTCAATCTCGCAACCGGGCGGCTACAAGGATGACTCCCGTCTTGGACTAGGCCGTGTGGATGATGTGAACAAGAAGAGCCGCGCCCTGTGGTGCTGGAAATGAGCGTAATTTGGAAAGAAGCTTCCAGGGTTCCAGAGATCCGCCTTCATGGACTCACTGATACACATATGGAGGAGTTCAGGCTCAGAGTGGTCAGTTTACTGCCTTTGCGGCTGCTAGCGCCGTCGTCGTTTTATTTCGGCGACCTTGTATTTAACTGGTAACATGACCACAACTGAGGGGGTATAGGGTGTGGGGTGAGAGGTGTTGGGTGAGGGTAATGAGTGAGGGTGAGGGAGATGGCGAGGGATGGGGGGTCAGAGTTGAGGGAGAGGGTGTGGGGTGAGAGCTGAGGGTAATGAGTGAGGGTGAGGGAGAGGGTGAGGAATGGGGGGTGAGAGGTGAGGGAGAGGGTGTGGGGTGAGAGGTGAGAGTAATGAGTGAGGGTGAGGGTGAGGGAGAGGGTGAGAGGTGAGGGAGTGAGAGAGGGGTGTGGGGTGAGAGGTGAGGGGTGAGTGTTCAGGGTGAGGATGAGAGGTATGGAGTGAGGGGGGGTGTTGGGTGAGAGGTAAAGGGTAAGGGTGAGGGTAATTAATTAGGGTGAGGATTGTTTATGGGTGAGGGGTAAGGATGAAATAGTGAGAATATGCAGAGGCCAAGACTGCAAAGCAACGCTACAAAAATGACAAGCAAATATATAATAAAAAAATAAGGAAGCTGAAATAATAGATAAATATACATATAGACATATACATATAAGAATAGAATAGTAAATAAATAAGCAAGCAGATGAATAAGTGAATAAAGGATTAGATAAATAAACAGATAAATCAAAGAACAGATGAATTAATAAACAAATAGATAAATAAAAAAGAAATGACAAATCAGTAGAGAATAAATAAATAATCTGATAAATAAGTAAATAAAAACATCAATAAAAGAAACAAAAAAAAAAGAGAGCGAAAAAAAAAAACCCGAACGAAAATAAATGAATTGTTTGAAGTTAAATACTTCATTAAATAAATACGAAAACAAACTAGAATGGACCTTGATTTCTGCAGTTCCTTCAAGAGGAGCTTCAACATATCACGACCACGACCACGTGCGAAAGCGTCCAGAGCCACCCACGGTTATCTAAGAGCACGACGTCGCGTCGTGGACGGCGCACGACGAAAAGTCGTTCCGTGTGAAAGAGGCCTTAGGACACCATGAACAGTGAAGAAGGAGACTACTAGAGAGCCCAAAAGAGAAGGTCTGCCCACTTTAGAGGAACGATTCCCGGGTGAGTGACATCAGGCAGCTGTTATGCTCAGACCAACCTTGAGAGGGCGCTGAAGTGTCCGCCGGCAGACCATCTCTCCTGAGACCTTGTGACAGTGAGGGCGATCAGGAGGCCGCCCGTCAATGAAGGAGGAGGAGGAGGAGGAGGAAGAGGAAGAGGAAGAGGACGAGTATAAGGATGAGGACGACTATGAGAAGGAGGTGGATGAGGAAGAGGAGAGGGAGGAGGAAGAGGAAGAGGAAGAGGACAAGTATAAGGACGAAGACGACTATGAGGAGGAGGAGGAGGAGGAGGAAGAGGAAGAGAACCAGGACGAGGACGAGGAGGAGGAGGACGAGGACGAGGACAAGGGCGAGTGTAAGGACGAGGACAGTTATGATGATGAGGATGAGAACGAGTATGAAGATGAAGATGAGAATGATATGGGTGAGGATACGGATGAGGATGAGGATGAGGATAAGGATAAGGATGAGGATATGAGGATGAGGATAAGGGTAAAGATGAGGATGAGGATAAGGATGAGGATAAGGATGAGGATATGAGGATTAGGATTAGGATGAGGATGAGGATAAGGGTAAAGATGAGGATTAGGATGAGGATAAGGATGAGGATAAGAATTAGGATGAGGATAAGAATAAGGATGATGATAAGGATGAGGATATGAGGATGAGGATGAGGATTATGATGAGGATGAGGATGAGGATAAGGGTAAAGATGAGGATGAAGATGAATACGAGGATGAGGATGAGGATGAGGATAAGGGTAAAGATGAGGATGAGGATGAGGATGAATACGAGGATGAGGATGAGGATGAGGGTAAGGATGAGGATGAGGATGAGGATGAGGATGAGGATAAGGGTAAAGATGAGGATGAGGATGAGGATGAATACGAGGATGAGGATGAGGATGAGGATGAGGGTAAGGATGAGGATGAGGATGAGGATGAGGATGAGGATGAGGATGAGGGTAAGGATGAGGATGAGGATGAGGATGAGGATTAGGATGAGGATAAGGATGAGGGTAAGGATGAGGATGAGGATGGGATGAGTATGATGCAAACAGGAGTAGGAAGACGAAGACCTAGACCAAGAGCAAACAGAAGGGAGCAAAGTCCGAGGTGAAGCTCTCTCTCTCTCTCTATCTCTATCTCTATCTTCATTTCTATCTCTATTTCTATCTTTATTTCTATCTGTCTTTATCTCTGTCTCTATACCTATACCTATCTCTATCTTTAACTCTCTTACTCTCTCTCTCTCTCTCTCTCTCTCTCTCTCTCTCTCTCTCTCTCTCTCTCTCTCTCTCTCTCTCTCTCTCTCTCTTTCTATATATATATATATATATATATATATCCATCTCTATTTCTACCTCTTTCTCTATCTCTGTGTCTATATATATATCTATCTCTAACTCTAAATCTATCTCTATATATATCTCTATCTCCATATCTATTTCTACTTCTTTCTCTGTCTCTATGTCTATATCTATCTCTATCTCTATTTATATATCTATCTCTATCTCTCTCTCTCTCTCTCTCTCTCTCTCTCTCTCTCTCTCTCTCTCTCTCTCTCTCTCTCTCTCTCTCTCTCTCTCTTGAGAGGAGATGAGGCAGTGTTGGAAGTGAAGCTCTCAAGCAAGAGAAAGAAGAGTAGGAGGAGGAAGAGAGGGAGGAGGTTGAAGACGGGGAGGAGGAAGATGAGTGGAAGAAATAGGTGGAGGAGAAGGAGGAGGGGTGGGGGAAGAGGAGGAGAGAGGGGGTGGGGGGAGGGTGGGGGAGACGGGGCGCTGCGTCGTGTCGGGTCAAGAGGACATAGAGGAAATAATGGTTGGGTAACGATGGAGATGATGATGGTGATGGTGGTGGTGGTGATAGTGGTGGAGATAGAAGCGGTGATAGTGGTGGTGGTGGTGAAGGTGTTGGTGGTGTTGGTAATGGTGACAATGGTGGGGGTGTCTGTGGTTGATGTGGGGATAGTAAAAGTGGTGGGGTGGAGATGATGATGATGGTGATGATTGTGATGATGATGATGATGATGATGATGATGATGATGATGATGATGATGATGATGATGATGATGATGATGATGATGATGATGATGATGATGATGATGATGATGATGATGATGATGATGATGATGATGATGATGATGAGCATGATGATGAGCATGATAATGAGCATGATGATGAGCATTATAATGAGCATGATGATGATGATGATGATGATGATGATGATGATGATGATGATGATGATGATGATGATGATGATGATGATGATGATGATGATGAGCATGATAATGAGCATGATGATGATGATGATGATGATGATGATGATGATGATGATGATGATGATGATGATGATGATGATGATGATGATGATGACGATGCTGCCGATAATGATGATAACAATGGTTATAAAGATGGTGACGATGAAGAGAACATCATAATAGTGATAATGGCTGCAACGACCAATGGAGAGACAGTGCTGATGTAATCAGATTACTGTTGAAAACACGACACTAATGATCTCGGCGGCGAATTGATAATAACAAATAGCCTCTACCTAGCGTGAGAATCGACGACGTCGACGACGACGACGACGACGAAGACAACAACGACGACGACGAAGACGACAACAACAACGACGACAATGACAGCGATGACAATGACGACGACGAGGACGACGACGACGACGACGAAGACGACAACGACAACGACGACAATGACAGCGATGACAATGACGACGACGAGGACGACGACGACGACGACGAAGACGACAACGACAACGACGACAATGACAGCGATGACAATGACGACGACGAAGACGACGACGAAGACGACAACGACGACAATGACAGCGATGACAATGATGACGACGACGACAACGACGACGACGAAGACGACGACAATGACGACGACGACAAAGTCGACAACGACGGCAATGACGAGGACGACGACGACGACAACGATGACGAAAGAGGACAACGACGAAGAAAACCTGGAGCGATGAGGAAACAGGAGGACTGAGAGAAAACGGCAGAAACCCCAACAGACCACGATCTCTCAAAGGGACGTTTATATACTTTAAATTCTTCCTTCAGACAAATGAAACCGTCTGGCTCGCCGCCAAAGGAATGTCCCCCGAGAACGGGACGGCCAACATGAGGGGAAAGAAGGGTAAGGGGGGTTTCCCCTCAGCTGAATAAAATCGGTTGTCGTTTGTGGACCGAATAAAATGATAAAAATAAAAAATCGTGCCAGGATGGGGACTAAAGCCGCCATCATCATTCTCAGGAGGACGAGGAAGACGAGGAAGAAATAAGGAAGGAAGGAAGGAAGGAAGGAAGGAAGGAAGGAGGGAAGGAAAAGAAAATGAAACTTAATATGGTTAGAGGGAGCATAGGAAGAAGACCTGGATGAATAGAGAAATGAGGACGAGGAGGAAGAGGAGGAAGGAAGGAAGGAAAGAAGGAAAGAAGGAAGGAAAGGAAGGAAAAAGAAACATGATAAGACTAGAGAGAGCATAGGAAGAAGACCTGGACAGAGACGAGGACGAGAAGGAAGACGAGGAGGAGTAGGAGGAGAAGGAACGGGAGACAGAGGAGGAGGAGGAGGAGGAGGAGGAAGAGGAGGAGTAGCGCGGGGAGGTGAAGAAGAGAAGTGAGGCTGAGGAAGGGAGGTTAAGGAGGAAGAGTAAGAGCAGGTGTAGGGGATGGAGGAGGAGCAGGTGGAAGGGGAGGAGGTGGAGCACGTAGAGGAGGAGGAGGAGGAGGAGGAAGAGGAGGAGGAAGAGGAGGAGGAGGAGCCACAAGTCAATGTTCGCCATCCGAGGTAAACATTCCACACATCCTTTTTAGGGTATCGGCGAGGAGAGAGGGGAGGAGGAGGAGGCGGAGGAGAAGGAAGAGAGGAGGAGGAGGACTGAGAAGAGGAGAAGAGTAAAGAGAGGGTGGGGGAGGGGGGAATAGGGGAATTAGGAGGAGTAAAGGCATGCTGGAGGAGGAGGAGGAAGAGAAGGAAAGGAGGAGGAGGACGGAGAGGAAGAAAAGAGAGAGGGTTAGATGGGACAGAGTAATAGAGGATTCAGGAGGGGTAAAGACAGGTTGGAGGAGGAGGAGGAGGAGGAGGAGGAGAAGGAGGAAGAGGAGGAGGAGGAAGAGGTGGTTGAAGATGATGGCGCGAAGAAGAGAGGGCAGGAAAAGGAGGAGGAAGAGGACTGAAGGAAGAGAAGGAGAGTCTGGTCTGAATGTCGAGGCCCAGCAAGGAATGGAAGGAGGAAGGACTGCGAAGAGAATTGAGTGCAAAGGGAAGAGGAGGAGAAGAAGGAGGAGGGGGAGGAGGAGGAGGAGGAGGAGGAGGAGGAGGAGGAGGAGGAGGAGGAAAGGTAAATGAATAGAAGAGAAGATACACAAAGACAGAGAAGACTTGAACGATGAGAAGACAAGAGCGAAGACTGGAAGTGAGACACGCGGACAGATGAGGAATAGGTGAGTAGATGAGAGAGAGAGAGAGAGAGAGAGAGAGAGAGAGAGAGAGAGAGAGAGAGAGAGAGAGAGAGAGAGAGAGAGAGAGAGCGGGGTGTGTGTGGGGGGGGGGAGGGTTAAGACAAGGCCAGCACGCGCAAACGCACTGGTATGCAGCCTTGTACATCACCACGCTTGTAAGGTAGGGACTCTTGCACTCGCCTCAGAACCTAACCCCGCGCTCTACCTGTCGCGCCGGAGGCCCGTGGTTGGATGAATAGTCACAGGAGTGGGCAGAGTCGACATCGGCCGGGGTCATAATAGTGACAAATGATGATGATAAGCAAATGGCAGGTGCAGTTCAGTAGGATGGGTTATGATGATAACTTCGCGGAAGGGAAAAAAAACAAGAGAAGGAGATGCATTCTGGATCGGCGTGAAATGTCGCTTGAAGCAAAAGCAGCAACTCCTTTGGGCTCTTCAGAAGTGCTTCCAGGTCCCGTCAGAAGGGTCTTCGCGTCGTCGTGGTGAATATTCAATTCCCCGGGACATTTGTCCGGGCTTTCGTTCTGTTTTTCGTTGATCATCCGGGAGGGAGGTATAGACCCAGTGGTTGTGACAACAGCTCCAGGTGGGAAAAGGTCGGGGGTGGAACAAAAGGGAGACCAGTGCTTCTTGCTGGAATGCATTTCTCATCTTTACGTCATTCTTCCTCTGCGCGATGAGGCGTGCCGTGATGTAGCGTGTCGTGGCGTGCCGTAGCGTGCCGAAGCGTGCCGTGGCGTGCCGTAACGTGTCGTGGCGTGCCGAAGTGTGCCGTGTCGTACCGTGGCGTGTCGTGTCGTACCGTGGCGTGTCGTGGCGTACCGTGGCGTGCTGTAGCGTGCTGTGACGTGTAGTAGCGTGCCGAAGCGTGCCGTAGCGTGCCTTGCCGTACCTTGGCATGCCATGTCCGCGGTGTGAAAATTGTCCGCTTCCTATACCTCCAGATGTGTACAGTTGGCAGCACTTATGTAATGCCCAGCAGGGGTATCACCTCGCGACAGCTCCCACGTACCCGAGGAGGGCGTGGGGGAGGGGGTGGAGGTGGGAGGGGGGAAAGGGAAGGGGGAGGGGGGGGCGAAATGTCCTGTCTGGACGTGGCCACTCGCCGTCTGGTGAAATACTCAAAGCGATCACTTATCTGACCCTCAAGAAGACGAGTCCATCTTCTTGATT
>NC_134803.1:49540488-49547988 GCF_046742065.1 Oratosquilla oratoria | reverse complement strand
GTGTGTGTGTGCGTATGCTTGTGTGCGTGCATGCGTGTATGTCTGTACACGAATATACACATACACACATACACACTAGCATAAACGCACACATACGCGCACACACGGACGCGCATCCCTATACGCACACACGCGCATACTCCAATATCAAAGTTTGTCTTCACTTCCTGGATATACTTATTCTTAAACTGATTGGTTGTTGTATGACTTCACTCGTATCGGTAATGAGATAAAGACAAGGAAATGCCAAACACCTTCCAGACCTGAGGTGACACTTAGATGGACGTTCCCATCAATTCCAGCGAAGCAAAAGCCAGTCATTACCTTTGGGATCTTAGGTCAAGATTCCGATTTGATGGAGGGTCTTGAGGCCGCAGCCGCAGCCGCCGCCACTGTCGCCACCGCAAGCTTGAAGCCGCGTCACGATAGATATGACTGTCGGAAAGAGATGGTCTGCCCATTACGGGCCATTTCTTCACCCCAGGTGGAGTCTGACGTTTCACAGAGGCATCGAACTGTGGTCCGGTCCATCAATGGTTTTCAGGTGAGAGATGGGGATGGGTGTGGGTATGGGTGGGGGGGGGGGTCATGGTAATTGAGCGTCGAGGACCTCTGCATGACGTCATCATAGGTGGGTAGGGCTGTGCAGACCTTCTCTCTCTCTCCTTCTCTGTCTCTCTATCTCCCTCTCTCTCTCTTTCTCTCTCTCTCTCTCTCTCTCTCTCTCTCTCTCTCTCTCTCTCTCTCTCTCTCTCTCTCTCTCTCTCTCTCTCTCTCTAGGCCTTAACCTAGATCCTATTCACCTACTAGGGAAGATGGCTTTGTCGATAGAAATGGCACAAGGGCGAGCTTAGAGACCCACCACCTTCAGAGAGCACCCAACAGCAGCGAAAGGTTGTCCATAATGATAGAAGCGCTGGAAAACTAGAACCCATAACAACGATAATCTACAGGAGGGTTGAGGTGGTGTAATGGCTAGCGTGCTCACATGCCGAGTTCGTCTATCTTAGATCGAGTTCTTGGTGGTGGACCACCGACTGTCTGTCTTTTTTCTAATGTAGAGATCACTTCTGTCCTTTCGTCTTCAGAACCTTCGACCAACATACGAAGAAGGTCTTCGGCCAAAGAAAAGCACAGCAACGTCCATCAGAAGAACAACAGCGCTGACGTCGTAATGAAGGGGAATGTTGGTGCCAAGAAAGGGAGAGTGAGGGTGGGAAATGTTTTGGGGAAGGGAAGGGAGGCAGGGGAGTCCTATTTTTATTATTATTATTATTATTATTATTATTATTATTATTATTATTATTATTATTATTATTATTATTATTATTATTATTATTATTATTATTATTATTATTATTATTATTGTTATTATTGTTATTATTGTTATTATTATTATTATTATTATCATTATTATTATTATTATTATTATTATTATTATTATTATTATTATTATTATTATTATTATTATTATTATTATTATTATTATTATCATTATTACTATTATTATTATTATTAGTATCATTATTATCATTATTATTATTATTATTATCATTTTTTGTGAAATGTCACTCCCACGGACATTGTTTGACTCGTGTGGAGGTAGGGGGGAGGGGGCACTGAACGTAAGATGTGATGGCGATACATCACATAATCTTGGTACTGGTAATGGGCGGCGAACGATTTAATTCACCTGAGGCTAAAACATATCTGATGTGAGATCTAAGCTCCGCCCACAGCCCACTCCTGATTGGCTGAATCACACTGTGCGTTATACCGATAGGCCGAGTCCCCCGGACACGCCCACTCACGATGTGACGTGTATTGGGCCAATCAAAACTGAAGGAACGAATGGTAGGTGGAGCTTTATTCTAATATGAGTAATGAATTGATCTTAATCACTTTCGTACTGGGTGGTTCTTTTACTTACATTTTAGTTGACGTCAGTCTGTTCTATTCATCTCCTTAGCAGCCTCTTAGTATCAAGGTATTACATCAGAGAACACAAAGGAACACAAAGGAAGAACAAACAACAGTAGACCTATTGGCCCTAACGAGGCTGTTTGTGTTTACTAAACTAAACTACAGTTAAGAATACAGGGCAACTAGGCGATAGAAGATGAACTAACACTACTGCTATCACTATCCTATCCAATTGCAATTAAATTCCGGGTTGTCATATCTTTTATTGCAAAGGATAATATTTCATTTGTGGATTAGATTCCAAGTATTTATCTAAGTGATTGCCTCCTTTCATACCAAATGGTATTTTCCTTTTTATCCTGGCTGTCGTCAGGTGATTTTATTCATACCCGCAGTCACATTTTGGTGACAAAGAACTTAACCATATAAAATATACGAGAGGAACCTATGTTCTTCCTCTGAAGGGTCTTGACGTCACCGTGGGAGATTACCCTCAAGCTGTATGGGTCGATCTTGTATAGGCATCGTGACGACCATCGTCCAGCGATTTTATTCAGCCCAGAAACACCTCCCCCCTACTGTTTAAGGCTTAATGAGACCTCAGAGAACTATGTAATCATCATCCCATCCATCTTGAAGCGAAGGATTTGGCCTGGAGGGAACCTCCCTCCGGCCGGAGGATCAGAACCTAACGTGTCATTAAAATCAGAAGACCTCGCTGCCGCTCTCTACTCTCGCAGCACCGAGAGGTCATAGGGGTCTCGGTCGGGGCCCTCTGCTGTCCTCCGGAGTCCCCCTGGGGTCCTCCGCCACCTACCGCCCCCACCCCCTCCTTCAGGTAAAATAGTTGCTAGGCATTAGCTACAACGGAATGGGCCGAACTCACGGCTCTGCCAGAGGGTCGGATAAAACGGATGTTTGGAAGCTGTAGTGTCTGACGGTGGATCTTCATCATCTTCTTCTTCGTGCCCGATGGGCAGGTGTATCAGAGCTTCTCCGTGTCGGGCGAGTGGAGAGAGAGAAGCCTGAGCATTTGTAGGCACGTGTTCGTACATGTGTACTCAAGTCGAAGTACACGAGTGCACGTTCGCAGCCGGCAGCGGGAGCGAGAGTGTCTGGGTTGGCTTCGGTGTCCGGGCGCGTGTCGAGGTACTGGTCCTCAACGTGTCGGACAATTACGAGATCATTAAGGGACGGAGAGAGGCCGAGGGTGGTGGAGGATGAAGGGTAACGGGAGGGGAGAATAGGGAGGGGAAAGGAAGAGGAGAAAAAAATGAAAACGACGAAGAACAGGAGGAGCAGGAGGAGGGGAGAGATGAGGAGAAAGAGGAGGAGGAAAAGGGGGAGAAGGAGGAGGAGGAGATGGAGGAGAAGGAAGAGGAGGAAGAAGAGAAGGAGGAAAAGAAGAGGAGGAGGAAGAGGAGGAGAAGGAGAAAAGGAAAGAGGAGGAGAAGGAGGAGGAGGAGGAGGAGGAGGAGAAAAAGAAAGAGTAGGAGGAGGAGGAGGAGGAGATAAAGAACATAAGAGATAAAAACGAAAAAAATATAAAGAGAACGTGTGAAGAGAAAAGAAAAATAAGAGTGAAGGAAAGGATTGAGAGATAGATGGAGAGGTAGAGTGGTGTGGGAGGGGGGAGGGGGGAGGGGGGGACGGGGGAGGGGGGACGGGGGATGGTGTCGGGTCTCGGTAGAGAGATCTTCATCCGAGGAGACAACGAAATAGTCCCATGCCTTGGCGACGCGAAGTCTGCAAGGACAGTCAAGCGGAAGGCCTTTTCTCCTCCTCCTCCTCCTCCTCCTCCTCCTCCTCCTACTCCTTCTTCCTTCCTACCCCGAGGGCCATCTTGAGGCCGACAAAGGAACCAAGGACGCAGAGATACGAGAGTGACCTAATCAAGATCAGGAGCGATTGGGCGTCTGATCCTCGCTCGGTCCCTCATCATTATTAAGTGTAAATCATCTCCCAACGGCCGCGCGGCTGAATTGGGCCCGGGAGCGCCGCCCGGCCCCATGCCCGCCGCCACAGCCGCCTCCGCCACCGCATCCGCCACCGCCACCACCACCATCACCACCACTGTTATCACCACCACTATCACCACCACCACCACTATCATCACCACCACCACCATCACCATAATCACTATAACCATCACCGTCACCCTCACAATCTCATCATCATCACCATCACTATTATCTCCTCCTCCACCACCACCAACACCAACACTTCCTACTTCTCCTTCATTCACACCACTACCACCACCTCCATTACCACCACCACCACAATCACCACCACCACCACAATCACCACCACCACCACCACCACCACCACCACCACCACCACCACCACCACCACCACCACCACCACCACCACCACCACCACCACCACCACCACCACCACCACCACCACCACCACCACCACCACCACCACCCCAAATAACATCCCTAACTCGATTATCCTCAGCCCATCAGATCGACCAGCCTTTAACCCTCTCATTAGCGGGTTGAGGCTCTTCCTTTATTTTCTGGCTGCCGCCGGGCGATTTTATTAAACTCCGTGGGACCCACTACCCCAACATCTTGGTTAGATCCTTCCGTGCTGGGTGGTGCTTTCCCTCTCCTCCTGTTTGTCGTCAGACGATTTTATTCGTCTTCTGTCCTGTCGACCGAGTCTTTTTTTTTCTTTTTTTTTTAAGGCAAAAATATATTTATTGATATAAGAGAGAGGTGGGAGAAGGAAGTTAGATTCTGGAATCTTTTTCATCCGAAGTTGACCCCCTAGACTGAATAAAGTCTTTTGGTGACTTTAAGAAATCAGTCAGAATAAGATTAACAGGAAATTAATATATATATATATATATATATATATATATATATATATATATATATATATATACATATATATTTATTAATGTATATTTATGTATATATATATATATATATATATGTATATATATATAATGATAATGAAGATAAACAAACAAATAAATAAGAAAATAGATGAATGAAAATAAATGAATAAAATTAAAAATAATAAATTAGAAATAAGATATCGTGATGGAGGAGATTGACTGCAAGAAGTGAGACTCTTTGCCTCCCAGAAGCTCCTCCAAAACAGGAGTCCTCATACTTCTTCATTCCAGCTGTCGCCAGGTGATTTTATTAACCTCCGTGGCACCCTCACCCGTTAACAAAAGGGGTTAATAGTAGATAATGTAGTTGTAGTATTTAAACTATTCATTGCCCAGGTTATCATCTACGATGTAATTACACATCATAAAGTTTTATTGTACCTTTGGCCTGTCTCCTCAACGATTATGGTAATTTTCGAGCATTCCAGGAGGCTCAATGGAAGCAAAAAAAGAGACAAATGCCATATAGGGCGAGTTCCTCGAGGTCTTTCTTTGGGACAGAGAAAAAAGAAGAAGAAGAAGAAGAAGAAGAAGAAGAAGAAGAAGAAGAAGAAGAAGAAGAAGAAGAAGAAGAAGAAGAAGAAGAAGAAGAAGAAGAAGAAGAAGAAGAAGAAGAAGAAGAAGGAGAAGAAGAAGAAGATGAAAAAGAAGAAGAAGAAGAAGAAGAAGAAGAAGAAGAAGAAGAAGAAGAAGAAGAAGAAGAAGAAGAAAAGGGGGGGCGGGTAGGTTGAGGAACTGTGAACTTAGTGTTAATATATTCCTCCCAATAGCAATCGCACCAGATCGTTTGTTTACAGCCGTGTCACAGGACTGGGTCCAAGTCCGTCACCCATGAAGACAAACTACTCAGGAGAAGATTTCCCTCTTTTGGGACGCTGAAACGATTATATTTATCAGCTGACCGTGGAGGGGGAGGTAGGGGGGAGAGAGGGGGAGAGGGAGAAAGGAGGGATTTCGAGGACCCATTCTGAAACGGGTCTTCATTGATCACTACCCCCGAAGTCAAGTTCATGAAGTTCGAGAATGTCTTCAGTCATCATCGAAGTCTTCGTCTTCGGCGTCTGCCTCACCACAGCTCCCGAAGACCCCTCCATCGCCTCGCCTCACTCTGCTAATGAGCTTATTAGGTCCCCTTCTCGCCTCAGTATTGAGGCTGTAAATAGTGAACCGCTCAACCTCTTTCTTGGCTAATTGTTCTGGTGTCTACAAGATACTGCTCTCAGATGCCATGAAGGAGGAGAAGGAAGAGAAACAGGAGGAGGAGAAGGAGGAAAAGGGGGATGAAGGAGGAGGAGGAGGAGGAAAAGAAGAAAAAGGAGAAGAAGAAGGAGAAGAAGAAGAAGAAGAAGAAGAAGAAGAAGAAGAAGAAGAAAAAGAAAAAGAAGAACACAAAGAAGAAGAAGAAGAAAAAGAAGAACACAAAGAAGAAGAAGAAGAAAAAGAAGAACACAAAGAAGAAGAAGAAGAAAAAGAAAAACACAAAGAAGAAGAAGAAGAAGAAGAAGAAGAAGAAGAAGAAGAAGAAGAACGCGAAGAATAAGAATAAGAAGAAGAAGAAGAAGAAGAAGAAGAAGAAGAAGAAGAAAAAGAACGCGAAGAAGAAGAAAAAGAAGAACGGAAAGAAGAAGAACGCAAAGAAGAAAGCAAAGAAGAAGAAAAAGAAGAAGAAGAAGAAGAAGAAGAAGAAGAAGAAAAAGAACGCGAAGAAGAAGAAAAAGAAGAATGGAAAGAAGAAGAACGCAAAGAAAGCAAAGAAGAAGAAAAAGAAGAAGAAGAAGTAGTAGAACGCGAAGAAGAAGAAGAAGAAGAAGAAGAAGAAGAAGAAGAAGAAGAAGAAGAAGAAGAAGAAGAAGAAGAAGAAGAGGAAAGAGGAGAAGGGGGAGGAGAGGAAGGATGAAAAGAAGGAGAAGAAGTAAGAGGAGGAGGAGGAAGAAGAGGAGGAAGGAGGAGGGGAAGAAATGGCTTATAGGTTTGTAAATTCTTCGTCTCCTCCTTCTCCTCCTCCTCTTCTTTTTCTTTCCTTCTTTTCTTCTCCATCTCCACACACCTCTTCCAGTCACTTCTCCCCTCCACTTATGCTTCCACTTTTCCTCCTCCTTCTCTTCCTTCTCCTCCTCTTTCTTATCCTATTTCTCCTACTCCTTCTTCTTCCTCTTTGTACTCTTTTCATCCTCTCTTCTATCTTCTCGTTCCTGTCTTACCTCTCCTCCTCCTCCTCCTCCTCCTCCTTCTCCTCCTCCTCCATCTCCTCCTCTGTCTCCTCCTCCTCCTTCTCCTCCTCCTCCTTCTCCTCCTGCTCCATCTCCTCCTCTATCTCTTCCTCCTCCTCCTCCTCCCCCTCCTCCATCTCCTCCTCCCTCCTCCATCCTCCGCTTCTCCTCACATTCCATCTCATGTTCCTTCTCCCATAGCAGATGCGGCGGCTGTGCAGGTGGAGGTGGAAGTGGATGTGGATGTGGATGTGGAGGTGGAGATGGAGTTAGGTGGAAGTGGATGTGGATGTGGAGGTGAAAGTGGATGGGGAGGTGGAGATGGAAGTGGAGGTGGAAGTGGAGATGGAGGTGGAAGTGGAAGTGGAGGTGGAAGTGGAGGTGGAGGTGGAAGTGGAGGTGGAGGTGGAAGTGGAGGTGGAGTTGAATATAATGATGAGCATTGCAGAAAAGCTCAAG
>NC_134803.1:49527988-49535488 GCF_046742065.1 Oratosquilla oratoria | reverse complement strand
ACGGGGACACACAGGAGGCCGGAGTGCATGACCAAGGAAACCATCGCCACCCAGCCTGTCTGTCCTCAGCATGAAGAATGATGTATTCAGCATAAATATAGAAAACACCCAATAAGATACATTTGCGCTTCAATATGTGCTTACATACATATGTTGAGCGTTTATGTGTTGTGTATCTATTTGCTTTGGTTGTTTTATGTGAATGCAAAGACTGTTTTCTGACGTTTGGGTTATCTGTCTCAAATGGAGATTAATATATATATATATATATATATATATATATATATATATGTATATATGTATATATACATACACATATATAGTACATTCCATTTGCTTTGACCTGGTCGGGGGATGTCCTCGTTTATATTGCTGAGCTTTTGGTGTGTCACCTTCAGATTTTACTGAATTACAAATATATGCAATTTCATTTTTATTTATTTTTTCTTAGGTTTTTGCCAAGGTTGAGCTTGGAATGATAAGTATGAGTATATGTACGTATGTTTATATGTATGTATGTATGTATATATGTATGTATGTATCTATGTATCTATGTATGTGTATGTATGTATTTATGTATGTATGTATGTGTATGTGTCTATGTATGTATGTATGTGTATATGTGTGCGTACTTATGTATATGTGTGTATGTATATATGTATGTGTGCATATATGTATATACGTATGTATGTATGTATGTATGTATGTATGTATGTATGTATGTATGTATGTATGTATACACATGAAACATAATGCGTTTCCTTCTCTTTTTCCCAGTTTTTCTTCTCTTCCTCCTCCTCCTTCTTGATCTCCATTTTTCGTTATCATATTTTTTCTCTCCTCCGAAGACTTTATCAACACCCGTAAGGCCCAGAGTCACGTGGATTATTGTTCTAAGTAGGTTAGCTATACACCAAGAAGAAAATAGAAAAAAGAAAGAAAAAAATATATGTATATATATGTATATATGTATGTGTGTATATACATATATATATATATATATATATATATATATTTATATATATATATACGTATACATATATATGCAAAGTAGACCACTTGGAAAAAATAAACTAACGAAGCAGAGCGCCTTCGTATATTACATCTTTTGTACTGAAGATGTAATATACGAAAGTGCTCTGCTTTGTTGTTAGTTTCTTTTTTCCAAGTGGTCTACTTTGCATAAGTGAACACACGTGCCCCTGTTCTTATTAGCATATATATATATATATATATATATATATATATATATATATATATATATATATATATATATATAGATATACACACAAACATTTCAAATATTGTAAAAATAATGATAAAATCGAAATTAGAGAAAACATGGCAAAATAAAATGAAACAGGAAAATCGAAATAAAATAAAACAAGAAAAAAATAAAGATATTAGCTTATCTTTATTCGTCTTATAATGACGTCACGTGACATATTACATCCTTCCACACCGTCGCAACAGTGACAATCATCTGACGTGTCACTTCCGCCCGACAGACAAACCTGACGATCGTAAGGCCAAATCTGATTGGCTAAAGGTCAAGTGACATGTCACAACTTCCCAAAGTGACATGATCCGATCGCTACCGAGATCAGAAAACGTTCGTTCATCGCGGTAGTGACGTGTCACATCGAGTGACGTTTTACATCAAGGGGACATATCACATTGTCTGTGACAAAAGACCTTTGAGCGAGAAGAGAATTGTAGGTAACCACAAGAGACACGGGGGGGGGGAGGGTGAGTGTTGCTCTGTGATAAGTGACATGTCACTGAGGTCAAATTGACAAGCTTCGCGACGCGTCGGACGAACGGACAAGGGACATGGAGGTCTCCTCCTCCTCCTCCTCCTCCTACTCCTCCTGCTCCTACTCCTCCTCCTACTTCTTCTTCTCCTCTTCCTCCTCCTCTTTTTTCTCCTCCTCTTCAACACACTCATCCGCCTGCGCATCCCTTTCCTCAGCCTTACGAAATAGCAAGTGCACACACACACACACACACACACACACACACACACACACACACACACACACACACACACACACACACACACACACACACACACCTCGTGGCACAGTGGTTAGAGTTATCGCCTGCCATTATAGCGGTCCAGGGCTGAAACAATTTCAGTATCACTGCGTTGCGGGTTGTTACTCCAACTCTCGTGGGCGGGGAGTTGTGTGTGTGTGTGTGCGTGTAAGGTCACAGTATTACCCATAGATCGGTCATACGAGCTCTGAGCTCTCATCCGGGAGGCTAATAACTGTCGATCATGAGTCCAGCACGTGACACGTGTGTGTGTGTGTGTGTGTGTGTGTGTGTGTGTGTGTGTGTGTGTGTGTGTGTGTGTGTGATTCACCACGGTTTTTGGATCACGTGTTTGACTCGTGATCGACAGCTATTTCCCTCCAGGAAGAGAGCTCAGAGCTCGTATGACCGATCTATGGGTAATGCTGTGACCTTACACGCACGCACACACACAACTCCCCGCCCACGAGACTTGGAGTAACTACCCGAAGCGCAGCGATACTGAAATTATTTCAGCCCTGGGCAGGATTCGAACCCGGACCACTGTAGTCACAGTACCAACCGCGCCACCGAGTCGTGTATGTGTGTGTGTGTGTGTTAGTGTGTGTGTTATTGTGTGTGTGTGTGTGCATGTGTATTCACTTGGTCTTTGGATCACGTGTTGGACTCGTGATCGACAGCTATTTCCCTCCTGGAAGAGAGCTCAGAGCTCGTAGGTCCGATCTATGGGTAATGCTATGACCTTACACATACACACACCCCCAACTCCCCGCCCACGAGAGTCAGAGTAACGACCCGAAGCGCAGCTGTACCGAAATAATTTCGGCCCTGGGCAGGATTCGAACCAAGTACTAAGCGCACCACCATGCTAGTAGTTCATCGTTCTACCAACTGCGCCACCGAGTCAGTGTGTTTGCGTACACGTGTACTATTGCTTATGCCCTACTAACACATACGTAATTTATGCTCACGAAGTCTTATTTACAGAAAATAACCACCCACTCCCCTTAATGACAGACGAATGAATCAAAACAAACAGACACGACAGAGGCGAGAGATTACCCGTAAGGATAGAAGCGCTGGTAAACTACAATCCAGAACAACAACAACAACAACAACAACAACAACAACAACAACAACAACAACAACAACAACCAATTCGACAAAGTCACCGTACCCGGTCCTCGGTCTCAGACGCACCCGAAATCCGCGCCAACTGAGGAGGCGTCGTGTGAAGGGGAGCCGTCCGTCCGCTTCACGTGTGTGAGTCCAATTAGTAGCTCTGTTTTCAGCTTTCTGCTCCGCGGCCCTCTACCAGCTGCTAATGGTCACTTGCCCGGGCAGACTCGCCGCCTCCGCTGGTGTATTCTTTATGATGCGAACATATAGGGAACTCACCGGCACTCACTGTTATAGCTCCTGGTTAGAGGGATACAGACCAATTGCAGACCAATTACAGACTCAATATCTTTACATCTCCGGACAGCTGAGAGAAAATGCAATCTGTGAGTAAGGGCTTCTACAAGTTAGAAGAGAATAGATAAATAAACAAATAGATGAATTCTCATCTGCTCAGTATCCTCAGAGGTAGGCCTAAGGCCTGTCACTGTTGACAACTGTCCTCCATCTTTCTCGATCTCAGATGGTGACGTCTTCTTCAGTCTGTACGCAAAACGCTTCCCAGCGATGAAGCTATTCCTTCTCATTGTCGAGAAACCTTCTTCTTGGTCCCCCCGATGAGTCTCCTCGTGAGTGGTGTCCACTCAAAGACTTCCGCTGGTCTCCTTACTGGGTCTATTCTTCTGATATGGTCATACAATTTCAGTTGGTTTCTGTTGATTACATTATTGATGTCTTTAATGTTTAAATCCCGTCTGATTGCTTCGTTTCGGACACGGTCACGCCGTGTGACCTCATATATATATATATATATATATATATATATATATATATATATATATATATATATATATATATATATATATATATATACATATATATATATATATATATATATATACATGTTTGTATGTGTGTGTGTGTGTTTGCGCGCGTGTGTGTATGCATTTACATACATTAACAAACACATAAGTGTAGGCATGTACCCAAATAGGCATGTACGAAGTATTATGTAAATACAGTTGGACCACATTATGCAGTAGCAAGTCTTAACTCATGCGGCACGTCAGTGATTAGTCAGTGCCAGATGTTGACCACGCGCTGTTGGCACTGGGAGTGTCAGAGTGTCAGAGGGAGTCCCGTGGTCTTCTCTCCCTACTCCCAGTCCGGAGACCTCCCCCCTTCACGCCTTCAGCGATCCTAGGTTCTTCTGCAGGAGCTTCTGAGGAAGAGGTACGGAGGTTGAGAGTTCTCTTCGGGGAGGAGTGACGGACACGAGAGGGAGCTGGACAAAGAGAAAGGGGGAAAGAGGAAAGGTCAAGTGCGTATGCGCATGGTGTCGTCGTCCTTGACTTGGGAGAGACTTCGGGAGTGTTGCTAGGTAAGTAGGAGGTAGGAGGTAGGAGGAAGGAGGTCGGGAGGGTAATTGGGGCACCGTTGCTGGCATGCGGTACCTGGCCTCTGCGATTGCGGTTAATATCTAGGTTAAGGTTTAGTAAACAACCTCATCTCAGTGCCAGCTGCACCAGTGACACCCTCTTCTCCATTGCACTGCAAGCGACTGAATGGAGACCCATTTTTTATTCACTCACCAAAGGAGTCTTACATGTTAGCTTAATTTGTTTAGTGTTGTTTCATATATACAAGCACGCACATGCACCCCCACACACGTACACACATACACGCACACACACACACACATTTCGACCAACTTGTGGTGTTTCACGCATAAAAATTTTCATGAGAGTCTTCCACAATTCCTTATCAATCTGTTTCTGTATTTGATAATGTTCTTACTTTGGTTCTAAAATGAATTATCTGCTGCCTCTTAACAGGTCGTCTGCGCTCGGCCTACTTAATACTTTTACCTTTCCGAATAGGGTCTTCTACATGATCCATGTTTCTCTTTCTTTTCTCTCTTATCTGACTTTTACTAATAAGCTTATCAAATTCAGTTATCTCTTTTTGTCCTTAATGTTTTTAATCTGTATATTTTTTTCTTTTCACTAACTCACCTGTTAATTTGTTTTCTTTAATGATTCTATAATTCGTACTTTTGTTCCAAATTTCTTATTGATATCAAGTTAATTACAACTTGTACCCTCGATGGTGTACCCTTTATTTCTTAGAAATTTAAATTCATCTTTAATGTTTATTTTTAATTCATTTATGTTATCCTTTGCATTTTCAAGATTTTTTCTGAAGACTGATTTATTCCTCTCAGTTTTTGAAATTGAATTTAGTTTAATTTACCATTTCATGGCCACTATGTAGAAATGATACGTACGTTATAGCATATGACCCAGAATCATGTTTAGCAACAAGCCAACGGCAACCTAGATTGACCTGGCTAAAGGTCAAGTGTCTTGTTACTGGTCACGCAGTTTTTTTTTTTTTTTTTTTTTTTTTTTTGAGGTCTGCGGGGCTGGCACCCGCTCGGACCTCACATTTCCCCCCATCTTCATCTTCCGCCCTTCCCCTTTCACCCTTCACCTTTCACTCATCCTTCTTAAGGGGATATCACACTGGGCTATTTTTCCTCCAACCTCCTATTGACCGGGGAAACTATCCACCTTCAGAACTTTTTCCACAGTAAAATCACCAAGGCAAACTATTTAATTTTCTCAACAACTTACATAGAAAGTCATTTGATATACCGAAGGAAACTTATTTCCTTCCCCAACATATTAGACTCCTTTCCGAAAGCTGCGAGCTGCAAATCTGATTCATTAGTCGGAGGAAAAATAGCTTAGTGTGATACAACACCTTTAGCTCTGGCCTTCAGATCTATCACGTGATCAGGATCTGGCACTGACCAGAGTCCCTCTTGTCCTTTACACTCTTCCGATTCTACTCTCAATTCTTCCCCATCCTCCCTTGTCTCACCAACCCCTCTATCCTCCCCTTCCTCTCCTTCCCCGTCCATCCTTATCACTCCATCCTTCCCCCTCCACCCGTACTCCTCAATTCTTCGCCTCTCAATCCTTCCTCCCATTCTCGTGGTACTCTCTTGACAAGGGAAAGGTGAAAGTGTACGAACTTATTGTATAATATGGATACAGACACAATAGCAGCGGAAAATGACATCGTCTAGTATTTTAGTAAACAAGATGGAGATTGTGGGTGGAGGAAGAATAAGTGAAGATGGGCTGGAACTCCTTTATTGCTTATACGTTTCGACCGACTCGGTCTTCTTCAGTAAGCTGTCTACAAACAGCTTGAACCTTACAATTATACACTCGAAGACGGGGATACGGACAGGTCATCCCGCTGGCTGTCTGGGGATTCCCATTCCCGTACCTTGTATATGTTTCCCAATTGCATTTATTATCAATTTACTTACTGCCTTCGATAAACATACGTATAAGCAATAAAGGAGTTCCAGCCCGTCTTCGCTCATTCTTCCTCCACCCACACTCTCATCTGTCTAAACCAGGGGTTCTCATTAGGGGTGAAATTCACCCCCAGGGGGAATTTTGGGATTTCTGGGGGTGATCTGTGACCACCGTCAGCTTACGGGGTGAGGAAAGCAATTATAGGTTTTGGCCTATCTGGCCTGTCACCTGGGCTGGATTTATACTAATTTGGGAAAAATATATACTAATTTGGAAAAAATAAAAGGGTTTTTAGTAATATTTGCATATTATTTAGAATGCACCTTTTGAAACAGACAATCTTGGAAAGGAGGGGGAGGAATGACATTCTGACAAATGGTGAAAGGAGTGAATGGGCCAAGTAAGGCTGAGAACCCCTGGTCTAAACCATTCATCCAAGATGGAGATTAACTTTCGTGAACTAGTATAGTTAGTTCCAGTTACAGTCGACAACAAAAGTTTTGAATCATGCTACAGTTTTCACAACGTCAATATAATTTTATTTTGTTAAGTACGTGATACATTTTCCTATGTAGTATTTAGCTTGTAGTTAGGTCATTTTCTTGAGTAGATGAAGAAAAAAAAATGTCAGACAAGAAATTTTGAATTTTGTATCATGAAAAAAAAAAAATCTAGGTGGGTTAAAGCTTTTGCTCGTGACTGTATATATAAGTACTGTGAGACCTAAATCTGGATCTATTATCTTCAGGTTCCAGACATTTCCAGACCTACTGAGCTGTAATGAAAAAATATATATATATCAAATTGATCCTTAGCCAGACACTTATAAGTAACATAAATCTTAATTCTATCAAATGGTCTTCGAACCTCTTGTGTGACCAGAGAGGTGATCCAGTTCTCGAACTTGAGCAGAGTGCATCAGAACGAGTTCCCAAGCCTATAAATCAGATCCTTCCGTCGGTCTTATTGGGAGACGAAGGGTGTATATACATGTACGTTTACTGTGTAC
>NC_134803.1:49520488-49525488 GCF_046742065.1 Oratosquilla oratoria | reverse complement strand
ACACACACACACACATGCACACACACACACATACACAGACATGCACCTATTTCTCTATTTACTTATTTATTTATTTAATATATTATTATTCATATAATTATAAATTTTATCTATTTATCTATTCATTTTATTATTTATTTATTTATTTATTAATCTATTTATCATTAAAAAAAATATATATCGCATCCGACCTAGTTATGGACCAAAAGGTCTCCTGTCAGCATGCTCTTCCTTTGTAATCCTTTTTTTGAAACACACACATACACACACACACACACACACACACACACACACACACGCACACACATCACACATGCACACACACACACACACACACACACACACACACACACACACACACACACACACACACACACACACACACACACACACACACACACACACACACACACACACACACACACACACACACACACACACACACACACACACACACACACACACACACACACACACACATGCACACACATGCACCTATTTATTTATTTATTTATTTGTTTATTTAATGTGTCATTATTTATATAATTATAACTTTTATCTATTTATCTATTTATTTTATTATTTACTTATTTATTTATCTATTTATCATTTTTATGATTTTTTTCGCATCCGACCTAGTTATGGACCAAAAGGTTTCCTGTCAGCATGCTCTTCCTTTGTAATCCTTTTTTGACACACACACATACACACACACACACACACACACACACACACACACACACACACACACACACACACACACACACACACACACACACACACACACACACACGCACACACACACACATCACACATGCACACACACACACACACACACACACACACACACACACACACACACACACACACACACACACACACACACACTCACACACACACACACAAACATACACACACACACTTTTAAGGACATCTAATGTAGGTACCCCCACAAAAAAAAAAAAAATTAACCTTTAAATTATTGTTGCATATGAAAGACAACTTTATTAGAAACAAAATGCTTTTTAAATTTTTGAAATAGCTTTAAAAATAAGGGAGATACGATTTTTTGAATCATTTTCTTAGCCCGCATTTTTGGCTAGACTTTACCATAACAAAGTGTTAGAATTAAGGGTGGTAATTTGTAAAGATTTCGGTAAAGAAATACACATTAACTCTAAACCACTGGTCCAATTTTATTAAAATTCGGAATACTTGGGTTTTATGGATCAACAAATCACATGAGCATGTCAAAAACAATGTGAAACATCTCCATCATACCATATTTGCCTTTTCATGGCAACCATGAAGCTGTCAATGGTGGGTCTCGCTAAACGTCGACCAACGCCGACCAAAACCACACAATGACGGTTTTTGCTCAAATGCATAATTTATATATAAAAAAATAGCACATGGTTGCATTATTTGACCTATTTTCTATAAAATGGATGATTTCCACGTAAAATGATCAAAGAGAAGTTACGTTTTTATCCTCTGGAAAATTATCAGCCGGCAACCAACGCCGACGAAACCCAAACAATGACGGCATTGGTTGCCGGTTGATAATTTTGTAGAGGATAAAAACGTAACTTCTCTTCGATCATTCTACATGGAAATCACACATTTTAAAGAAAATAGGTCAAATAATGCAACCATATGCTATTTTTTATATATAAATTATGTATTTGAGCAAAAACCGTCATTGTGTGATTTTGGTCGTCAATGGTAATAAGTAAACAAAATCGAACGCGAACTGGACGCATCAGATTCATGGGTGATATGGCTACATTCCGGGGCAATAAGCTCAAACATGAAGTGATACACGATATTAAGCTTCTCATGTTCGGGAGAAAATAGGTTGATAAACTTGTTTATATAACTTAAAATTATGTGTAATGATTCCTTACCTTAATATTTTTACTCGGAAAACTATGTTGCCAAGTTTGATAACCAAATTTCTGTTTAAATCGCTGAAAATTTGTTTCTATTTTAAGAATTAGCCTTACACTTGCAAAAAAACAAGATAATTTGAATATCTTTCGCATGCGATAAGCGCGGGAAGCATTCGAATTGAACTAAATAAACGCTAGTGGGCCGCAACATATGGCCATGAAAACAATACACACACACGCGCGTGGATTCGGGGGTACCTATCTAATGCCATAGACACTGGACAGATGATCCAGTGGGTAGACCCCAGGTGTCATCAGATGAAGATAATCCCAATGACCCGGAAGCCCTTCGTCAAAAGGTTTATGAGCTTGTCGTCGCTAAACGCGATACCCAAAAAATACATAGATACATATACCAAAGGCTTTTTCCCCCTTATAAGGGAGGTAGCCAAAAAACAAAGGCATAAAAACCCCTCCCACCCATTCCATCCCTATCACACTCCACTCCCCTCCACCCTCTTCCCTCCCTCTTATCTTGGTACCTCCTGGATGACGGGTCATCTCTACATCTTGTCCACTGCCCTGGGTCAGAAGCAGTGTCGCAAGACACAGCACATCCACAGCAAGGCCGCTTCATTAAATCAGCACCCCCCCCCTACTCTCCGTCCCTTCATGTAGAAAAGGAAAAGACGGGGAGAAATCCCTTCGGGCTGCGTCAAATTTTTCTTGAAGTAATAATGAAATCTGTGGTTAGCGTTGTCTATCTGATTGACTTATAGATTTAGCCAACGTGTACGCGTCCCTCAACTAGTCTTGGAAGCCCAAGGATCGCCCAGTCTGTTCTCTTCGTATGGGGTATTGACAGCAAAGTTTTTTCGAAGTCAGTATTCTAGGGAATTTAGTAACATCCCTAAGAACCAGAGCCACACAGCTTTCTTTCATATCAAAAGAATAACCTTAAAAAAAAAAAAAAAAAAAAAAAAAAAATATATATATATATATATATATATATATATATATATATATATATATATATATATATACATATATATATATCATTTCTGATACCCTTCACAAATCCCTCTTTTTATACTTCTATGACTTGACCTAACCTAACCTAACCTTGGTGCAATATTACCCACAAAAGCTAGAAGCACTGGTTATTTATGACAACATATCCCCTCCATCCCGCCTCCCTATCTCCCTCCTTGTCGAGGGAACCGTTAGAGGGCCACGCGCGCCCCGCCTCCGGGACGCTCCGCTCCGCCCGCAGGAAATCCCTCAATCGGGTCCTCAAGGAGCTCGACTGCACGACCGCATGCGCTCGGTAATTTCAGCAAATATACTATGTACACGGGGTATTAGGCGCCATCATATGTCAGGGCCGGGGTCCTCATTATATGCTAATCCAGCAAATTTCGCGGTGCTGGTCTTCATGAATTACTTTATCGACAAGGCAGACCCGGCCGTGGTGGAGGCGGGCTGGGCCGCGACGTCGATTCGGGTCCGCCTTCTTGCCTTCTCTTGCTCCTCTTTCTATCCTCCCTTCCTTTACTTCCCCATTCTAATCCTCCATTATCTCTCCCTTCTTCCCCCCTTTTTTCCCCTTCACCTCTCTCCTTTCTTCCTTCTCATTCCTCCCATTTACCTTTTCGCTTTCCTCCTTACCCCGTTTCCTCCCTCTCCCACGTCCCATATAAGGTTACAAGGAGCGATTTCTTTCATTGAGAGGGAAGGGGTCCCGGTCCCCTAGCCCAGTCTCCCCCTAGGGGGGCACCGAATGTCAACAGTGTGGCCCTAAGTCAAAAACTAGTGGTTGTTAGTGGATGCTTAAAGATTTAATTTAGTGATTAAGTGCCTTCCGGGAAGCTGAGAAACAGCAGTACATAAAAACGAGGTTTACTATGAAACATAATGGGACCCACTTTTCTAAAGCCAGTCGTACACTTTGGAGAATTTATTCTGGTTAACCCCAGACGATCTTATCTAACTGGGAGAAGCTATTTTATTATCTCATCATATTGGTTAATGAAGATATGACAGCATGACACCCTCCTCCTCCTCCCTCCCCCCTCCCCCCTCCCTTTCATCACGAAGACAGGAGGGTAGACTTCATTGGCAATGTCATTCACTCGCTCATTAACACTCAAGGCTAAGGTCAAGGGTGAGTGTTCAGTAATCCTCCACTTTACCCGTATACGAAAAGCACACGCGTGTGCACACACACACACACACACAGGCACTCGCATGCACACACACACACACACACACACACACACACACACACACACACACACACACACACACACACACACACACACACACACACACACACACACACACACACACACGTGTTGTGGTCTTGAGGATGGGGGTGTGGTCTTTGTCAAGTGTGTGTGTATGTGTGTATGCGTATTTGTATGTGTGTGTGTGTATGTGTATTTGTATGTGTATGTGTATCTGTATTTGTGTATGTGTATGTGTTGTGTGTGTGTTAAAGACGAATGTTTGTTGAGGAACTCGCCGCTGACACGAGACGGGATACGTCTGTTGCGACTGGTTTTCCATGTCACGATCAGACAGGAGATCTCGATGTGGGTGGGCTCTGTCGCTATTCGTCCCAAACAGGTGTTCTCCAGAAAGTTGAAACGATGCACAAGAGTCTATTGCTCCGTAAACCAATTGTTGATTTTGAAATACAGGAAAAAAATATCTAAAGAAGAAAGAGCCTGTAAAAGACATTTTTTGTTTACATAACAAAGCCAGGCTCGTCAAAAAAAAAAAAAAAACGAAGAGGAAGAAAAGAAGAGATATAGGGGTGGGTTGTCACGGCTTACGGGATAGTGTTCAAAATTTCTTAAAGAATATTGCGTACAAATGCTGTTTAGGACAAGCTTATCCCCAAGTGTGACACAATCATGCAAATGGACCTGTTACTTGTTCGAGTTACACTGTTGCAGACAAAAAGAGAAAACTGACGTCACTTGTCCATAATGCGTCCGCTGGTGACGAGTGACCCGACTATGCTTTGCGGGTCTCTCTCTCACTCTCATTCTCTCTCTCTCTCCCTCTCTCTCTCTCTCTCTCTCTCTCTCTCTCTCTCTCTCT
>NC_134803.1:49500488-49507988 GCF_046742065.1 Oratosquilla oratoria | reverse complement strand
GGAGGAGGAGGAGGAGGTGCGGGAGGGGAGGGGGGTGGGAGGGAGGAGGTGCCAGAGGAGAGGGAAAGGTAGGCAAGGGGTGGTGGAGAGAAGGAAGGTGGGTGAGTCCGAAGTTTGAAGACTCTAGTGGGTTCTGTTTGTTCTGGAGGTCCTAGTATATAGGGCAACGGTGATGGCATCTGAGCCGCTCCTGGAATGAGGGCCTTATTTTTTTTTCTTTCACCATGCTAAAGGAGCGTCTCCTTCTTCCCCCCCCCAAAAAAAAAAAAAAAAAAAAAAAATTCTCGTCCTACACGGAATGCGTTCTGGTCTTCTGATTCCTATCGCCATCGAGACAAGAGGCTGGCTGGTATAAATAAAGATGATAATGGTATGGTGACGGATACAGATGAGGCGAGTTCGACAAGAGCCCCGTCCTTGGTCGATGTCCGCGCGGCCGTTGACGAGCTGAATATAAACAAGGCCGAAGGAGTCCGCAGCGTGAGAGGAGAGCCTCTCGAGTTCGATGACAGAAGGAGACTTCGTAGCCGAAGACCTTCTTGGTGGAGGTATGCGAGACTCGAGGAGTCCGCGGCGTGAGAGGAGAACCTCTCGAGTTCGATGACAGAAGGAGACTTCGTGGCCGAAGACCTTCTTGGTGTAGGCATGCAAGACTCGAGTAGTCCGCGGAGTGAGAGGAGAACCTCTCGAGTTCGATGATAGAAGGAGACTTCGTAGCCGAAGACCTTCTTGGTGGAGGCATGCGAGACTCGAGGAGTCCTCGGCGTGAGAGGAGAACCTCTCGGGTTCGACGACAGAAGGAGGAGACTTCGTGGCCGAAGACCTTCTTGGTGTAGACATGCGAGACTCGAGGATTCTTTGGCGTGAGAAAACTTCTCGACTTCGATGACAGAAGGAGGAGACTTCGTGGCCTAAGACCTTCTTGGTGTAGGCATGCAAGACTCGAGGAGTCCGCGGCATGAGAGGAGAACCTCTCGAGTTCGATGACAGAAGGAGGAGACTTCGTGGCCGAAGACCTTCTTGGTGGAGGCATGCGAGACTCGAGGAGTCTTTGGCGTGAAAGAACTTCTCGACTTCGATGACAGAAGGAGAAGACTTCGTGGCCAAAGGCCCTACTGGTGTAGGGATGCGAGACTCGGACGCTATCTAGGGTCTCAATTGAGGCCTGGATAGAGGTTCTCGGAATGAACTCGCTCCGAAGAAACATCAAGCATCCATTTTTTTTTTACACATTCGTTGATTATATCAAAAGTGACGTCTTATTATCTAAATCGTGTTCCTTAAGAAACGACAGAAACATAAATTTCTGACGCATCATGGGCCTGTTTTGAGCCTCCAACAATACAACTCCGGTGAACAGAAGATGAACCCTGTTTACAAGATCATACCTGAAGCTGATGACCTAAATCGGCTCGACCATCCATGTTTAGGCACGTGGCATGTGACTACATCAGTAGCTAATGTATAATGATAGTGTATGTAAGTGAGTGTGTGTGTGTGTGTGTGTGTGTGTGTGTGTGTGTGTGTGTGTGTGTGTGTGTGTGTGTGTGTGTGTGTGTTTGTGTGTGTGTCTGAAGGAAACAATGGAATATGACCTCCAATCTTGTGCTCCTTCGTCATGCTCTGCCTCCACCTCTCTCTTCTCTTTTGGTCTCATTTTTTCCCCACATAAGCCCCCGGCACCAGGCCATATTTGTGTCCCCTCCCCTCCCCTTCCCTCCCCTCCCCTCTCCTTCCCTCCCCTCCCCTCCCTTTCCTTTCCTTTCCCTCTCCTTTTCTTCCCTCCTCTTGTCTTTTCATATCTTATTTTCTCTTCCCTTCCCTTCCTTCCCTTCCCTTCCCTGCCCTGTCCTTCTCTTCTCTTCCTTCCCTTTACCTTCCTTCCTTTCCCTTCCCTTCCCTTCCTTTTCCTTCCCTTCCTTTCTTTCCCATCCCTTACCTTCCCTTCTCTTCCTTTTCCTTTCTTTCCTTTCCTTTCCCTTCCCTTCTCCTCTCTTCCCTTCTCTTCCCTTTCCTTCTCTTTCCTTCCCCTTCCTTCCCTTCCTTTATATTACCTTTCCTTTTCTTGCTTTTCCTTCCTTTCCTTTCCCTTCCCTTCCCTTCACTTCCCTTCCCTTCCTTTCTCTTCCTTTCCCTTCTCTTTCTTCCTTTCCCTTCCCTTCCCTTCCCTTTCCTTCCCTTCCCTTCCCTTCCCTTCCCTTCCCTTCCCTTCCTTTACCTTCCCTTCCTTTTCCTTCTTTTCCCTTCCCTTCCCTTCCCTTCCTTCCCTCCCCTTCTTCACAGCGAACCAATCACGACTCGTACTATTCCCCATATCAGCGACTCTCTTAACGAACCGCGGTTCTTGGCGGTTCCACGTCCCGGACTCCCGGTCTTCGGTTCTCCGGTTCCTCGGTCCTCAGACTCCGGGAACCACCGGTCTGAACGAGGGTAGCTAACGAGCGAGACCCACTTTCGTCAGGGGGGTCGCCTAACCCCCCACTCCCCCCTCGATGCATAAAAAAATATCGGCTGACGCAGCATTATGTCACCTTCGTCTATCCAGCTCCCTCCCTATCCCCCCACTCCCTCCCAACCGCACCCTCCATCTCCCTCCCTCTTTTCCTCTTCGTCCTCCCAACCAAACACTTAGTCTCCCTATCCGCCCTGCCTAGCCACTGGTTCACTCCCACTGTCCTTCTCAAATGAAAATTTTCTTTCCTCTTTTTTTTTTTTTTTTTTTTTTATCTTTTTTTTTATCTTTAACCTTCCTGTCACTGTTCTCCTTGGTGTACCCTTTCCTCATTGTTTTCTCTCCAATTTCTCTCCTCTTCCTTCTTGTCTCAATCCATCCTCCATTCCTTGCTTATTTCCTTTTCTCGTCCTCTTCCTCTTTCTCGTCTTCTTGTCACTTCTCTTCCTTTTCTTCTTTATTTTCTTTTTTTCCTCCTCCCTTGCCCCTTCTCTTCCACGTCCTTTTCCTTTTCTCTTCCTCCTACTTCTCCTCTTTTTTATTTTCCTCTCTTTTCTTCCTCCCTTTTCCTTTCCTCTTCGTCGTCCTCTTTCTTTTCATTTATTAATTTCCCTTCCCTCTTCTTCGTCCTCCCTTCCTTCTTCACCCTCGCTTCTCTTCCTTTCGTTTCGTTTCCTCTTATTTCTTCACCTTCTCTTGTTTATCCCTCCCATCGCCTTCCCTTTCCCCTTCCTCTTCCTCTTCTCCTTTCCCTTCCCTTTCACCTTCACCTTCCCGTTCCCCTTCCACTTCCCCTTCCCCTTCCCTTCCTGTCTCCTTTCCCTTCCCCTTCCCCTTTCACTTTCCCTTCACCTTCCCCCTCCCCCTCCCCTTCCCTTCCCCTTCCCTTCTCCTTCCCTTTCCCCTTCCCCTTCTCCTTCCCTTCTCCTTCCCCTCCCCCTCCCCCTCCCCTTCCCCTTTCCCTTCCCTTTCCCCCTCCCATTTCCTCCCCGCCCTCCCTCCCTTCCTCCCTCCCTTCTAACCAGCGCGAGCAGTCAACCCTACCCAACCCGACCCAGCCCGACCCAACCCGACCCGACATGCTAGTCGTGGATTAGATGGACAAACATGAGCTCCACCCTGGAGTGCTGGTGGTGGTGGATGCGGTGGTGGTGGATGAGGTGATAATGGTAGGAGCGGTAGTGGTAAAGGTGGAGGTGGTGATGGTGGAGGAGGTAGTGGTGGATGTGGTGGATGTGGTGGATGTGGTGATAGATGCAGTGGTGGGAATGACCGTGATGGTGGTGACAAATGTGGTGGTGGTTAACGTGGTGACGGTGTTGGATACAATAACAGTAACCGTGGTGGAAGAGGTGCTGTAAAGGTATTGGTGTAAATGACTATGGTGTTAGACGGTGGAGTCGGAGACGATGATGTGGTGTAAGGGGGGTGTGGTGTAAGAGAATGTGGTGCAAGAGGAAGTGCTTAGGCGTCCGTAACTTCTGTATGTCCACCATCGGGTTAGGAGGAAAGAAGGAAGGATTTAGTGAGGGTGGGGGTGAGATGTCTCTAGGTGAGAAGTCTTGTATGTTTAAAGACTCAAATATGATCTGTTTGTGGAGGTCTGGGTCCAATGGAGGATTGTTTTTGTGAAAATGCCAAGCTTCACGAAAACAAGAATGTTGGTCAAATATTCGAAAAAGGGTTCTTATGGCACATTTGGCTAACAGTGCAAGTGGTGTTGGAGTAGAAGTCCAAATTTGGTAACAAATGCAGCAAATCGTGAGGGGGGAAGAGAGAGAGAGAGAGAGAGAGAGAGAGAGAGAGAGAGAGAGAGAGAGAGAGAGAGAGAGAGAGAGAGAGAGAGAGAGAGAGAGAGAGAGAGAGAGAAAGGAAGCGGTCTCAATGTTGTTGTTGCAAATTCTTCCTTTTGTGGTAAACATCCTGAGTTGTGGCCAAGTGTCCGCCTCTCTTCTCACAAATAAGGTCAACCCCTTCCGCACCGGGTGATACCTTTCCTTGTTGTCTGCATGCCGCCAGGAGATTTCATTCGTCTCCATGGTACCCATAAACGATGAATCAGAAATCTTGGAACAAGGGAGCAAATGACCACAAGGATCGAAGGACAAAATCCCAACTGAGATTTTATGGAAATACAGTTGACACATTATCAAGTGTACTTAAGAGGCCCCCCACGATTGTGGCAAATTCGGCTGTTGTGGTTAATGCGGTAGAGACGCACATTGCACCAGATGTGGCAAATTGTCCCCGGACGCCAAATGTCCACCCGGTAGGCGTGGCAAATGTGGCCGAAAGTCATCAGTCAAAACGAACGCGTCCCAGTTGCCGCTCACTGTGGCAAATGTGGCGAATGTGGCGGGAAGAGCATCCGACAGCTATGTTAGCTATGGCGAAAGGCCACTGTGGTGAATGTGGCAAATGCCTCCGCCTTGCCCATACAAGGAGAGCCTTGGGCCAGCGCAGGCAGGCAGGCAAGGGCGGAGCGATGTAACGGAGGCATCGCGAGCTCAATGCTGTTTACCCCCTACCCCCTTCCCCCCGCCCACCTCCTCCCCACCCCCCTCTCCCCTCTCCCTGCATGTACAGCTCCAAGTCTATGATGCATAATCTCCCCCCCTCTTACCTTCTCTCTTTCTCTCCCCATCTCCCTCTCTTTCTCTTTTTCTTTTACTTACAATCTCTTTTTCTCATTTGCCATTTGTTTTTTTTCTCTTTCTTCTCTCTTTTTCTTTTCCTGTGTTTTTTCTTTTTGTCTCGTTTCTCACTCTCTTTTTCCATGTTCCTCTTCTTTTTACCTCTCCCTCCTCTTTTCTTGTTTCTCTCTTCTTCATAGCTGCCTGCTTGTCTTTCTGTCTGCGTGACTATTTGCTTCCCCTCCCCCGCTCGCTTTCCTCCCTCTTCCTCATTACTCTCGTTCTCTATATTGTTGGCGTTTTTCCTCGTGTAGTTACTGTAGTTGTTGTTGTTGTTGTTGTTGTTGTTGTTGTTATTGCTGCTGTTGTTGTTGTTGTTGTTGTTGTTGTTGTTGTTGTTGTTGTTGTTGTTGTTGTTGTTGTTGTTGTTGTTGTTGTGCTTTTGGTTCTCCTCTTCTTTACGTTCCTCCAACGCTCCTCAGCTGTACCCCTGAAGACTTCTGACTCTTAGTCTTGTTACCCAAATTTCTTGAAGACTAGACTTTCAAAAATATCGATGCACAATAGGCAAGAGATATTTTGACACAACTCTTAGAAAACAAAGAAAAACTACAACTAAACAAAACAAAAGAAGAATGATTAGCTGCATAAACACAACTTCCAATCTTTAAGCGTTCTTTACACGATCAGTGATATTACGTAACAATTCCTATTGCACAATACTGAAAGTATAACGATAATACTGAAGAACCAAGAAGACTAGGGGGGGTGGAGAACAGCATCAAGTTAATGTATTTCATTAATAGTAGTGATTATGTTTTTTTTTTGTTTTTTTTTTTAAGTACTGTGCCTTTCTTCCTTTCTTCCTCTCTCCTGTATACTTTATTTTTTTTTCTGTCTCATTTTCTAGTATGTGTACTTTTTGTTACCCAATCCGTGGAGGTACGCTCATTCTTCATGTACTTATTACTTATGTACTGTACCAGTGTCTGCTTCGTCGCTCTGCATCTAAACTCGTATGCTTGTTGCGGTCACCTATCGTATATATATCTGTCAATACTACGCTACAGTGACTGCTGCTGTTGCCCAAGGGTGGGACCCATTACCTCTATTTGTCTTCGCCGAAGGCGTCACAGCTGTTGGTGATGATAAAGGAGACAATTTCTCCAATGGATTGTTTGTTATTTCTTTTTTTATCGCAATCATTGTTGATGGGTTCGCTTATGCAGTACGTTGCCGATGTTGACGCTCGACTTTCATCAGACCGTTTTGTTCTTCGCGTCATTACTCACTCTGATCCTCAGTGACTCTTTAGCAGAGCTGGGCGCGTTCCTATATGCGTTCCTAGATACGTTATCATGTGCGTTCCTAGGTGCGTTACTCTCTGTTTTTCGCTTTAGTTTGGCCGCTGTTAGCGTCCTTAAACTATCAAAGCAATATAGGTGCCGGTATAGTATGTGGCCTACCTTTTGGATGAGGCCTACGAAACTTTTCTTTGGTATAGTATGTGGCCTACCGAACTTTTATTTCGGTATGAACCTGTCTCTTAAGCTTTAATAGTTTTAGAGCGCTAACCGCGGCCAACCTAAAGCGGAACGCACCGAGGAACGCATATAGGAACGCACCAAGGAACGTGCCCAGTTCTGCTCTTTAGTACTGTGGTCACTGGGGTTCATCTACGTTCGTTTCTGGCTGCCGGCAAGAGATTTCATTCATGAGGAGAGGTGACCCTTACCTGAGGGTCTATCTACAGGTGACCCTTACCTGAGGGTCTATCTACAGCTGAATAAAACAATAAATTAATGAACGAATTGTAACTCTCCAGGTATGAACTTTCCGACTGATGGTGTGTTTGTTTTTCTTCTTATGATCTTAGGTTCTCTCGATGCTCCTAATGATCACTTCAGCCACTTCAGCCAGTGTCTCTTAACACTGAGTTCTAGAAATCCCATGGAGTACTGAAATAAGTTCTAGGGAGCGTTGGAAAAAGTATGTTACTTATAGTAATATAACAATTAAGGTCCTTATAACTAGATGTTAGGGTGGTGGACTGCCTCAACAGGGGGTGCTAAGGTCGAAAAAGATAATGAAATTTTGCCTTAAGCCCAATAGTCAAGTCTGAGTGCTTTTGTTCTGGCTCAGCGGTAGGCTCAGCACTAGACTCAGATTAAGAAAGAACCTCTGTATGTAAGTGGTAATACTATTCTCTTTGTTGTATGACGTCAGCTCCTATTCACGATACAGCCGCCAGGCGATTTCATTCAACTGAGGGAACTCCCCTCTAGTTGCTCTCTATCTAGGTAATTTATTATGACTGTCGCCAAGTGATTTTATTCTGACGAGGGAGGTCTTCCCATGGAGCGAAAAGATCGAGGCTTTTGTCAGAGTCATTCTTGTTGGTCTTGGCGTTTCTGT
>NC_134803.1:49472988-49497988 GCF_046742065.1 Oratosquilla oratoria | reverse complement strand
AAGAAAAAGGGGAAAAGGGTAAGAAGAAGGTAAAGAGAAGGAGGAGGAGGAGGAGGAAAAGACGGAAGGAGAAAGATGTAAAAACGAAGAAGGGGAGAAGGACAAGAAGGAGAGGAAGAAGAAGAAGAAGAAGAAGAAGAAGAAGAAGAACAACAACAACAACAACAACAGGACGAAGAGGAAGAGGAGCAGGAAGAAGAGGAGGAGGAGGAACATGATGGAAAAAGAGGAAGAAGACGTGGGAGGAGAGGAAAGAGGAGTAAGAGGAGGAGAAAAGGGAAAGTGAAAAGCAATTAACGTCAGGAGGAGGAGGAGGAGGAGGAGGAGGAGGAGGAGGAGAATAGGAGGAAGAGGAAGATGAGATGAAAGAGAAGAAGGAAGAGTGAGAAGAAATGGAAAAGAGAAAAGAAAGAAGAAGAAGAAGAAGAAGAACAGGAGAAGAGTGAAAAGAATAAGGAAAAGAGAGAAGGAGGAGTAGGTGAAGGGGGAGTAGAAGGAGGAGAAGGGGGAGAAGGAGGAGGAGGAGGAGTAGGGGGAGTAGTATAAGGAGGAGGAGGAGGAAGAGGAGGAAGATAATTATGATGTCATCCTATCGGGCCCTCGGCTCCTTGAAGGAGGAGGAGGAGGAGGAGGAGGAGGAGGAGGAGGAGGAATAGGAGGAGGAGGAGGAGGAGGCGAAGGAGGTGGTCGTGGACTCTCGACTGGGCGTGGACGCACGCACACACACACACACACACACACACACACACACACACACACACACACACACACACACACACACACACACACACACACACACACACACACACACACACACACACACACACACACACACACACACACACACACACACACACACACACACACACACACACACACACACACACACACACACACACACACACACACACACACACACACACACACACGTGGCGCTTTGTGTGGATGATTTTAAGCAATATCGTTATACGTCTCTGGTGTCTCGACCAGTGGAGTCCCCTATTAAGGCCGATAGGTTGCGAGGATCATTATTCTATTTTTCTGGCTGCCGTCAGGAGATTTTATTCACTTCGAGGGAAATGTCCACATTTGTTATAGTTCGTCTTAATTAACCTGAAATCGGGGATTAATGTATGGGATTTCTTTCTCCATCTGTTGCCAGTCGATTTAATTCATCTGATGGTCCAACGCTCAAGCCACATAAGAGCATAAGAATGAAGGAGACTGCAAGAGACCATAAGGCCTACACTAGGCCGTTCCATGTCTAACCATTTCTTAAAATAGCCGACAGTGTCAGTGCTCACTACATGGTTACTAAAAGTATTCCATTCGTTGACCAGCCTATTAGTAAGCCAATTCTTTCCTATTTCCTTCTTAAATCTAAATTTGTCCAATCTAAATCCATTACTGCGAGTCCTGCCCTGCTGAAGATTATCTTTTTTCCTCACAATGTAATCGTTTGTAGTTTGCCACAAGATGGTAAGGAGCCTACACCATGAGGCGCAGAGTACCTGCGGCCGAAGCCGGCACCTTTTTCCTATGCGCTTCTTGGACTGGTGGGGCAGGGAAGGAAGGGAAGGAAAGGAAAGAAGGGAAGGAAGGGAAGGAAGGGAAGGGAGGGAAGGAAGGGAAGGGAGGGAAGGAAGGGAAGGAAGGGAAGGAAGGGAAGGAAGGGAAGGAAGGGAAGGAAGGGAAGGAAGGGAAGGAAGGGAAGGAAGGGAAGGAAGGGAAGGGAGGGAAGGAAGGGAAGGAAGGGAAGGAAGGGAAGGGAGGGAAGGGAGGGGAGGGAGGGAAGGAAGGGAAGGGAGGGAAGGGAGGGGAGGCATGGAAGGAAGGGAAGGAAGGGAGGGAAGGGAGGGAGGGAGGGAAGGGAGGGAAGGGAGGGAAGGGAGGGAAGGGAGGGAAGGGAGGGAAGGGAGGGAAGGGAGGGAAGGGAGGGAAGGAAAGGAGGGGTTCAATAAACATGTCCCCCTTTTCCATAACATCTCAACTCGAAGGAAGAACGAATAAGACCCAAGTTACACCGAAGACGGTTGAGGTCTCAACCAAGGGCGCTCTTGGGTCCAGAAGACCTTCCAGATATCTTCTTCGTCTGGGACGTAGTTTCCGAGAAAACTAAACCGAGATGGTTCTCCTGAGTGACGTAACCCGATTCAGTTAAATGACAGAAGGTTTTTGGTGTGCTTAAGAAGGCCTTATGGAAGCTGGAAGGTGAGAGACAAAGAAGAAGAGAGTTTCTGGAACTGGCTAGGTTCTTCCAGAAGGGTGAAGTCGTTTCTTCTAGATGGGGTAACGCACTGTCATTCAGTCGATAGGTCATTCAGTCAGCCAGTCAGTCATTTAGTCAGTCGGTTAGTCAGTTAATCAGTCAGTCAGTCAGTCAGTCAATCAGTCAGTCAGTCAGTCAGTCAGTCAGTCAGTCAGTCAGTCAGTCAGTCAGTCAGTCAGTCAGTCAGTCAGTCAGTTAGCCAGTCAGTCAGTCAGTCAGTCAGTCAGTCAGTCAGTCAGTCAGTCAGGTAGTCAGTCAGTCAGTCAGTCAGTCAGTTAGTCAGTCAGTCAGACAGTCAGTCAGTCAGTCAGTCAGTCAGTCAGTCAGCCAGCCAGCCAGCCAGTCAGTCAGTCAGTCAGTCAGTCAGTCAGTCAGTCAGTCAGTCAGTCAGTCAGTCAGTCAGTCAGTCAGTCACCCCGACCACTCCATCTCCACAACCTCCACTCTGCTGAAGATCTCAGAGGTCCGTTTTGCCTCGGTCTTTCTCAAATGGTCTGAAGCCTTCGGGAGCGGCCGAGGAGACAAATGACGAAGGTGAAGAAGTCGCTGATGAGGATCACCCCACCAAACAGCTGTCGCAGACACCGGGGCAATGGTGGTCATCATCCACGCCTCCATTACCACCGGGGCCAACGGCCGTTATCGTCCACGCTTCTATTAGCGTGATGAAGTCGACGGAAAACTAGTCTTTCGTGAATAGTTCACACTATCATTTCGCAACCGCGGTCATTACCGACCGTCGTTCTTCATCATCTCGGCGAGATTTTCTTTCACCTGGAGGGATATGGTCTGGGGAATGCCAAGACTCTTCTGGCCGGCCGAAGAGAGACGGGAGGTTCTGCTGCTCAAAAAGAAATCCCAGAAGGTGAGGAGGTTACGCCAGGAGGCGCGTAGCTGCGGCCGAAGCCGTCACCTGCTGGGGCAGGTAATAGGCATTGCTGGGAGTCAGAGAGGACTGCGGGATTCGAACCCGCAAGTAAGCGAATGCGAGGCCGGGACGCTTCCGGTTGCAGAACTGGTAAAGACGCTACTGACTTCGAGGATTTTCTTTCCGAGTATTTTTTTTTTTTTTGTCTGAAGACAAACCAAATCACTTCAAGTCCTTCCATATCGAACAGTACTTTCTCTCTTGTGCCGTTGATCGATTTTATTCATCGTGATAATGATTCGGTTTGACGTCGCGAGCTCCCCCCTATCAGAAGGCTAGAACGGTGTCCCTTATAGAGGACTTTGTAACATGGAATTTAATTAACCATGCCCTTGGTCCAACTCGATGGTGGCAGATTTCAAACTGCCGTCACCTCGACCTCCGCCGCAAGTAGTGACGCTCTAACCCACGTACGTCACCCTAAATGACAAAAGGGTGAAGTTAAGGTCCTCACTCTTGGGTACACGTCACCCTTAGGGTGTGTGTACACTTCTCAGGGTGTACATGGGAATCTCAGAGAGTAATCATTACTAAACATTACTTTGTACTAATCTTTACTCAGATTGCACTGAGATATATTTTCATCAGTTCTTCTCAGTCCTTGACGCTTGTCTCGCATTCATCCAGTTGTGGGTTCGAATCCCGCACTCCTTCCCGATTCCCAGTAGTGACTATTACCTGCCTCAACAGTCCCTCGAGCGCATAATCGGGCAAAAGTGACGGCTTCGGCCGCAGATACGGGCCTCTTGGCTAATACTCCTCATCTTCTTCCTCACTTCAGCAAAGAAAAACTTGCAAGTCTCCACGTACAAATTTCACAATAGAATAACATAAATTGAATATGATTTTATTGTTTTTTTTTTTTCGTCTTTGATTTTCAAGTGGATATGAAAACCTATTAGAATGGCCAAAAGATACAAAGGAACAAAATGTTTGAGGGTTTTGGACAGTCTGCTTCAGGGGCACATAAGAAACGTCATTGATTATGAGCTCTCCGCCAAGACAATGAAGTCTCCAGTTTCCAGTCGCTCTTCAGTTGGCAGACCCTTCTTCGACAAGACAGACTCTACAGTTCTCCAGCTACCCACCAGGTATTATTTTATGTTATTTATTATTATTTTATCTATTCGATTTACTATTATTTGTATTACAATTTTTATTTATTTATTCATTTATTTATCTATCTATTTATTTATTTATCTATTTATTTATTATTATTATTTTTCGCATCCAACCTAGTTATGAACCAAAAGGTCTCCTGTCGGCATGCTCCTCCATTGTAATCCTTTGAGTGAGCCTTAGACTGAATTGCTAATGTCCTTTTTTGTGGTAAGGTACTTTACTTGAAAATAATATAATTGTGTTTAAAGGAAATATAGTAGTTATCTTTGTAATAAACCCAAATTATCGTTATCATTTTCTTCTCGGTTTTGACTTGAATCTAATTTTTAATCTCCCGATATATATATATATATATATATTTTTGAAAATCTCCTTTCTTTTTTTTTTCTCTTCTTTGCGAAGGTGTCCGGTTTCGTAATGGACTGATAAAATCTTCCAGTTTGCAGTTCCGCTGGAATCCATTATGGTCCAATGAAATTGGCCACAGCTTATTTGGTGTCTGGAATGTGTTACAAGCTCCCGAGGGGGAACATTGTAATACACGCCAAGAGGGGAAAAAAAAAAAAAAATCGTCTCACATCTAATCATGACGCAGTTCAAGAGCTTTCATTTTCCTCTGATATATTACACCTACGAATGGTCGTCAAATTCTTCGAGATCTCTCGACGCTATTCCAGATGGGATCCAGTCCTTAGTGGTGACGTCATGGCACCTGTGGCCACCTGAAGGCCATTTCCTTTGGCCCTCCAAGCAGAGCTGGGCGCGTTCTTAGGTGCGTTCCTAGTTGCGTTACTCGGTGTCCTGACTGGCATGACTTTACTCAGGACACCGAGGAGCGCACCTGGGAACGCACCGATGACTGTGCCCAGCTCTGCCTTCAAGGTATAGTGCCAATTTAATAGTTGCCCGTGGGTTTCAGGAGTTGTAGTAGTGGGTTTAAATTGAACAAAAAATAGGTTTAAGAAGATAAATAGGCAATAACTGGTTTAACATTACAGTGGTCAACGAATGCAATAGACTTAGTAACCATGTAGTAAACGCTAAAACTATTGGTTATTTTGAGAGAAGATCACATAATTTCATGAATAGGGATGATAGGTAATAATGGACATGGAACTGTCTAGTGAAGGCCATATGGTCTCTTGCAGTCTCTTCCATTCTTAAGTCTGAGAAGACTCAGAGGCTACAAATGACACAATAGAATACACATACGAGCATAAGAATTGAGGAGATTGCAAGAGACCATAAGGCCTACACTAAGCACATCTAGGTTCATTACCATCTTTCATCTTTATTATAAAGTTATCTAATCTCTTAAAACCACCAATTGTCTCAGAGCTCACTACATTGTTACTAGGTCTATTCCATTCGTTAACCACACTAATAGTAAACCATTTCTTGCCTATTTCCCTCTTAAACCCAAACTTATCCAATTTAAATCCATTACTACGAGTTCTGTCCTGATGTCTTAATATGATGACCTTGACTGCATAGCCCTTGCTAAAGCCCTTAATAAAGCACTTTACCTCAGGCTCTGCGACAGGGAAAGGAAAGTGCTCCCGAGCACTCCGTTGAGCCTCAACGGACTTGGTGTCTCAAACATATCGGTACCATGACAGACCAGTAGGGTATTGTCAATGTCAAACGTTTTGATTATGCAAGAACATAAGAACATATAAATGAAGGAGACTGCAAGAGACCATGAGGCCTACACTAGGCAGTTCCATGTCCATTACCACCTGTCATCCCCATTCATAAAGCTGTCTAATCTGTTTCTTAAAACAACTGATAGTTTCAGCGCTCACTACATGGTTCCTAAGTATGTTCTATTAGTTGACCACCCTATTAGTAAGCAAGTTCTTGCCTATTTCATTCTTAAATCTAAATTTGTCCAGTTTAAATCCATTGTTGCGAGTCCTGCCCTGTTGTCTTAATATGATGACCTTGATTGCGTCACCCTTGTTAAAGTTTAAAACATATTTGTTCGTTTTGTATAGCAAGCAAACGCTGGGAAGGATTCTATGGACTGTCAAAAGGAAACACAAATTTTTGCAGAGGAGAAAACTCGCCAAAGAATTTCAACTCAAAAACTACACGACGCGAGTCGACCACTAAAGCTGTCAGACAGCCACGATTACCGTCCTAAGTAAAAAAAAAAAAAAAAAAAAAAAAAAAAAAAATTTATTTGGTGCATTTGGCGCGGATCGTTTATGGACCAAAAGAGCCTCTCTTTTTGGTTGGTCAGTCTGCCAAACCGTTAATACCTTTGCACACTTACCTATCAACCTTCCTCTTTCTTCCTCTCTTTCTCTCCTCTTCCTTCCTCTCTACATTTCTCCCTCACTCTCTTCTTTTCCCTTCCTTAGTCTGTACTTCCTCCCCTGCCCACTCTCTCTCTCTTTCTCTCTTTCCCTCAGTCTCTCCCTTTCTTTCTCCCCCCTCTCTTTCTCTCCTCTCTCTCTCTCTCTCTCTCTCTCTCTCTCTCTCTCTCTCTCTCTCTCTCTCTCTCTCTCTCTCTCTCTCTCTCTCTCTCTCTCTCTCGTTCTCTCTCTTTCTCGCTCTCTCTCACACACACACACCCTCCCCCTCTCTCTCTCTCTCTCTCTCTCTCTCTCTCTCTCTCTCTCTCTCTCTCTCTCTTTCTCTCTCTCTCCTGTTCTTTCTGCTTCCTCCTCCTCCTCCTCCTCCTCCTCTTCCTCGTGGCCGTCTGCGGTCTCGAGTGCGGCCGCAGAGGTTGACAGGAGCGGATGATGTTCCTGCGGTCGCCGCGCGCTGCGACGAAATGTGTCTCCCGTCGATAGAGGAAGGAGGAGGGGGGGGGGGAAGAAGGAGGGGGGGACTGGACACTGGTGAGGAGGGGGTAGGAGAGAAAGAAGAGAGGAAGAAGAAGAAGAAGAAGGAGGAGGAGGAGGAGGAGGGTAAGGAGCTGGAGAAGGAGGAGGGGAGAGGAGGGAGTGGGACTGGACACTGGCGAGGAAGTGGAAGAGAAAGGAGAGGAGGAGGAGGAGGAGGAGAAAGAGGAAGAGGAGAAGGAGGAGGAGGAGGAGAGTGAGGGTGAGGATGAGGGTAAGGAGCTAGAAAAAGAGGATAATGATAAGGTAGATAAGGAAGGAAAGGATGGTGATAAGATTAAGTTGAGGAACGAGGGGAAAAGAAGAAGAAGAAGAAGAAGAAGAAGAAGAAGAAGAAGAAGAAGAAGAAGAAGAAGAAGAAGAAGAAGAAAAGGAAGAGGAAGAAAAAGAAGAAGAAGAAGAAGAAGAAGAAGAAGAAGAGGAAGACGAAGAAGAAGAAGAAGAAGAAGAAGAAGAAGAAGAAGAAGAAGAAGAAGAAGAAGAAGAGGAAGACGAAGAAGAAGAAGAAGAAAAGGAAGAAGAAGAAGAAGAAGAAGAAGAAGAAGAAGAAGACGAAGAAGAAGAAGAAGAAGAAGAAGACGAGGAAGAGGAAGAAAAGGAAGAAGAAGAAGAAGAAGAAGAAGAAGAAGAAGAAGAAGAAGAAGAAGACGAAGAAGAAGACGAAGAAGAAGAAGAAGACGAGGAAGATGAAGAAAAGGAAGAAGAAGAAGAAGAAGAAGAAGAAGAAGAAGAAGAAGAAGAAGAAGAAGAGGAAGAGTGAAGCTGAGGAGTTGGACTTGGAGAAGGAAGAGGATATTCAGGAGGAGGAGGAAGAGTTGGGGGGTGAGAGAGGAAGAGTGGTATGATATGCAGCCTCCCCCCCCCCCCACTGGTCAACAGGTGGATGTGGCAAATATGGTTGACAAATATTCAGAAAGCCCAAATAGGAAAACTTTGTGGCAAGAAATTCGCCAAGAATCCATAATTCTCTGTTGTAGTGAAGATCCAAGTCAAAAAAAAAAAAAAAAAAAAAAAAAAAAAAAAAAAAAAAAAACCATAAACGTCTTTGCGGAATAGACAAATCAACTTAAGTTGGATATAGCATACTGTAACTAGCATTATAATATAAAATCTGAGAACTAGAAACTAACTACACATTCAGTATCGTTGACCCCATTCTCCACCAGCATAAACCAAAAATAGATTAACAAAATCAATCCACTCTTGTCAAAAACGTCCTAAAACATGAGGTCATACCACCTCCAGACTTCCTGTCATTTCAGACAAGGCCATATGACGTAACACAACAAACCCCGCCCCTCCGCGAGTGAGCAGACCTTGTATACATAGACTACAGTGGGCGCCGTCTTGGCTCCAAGAAACCTACCAAATGGTGGAGATGGTTTCTGCAAGAACCAGAGACTACTGTGGTGAACACTCAGACTATAATGAAAGTGTTATGATGGCTTGAGACGCCCGGCGGAGTGGCTTTTGTCTTGCTTCATCACTTTGAGTAATTTGGGGGCTAGGTGACTGGCCACGGAGGTCGACGGGTGGCCAATACAAACCATATCGCGTCTCTTCTTGGCCACTGCGGCTTTCTTGTGTGTGTTTGTGTGTGTGATTTACCATGATTCACCATGGTCTTGGATCACGTGTTGGACTCCTGATCGACAGCTATTTCCCTCCCGGAAGAGAGCTCAGAGCTCATATATGACTGATCTATGGGTAATGCTGTGACCCCACACGCACACACCCAACTCCCCGCCCACGAGAGTTGGAGTAACGACTTGCAGCGCAGCGATACTGAAATTATTTCAGCCCTGGGCGGGATTCGAACCCGGACCTCCGTAATGTGTGTGTGTGTGTGTGTGTGTGTGTGTGTGTGTGTGTGTGTGTGTGTGTGTGTGTGTGTGTGTGTGTGTGTGTGTGTGTGTGTGTGTGTGTGCGCACTTCATAACAGAACAGCGCCGTTAGCGACATAGTTAGCTCAAGATCGAGTCCAGCTCGCGCATCACAGAACTTCGGACGACACTAATCATGCAAATTTCATGCTCAGGAGCACTCGAGGTATTCTTTTGCAGTCGGAGATGGCAAACCTCCACCGATTCCAAAACTCAGGTGACAGATCTCGAGGTCCTTGTTGTCAACAGACACGACAGAGCTGGGCAAGGCATGAGACACTTCTAAAGATTAATCATCTTGCCTGTTGGTCAGGAGCCTACGCCGAGAGGCGCTGAGTAGCCGCGACCGAAGCCGGCATCTTTGCCTTGTTATGCGCTTTGGGGACTATTGGAGTAGGAGTGAGGGAGTCGAACTCACTACTAAGCGAATACGAAACTAGTAAGGTTCTACACCGTACAGAAGGTTATTGAAATTAGCAATAGCATAACATAAATCACATCTCACATTTCATATGACAACTGGTTTTTTGACTGCCTCTAGATTATTTTATTTAGTTAAGGGGACCTATACCCCTGTCTTTTCAGAATTAATGGTTATACTTGAAATATTAACTTCGTTATTAATGAGCGGCTCTCGACTACACCCGAAACTGTCACTCTTGCCTTACCTGTATGGACATTTGGGGTAAGTGTTAGTAGACAGTACAACCCTGTCCTAAAGTTCAACAACAACCTTGTCTTCGCTATCAAGCGATAGATGATGCTTGATTGCCACACCCCCACTATAATGCAAATATATTTTTTAATCATATTCATACTGAAATATTTTATTCAGGCAAGGACACATCATCTGAAAATATTCCTATCAGAAGCCTTTTGTTAGATCTTAGATCTTAGGTAATTTGGTTGTAAATGTTTGGACCTCTTGGACAGAAACTATCCCAACCCAGAGTATACTTCGATGTTCAGGAGCTGAAGAGCTCGCATCACTCCCTCTGACCCCGATCTCGACGAAGTTCCTCTAACCAAGGTCTCTTCAAGAAGTCTGCCTCTTCACCCTTCGTTCTGTCACCCCAATCCTCCATCTCATTAGCAAAAGCGTTATAAAAAAAAACAAAAAAACACCGCTGGTGGCCTAAACGGAAGCGTGCTGGTCTCGCATTCACTTGTCTGTGAGTTTGAATCCCGCACTTCTCTCCAATTCCCAAGAGTGTAGGGCAAAGGTGGCTTCGGCCACAGCTGCACGCCTCCTGGCGTAGGCACTCCACCTTCTTCTGTGGTCAGTGCCATTGGAGAGGGATCATGAATGCAAGATAACAGCGTGCCACTGCCTATGGCCTTGGCACACCTTATACAGGAGTGCCAAATGTGGTGAATAATATACATCAGTTAAACATTACTGTGCATGGTGGCACAGCGCGCAGTAGGATTTCAAAGTTCGCCAACAGTCCTGCGGAGTACTTAACTGATCGTGGACGATGCCGAAGGCACTCATTTTTATTCGGGTAACACTTGAATATAAAACTCTTAACGCCAAATACATTTACAACATCGTAAGGATGTGACCATGAAGGCTAATCTATAGGGAGATAAGGGTGAACACAAGAATGTCGTCGGACTTTGGAAAGTAGACGTTCGTTGACTTGTAGCAAATACTATTTACTACTCAGCCTAGGGTCAAGCTCTGGCCTCAGATGGTGACGCCCTCCCCTCTGAACCTGACCTCGATCGACCGAGATCCCTTCTGGGATCGTCCGTCATCTTGAAGAAGCTGGCGTGTCAGGAACGGCGACAACGTGGACTGCCGAGGTGAATGTGGTGAATATGGTTATTATGGCCGAGGCGGCGAGCGTGGCCTGTGCGGTGAATCATGACATTGCGTCTCAGGTTGTCGCTGTGGTTGCTGTGGCGGGGATCACAGCTGTGGTTGATGTGGTTCACCTGACGCAGGATGTTGCAGCAAATATTGCACAGTCTGTGACAGATCCTTCCAGCCCCGCCCCGCTCACGCAAGCAAGCACTCAGGCAAGCAGCTCGGCTGGCGCCGTCGAAGGTAAAGAGGACCTTGTTCCTCTTGAAGAAGGTTCCCGAACTCATGACTTCGACATCGTTGTCAATGTTCCTCGGAGTTAGATTTGTAATTGAGATTCTTTGTTGTCTCTCGTTGTCTCGCGGTGTCTCACCGTCTCTCTCTTTCTCTCCCTTAGTTTCCAGACAGATCAATGTAGAAATGTCCTCTGCCTCATTGTTGCTTCTATGCTTTCCTCAGTTATATTCTTCTGTCTGCAGATGGAACAAGCATTTGTACAAAACGAAGCTGCCCCCAAGCAACATAATCTCTCAGAAATAGACGTATTCTTAAGAAAACATAGCTTCAGTAAAAAGAGAATCACAAATGTGGCGACCAACATCTTCATTTGTGAGGCGTTTCGGTAATCAACGTTGCCATCTTCAGCAAATCCACAATAAAAGAGTGTATACCACCAATTTACGAAAGAAAAATAAAAATAAATCAACGTCGTCACAAATATAAGGAAATCTCAACAGTCTCACAAACTTAACAGACTATGAAAAGGATCATCAGTTATATAATATTTCACGTCTTAGGGTCATGACGTGCATTCCCTCAGCTGAATAAAGCTACCTGGCCATTGTGTGTCCATTACAATCCTTCAGGAATGATTGAACGCGTCTCTTAAGTGTTACAACGCCATCTAGTCTCTGCAATCTGTACTATTTGTTACTCACTCGTGATCTTCATTACTTTGATTGCATCATATCATTCAAATTGAATTTCATGAATTAATCTTTGGTTATTGAATAAATCATTGTTCTTCTATGCAAATAAAGTATTGAGTCCACTTTTTTCATTGTGATAAAAAAGATAAATAGATAATTTAAGTAACTTTTGAATATTAACTAAAACATTGTTTTCCTAAGCAAATAAAATATTGAGTCCACGATTTTATTATTTTTTTGTTTCATTGTGATAAGAATATAGATAGCTAAATAAATCAAAATAAGTAAAAAAAAAATAGAATAAGATAAAATGAAATGAAATGGAATGAAATGAAAAATAATTAGATAAAACAAAACGGATTAAAACAAGATAGAATAGAATAGAATAGAATAGAATGAAATAGAATTAAATAAAGTGACAAACAAAAGTAAATGAAATATTGTAAAATAAAGAAAAATAGATAAATAAAATAGAATAAAATAAAATAGAATAAAGCAATAAAATAAAATAAATAAGCAACCTGAAATAAAAGAAAATAAAAAGAAAATGGAAGAAGATAAATGAAATAAAATAGAATATAATTTAACTAGATGAAACAGAATAATATAGAATAAGATTTTACATGGACATGGAACTGCTTAGTGTAGGCCTTATGGTCTCTTGCAGTCTCCTTCATTTCTTATGTTCTTATAGGTACCTGTAAACACCAATACCAAGATTTGTCAAGGTCTTCTACAGGCAGGTGTTAGCAGTGAGGCGACGCCCACGGGCCTCGACTTATCATCTACCCGCATCTACCGACGATACCCTTGAGGATAGTCGGACTTAATTACCTACTGCAAACGCCTGTCGCCGCGAGACTTAAAGCGATTATGATATGAATAGTTTGTTGATCCCACCGAACTCAATTGTTGAGTAACTCGTTTTAATTACGTTTTGTCGCTTACCTCTCGTCTTCAGCTGTGCCTCGAGAACAGATGTCACAAAGGAATGTCCAATACTTCCTTGTGTCCGTCAGTGTCTGTCTTCTCAAATGACGTGAACTGCTTCTGACATCTCGTCTGTGACGTCATTCCAACTCATCTGCGACACTTCGACTCGAGTTCGTGACGTCACTCCGATATGACATCTGACACCTGACACTTGAAGGACACAAATGAGTGACATCACATTCTGTCACGCCTCCTTGACGTCTGCGTGTTAGTGACGCGTGTCAGTGTCCGCGACTAACGACACTTGTCACAGTTATCTCAAGGTTTAAGATGTTCTCCTCCTCCGACGTTCTTCGGCGATCCTTATCACTGACGTCATTAAGGTTTGAGGCCCAGGAAGGACCTGGGCGAGGCTTTGCTTAAGCCCACGTCACACATTCTAGGTTCCCGTCAAATGTTATGAATTTGAAAACCTACAAAGACAACTTAGCTAACAGTATTCTAGACTTCCCTAAGGACAATTCAACGATGTGTCTAATATTTGTCTAGATTTAACTTCTCATATTTTGTCATTCAGTATCCCAATATAGGACGCAAAGATGATTTAATTTGTGAAGATTCAAAATCTTCAGCTTCTTTACCTTCTCCTTCTCGGCCTTCCCCTTGAAGGGTCACTCAAACTGTACAACCACAACAGGCGGTTTTATTCAGTTTTGGTGGACCTTTAAGCAAGCGTTTTAACCCTCGTACCAACGATAAAGCCATCAACAGAGCAGAGATATAAGTTTAAGAGGGAAATCTAGGTTTAAGAAGGGAATATAGGTTTAAGAAGGAAATCTGTTTTTAAGAAGAAGATCTAGGTTTAAGAAGGAGATCTAGGTTTAAGAAGGAGATCTAGGTTCAAGAAGGAAATCTAGGTTTAAGAAGGAAATTTAGGTTTAAGAAGGAAATCTAGGTTTAAGAAGGGATTAGGCAAGAACTAGTTTACCAATAAAGTGGTTAACGAATGGAATAGACTTATTAACCACGTAGTGAACGCCGAAACTGTCGGTTCTTCTATGAGAAGATGAGATAACTTTATGCATAGTGATGAAAGGTGATCATGGACATGGAACTGCCCAGTAAAGGTTCCTTGCAGTCTTCTCCATTCTTACGTTCTTAAAAAAAAAAAAAAAAAAAAAAAAAAAAAAAAAAAAAAAAAAAAAAAAAAAAAAAAAAAAAAAAAAAAAAAAAAGGAGGGAAGAATTGAATAGACTAGAAGCAAACCAGTTCAATAACCTTTCGGGAGGCAATCTCGCCGGCCAGGTCCGCGTTGAATCATCACCAAAGGTTGTTCAACCAGACACCCATTACCTCCTCCATGAGCTTCTCTGCCCAGCTCAGGTATGCGGCAGAAGAGGCGACAACAAGATCGTGCCCCCAGACAGACTCCGTCCCTCATTCCTTGCAAATGTCCAGGATTAGAAAAAGTGAGTTTTTTCATGTCTAGTAGAAATGGATGATAGTGCTTTTGATTTTTGTCATCATGAGGTGTACGAATTAAGTTTAAGAAAAATAAAATATGGACCTTTTCAAAACGGGTGTCAGTGTTCAAATTGGGTGATTATTGTTGGAAGGACTGAAGCAAATAGGAAAGTTGGTTACAGATGTAAATAGATGGTTTTGTTCTTTCGTTCATTACAAAAGCCTATGAGTGTCTTTATGGCTAGATAGCACTGTTACAGAACTGAAAACGTGGGAAAAGTTGTTTGTTGAAGTGTACTTTCTTATGTCTACGAGTCAATGAAATAGTATGCCAAAATTACGAAAAGAGATTGTCAAAAAAAAAAAAAAAAAAAAAAAAAAAAAAAATAATAATAATAAAGATAAATAGATAAATAAATAAATCAATCAATCAATAGATAAATAAATAAATAAATAAATAAATAAATGAATAAGTAAATAAATAATAAAGTAAATAAATAAATAAATAAATAAATAAACAAATAAATAAATAGATAAATACACAGATAAAAAATAGACATATAAAAAAAGCAAATCAAATATGACAACCAAGAGTCGATGATCTTAACCACATTTTTGTATGAATGTAAATTTGTAGGAAACTTTTAAATCATATTTCTGTGTATTTTATCTCATGTTTAGGGTTCTGTCACTTCTTCAAGTGTTACACACAGTACAGTGGTAAGATAACACAAGACCACAGTAACACTTTATCACAGTGACTTTAAGGATACAAAGAAGTACAAGTTCTTCTCCTCCTCCTCCTCCTCCTCCTCCTCCTCCTCCTCTTCCTCCTCCTCTTCTTCCTCTTCTTCCTCTGTCTCCTTCTCCCCATACTCTCTCTCATCCTACTCTGCCTCCTTCTCTTCCTCCTCTCCTTCCTCTCTCTCCTCCTCCTCTGCCTCTTTCTCCTCCTCCCTCTCTTCCTCCTCTCCCTCTTCCTCCTTCTCTTCATCCTTCTCTTCCTCCTCCTCCTCCTCCTCTTCCTGCAGCTCTTTGTAGTGCAAAACTTGATGTTTTCTTTGGAAAACAAAGTCGTTTTGGGTTTTAGGCAACGATTGAATACTTCAGTAGTTTGAAGAGTGACTTGGTCTTTCAGGGATTCAGATGGTCATGTAATACCACTTCAGATATTCGAACAATGACAGATCATTACTCTTCATTTGGGTAAGATGGACGTTAATGGTAAAAAAAGAGGAGGAAGAAGAAGAGGAAGAAGAAGAGGAAGAAGAAGAAAAAGAAGAAGAAGAAGAAGAAGAAAAGAAGATAATGATGAAGATGATGAAGAAGATGATGAAGAAAATGAAGAAGAAGAAGAAGACGAGGAAGAAGAAGAAGAAGAAGAAGAAGAAGAAGAAGAAAAAGATGATGATGAAGATGATGAAGAAGATGAAGAAGAAGAGGAAGAAGAAAAATAAAAAGAAGATGATGATGATGAAGATGACGAAGAAGATGAAGAAGAAGACGAGGAAGAAGAGGAAGAAGAAAAAGAAAAAGAAGATGATGATGATGAAGAAGAAGATGAAGAAGAAGACGAGGAAGAAGAGGAAGAAGAAAAAGAAAAAGAAGAAGAAAAAGAAGAAGATGATGAAGAAGATGAAGAAGAAGAAGAAGAAGAAGAAGAAGAAGAAGAAGAAGAAGAAGAAGAAGAAGAAGAAGAAGAAGAAGAAGAAGAAGAAGAAGAAGAAGAAGAAGAAGAAAAAAGGAAGAAGAAGAAGAAGAAGAAGAAGAAGAAGAAGAAGAAGAAGAAGAAGAAGAAGAAGAAGAAGAAGAAGAAGAAGAAGAAGAAGGAGAAGAAGAAGAAGAAGAAGAAGAAGAAGAAGAAGAACTCCTTGATTATCAAGGTCCCATAACAGATGATCTCAAGGTTTTCGGATGACGAGAATCCATCTTGAAGGTTTCTGGATGAAGATGGATTACCAACACATCCGTTCTTAGGGTAATTTGGGTTGCAATTGAATTCTCCAAGTTGATGGACAATAATGAGTTCCTTCAGGTTCTCTGGAAATACTTCGATTCCGCAGAAGAACAGTATACCGAACTCAGTTTACTTAAACGGGGTATCACACTGGGCTATTTTTCCTTCGACCTTCGATTAGTCGGTGGTACCGCCCACCTCTAGAACAATTCCTACCGCAAAATCCCCATGGCAATTTTTTTTTTTTTCGACAAAAAGACATGGAATGTCATTTGACATACCGGAGGAAATTTGTTTTCCTCCATCACATCAAATCCCTTCCCTGAAGCTGCAGACTCCAAATCTGTTCCAACAGTCGGAGGTAAAATAACCCAGTATGACAACGCCTTGACAGGTGATCAATAACGAAGGCGCCTTCCGATCGGGTCTGAAGGCTTTGTGCCGGAAACTGACCTCGAGTTCGAAGAACGTCAAGTCATTTCTTCAGTTCGATGGGAACCCATACAGGTCATCATCATCTTCCTGAATCGTTATTCTTCGCCTGAGATCGAAACCTCGAAGTCCAGAACATCGGAGAGAGTACGTAAAACCTCCCAACAACACACCACAGATGTACAATGGTGGAAAAGTGGTGTAACCCAGTTCCCATTACCACAACACAGACACCTGTGATAACTATGCTTGCGGAGTGGTGGTGGGTAGAGTGACGTCATAGCAAGGGTGCAAGAGAGACGGGGACTTAAAGGTGCAAGCATGGTGCAAAGGCAGTGCATTGGTGCATCACTGTAGGTGCAGAGCGCTTGGTGAACTCCCCCATACAAGCCCGGGTTATGACGTCATCGTCTAGGTATGCACCATAGGCGGGAGAGGACGGAAGGGAGGAGGAGGAGGAGATCAAGGAGGGGTGGTTGAAGGGGGAGCTAGGTGGAAGGAGGAGGAGGAGGAGGAGGAGGAGGAGGAGGAGCAAGAGACGAAAGAAGAGGAGGGGTGAAAAGAGGAGGGAGAAAGTTCAGAAATAGGTATGAAAAGAAGAGGAAGATAAGGAAGAAGAAGGTAGAGGAAGAAGAACTTAAGAAGGAGGAGGAGGAGAAAGTGGAGGAAGAAAGGGAGGAGGTAAATGAGGAAGAGGTGGAAGTAGAGGGGACTGGCGTGCCCGCGAAGAGGCGCCCACGCGCGTGCGTGCGCGAGGCCGCGCGCACAAACATGGATATCCAGGCTGGGCCACGAGCTCAACTATGCACAAGAATGTTTATGCACGTATGCACACACACGCACGCGCGCGCACGCACGCACACACACACACACACACACACACACACACACACACACACACACACACACTCGGCACAGTGGTAGCGTTCGCAACCGCTGCTACAGCAATCTGGGTTCGAATCCCGCCCAGGGCTGAAATAATTTCAGTATCGCTGCGCTACGAGTCGTTATTCCAACTCTCGTGGGCTTGGAGTTGGGTGTGTGCATGCGTGTAAGGGCACAGCATTACCCATAGATCGGTCATATATGAGCTTTGAGCTCTCATCCGGGAGAGTAATAAATGTCGATCACGAGTCCAACACATAATGCAAGAGTATGGTGAATCACACACACACACACACACACACACACACACACACACACACACACACACACACACACACACACACACACACACACACACACACACACACACATACATGCTCTGTAGTCGCTGAGATGTAAGGCTTCCATCTTGAGGGAGAAAAGACATATTGCTGGAAAGCTTTTACTTTTCCAGATTCGGCGCCTTCTGGAACTAGAATCGGCGTTTTTAGCTGGAAGCCACAGACTTGGAAATGTTCTCCAAGCATTTTATCCTTTCCCTAGTTTCCCAGTTTCTTTGGAATAATGAAAATTGTCAGGTTATTTTTTAAATAGACATAAATTGATAGGTAAATGAATAGGTATTTATAGCCATCTTTCCTCTATTTTGTAGGACTGTTATTAGCGACATGTTAACGCTGCTTTCTGCGTTTATTTTGATATCAAATACCACTTATAGACTCAACTGGTTTATGGAAATATTAGAACAAAAGTTTTTATCACAAACTAGATAAATATATGTATATTTTCTAAAGTGAAGAAACAAGTTAAAAGTAGCCAATTCTTTTGATTTTGACAAATTCTAAACAGAGTAGGTTATTCCCCTTCTACGTCACTTTCAGAGAACTTCCCTACCCTCCGGCTTCTGTGAGATGAGGTCCACCTCACTCAAGGACGACTCCAAGAGGTGACTCCTCAACTCCTACAGCAGGCGTAGCTTCAGGAGGAAGTCAGACTCCAACACGTTTCCTCTTCAGGGGAGTCTTCAAAGACCAGAAGGAAACTCCTACACCAGCCGAAGAAGGCCTTCCTTTCCAGAGGTTCTCAGGTTCTTCAGTCGCTTCTGGTTTCCATAAGAATTTCTTATTTTTTTCTGTTCGTTTGTCTTTTGTAAACATTCTCAGTACCAGTTGAGGACTTTCCAGTCGTCCTGGATCATGTCATGGAATTTTATCCGTTTCTGTGGTTATCCCTGGATGACAAAGAACCTACCTAAAGTCCCCCCCTTCAGTGTCGGATGGAACTTTTCCTTTTGTTCTGGCTCTTGCCTTGTTATCTTATTTATCTTGTTATCTTTGTGGTGCTTATCAATAGCGACGGGGTCAAGTATGGAGGGAGATGAAAGGGGTTCCAGGGGGAGAGAGGGGGAGAGAAGGGGGAGAGGGGGGAGAGGAGAATGTGAGAAATTTATACCTGGATGAAACGAAAATCTTCATCCGTGATGAAGGTTTTACCTAAAGAAAATGTATGATTGGCTGCATATTGATGAAATTGTAAGCATGTTTTTGATATACGCAGATCACATGAGTATTTCTGTTTCACCCCTTTGCCATGGTGACGTACATTACAGACTCTGTTCTGGTTAATAAGAGATGAACGATCGCGGCCTCTTAACGTCCCAAGCCTGCTCCACCCTCTGTCCCTACTCCTTACCCAGACGTCCCTCCTAGCTCTGTGGACTCAAAACGCCGTGACAGCGGCCGTAAGGATAGAATCGCCGGTGACGCAATCGCCCAGCATTATCCAGAATGAAGACATCGAGGACCAAAAACCACCGAGATCCGATTCGAGGTCGGAAAAGGATGACATCTGCCCGTAGACATGTTACTCGCGCCTCCCTCGACCTTTCCCTTCTTTGCGGCGGGGGCTGCGACAGTAGCGGCAACAGCAGGGAACCCGCGACTGAGCTGCTGCTGCTGCTGCTGCTGCTGTCCATGAAGCAGTGAGAGCGGGTTGCCTCGTGTTCAGCGGGCAGCGCTCCTGCCGCAGACGACAACACGACATGTGCACCACAAACCCTCGGATCACTTCGACCCCTCCTCGACCTGTGTATACAGACCATCCGCTACCCCTCCCCTCCCCTCCCCTCTCCTCCCCCTCCCCGCCCCTCCTTGTCCCTCCTTCACCCTCTCCTCACTTCCCCTTGCCTGCCTTACCTTCCTCAGTCCTTTCCTTCCCTCCCTCCCTCCCTCCCTCTCTCACTTCCTTCCTCCTCTCCTCGTGTCCTCCTTCGCCTCCCCGCCCGCGAAACATGGACGCGTGGTCCCTAGAGCCGCTTCTTCGGTGGGCCATGGCATTCTTCTCCTCCAACACCGCCGTCGTCGTCGTCTCCGTCGACGTCGCCTTCAGGCGCGGGACTAGTGTGTACTTTGCACACTGTCGTAGTGGTCGTGAACCAAAACGTTGACGGTCGCGAACTAAGACGTTGGTGGCGGTGGCGGTGGCGGTGGTGGCGGCGGTGGCGGCGGTGGTGGCGGTGGCGGAGGTGGTGGCAGTGGTGTTGTATCGCCCAACGCGCCATGCAGCAGGTCAACGGACACGTGAGTAGACGGCGCGAGACTAGACGAGTCTCTTCTTAATCTTGCCCTTTCTCGTTTTAGACTCGACTGAACAGGATTCCAGGGTGACACCCGGCTGTCTATCCTCGGGGGTCGTGTCACTAGGCCCAGTGGGAAGGCTGTACATCTTGTTCAATAGTGAACTGAACGATATATCATATAGAAACACTACTACTAACTAACACTTTCCTAGACAGATGACAGGTTTTCGGTATAGAGAATCCCAACTCACCCATGTACACATACACACACATGTGCACACGTACACACACAAAAAAACATTTATCATGTGAATATATTTATTGACCCCTTCCCTTTGGTAAAAGAAACGAAGAACTTCTGTACATCAAATGCCTTAGCTCCGAATCTTCTATGAAACTCCAAGTCACGGAGACTCCTGAGGTCCACCAGAGGCACCGTATGTCCGGATGCCACGCAAGACTGCTCGTACGTCATTGACACTCGTTTACGGAAACCAACGAGATCTCGTTAAGGAGAATAAAGTGGCTCTCAGCGGCAGCTCTCCCTAATTATCGTCCTCCTGCATCAAGAATCTCACGCTGTTTTGTGTTATCTCACAACGGCGCACGCTTGGTCTCACGAAGAGATTATATCGTGAGGAGTGGGAGTTTGGCCCCATAAGAGATAGGTAACGATACTAAAACAAGTGCAGGATCATTCTGTAAAATCATTATTTACATTTTTTTTTACATTGTGTCTGCATAACAAATTAGTTGTTCCCTCCACTCCACAACCACAAAAGTGTTTTTATTTATTTTATTTTCTTTTCTTTTATATATATATATATATATATATATATATATATTATATATATATATATATATATAATACTGTACATATATATATATATACTGTATATATATATATATATATATATATATATATACTGTATATATATATAAATGTATATATATTTTCACTCTGGGCTCACACTCTTCTCCATTAGTAACCATTACGTCCTCCCTGCCGCGGGATTTGTCTTGTCGGTTCCCGACAACCCTGACCAGGTGGGGAGGCGACCCAGTGTCGGCCTACGAAATCCAGCGGCTTACCGCAACCGACAGGGCATTATTCTAGCAGAGGTTTCTCACTTCCCACTGCCTGGGAGTGAAGTGGTGAGTTCAGTAGGATTCCCCAAGTTTTATTCTGACTGTCGTCAGGCGATTTTATTCAGCCAAGGAAAACCTTTCCTCTTTCCTCAGTCTCAGAGCTGAAGTTCCCAATGGACACAAGCATGTGATTGTGCACCTCTGTATAGGTTCTGTTGTGACGAGAGGTCCCCAGGCTTGTTGGAAAAAAACAAAAATTAATTCTGGCCATTCCTTGAATGAAAAAGTTCTTCGAGATTTACCGCACCAGAATCGATTACACAGTAGATAGAATGCGTCATTTTATTCAGATATTTAACATGGGACGCTGGTGTCATGTCTAGAGTAAACACACACACACACACACACACACACACACACACACACACACACACACACACACACACACACACACACACACACACACACACACACACACACACACACACACACACACACACACACACACACACACACACACACACACACACACACTAGGTCTGGTAATTAGAGTATGGGACGGTGCCCCACGAGCAATAGTCCCTCTAATTTTTTGCTGTGAGTCTTGGCAGAAATTTGCTTGTGCGCATCCATGGCGGCAAAGTAATTTTGTTTGCAATGGAAGCTCTAGAGTTAGAAGAGAGAGAGAGAAAAAAGAAGCAATTATTGATTTGACGGTTGGCAAGTTACCATATTTTTAGAGAATTTATAAGTTCATGTTTGGGTGGAACTTTTTTATTGAATGGATTTTGATATCATTTGAAAACCTTGTGTGTGTGCACAATTTTTTCTTTATGTAGGCTACGCTAGTTGTAAAACATGTATGCGCGCGCAAATGCACACAGCTTAGAAGGAACGTTGCCCAAGAGCGTCACTCATTTCAAAGAATTATAAAGGCTGAGCATGCCGACAGGAGACCTTTTGGTCCATAACTAGGTCGGATGCGAAAAAAATAAAAATAATGATAAATATAAGAAATAAAAAAAATAAGAATTAAATAAAAATCATAATAATATAAATAGTAATAGATAGAATAGATAAATGCATAGGTATAGTTAAATAATAAACAAACAGGTAAATAGTAAATGATAATAAATTGATAGATAACTATAGTTCCCTTGGAGGCTACAGCCTCCCTAAATTCTTATCATAGCTCCCTTGGAGGCTATCGCCCCCCCTAAATTCGTCTCATGGCTCCCTTGGAGGCTATAGCCTCCAAAATTCTTCTCATTGTTCCCTTGGAGGCTATAGTATCCCGAAATCCTCATAGCTCCCCGAAATTCTTCTCGTGATTCCCTTCTCCCACAATTCTTCTCATGGTTCCTTTGGATGTTATAGGCCCCTTAAGTTCTTCCCATGGCTCCTTTGGAGGCTACAACCTCCCTAAATTCTTCTCATAGCTCCCTCGGAGGCTACAGCCCCCCTAAATTCTTCCCATGGCTCCTTTGGAGGCTACAACCTCCCTAAATTCTTCTCATAGCTCCCTCGGAGGCTACAGCCCCCCTAAATTCTTCTCATGGCTTTGCTGAGGGGGTTCCCAAGGTCACCATGATCCCCAGGATGAGATTCATTGGGTTTCGTCATGTCAAGTTTTAAGTAGAACATATGTTCGAACCTTTTGTACCCTCAGTCATTAGGACAAGAGACTAAATTACAATTCAAGGTCACGGGTTCAAGTGTCCGGACGCTGTTCCAAACGTTGTCAAATCTCATATTATAGTCAATTAATAAAAATCTATGATAGTCGACTCATATAAAACTATAACTCATAGAACTATATGTTTATCTATCCATCCATCTCATTATCTATCGTATAATATTTCTCTATATATTGATATATCTATCCACCTATTTATCTATCTATGTATCTGTCTACATATAAATTTCAGATGTCTTCCCTAATCATCCCACCCCATTCCCCGATGTTTTGGTCATCAACTCATCCATACAAGTTAATTTCCCCCCAACCTAAATCTAGAAAAAGAAGGATATGTAAATGCATTTACCTAAGGAATTTTTAGGACTGGTCCTGATAGTCTGGAAAACGAAGAAGAGGGACGGAGCGGTGAAGGTTCCCCCTGAGACCCTTGGAGATGTTGTGCCTGCAGCTCATACTTGTCCAAGAAGAGGAGGAGGAGGGAAGTGGAGGAAGGAGGAGGATGAGAAGAAGGAGGAGAAGAAGGAAGAGGAGGAAGATGATGAGGAGAAGAAGTTGGAGGAGGAGGGGGAGGAGGAGGAAGAAACTGAAGAAAAACTGGAAAGAGACGAAAGAAGAAGGCAGACAAGAAGAAAGGAAGGCTTGTAGAAAGGCTGGCAGACATGCAGGTAGGAAGTCATGTCGACCTCGACTCGAAGAAGCTTGGAGGAGAAGGTCGAGCATCAAACTTCCTCTTCCTTTAACTGTCGCTTGGATATTTTATTCATCTTCTCGACCCTTCTTGTTGAGTAAATCTTTTCATGTAATTTTCCTTTTCTTTCGGAAATGTCAAGATATTTTATTCATCCCGGTAATATCCCCCTCGGTAATGGAAGGCTTATATCCGACAAATATCCCACCCGTTGTCGTCACCACCATCAGCGGGATTGGATCCGCGTGGCGCGTTTGTTTACAGCAGACGCTATTCGACTTAACCGTGTAAGGCAGTGTCTGAGAGTCTCCAGAAGAGTCTTCTTGGATCTCATAACTCCTCCAAGAACCCAGCTCCTCCTCGTCCGTGTCGAGAGCAACCAGACTCGGACTGGGCGAGTTCGAGTGCGAGCCAAGTCGAGTCCAAACCGAGTGTGTTTTACCCGAGAACAGATTTCACCTGTCGAGGGGCAACGCTGGAAGAGTGACCCCCTGACCTGGCGGCGCTGGGGCCCCGGAGCGAGCGTCGGGCCCGGTTCCGCGTGGGTTTGCGACGCGGCTCGGCGACTTATGCTTGCCCAGGGGCCCCGCGATGGAGACGATAACAAGTAAGCAATGCAGAGCTGTTAAGAACCTTGGCTTTGGTAGAGACTGACTTTAGCGTCCAGAGGGTGGGGGCGGGAGTGGAGGGGGGAGGGAGGGAGGGAAACGGGGGAGGATTCCTCTCCCTCAAAGGGAGCTTAGGATGGGAGGGGTGCTAGGAAGTGGAGGGCAGGGCTGAGGAGGGGGGGGGGAAGAAGGGGAAGGGAAAGGAGGGGGAGGAGAGAGAAAAGATTTGGTTAAGAATAACGACAGTAGTGTAGGTGTGTGGTCACTACATTGGTCTGCTTGTCAGTCGGTCCGACCATGCGAGGGAGGGGACGGGAGGGAGGGAGGGGGAGGGCGAGAGCGGGGGGGAGGAGGAGGAGGAGGAGGAGGAAGAGGAGGGGGAGGAGGAGGAGGGGAAGCTGCGTGCAAGTCTGCTTCAGCGACACGCCAACTCTGCAACTTCTTCCCTAGACATCTTCTCATCCCCCCCTCCTCCTCCTCCTCCTCCTCCTCCTCCTCTTTCTTCTCTTCGTCCCGCTGCCGCTTTTCTTCTTCCTTCCTCCTCGTTCTCTTCCTCTTCTCAAATCACCTCAACTTCACATTCTTCATAATGGCTCAAACATCCCGTGTTCCTTTTCCCTATTCCTCCTCTTCCTCTTCCTCTCCTCTTCCTCTCCTCTTCCTCTCCTCTTCCCTTCCCCTCCCTTTTATTTCCCGCTCTTCCCTTTCCACCTTCTGCATTTTCTATTATTTCCTCTTTTCCTCTTTTTCTATTCCCCTCTCTTTCTACTGACGTCACCCCTGTTTCTCTCTTTTCTCTCCTGTTCAGTCTCTCTTCCCTCTTTAATTACTCTTTATTTCTTTTTTCCCCTTTTCTCCAAATCCCCTCTTCATT
>NC_134803.1:49450488-49460488 GCF_046742065.1 Oratosquilla oratoria | reverse complement strand
CCTCCCGGAAGAGAGCTCAGAGGTCATATATGACCGATCTATGGGTAATGCTGTGACCTTACACGCATACACACTCCCAATTCCCAGCACACGAGTTGGAGTAACGACTCGCAGCGCAGCGATACCGAAGTGATTTCAGCCCTGGGCGGGATTCGAACCCGGACCGCCGTATTGGCGGCCGGGAACTTTACCACTTGCGCCATCGAGTCGTGTGTGCCTGAGAGAGGGTTCGACCCGAAAGAGAAGAAAAGAGGAAAGAAGGAAGGAAGGGAGGGAAGAGGGGGAGAAGAAATGGAGGAAGTAAAGGAGGGAGGGAAGGAAGGAAGGAAGGAAGGAAGGAAGAGATAAAGAGAAGAAGGAAGAGAGGACGGGAGAATGGAAAGAAGGAAGGGAAGGAAAAAAAGAGGAAATAAAGAATAATGGAAGGAGGAAAGGAAGGAAGAGAAGAAAGAAAGGAAGGAAGGAAGGAAAGAAGAAAGGGAGGAAAAACGGAAGGAAGGGAGGAAGAAAGGAAAAAAAGGAAGGAAGGAAGAGAGGAAGGAAAGAGGACATTTGGCATTTGCTTTCTATTCCAACTGTATAAGTATATATATATATATATGTATGTATATATATGTATTTGTATAGATATATGTATATATGTGTGTGTATACATATATATGTATATATACACAAGTATGTAATATATATACACATACATGATATATATATGTATATATATTTGTGTGTGTGTACATATATATATATATATATATATATATATATATATATATATATATATATATATATATATATATATATATTGCGATGGCACCTCGACCATTTTGAAGGTCACTTCTCAGCGAATGTAATGTCTCGGAGTTAATTACTTTTCAGGTCACTGAATACGAATGAGGGGAGGAAAAGGCACACACACGCTTTAGACTTCACGACCTTTATATTAAAGTCGTTACGAGAATGTGCCGCTCATAAACTGTTGTTGGTTGTCGATAGATTCTGCAACCACTGTTCCATGGTGGTATTTATGCTTGTGGTTTCATGTTTGACTTTTACTTGCCTCGTCTCTCTCTCTCTCTCTCTCTCTCTCTCTCTCTCTTTCCAAAAACGGAATAGAACACCATGGTGACGTTTGGTCATAACAGTTACGGACGAAAAATCACAGCCCACTCGGTGAGGTCATTCTCAATTGTGAACATATAGACCAAGAGGATTAAAGTATTTATTATTACCACCCAGGTGAAGAAGAGGTAAAAGACCTCGAATTCTGAAGACACTTGTCCACAGATGAATATCGGAAACCTCTGTTCCACATTGAATAATGAGAAGAAAAAAAAAAAAAGGTCTTCCGCAATTTTGAGCGATCAGCTACACAGATCACCAGAACGTCAGCGGTTATCCAATTCAACAAAAATTGTATCAGAGAGAATTTACTCCAAGAATCTTTCCAAAAAGTTACTCAAAGGTTGTGGTGTTTCGCTGTTTTGTCTCAATTTCTTGAATTACGTTACTTTATTGTCTCCGGCATCACTGAGGGCTAAGGTGCCGTAACAGTGTAAATCCAAGAGGAACAAATAGGTCGAGACACTCTAAATCTATCATGATATTATGTGTCACTTCGAGCCTTACCTTGAATACAAAGTATCCTATTAGCGTTCGGTCGTATAGGGGTCGACTGTAAATAAGGGGTGTTGATGTATACCATCGAGGTCTGCATTCCGAAGTATATGAACCAGAGGCTTCCATGGTCCACCTCTTAAGCTGAAGAAGGCGCTCTTCGGCCTCTTCGTAGATCCTTTCAGACACTTGAAGACTTTGGCGCTCTTCGTAGATCCTGGTTTTTGCCACACCACCTCAACCAACTAAGTGAATCCTTTCAGACACTTGAAGACTCTCAACGTAAAAACATAAGAACATAGGAATGAAGGAAGTTGCAAGAGACCATAAGGCCTAAACTAGGCAGTTCCATGTCCATTACTACCTATCATCCCCAGCAATGAAGTTATCTAATCTCCTATTAAAACAACAAATGGTTCCAGTGCTCACTACATGGTTACTAAGTCTATTCCATTCATTAATCACTCTATTAGCAAACCAGTCCTTGACTATTTCATTTCTAAATCTAAATTTGTCCAACTTGGATCCATCATTACGAGTTCTACCTTGCTGTCTATGATGGCCTTGTAATTATCAACCATAGTAGTTAAAACGGTGAAGGTGATTATGATGCTGGATTGTAATTCTGAATTGTGTAAGACGATTTTAGTCAGATGGGGACCCACAGAGCTTCAAAAGTGGGACCACAAACATGAAACTAGTGATTGTTAGTGGATGCACAGTGATTAGATTTAGTGATGAAGCGGTTTCCAGTAGATTGAAGAACAGCAATACATAAGAGTCGGGGTACATAAGGAAACGTGTTGAGAACCACTGGTGTAGGGCGTTCACGCCCTCAGAGGATGAAAGAATAACTTTCTCGTCTGTCCGGCGGAAGAATGTCCTCTTGCTCGATCCTCCGAAGGGAGAGAACGAATTAAGGAAGACAAAGGATCAGCCTCATTGATCGGAGGGACTGCATCTGGAGAGAGACAGACAAAAAAAAAAAAAAAAAAAAAAAAAAAAAAAAAAAAAAAAATGATAGTGTGTGTGTGTGTGTGTGTGTGCATGTGTGTGTGCGTGTGTATACATACGCGTACAAGAGAGAGAGAGAGAGAGAGAGAGAGAGAGAGAGAGAGAGAGAGAGAGAGAGAGAGAGAGAGAGAGAGAGAGAGAGAGAGAGAGAGAGAGAGAGAGAGACAGAGAGAGACATAGAGACACAGAGAGTGAGAGAGAGAGAAAGAGACAGAGAGGGAGTTGGGTATGAGGGTGTGGAGAAAGGGAGGGAGAGGGAGGGAGAGGAATGGAGGGAGGGAGGGAGGGAGGGAGAGGGAGGGAAGGAGGAACACGTTTCTGAAATGAGTTTCAAGATTAAACGAAAATTGCAAAGCGAAGTGATATGCGGACGCAAGAAAGACGGCAGGACGCCAAAGCAAATGGATGATTGCGAAAGAGAGGAGGAGGAAAAGAGGAAGAGGAAGAGGAAGAAGAAGAAGAAGAGGAAGAAGAGGAGAGGAAGAGGAAAATGAAACGCCGCAATAAGCGTCATGAATAGCGAGATTCGTGATTTATTGCGGCATTTATATAATCACGAACAGGCTAAGAAAAAAAAGAGGACGAGAAAAGAGAAACTAGACGAGGCCCCCCTCCCCCCCCCCAAAAAAAAAAGAGAGAGAGGGAGGGAGAGGTTAAGGTAAGGTGAGAGGGGAGGGGGACAAATTAGGGTAAAGAGGGGAGGGGCAAATTAGGGTAAAGAGGGAAGAAAAGGCCAAAAAGGAAGAGAGAGAGGTCAAAGAGATGAATCTAAAATTAATTCAATAAGAGGGCAAAAGGGGGAGAAGGTAAAAAGTGGGGAAGCGATTGAAAAAAAGGAGAAGGAAAGCTCAGCCCCCCCCCAAAAAAAAGGGGGGAAATGACCCCCCATTAAAAAGGAGGTAAGTGTTCAAAAAAGGGAAAGGAAAGCAACCCCAAAAAGGGGGGAAGGTGTTCAAAAAAGGAGAGGAAGCAAGCCCCCAAAAGGGGGGAAAAGTGTTAAAAAAAGGGGAGGAAGCAACTCCCAGAAAAGGGGGAAATGTTCTAAAAAGGGGGAAGGAAATTAGCCCCAAAAAGGGGAGAAAGTATTAAAAAAAAGGGGAAGGAAAACAGCCCCAAAAAAGGGTGAAAGTTTTCAGAAAAGGAAAGTGACCAAAAAGGGGTCTGAAAAAAAAAGAGGTGAGAGGAACTAACAAGGAGAAAAGAAGAAGAAGAAGAAGAAGAAGAAGAAGAAGAAGAAGAAGAAGAAGAAGAAGAAGAAGAAGAAGAAGAAGAAGAAAAACTGGAAGAAGAAGAAGAAGAAAAGGATTAAAAAGAGTTTTAAAGAAGGCCCTAAAGTGGGATCGAAAAGTAGTCAAAAAGAGGAACGAAAAAGAGGCGCGTAAAGAAGGTTGGATGACAGTAGTAATTGGCAGAGCTGGGCGGGTTCCTCGGTGCGTTCTTAGATACGTTACTAGGTGCGTTCTGCTTTAGTTTGGCCGCTGTTAGCGCTCCCAAACTATTACAGCTTAAGAGACAGGGTCATACCGAAATAAAAGTCCAGTTGGTCACATACTATACCAAAGGAAAATTTCGTAGGCCACATCGAAAAGGTAGGCTACATACTATACCGGCACCTATATTGGTTTAATAGTGTGGGAACTCTAACCACGGCCAAACTAAAGCGGAACGCACTGAGGAACGCGCCCAGCTCTGGTAATTGGCCTATGAAGCTTCATGTATCATCTTTAGAGGTCCTGAGTTTGCTGGTGATTTTGTTCAGCTTAAGAAAAACCTATGGAAGAGGAGGAAAGGAAGAAAAATATGAAAAAAATATAAGAAAAAGAAGAGGAGAAGACGAAGGAGACGAGGAAAGATGAGAAGAAGAAAGAAAAGAAATGGGGGAAAGGAAAGAAAAAGGGAGTTCTAGGAGTGGATGGAAGGAGTGGGGGAGTGGGAGGGGGTGTGGATAGAAAAAGAGTATAAGGAGTAATAGGAGGGAGGATTGGAATAGATAGGAATGGATTGGTTTACTAATAACAGGCAATTCTAGGACACACACAGAGAGAGAGAGAGAGAAAGAGAGGGGGGGAGGGAGGGGGGAGGTGAAATACAGAGGGAAAAAGGGAGAGAGAGAGAGAGAGAGAGAGAGAGAGTGGGGGTTGACATGAGCTCTTTATAGACTAAAGGGAGACAATCGGCACCTCATGAAGAATGATCTTACAGCAAAGCCAGTGTCGAAGCTCTTCCTCCTCTTGATTTTGATCGATCTTCGCAAAGCGCCTCTGTGTGGTACATGACTTAGGAAACTTCAACGCACAAGCAAGAAATTAGCCTTTTTTTTTTCTTTTTTTTTTGCCAAATCCGTGATGGAATGCAAAGTAGCCTGTATACAATAATGCTGGTGCTGTAAGAGGGCTTATGCATATTAGTGCTGGGATGTAGGGGGACACGTATATACAAATGCTGGGATGTAAGAGAGTTTGTGCATATTAGTGCTGGGTTGTAAAGAGAGACGTATATGATAATGCTGGGATATAAGACGGCTTGTGCACATTAGTGCTGGGTTGGAAGCAGGTTCCTACATATTAGCGTTGGAATGTAAGATTACTTGTACATATTACTGCTGGGATGTAGAGTGGCTCGTGGATATTAGTACTGGGAAGTAAGAGCGGGCCGTATATAATAATGCTGGGGTGTAACAGGGTTCATACATATTAGTGCTGGGATATAAGAGGGTCCATACATCAGTGTTGGGATAGGCTGGGTGGGAGGTCGTGGAGAGATGGATGACTTGGGAGGGTAGAGTGGAAGAGTCCACCCCCCTCTACGGCCCCCCTACGCCCCCCACGCCCCCTCCCCACGCCCCCAGTGCCCTCTTGTACCGGCAAACACACAGAAGAGAATCCCAGACATTTGTACAAAGGTGACAGTTCCTGAATAGCTGACAGGATCGAGGCTGAGGAAACTCAAGGCGAAGTTGAAGCTTCTGGGATTGGCTGAAGACAGAAGATGTGACGTTAGGAATTGTAGACAGGAGTGCTTGACAGTACATTGTAGACAGTCAGTGGAAGAGGATTTCTAGATAGTGAGAGTGGATAGGAACTGTAAACGGCAATAGGTTATAGGGTTAGTGAAAAAAGTTGACTAGATAGTGTAGATAGTATCCTTTTACTAGGAGGTTGGTGCTAGACACTTATAAACAACCCCTCTACTTGCTTAGCATCAACGGAAAGTAAGTAAACTTGCCTCCAAGCCATCCTAGTGTGAACACTTACTTGCCGGTCAAGTTAACTCGCATCTAGCACTAGCGGCTAGTAAACTATCCACGATGCTTATGACTAAGAAACATGAGTAATGACTTGTGGGTCTGGACAACAGCTAGTAAGATGGTTAGGAACTAGTAACTTACCCCCTTCCGCACTAGAAGCAACTTTTCTTTTTACTCCAACTGCCGGAGACGTAGGAGATAGATAATTGAGAGTTCTCTCCGAATGAGCGTTTGGAAACAATCAATAGGAGACATCTCCTGGAGGAAGACTGCCAAGATTGGGTTGTGGGAGACTGGAGACGAAGCCTTTGGAGACATCAGGTACGCAAGAGGAGACAGACTATACTAGATAGTTAACAAACTATCCCGAAAATAAAATAAACGAGCCTAGGAGACAGGAGCTCTGAGACAGGAGATGCAGGGAGACAGGGAAGGGACGGGGATGGGGTAGGAGACAACACGCATCAGAGAGATACATACACTTGGTGTCATGAATAATGAGTTCTCCTCTGGGATGGAACACGACTAGTAGGAGGAGATACAGATTAGGAGGAGGAGGGTCAAGGCCTTGGGTAGGAGATCCAGGAGACGTCCTTTGGACGAAATGGAATGGAGGTCAACGGCAGGAACAAGGATCTGGGGAAGGGTGAGAGAGAGAGAGAGAGAGAGAGAGAGAGAGAGAGAGAGAGAGAGAGAGAGAGAGAGAGAGAGAGAGAGAGAGAGAGAGAGAGAGAGAGAGAGAGAGGGGTGAGTACGGGGGGAGAGAGAGATGACGGGGGGAGGGGTAGAGGGGGAGGAGGAGAGGGGGAGGGGGGAGGGGGAGGAAGAGTTGAGAGAAAGAACGGAGTGGGTCAGGGAGTTGAAAGTAAGGAGTGAGTATGGGATGGATCGGGGTGGGGGGAAGAGGGGAGGGGAGGGGTGGGGGGAAGAGGGGAGGGGAGGGAAAGGAAGGGGGGAGCAATGGGGAGGAGTGGTCGGAAGATGAAAGGGCATTGGGGGGCATAGGTTGAACCCGTAGGGGTTTGGGGAGGGTACTATGGGGGGAAGATAAGAAGAGGTGGGGGTAATAGATAGGGAAGGGAAGAAGAGAAAGGGATAGGAAGGGAAGAAAGGGAAGTAGGAGGTAGAGAGGAAGAAAACAAAGGGAATAGAAGATGGAAAAGAGGAAAGAAGGGAAGGAAAGAGTAGAGGAAGGGAAGAAGGAGGAAGGGAAGAAGGGAGGGAGGGAAGAGGGGAGGAATGGAAAAGGGAAGGAAAAGAAAAGAGGAAGGAGGGAGAAAAAAAGGGGAAGGAAGAAGAATAGAGATGAGGAAGAAGAGAAGGAAGGAAGATTAGAACGATTGAAGATGGGAAGGAGAAAGGATGGAAGGAAGGAAGGAAGGAAGAAAGGAGAGGCGGGAAGGAGTAAATGAGGGAAAGAGAGAGGAAGAGAGGGAGGGCGAAATAGAGAGTGGGAATGGGGAGGCAAGATGGGGGGAGGGAAGAAAAGAGGGAGATAGGAAAGAAGGAAAGAAGGAAGGAAGGAAGGAAGGAAGGAAGGAAAGAAGGAAGGAAGGAGGAAGGGGGAGGTAGGGAGGGAAGAAAAAAGGTAAGGAGTGAGTGAGAGAAGGGGTAAGGGGGGAAGGTGAGAAGGAAGAAAGGCGAAGAAAAGAAGGGGGGAGGAGGAGGGGGGAGAGAGGGGGAGGGAGAGAGGGGGTAGGGAGAGAGGGGGAGGGAGAGAGGGGGAAGTTGGCTTGTTTGGGCGTTGTCGCTTTAAATGCGTGTTGCCGTTGCTCTTCCCCGCAAGACTGACCCAACAAGTCAGCTCTTTGGGTACAAAGTCAGCCAGCAAGTTAGAGAGTCAGCAAGCTAGAGAGTCAGCAAGCTAGAGAGTCAGCAAGCTGGAGAATCAGCAAGCTGGAGAGTCAGCAAGCTAGAGAGTCAGCAAGCTAGAGAGTCATCAACCTAGGAAGTCAGCAAGCTAGAGAGTCAGCAAACTAGAGAGTCAGCAAACTAGAGAGTCAGCAAGCTAGAGAGTCAGCAAACTAGAGAATCAGCAAGCTAGAGAATCAGCAAACTGGAGAGTCAGCAAGCTAGAGAGTCAGCAAATCGGCGAGTCAGCAAGCTAGAGAGTCAGCAAACTAGAGAGTCAGCAAGCTAGAGAGTCAGCAAGCTAGAGAGTCAGCAAGCTGGAGAATCAGCAAGCTAGAGAGTCAGCAAGCTAGAGAGTCAGCAAGCTAGAGAGTCAGCAAGTCGGTGAGTCAGCAAGCTAGAGAGTCAGCAAGCTAGAGAGTCAGCAAACTAGAGAATCAGCAAGCTAGAGAATCAGCAAACTGGAGAGTCAGCAAGCTAGAGAGTCAGCAAATCGGCGAGTCAGCAAGCTGGAGAGTCAGCAAACTAGAGAATCAGCAAGCTAGAGAGTCAGCAAGCTGGAGAGTCAGCAAGCTAGAGAGTCAGCAAGCTAGAGAGTCAGCAAGCTAGAGAGTCAGCAAGCTAGAGAGTCAGCAAGTCGGTGAGTCAACCCGTTGTTTGGTTTGTGAGTTTCCAGTCACTGATTCGTCATTCGTTTGTTATTTTGTTAAATTAAACAAAATTAAATTAAATTAAATTAAACAAAATTGGTAGGAAGAAAGATGGGTAAGCAAGCAAGCAGGCAGATAGGGGAATTGCCTCGTAGTCTGTCAGTCATCTGGTCAGCCAAACAGTCCTTTCTCTACAGGTCATTGTGACATGTGTCAGGCTAACGAGGTGACTGGGCTGGCTGAAAGCTTATTTGCTGACTAAAAGGCTGCAGTCAGTCAGACCCCTGATAGTTATCCATATGAGACCTTAAGCCGTTTATTAGTCTCTCTCTCTCTCTCTCTCTCTCTCTCTCTCTCTCTCTCTCTCTCTCTCTCTCTCTCTCTCTCTCTCTCTCCTACAATGAAGCACCCCGAATATGCAAATCGCGTTCCCGAAAACGAACGAACCTAGTGCACTGTGAACGATACTTTCCAAATGACACTCATCTTAGCACATCAAATGAATTGTTCCACAATGTCTCGATCTTTTCCCAAAGACTTGGGAGTTCCTTGCTTGCACCCCTGATTTATTTATTCCCAGCTTTATCTACTGTGATGAACGGGACAGATTATGTGTCAATTCATCTCAGGAAGATGCGTGCGCGCGCGCGCGCGGTTGTCTGTGAGTTGTATCTTTGTGTCTACTCGTTCTTAGAAGAAGAAAGAAGTCACTTGTTCTCAACGTAACACCTTGTACAGAACTTAACACAGTTTGAAGAAACGTCAAAGGACCTCATAAAAGGTAGAACACACTCATGCAAAGAAGCATATCATGCATATCATATCATATCATGCATATCATGCATATCAAGCATATCATGCATATCATGCAGGCTAGAAGCGAAGTTCCCATACCCCTGGTGGAGGGAAAGAACGTGTGAAGTTCCTGCGTCACTCCTGAAGAAGGGACGACTCTGGGTACAGAACCTTCCATGGTCTGCTCTTGGTACCAAAGGCTCTCAGGGTCCTAAAAGAAGCCATTGGTCTGAGACTCTTCTTTACCAGGAGATGCTTTGCTGGTGACGTAATCAGAAGCGTGTTTACTGATCTTCCACTCGCTTAGTTGTGGTTCGAATCCCGCACTCTTCCCCAGCAGTGGCTGTTACCTGACCCAACAGTCCCTAAAGTGGATAGTGCAAAGGTGACGGTTTCGCTTTCGGCTACTCAGCGCCTCCTGGCGTAGGCTTCTTACCTTCATCTTTACTTTGCCTTTTAGTTTATCTACCGTCGTGATGTCTCGTTTCTCAAGACTCCTGGCGTCCCCATTAGGGCAGTTCTAGTAGCCTTTCTAGTACAGTAGTAAGAAAAACATTAGATTAAAAAAAAAAAAAGGAAAGAATTTGTTTGCCAACATAATAGTTAACGAAAGAAATAGATTTAATAGCCATGTAGGGAATGCTGAAACTATCGGTTGTTTATGAGAAGAATATATAACTTTATGGATAAGGTTGAAAGGTGGTTATGGGCATGGAACTGCCTAGTGTAGGCCTTATGGTCTTTTACAGTCTCCTCCAATCTTGTGTTCTTATGTCCTAGTAACCTATGTAATACAGGGCAGTCGTATGAAAGGCCTCATGAATGTTGA
>NC_134803.1:49430488-49435488 GCF_046742065.1 Oratosquilla oratoria | reverse complement strand
TTCTTCTTCTTCTCCTTGTTCTTCAGGGTCTTCGGCGGCAGAAGCTATCTTCTTCGGGTCACTCCAATGTTCTTCTCGTGGAGCTTCCTAGGACCCATCCCCTTCCGTGCCTGGTGGTACGTTTCCTGTCACCAGGCTATTCTATTCACTTCTTTGGCGCCCCATTGGTATCCCTATGGGGTATGGGCCAATCTCCCATTAACTCCTTTTTCATTGGTTTGTGTTTTTCAGTCTACTACAGTTGTCTTAATCTTTAGTATCCATGTCTGTGGTAGCATCCTTCCCCACCCCCCTCCCAGCAACTATCCTTAGTAGAGGGAAAGACTACCCGAAGGATGTTCCCTTAGCTGAATAAAATCGCCTAGCGACAACCTGAATACATGTACAACTTAATCTTTACACTAAGAAGGTTAACGTAGACAATGTTAAACTGCTACTACCTTACTGGTAAACTAGTTATTGTCTATGGCTTCTTTAATCTAGGTTTAAGAGATATTGAGCTCTCGACAGAAGCCGTGTTGTTGCAATCGAGGTCAGCGGTCATCTCTGCTCTCCATGTTTGGGCTTCCAGGTCAAGCAGAAGTCTTCGGGATCTGTCGGATTCGAACCTAGCCTCGCGTCGTGTGAAGAACGATCGAAATTAAACTGCCACAAGGCACAAAACCCGTAGTGACACCCTTACGTTCCAGAGTCACGCATGTCTCTTTTATGATAGCAGACTACTCTCCACAAAAAAAAGTGCTGATAAATTTTGAGCTTCTACTATCCTTCCTTGAATCTCCTCTTTGAATCTCTCAGTGAATATCTCCTTCATTATCTCTATAACTCAGTGCAATATGGTCTCCAAGGATAGAAGCGCTGGTCATATCTCCATCAGGAGTCCCGAAACTCTTGGTTTTGTCCTGAAGAAGTGATGCCTACTTTTAGTCCTTTTTTTTTTTTTTTTTTTTTTGAATCGCTCACTTGAATGTGAGGAGACTACGCCAGGAGGTGAGTAGCAGTGGCATGATTCGTCAATTTCGCCCTATACGTTTTTGGGACTGCTAAGGCAGGTAACAAACAGTCATTGCTGGCAAATCGGAGAGATGTGCGGGATTCGAACCCACGATTAAGTGAATACAAGACCAGCACGCTTTCTATAACGCCATCAGCGCACATGCAATTTTTAATGGTTATTAATAGACGATTTTATTCAGGTAAGGGAGCTTTTTTGGGTTAAAAAAGAAGTGACCTCGTTTGGCTGTGACCTTATATCCGTCACTGAGGTGAACGGAGTCGTTTGTAATTAGCCAGAAGAAAATAATATAAAGAGAAGGTCTCCTCGTCACGGTGAAGAGTTCGAAAACGAAACTGGTCTTTCTTTGGCAGTGTCTGGGTCCCAGTGACTTGATGAGGCGTGACGAGGACTCCTGAAGTGTCACCGATGCAGAAAGAACTCAACCAGACACCAGACACCAGATGACAGACTCTTCGTATTGGGGGGGGAAGCTTTCGACACAGTCAGATTTATGTCCCCTACGGCGTATTCTTAAAACTGGATAAATCATTCCACTTCTACTGACGCGATTATTTCTATTAACTAATGGATACACCTGACAACCATGCATGACATAGTGCCCGAGATTACCGATTCAGCGTCGTTTCTTGGAAGTTGGTAGGCGAAGGACGCGTCTCAGGGTCTAGGAGGCCACGAAACGAAAATAGGAACCGAAACAGAGAGGGACGAAGAAGCTCCATGAATATCTCGTTCCAGGGATCCAGAACCGGTCCTTGGGGAACTCCTCCTGGAACTGGAACTGGATCACGGGCAGTGGCAAAGAGACCTTGAGCGATGGCAGACCTCTCTGGACCTCTTGGTCGGGGCCTCAAGGTCCTTCGGCGGTCGCTTGTTCTTGGACCAAGGACGTTTCGAGAATCAAACTCTTTCGGAGGCTGACACGTCGTGATACAGTGACATACCCAATACATTTTTTTCTGAATGACATTAGGTGATTCAAATCAACTGCCTGATATATATATATATATATATATATATATATATATACATACATATATATATATATATATATATAATATTATATGTATATATATACATATATACATATATACATACATATATTATATGTATATATATATATATATATTATATATATATCTATATTTATGTATATGTACATATATATTCATGTATATAATACATACACACACACACACACACACACACACACACACACACACACACACACACACACACACACACACACACATATATATATATATATATATATATGTATATATATATACATATATGTATATATATATATATATATACATATATGTTTATGTATATAATGTATATACACACATATATGTATATATAAACAAAAATACAATGGAAAATATATTACACTATTAGACAAATATTCTAGATTCCCTTTTTAGGTATAATATATCTTTTAGAGTATTGTAAAGCTTTGATTTCTAGAGGTGTTCTATTTAGGAAGCTATATGGTTACTAAAAATCAATAAAAGAAAAAAACAAAACATAAATCCATAAAATGTGGTGGAGAAAGGATTAAGTCTATTGGTGTGGTTTTTTTATTTCATATTTTATCCTATTTTTTATTTTATCTTATTTAACTTAATTCTTTATTATTCTATTTTATTTTGTGTTATTTTATTTTATTTCTCTTTTTTTCTTATTTCATGTTTATTGTATTTTTTTTTATCCTATCTTATTTTATCTTATTTTATTTTATTTTATTTTATTTTGTTCTGGTTTACTTTGTTATATCTTATCATATATTATTTTATTATAATTCATTTTATTTTATTCTATTTTGTTTTATTTTATCTAAGTTTATTTTATCTTATTTTTTTTTCATTTTATCCTATTATATTTTTTCTTTTCATTTAATTTAATCTAATTTTATTTTTTCTTATTTGTTATTTATCTTTCCTTTTTTTGAGGGGGATTACACCATGAGGCGCTTAGTCACGACAGAGGTATATTGTAGGCTTTTATGATTTGCGGACTTTCGGACTTTGCGGATCCCAGGCTGGTTAGATTAGGTTAGGTTAGGCTAGGTTAGGTTAGGTTAGGTTACGTTACGTTAGGTTGCGTTTCGTTACGTTACGTTACGTTATGTTAGTTACGTTACGTTAGGCTAGGTTACGTTTAGGTTTGGTTAGGTTAGGTTAGGTTAGGTTAGGTTAGGTTAGGCTAGGTTAGGTTGCATATTGTACCTGGAAAGCGCTCGCTGGTCTTGACACATGGTCAGGATCGTCTAAAACAGCTCAGTTGTAACTTGGCCATTTGACTATTTATTTGTTCAAATTACTCATTACTTTTTTGCCTCACCACGCTGAAATGTGCCACCAAGAGAGATTAATGGTCAGCTGAAAGACAATCTAATTCTTTTATTACTTCAGGCTGGCTAGCCTCCAGCCCTGCTACACAGTAAATCTACCTTAGTACCAACTAAAAGCTCCTGACTAGATGTATCAGCCTCTTCATCTGATTCATCTCCTCACTTGGTAAAGGAGACATTTAGGCAATACTTGGCCTCCTGGCTGGTTGTTTGATTTCCTTGGCAAGGGCTCATTCTTTTTGGAAAAATAAATTTCGGCCCCCGCACGAAAAAAAAAAAAAAAAAAAAAAAAAAAAAAAAAAAAAAAAAGAGAGAGCTTGCTGGAGGCTCTCTGGAGCCTTTTGATTTACGTTGAGCTCTACTACATTCGCCTTAGCAGGAATAGCACCGAGGAAAGGATACAATAAACTTGGACATAAAAATTTGAAAACCTTGCAGTAAACACGACCAGTGCTTATTGCTTTGTTCAAAGAACCAGAGGCGGACTGGCGTGTACGACCTCAGACCTTATGACTACCGACGAGGGGCACCACGGAAATGAATAAAATCACCTAGCGACAGCCAAATTAAAAAGAAAAGTACCCCAGGTACGGAAGGGTCAGAGCGAGCTGTGAGAGTCGTGTAACCTTTTGGGGACCCCCAGAGGCGCCAGAGAGGTGAATAAAATCGTCTGATGACAGGAAGAAACAAGAGGGAGAGGATAACCCGGGAGGGAGGGGGTTGAGTGAAGCACTGGATGTTTTCCATGCAGAATAAGTGGTGATATTTGGTTCGCTTACGATCACTAAATTTGATGAATGACCCAGCTCATGTCTTCTCTGTTGCATGGGATTCTCGCCAGTTCAATTTCACCTCAATTTCACCTTATTTTTCGCCCGTGGAATCTATTCCATCACGGTTTAATGTTTCTGCAGAATCTCCTATGAAATTTTGTTTTTCCTTTTTTTTTCTATCTCTCTCTCTTTTTTTTTTTTTTTTTGCGTCACACAGTCTGCAAAAACGTTCTTGGTTCGTCTGCGAAAGCCTCTTTATATACGTCGCTTGTAAATGTTTGCCCTGGCTGCTTAGGTTAGAAAATATATTACAATCTATCTTACTGATCCATTCAGCATTGATGTCACAATCTATAAAAGCTGACGCAGTTAATGGCAGATTTTTTTTTTTTTTTTTTTTTTTTTTTTTTAGTAGCAACAGTCGGGTGGGCTTCGGACTGAGGAATCACATTAAAAACGATAAAATAAAATAAGATAAAAAATAGATAAATATAACAAGATAAACTAAAATATGTCTAAAGGAGGTTACTAAAGCCATCTGACGCTATCCTGAACACACTCTGTCTCTAAAGTTTGTCTTCAAATTGAACAGACCTGAAGTCTTAAAAGTTTAATGGCTAGCTGAATAGACATGTCTAGTAAGAAAAAACAAACAAAAAAGAAGAGTTACCCAACCAAATAACTGGTTAGATCAAAGCAGGTTTTACTCTTAAACAAGAAGAGGTATATAAAATTGTCATATGAAAATAAATAAATAAAATTAAATAAATAAATAAATAAATAAAAGAATAAATAAGCAAATGTACAAATAAACAAATAAATAAATAAATAAATGAATAAATAAATAAACAAATAA
>NC_134803.1:49420488-49422988 GCF_046742065.1 Oratosquilla oratoria | reverse complement strand
ATGACCGATCTATGGGTAATGCTGTGACCTTACACGCACACACACACCCAACTCTCCGCCCACGAGAGTTGGAGTAACGACTCGAAGCGCAGCGATACTGAAATTATTTTACCCCTGGGCAGGATTCGAACCCGGACCGCCGTAGCGACTGTCGGGGACTCTACCAACCGCGCCACCGAGTGTGTGTGTGTGTGTGTGTGTGTGTGTGTGTGTGTGTGTGTGTGTGTGTGTGTGTGTGTGTGTGTGTGTGTGTGTGTGTGAGATTCACCATGGCCTTGGATCACGTGTTGGGCTAGTAATTGACAGCTAGTACCCTCCCGGAAGAGAGCTCAGAGCTCATGTACCGATCTATGGGTAATGCTGTGACCTTACACGCACACACACACCCAACTCCCCGCCCACGAGAGTTGGAGTAACGACCCACAACGCAGTGATACTGAAATTATTTCAACCCTGGGCGGGATTCGAACACGGAAGCGCCTTAGTGGCGGCCACGAACGCTACCACCGTGCCATCGTGTGTGCGTGTGCGTGTGTGTGTGTGTGTGTGTGTGTGTGTGCGTGTGTGTGTGCGTGTGTGTATGTGTGTGTATGTGTGTGTGTATTATGACATCATAGTTTGATATCCACCTGTCACCGTCTGTATTAACATACCATGACGTCACTCGAACCTGACCTTCCTCAAGGTGAAGTCATCCTCGATCAGCTGTTAACGCATTTCATTGCTTTAGAGGTAATGACAGCATCGAGCGCTTCAGGTCTCCCAAAAGAGTTGGTATCAGAGGCCAAATACCGGGGCAGAAGAAGGGCGTTCCAGGGAAATGACTATATAGTGTCTGTCTGCACATGTCCGGGGGCAGAACCTACAGCCTCACGCGAGTTTGTGTCTTCGGCGGCGACTTCGTGAAGCGTTATTGGATGAGAGGGTGTCCATTCCGCCCGCGTCTCAACTTCGATTGGACCATTCGTATGTTTTCGTTCTCACTCCTCTTGTTTTACCTAAACCGCTAAATTATAAAAAGTGGCGAGGTTGAGCTAACCTATTTGAACCTAGTTATCGTTCAGCAGTACAAAAAAAAAAAACAGGATATGCAGACGGTCTATTGAAGTACAGTCGAAGAGAACACGGACCAAGTTGTTATGATGAAATCCCTTTCAGGCGAAGAAAGACATATGTAACAAAACACTGAGTAGGACACACCCACTCCTTTGGGGAATGACGTCACTTCGTATCCTTGTCCTCAACGCCGTCCGGGGATTTTATTCAGTCAAAGGACACCTCACCCATCCCAGCTGGCGGAAGATCAATGTTAATGATGCTACAAGCTTCCTTGAGTACAAACATATACACAGTAAATCTTACAGTGATTGAAGACTTCTTAATTGAGTATTGGCCTTCATCATAAATTTACGATATAAACAAGATTACTAGTTTATAACAGATTCATACACATTGTATACAGGCGATCCTTCACCAGTACACTTGTTATATAATTACATAATAAACAGTATATCAGCCACTGTAGTGCACAGCAGGGAACCAAGGGTTCTCGGATCCCAAGTGCCCATCAAAGTGGTGACCAATCCAAGAGTGTTTACTCGGGTGCACCTAACCTAACCTAACCTAGCCTAACCTAACCTAACCTAACCTAACCCAACCTAACCTAACTTGACCTGACCTGACCTAAATTGACCTAACCTAACCTAACCTAACCTAGCCTAACCCAACCCATCCCAACCCAACCCAACCCAACCCAACCTAACCTAACCTGGCCTGGTCTAGCCTGGCCTGGCCTAGCCTAGCCTAGCCTAACCTAACCTAACTTGACCTAACCTAACCTAACCATACTAACCTAACCCAACCCAACCTAACCTAACCTAACCTAACTTGACCTGCTCTAACCTAACCTAACCTAACCTAGCCTAACCTAGCCTAACCTAACCCAACCCGACCCAACCTAACCTAACCTAGCCTAACCTAACCCAACCTAACTTCACCTAACCTAATCTAACCAAACCTAACCATTCCTGAAGCTAACTTACAAGTGTGTTACTTATTCCTACAACAACACAAGTTCCCAACATTGCATCATGAACGACGAGATGTTCGCCTTGTTTACAGGTATTTGATCTCCTCACTTCCTCAACCCGCCTCAACCCCCCTCAACTCCTTCAACTCCTTAAAATTTCTCAAATCCCTCACCACCTCAACCCCTCAACCCCTTACCCCTTACCCTTCAGTCCCCTTAAACCCCTCAATATATCACACCCTCACCCCTCTTACTTCCTCATAAACTCTCCCTCACCTTGTCCATCACCAACTCCCCCTCCCTCTCCCTCTCACCAACTCTCCCTCCCCCCTTCCCTACCCCTCCCCTCCCTCCTTCCTCTCCCTCCTCCCCATCCCTCCTCCCCCTCCCCTTCCCCCTCTGCAGCTTTGTATGACCGGTTAGGCCGCATCTATTGATTTTTCACAAATCTTTATTCAGGCGGTTAATATG
>NC_134803.1:49412988-49415488 GCF_046742065.1 Oratosquilla oratoria | reverse complement strand
TGCGTGCTTGCGTGCGTGTGTATGTGTGAGTGCGTGTATGCATGTGTTTGTGTGTGAGTGCATGCGTGAGTGCGTGCATGTATATATGTGTGTGTGCGTGCGTGCATGTATATTTGCGTGCGTGTTTGCGTGTATGTATATGTGTGTGCGTGTATGTATATGTGTGTACGCTTGTATGTATATGAGTGTGTGTGTGTTCGCGTGCTCGTGTGTGTGTGTGTGTGCGTGTGTGTGTGTGTGTGTGTGTGTGTGTGTGTGTGTGTGTGTGTGTGTGTGCGTGTTCGCGTGCTCGTGTGTGTGTATGTGTGTGTGTGTGTGTGTGTGTGTGTGTGTGTGTGTGTGTGTGTGTGTGTGTGTGTGTGTGTGTGTGTGTGTGTGTGTGTGTGTGTGTGTGTGTGTGTGTGTGTGTGTGTGTGTGTGTGTGTGTGTGTGTGTGTGTGTTTGCGCGCGCGTGTGTCCTTGTGTGTTTGTGTCCTTGTATTCGACACCTCTATACATAATGCCAGTTGGCACTCTGCCTTCCTTCATTGCATACTAATAGTGCCAGAACTCATACCAGGTCTCTTTGCACGTTTAAGATCCGGAGGATCTTTGTAAATTCCATGTCTCTGTGTCTGGAACTACTACTACTACTACTACTACTACTACTACTACTACTACTACTACTACTACTACTACTACTACTACTACTACTACTACTACTACTACTACTACTACTACTACCACTACTACTACTCCTACTCCTCCTCCTCCTCCTCCTCCTCTTCCTCTTTCTCTTCTTCTTCTTCTTCTTCTTCCTGAACGTTCCGAATTACCTGTGAACTTAGCTATTTCGAAAAGGGGATGTTTAGATAATCTTATCACCAATAAGAACATAAGAACATAAGAATGAAGGAGACGGCAGAAGACCACAAGGCCTACACTAGGCAGTTCCATGTCCATTACCGCCTTTTCATCCTCATCCATAAAGTTATTTAACATTTTTTTTTTTTTTTTTTTTGGAACAACCGATAGTCTCAGCGCTTACTACATGGTTATTAAATCTATTCCATTCGTTAATCACTCAATTGGTAAGCTATTTCTTGCCTATTTCCTTCTTCAACTTCAATTTGTCCAATTTAGCCCATTACCCCAAGCCTTGCCCTGCTGTCTTAATATGAACTGTTATATCTTCATTTTTCCTTGATTATTTTTTTTATTTATTTATCTTTTTTTAGTTTGTCAACGTCCTCATTTCTTCACTGTATAACTCGTTGCTACTCTTGGATAAATGTAAAATAAAATAAACAAAAATCAACCAAGTTTGTTGTATGAATTTTTATGTTTTTTCTTTTTGTAGTTTTTAGTTTTTAACATTTATGTTTCAGTTCCTTTACGTCCTCATTTCTTCACTGTGCAACCCGTTGCTACTCTTGGATATATATAAAATGAAATAAATCAAAATCGACTAAGATTGTTGTATTAATCTTTTTTCTTAGTTTTTAATTTTCATGTTTTAGTTCGTCTATGTCCTCATTTCTTCACTGTACAACCCGTTGCTACTCTTGGATATACATAAAATTAAATAAATCAAAATCAACCAAGTTTGTTGTATTAATCAAAAAATGTTGTTCTTGGCGTGGCTTCTGGATATCTCCTCATCTACTTACAACGAGAAAAGAACGACCTTCGACTTTCTCCTTCCTGGCGAAGGATCACGTTCCTCAAGTACGACAGCAGGTGTTTGTTCTGCACGCCCATCTACCCTCACGCCCACATACCAGCCCGCCCACCAATCCGCCCGCGGTCGGCCAGTCATAACGATATTCTCGATTCTCAAATGTGATTTTGCTTTTTTCTGTAATATTATCTGATCTGTTATTGGCTCATAGGATCTAGCCCATCTTCTTGGGTTATTTAATTTCTTTTATTTTGTGACATGTGATCTCTTTGGAGCGTTGGTTTTGATATCAGTTCATAGACTAAGATACCGTGCTCGAATGTAGCTGTTAACAATAATTGATTTTCGTTTTTTTTTTTTTTTTTTTTTTTTTTTTTTTTTTTTTTTTTTTTTTTTTTTTTTTTTTTTTTTTTTTTTTTTTTTTTTTTTTTTTTTTTTTTTTGCCTGTGGGTCTTTAGCATAACCCATAAGTATTTCTTTATTTTCTATATCCTATTTTCTATTTTAGATTTTACGTTTCTGTACAAAAAAAGAATAAGTAAAGCTTTATCCCTTACGCGTCCATACATAATCCTTATGTTTATTATGGCAAACCGCCAGGTGATTTTATTCAGCAGAAGAAAAACCATCACCGCCTTGGCAACGGCGAATAAAATCACCCCAGATTTAACCAAAACAAAACCATCAGAGTTCGCCATCATTAACCAAATCAGCTGTTCTCCCCCACCCTCCCCACGAGTGTCGACAGGCGATTTTATTCAATTAACATTTCATCCACAGACAGCGACTTGAGGGTTAGTTTGATATATTGGGATATTTATTAATTTTATTTATTCATTT
>NC_134803.1:49397988-49407988 GCF_046742065.1 Oratosquilla oratoria | reverse complement strand
GGGTGACGAAGTTCACCATAAGAATTACGTCATATCAGTGACGTCATGTGAATTTCTTCATAGGGATTACGTCATAGGATTTAAACCATATGACTTACGTCATGTGCCACTTCATAATAATCACGTCATAGTAATAACGTCATAGCAATTACGTCATGTAAACTGCGTCACAGGAATTACGTCATCAGAATTACGATATAAGAATTACGTCATATGAATTACGATATCAGTATCACGTCATGATAATTACGTCATATGAATTACGATATCAATATTACGTCATGACAATTACGTCACAGGAATTGCAACATTCTTATTACGTAATAAGAATTACGTCATATGAATTACGTTACCATCATAACCATAGGAATTCCGTTATAGAAATTACATAATAGGAATTACGTTATATAGATTACGTCATCGGAATTACGTTACCATCATAACCATAGGAATTCCGTTATAGAAATTACATAATAGGAATTACGTTATATAGATTACGTCATCGGAATTACGTCATAATATCTATGTAATAGACCTTACGTAATAAGAAAATACGTCATCGGAATTACATCACAGGAATTACGTCATATGATTTACGTCATGAAATTTACGTCTTTGACAAGTTGAACCTTTCTTGATTTTTCATTTTTTCGATTTTTGGAAAGGACGAGGTGATGGAAAGGTCGGGGCGGTCGCTGCCTCCTGGAACGGTTCTGGAAGGGAGGAGAGGACTCTACCACTCGACCAAGATCACGTGATCAAGTCTAACAAAACCAAGTCTGCATGTATGTGTGTGTGTTTGAATGTGTGTACATGTGTATGTATGGATATATATGTATATGTATGTATGAGTGTATATATACAGTATATATATATGTAAGATGCTGCAATGATTATAATTTATCTTATATTATTTGTTTTTGTTTTGTTATCTTTTGTCTGTCTGATTTTCATTTATCATTAGTTATATGTCAATTTATTATTATTTACTATTTACCTGTTTGTTTATTATTTAACTATACCTATGCATTTATTTATGTATTTTATTTGTTATTTACATTATTATAGTTTTTATTTATTATTTTATTATTAATATGATTTTTTTTTCGCATCCGACCTAGATATGGATCAAAAGGTCTCCTGTCGGTATGCTCCGCCTTTGTAATCCTTTGTAATCCTTATATAGATATATATATATATATATAGATATATATATATATATATGTATATATATATATATATATATATATATATAATGCAGTTCTGGATCCAAACTGACCCAGACACACCGGTGTTAAATACACCACTCCTATCTCTACAGACGGGAACTCTTCGTCCGGGCGTTCTCCAGCTCAAGAAACTCCTTCCAGATCTTCCGTCGAACCTAACTCCCAGTCTGGCATAGTTGAGGTCGGACCCTTTATCCAAAATACTTAATCCTCTTATTCACAGGCCCAGAATCTCCCAGAACTACACCCAGAGCACTCAGAACCCAGAAGACACTAGCTGGAGACACCCCAGTAACCAGAGTAATTCTAAGCTGAGCCCTTTTGCTGTGATCCCGAACCTCAGGGTATAGTTCTTCCGGACAGGATCTTTCCAGCATTCCGGGAGATCGCCGAAGCTCCTTCGGGAGGAGTTCGGGTCCGGACGCCACCGGACAGAGGAGGAAGGAGGTGGCGCCGAGCGGAGAGCGGGCGAGTCATGTTTGTGGTTGCCTGCTGACCGAAGTTGGGAAGAGGAAGAGGAAGAGGAGGAGGAAGAGGAGGAGGAGGAAAAGGAGGAGTAGAAGAAAGAGGAGGTAGAGGAAGTGAAGGACGGGAGGAAAGAGGAAGGGGAGGAGGAGGAGGTGGAGGAGGAAGAGAAGGAGAAGGGGGAAATGGAGGAGAATGAGAAGGAGGTGTAGGAGTAGATGGAGGAGGAGGAGGAGGAAGAGGAGGAGGAGGAGGAAGAAGAGGAGGAGAAAGAGGAGGAGGAGGAAGAAGAGGAAAAGGAGGAGGAGGAAGAAGAGGCAGAGGAGGAAGAAGAGGAGGAAGAGGAGGAGGAGGACGTTAATGGCCCCTGCACCATCCTCTTGCATGATCACACCTGAGGTCATCTCTCCGTCCAAGACCCGAAGAACAAAAGGGATACGGTGTCTTTTCCACAACCCGAAGTCAAAGTCCACGAAGTCATTTTTCTCGAACTCGCAACACTGTTCAGCTACTTTTGTCGAAGTTTTTTTTTCTTCAAATTTATCAAAGATCACAATCGATTTGACTTCATAATATTTGAAGAAAAGGGGAACGGAAAGGATAAGGAGTGAGACAAGAGTTGTAAGAAAGATGGGGAGTTGGAAATGGAGAGGAAAAAGAGTAGGGACTGAAGAGAATGGGGAGTGGGGGGGAGGAGAATGAGAATGGGTGTAGGGAGGTGGAGGACGGGGAGGAGGATGGGAAGGAGGAGGAGGAGGAGGAGGAGGTGGTGGTGGTGGTGGTGGAGGAGGAGGAGGAGAAGGAGGAGGAGGAGGAGGAGGAGGAGGAGGGGATGGAGGTGCTGTGGATGTCGGGGGCCGTCGTGTCATTTTTTGACACACGCAGATCGAGGTGGACGTCTTCTGACACGTCAGTGTCACGTGTTGCCACGTGCATCATAGAAAACGGAATCACGTCGTCGTGTTGTGCACGGAGGAAGCCGGGATTCATTTGTTTTTTTGGCGTTCGGCTTTTGTTTCATGTGTGTGTGTTGTGGGTGTGTGCTTTGATGTGGCTAGCCCACTCACGAGGGGGAAAGGCGTCTTTGGCATGTATACAATTCTAGATTAATTCTAAATTCTTCGTGACTGTATCAAGGGGTCTTTGGCACGTATATAATTCTAGATTAATTATAAATTCTTCGTGACTGTAACAAGGGGTCTTTGGTACGTATATAATTCTAGATTAATTCTAAATTCTTCGTGACTGTAACAAGGGGTCTTTGGTACGTATATAATTCTATATTAATTCTAAATTCTTCATAACTGTAACAAGGGGTCTTTGGCACGTATATAATTCTAGATTAATTCTAGATTCTTCGTGACTGTAACAAGGGGTCTTTGGCACGTATATAATTCTAGATTAATTCTAAATTCTTCGTGACTATAACATTGGGTCTTTGGTACGTATATAATTCTAGATTAATTCTAGATTCTTCGTGACTGTAACAAGGGGTCTTTAGCACGTATATAATTCTAGATTAATTATAAATTCTTCGTGACTGTAACAAGGGGTCTTTGGTACGTATATAATTCTAGATTAACTCTAAATTCTTCGTGACTGTATCAAGGGGTCTTTGGCACGTATATAATTCTAGATTAATTCTAGATTCTTCGTGACTGTAACAAGGGGTCTTTGGTACGTATATAATTCTAGATTAATTCTAAATTCTTCGTGACTGTAACAAGGGGTCTTTGGCACGTATATAATTCTAGATTAATTCTAGATTCTTCGTGACTGTAACAAGGGGTCTTTGGTACGTATATAATTCTATATTAATTCTAAATTCTTCATAACTGTAACAAGGGGTCTTTGGCACGTATATAATTCTAGATTAATTATAAATTCTTCGTGACTGTGACAAGGGGTCTTTGGTACGTATATAATTCTAGATTAATTCTAAATTCTTCGTGACTGTAACATTGGGTCTTTGGTACGTATATAATTCTAGATTAATTCTAGATTCTTCGTGACTGTAACAAGGGGCCTTTGGTACGTATATAATTCTAGATTAATTCTAGATTCTTCGTGACTGTAACAAGGGTTCTTTGGCACGTATATAATTCTAGATTAATTCTAGATTCTTCGTGACTGTAACAAGGGGTCTTTGGCACGTATATAATTCTAGATTAATTATAAATTCTTCGTGACTGTAACATTGGGTCTTTGGTACGTATATAATTCTAGATTAATTCTACTTTGGCACGTATATAATTCTAGATTAATTCTAGATTCTTCGTGACTGTAACAAGGGGTCTTTGGCACGTATATAATTCTAGATTAATTATAAATTCTTCGTGACTGTAACATTGGGTCTTTGGTACGTATATAATTCTAGATTAATTCTAAATTCTTCGTGACTGTAACATTGGGTCTTTGGTACGTATATAATTCTAGATTAACTCTAAATTCTTCGTGACTGTAACAAGGGGTCTTTGGCACGTATATAATTCTAGATTAATTATAAATTCTTCGTGACTGTGACAAGGGGTCTTTAACACGTATATTATTCTAGATTAATTCTAAATTCTTCGTGACTGTAACATTGGGTCTTTGGTACGTATATAATTCTAGATTAACTCTAAATTCTTCGTGACTGTTGTCACTCCGCATGCATTTATTCTGGCTATCTTCAGACGCTTTGTACCTCCCCTTCCCACCCCAAAACACCCACACACAAGCCCTACTCACCAACTACACCATTATTAAAATGGACCTCATTCTTTTCTAAAAGGAATTTTTTTAATAAAAATAAAATCATATATTGTCACGTTGTTCCCATCAAAGCAGACTCTGGGGAGGGGGAGGGAGGCTGTGGGGGCTGGTGGTGGCTTTTGGGGGGCTGTTGTCAGTCACGTCGTGAACAGCAGCACGTACAGTAGAATAATACGCTTACTCCTTCAGCTCACCGCTCACGCACACTCGACGCCATATTCTTGATCCCCAACAATATATATATATATATATATATATCTATATATATATATATATATATATATGTGTGTGTGTGTGTGTGTGTGTGTGTGTGTGTGTGTGTGTGTGTGTGTGTGTGTGTGTGTGTGTGTGCGTGTGTGTGTGTGTGTGTGTTTCACCATGGTCTTGGATCACGTGTTGGACTCGTGATCGACAACTATTTCCCTCCCGGAAGAGGGCTCAGAACTCATATATGACCGATCCATGGGTAATGGTGTGACCTCACACGCACACACACACCCAACTCCCAGCCCACGAAAGTTGGAGCAACGACTCGCAGCGCAGCGATGGTGAAATTATTTCAGACCTGGGCGGGATTCGAACCCGGATCGCCGTAGTAGCGGACGCGTTCGCTACCACTGCGCCATGAGTTGTGTATGTGTGTTTGTGTGTGTTTGACTAACTCTACCACCAGGATTGAATAAAGTGTAGGACAAATTCCAGAAAATTCCTTTTGTACATCCTGCATGGTAGGGATGGTAGCGTGCTAGCCTCGTGGAAAGACTTGCACAGGCTAGGATTCCAGTACTAGTGGAAGAACTGTATATGTATATACATATATATATATATATATATATACATATATATATATATATATATATATATATAAACAGATAATACATGGTCCCCCAGTACACAAATAATCATCTTATCAACCACATTAAAATGATAATAAGTTAATATGGTTTATAAGATTGATGTGTGTGTGTGTGTGTGTGTGTGTGTGTGTGTGTGTGTGTGTGTGTGTGTGTGTGTGTGTGTGTGTGTGTGTGTGTGTGTGTGTGTGTGTATACATTCTCTCTCGTTTAATTTCCTCTATATTATCTGCTGTGACGTGAGCGCCTCGGGGCTTATACTTTGGAATCGATGCATGATGTGCCGTATTATGACAACCGTCATTACTTGTAGCCCGAAGGTATCTCGATATTGATGGGCTTTCAGAGAGACTATAGAGCAATAGATCATGTCCACCCTTATAGCCCGAGGGGACACGCGCGCACACACACACACGCACACACACACACACACACACACACACACACACACACACACACACACACACACACACACACACACACACACACACACACACACACACACACACACACACTCACACACACACTCACACGTACATACATACACACATACATACTAACACACACATACACCCCCCCTGCACACACATACATGCATACTTATATATACATCCACATGCACACACAAATACATGCGGAGTCGAGTCAATGCGAGGGATTCGAACCAATGACCTTTGGGGCGCCAGTCAGGCTTGTTTACCATTAAGTCTTTGCAAGACAGAAACCGCTCCCTCCCCACCCCCTCCCCACCCACTCCCTCCTCGCGCTGGGAGGGGGCGTGGCTTCTCTGTCAAGATAAAGTGGGCCTACATGCCGAGTGTGAATCCTAATGCACTGAGGAGGAGGAGGAGGAGGAGGAGGAGGAGGAGGAGGAGGAGGAGGAGAAGGAGGAGGAGAGGAGAAGGAAGATGGGTTCGGGGTCGATTCCGGTCATCCCACAGCCTCGATCTCGACCTTCATGGAGTGGGTGGCGCAAGAGAGGAGGAGGAAGAGGAGGGGCAGAAGGAGGAAGAGGAGGAAGAAAAGTAGGAAAAGGATGAAGAGGATAAGGAGTAGAGAAAGTAGAGGCAGGAGGAAGAAGAGGAAAGAATAAAAAGGAAGAAGAGGTGAAAAAGGAAGAGGGGAGAATGAGGAAGAAGAGGAAGAAGAGGAAGAAGATTAGGAAAAGGATAAAGAGAAAGAGGAATAGAACAGGGGAAGCAGGAGGAAGAACAGCAATGAATAAAGGAAGGAAAGGTGAAAGAAGAGGAGGAGGAGGAGGAGGAAGAGGAGGAGGAGGAAGAGGAGGAAGAGGAGTAGAAAATGGAGAGGCAGGAGGAGGAAGAGGAAGGAAAGAAGGAAGAAGAGGTGAAAGAGGAGGAGGAGGAGGAGGAAGAAGAAGGGAATGAAGGACAGAGAGGTAAAGACTTGGAGGCCAAAGGCATGAAGAAGTCTTTGTGTGACGAAGAACACGTAAAACACTTCGACAAAGCTTCTGCCCTTTGGCTCGTTTTGCCCAGAAGCTCCTGCCTAGAGAGAGTCTGGCGACAGACAGAATAAAGACACTGAAGTGGTGCCCAGACGTAGAGGAACTCTTGGGAGGAGCCTAAGGTGCCCTGGAGCGACATTAGGGCAATCGAAGAATGTTCTGTCAGTCAGAAGTTCGATCTGTCTGTCATTCGGTCGGTTTCTGTCACTCATTCTCATTGAATTGTCAGCTGGAGTCTCATTCTCTCTTTTCCTCTCTCACTCTCTCTCATTCTCTCTCTCTCTCTCACTATTTCTCTCTCTCTCACTCTCTCTATCTTTCTCCACCTCTCTCGTCCACCCCCCCTCTCTCTCTCTCTCTCTCTCTCTTTCCTTCTGGGTGACATGTAGGGTGAGCGCCCTTGCGAGGGACGTGACGATCCCCTCTGGCGGTGACGGACGTGGAGAAAAGGGGGAGAGGGGGAGAGGGGGAGAAGGGGAGAGGGGGAAGAGGGGCAGCGTCACGTAATATATAGACAGAAGCTCCCACCATCGTAACGCTCTGAAGCATCATGTATTTGCTGACGTCACGATTCTGCTGACGTCACAAATCTGGACGTCACGAATCTGGTAACGTCAAGAATCTACTTCCGCCACGACTCTGCTGACAATACGAATCTGATTACGTCACGAATATGGTGACGTCACAGGTGTGAAGGCCTTATTGGTCCAATAACACCAAACGATTCTTTCGAGGAGCTCGTGACGTCATTCTCACCCATTGATTGATGCCAGATGCTTCCATCCAGTTTAATAAATTACGTCATCATTGTTCTCTTCCAAACATATACACATACGATTAACGCTTAGATAGATAAATAAATAATTGAAGTAATAAATAATAAATAGAGTCATAAAGTAATAAAGAAGAAGAATATATAGAAAAAAGAATAAATGAATAAAGTAATAGATAATCAATAGATGAAGTAATAAAAGGATGAAATAATCAAAAGGAGAGATATTCGTAGATAAGTAGATGAATGACCAAATGAATGAATAATAATTCACATAAAAAAGCATTATTTCAAATTAAGTATTAATTATATTTGATATTTCCATATCATCATTGCCTATCTGGATTTTTTTTTTAATAAGAACCTTTCTTCCTTCAACAGGTTCTGAGGCTGACTCCAAAAAGGACGAGTTCGAGTGGTCTTCAAGACCACCACAAGCTTTCTTCCTTCAACACGTTCTGAGGCTGACACCAGAAGGACGAGTTCGAATAGTCTTGAAGACCACCAGAAGGACGAGTTCGAGTGGTCTTCAAGACCACCAGAAGCTTTCTTCCTTCAACACGTTCTGAGGCTGACACCAGAAGGACGAGTTTGAATAGTCTTCAAGACCACCAGAAGGACGAGTTCGAGTGGTCTTCAAGACCACCAGAAGCTTTCTTCCTTCAACACGTTCTGAGACTGACACCAGAAGGACGAGTTTGAATGGTCTTCAAGACCACCAGAAGGACGAGTTCGAGTGGTCTTCAAGACCACCAGAAGCTTTCTTCCTTCAACACGTTCTGAGGCTGACACCAGAAGGACGAGTTCGAATGGTCTTCAAGACCACCAGAAGGACGAGTTCGAGTGGTCTTCAAGACCACCAGAAGCTTTCTTCCTTCAACACGTTCTGAGGCTGACACCAGAAGGACGAGTTCGAATAGTCTTGAAGACCACCAGAAGGACGAGTTCGAGTGGTCTTCAAGACCACCAGAAGCTTTCTTCCTTCAACACGTTCTGAGGCTGACGCCAGAAGGACGAGTTCGAGTGGTCTTCAAAACCAACTGGAGTGGCACTCATGTCTAACTGGAGTCTCACTTGTCCTCGCAAGACTTTGTAAAATGTCCGTACAGTCCGCCAGATACTCTTGAAGACTCGTTCTCATCCCTTCCCTATGTCGCCATCGCGTCTGATTGGCTAGAAATTTATGACGTCAGGGATGATGTCACCCAGGTGGAAATGGCGATGTCTGAAGACTTTATTCTGGCTGCCACCAAGGATTTTATTTATTTATGTATTTATTTATTTATTTATGTATTAATTAATTAATTAGTTAATTAATTAATTAATTAATTTATTTATTTATTCATTTATTTTTTGTTTGTTTCTCAGTGATCCTGTTTGAACTGCCAGAGATTGATAATCTGGGAATGGAAAGGAAGGGGAAGGGAGGGGAGGAAGAGGGGAGAGGGGGGAATGAAATGAGAGGGGAGAGGGGAAGAGAGGAAGAGGGGTATGGGAAAGGAAGGAGAGGAGAGGGGAGTAAGAGGGGGGAAAGGGGGAGGGAGTGAGAGGAGGAGAGGGGAAGAAGGAGGTAGGGGAGAGGGGGAGGGAGGGGAGAGGGGCAGAGGGGAAGAGGGGGAGAGGGGGAAGGGTGAAAGGAGTTTCAAGTTCCATTACAAAAGCTCATCAGTTCGATTCGTGTTTTCCCTAAGGGCTTCGCCTCCCCCCTCCCCCCACCTACTCCCCTTCCCCCCCTCCCTCTCCTCCCCCCTCCCCCCACCTACTCCCCTTCCCCCCCTCCCTCTCCTCCCCCCTCCCCTTCCTCCGAGCCGGATGCATCACCGTCAGCAAGTTCCGGTCTCGTTCCGGGGATTTCCCCCCGGGGGAGGGGGGGGGAACCCCCACCGGGTGGGGAGAGGGTTACCCGGTGGGCAGTGAGGTATGTAAGTATGTAAACAATATACGAGACCACGGGGGGCGGGGGGTGGGGGGCGGAGGGGGGGGGAGGTTGGGGGGGGGGAGTCGTGAGGTGTTAGGTTGATGTTATATGAAGGGTCCAAAACTACGTAAGTATATGCCAGCCGATTACTGGGAATAAATGTTATGCTTGGCGAAGACTGAGGAATGTGGAAGGTGGAGAGGATAGAGTATTGGAGAGAACCATAGATAGATAGATAGATAGATAGATAGATAGATAGATAGATAGATAAATAGATAGATAGATAGATGGATGGATAGGTACATACACACATACATACATACATACATACATACATACATACATATATACATACATAGTTAAATCGATAGATAGATATAGATAGATAGATAGATAAATAGATAAATAGATAGATAAATAGATATATAGATAGATATACAGATAGATAGATAGATAGATAGATAGATAGATATATAGACAGACAGATAGACCGATAGTTAGACTGATAGATATATAGATGGATATATGGATATATAGATA
>NC_134803.1:49367988-49382988 GCF_046742065.1 Oratosquilla oratoria | reverse complement strand
ATGGTCTCCATCTACCACCACCACCGTCACCATCACCACCACTGTTACTGTCACCACCACCACTACCGTATCACAACCACCACTATCACCCTACCATCGCCACCACACCCTCATAAGACCCCATACAACCACTAAAGTCACCAAAAGCACCACAGCCACCTTCCATCCCTTCCAGCAGGTGAAGAGTACACAAGGCCGACCATTTCCTTGTGCATTCCCTCCCCTCCCCTTCCCTTCCCTTCCCTCCCCTCCCCTCCCCTCCCCTCCCCTCCCCTCCTCTCCACTCCCCATCCGGATTGGGAGTGGGAGTGGGGCTCCCCGATGGACTCTCATGTCATTAGCGCGGCGGGGGGGCGGTCGAGATGGGCGCTCGGGACTCGGTAGGGGGCGAGGGTGGGAAGTTAAAGGGCGAGTGGGTGGGTGGGTGGTTGGGTGGGTAGGGGGGGAGAATAGAGAAGTACTGGACCGATGGAAAGGTTAGTGGGTGATCTAGGCTCAGGGGAGTAATAAAGTACGTCTCGGTTGAGAGAAACTTTGAGAATGAGCGAGTGACCATGTGGTCTCTCTCTCTCTTTCTCTCTATCTCTATCTATATATCTATATATCTATCTATCTAACTGTGTGTGTGTGCGTGTGTGTGTGTGTGTGTGTGTGTGTGTGTGTGTGTGTGTGTGTGTGTGTGTGTGTGTGTGTGTGTGTGTGTGTGTGTGTTTGCATGTATACCCAAGTGTATTTATCTGATTGTAGTATACAGAAAGTATTATCTCTTACCCTCCAGTCATTACACCTAGCATGTGCATATACACGTGGATGTGTGCTTTAATGCAACAATAACCATTGCACATCGTTCAGTGTTTTGGATTTTCATTCACATCATGAGTCCCATGATGATCTTTTGACACTCAGGCAGGAAAAGTTGATTGGTGAGCGAGTGTTATTTGAATCTAGTTCAGGGAAACAGTTCATATAATGTCAGAGAATCGCATTATTAATGTGAAGTATAAAGTTATGTATTTGTCAATTTGGTGGGGATATTATTGATGAGCAAATCTTATTTGTATCTATTTCAATGAAACTTCATTTCAAGTGAGACAATAGCATTACTGACGTGATGTATAAAATTATGAATTTGTCAATTTGTGGGAAAAATACTGGTGAGCAAGTGTCCCATTTCTTATTTGTCTGGTAAGCAAGTGTCCACTGAGCAACTATCCGCTGAGAAACTGTCCGGTAGGGAGTTGTCCATACACCAAAATAACCTGACCAAGTGCTTTGCTAAGCATAAACTGATGCAATACTTAGTGTAGATGATCGGTAGAGTTGGGCGTTGCTGTCTATATAATGTAATTATCAGGACCCTTTTTTTGGTATTTAGACGTTTGCGTCCCCCACGCCAAGAGAACCTCGGTCTTTGTAGTACAAATGTGCAATATACTAGTAATATACATCAGGTTGTGTGATGGTGGCGTGACTGGCACCGTGCGAGTCTCGCATTCGTCTAATCCCGGGTTCGATTTCCGCACTCCTCCCCGATTCTCATCTGCAACTGTCTATAACCTGCCCCAATAGTCCAAGCGCATTGGGTGTGGGTGACGGCTTCTGACGTAGGTACGCATCTCATGGCGTAGGCTCCTCAATTCTATTAACCCTCGTGATATGTAGACCACAACGGATAGAGCATTACTCTTTCCCCGGCCGCCGTCCAAACACACGAAGAAGTCCTCCTTGACCGCAAGTTCAAGTGTGACCGCCGTGCCACCTGGGGACAGCCCACGCGCACACCTGTGCCCTCTCTCTCCACTCCTGCGGTCGAGGGGGAGCCTCTCGAGTGGCCGATACGGTCACGATCGAGGCTGAGGTTCATCGGATCGACCATTGTCCGCCTCGACCAGAGACGCGATGCGATGTCTTCGGAAAGGTGGATAGGAGCGAAAACGGGGGAGAAGGAGGACCTAGGTAGTGAGGTCATACTCGAGATGCGGTCGAAACAAGACCACAGTCCGAGTATAACCTCTGAAGCTTAAGAACATATAAACTTAAGATTAGAAGATACTGCAAGAGGCCATAAGGCCTATACTAGGCAGTTCCAAGTTCCTTATCATCTTTCATCCTCATCCATAAAGTTATCTAATCTTCTTTTAAAAAAGTAATTGATTCAGCGCTCACTATATTGTTACTAAATTTATTCCATTAGTTAAATACTCTGTTGGTAGCCAGTTCTTGCGTATGTCTTTCTTAACTACCACCCTAAACAATTCCTTTACTACTGTTCCTACTACTACTACTGCTACTACTACTACTACTACTACTACTACTACTACTACTACTACTACTACTACTACTACTACTACTAATGTTGAAGATGTCGTTCAATATAATAGCGACCTTTTGGTACGTACTCGAGCGAAGACTGGTACGTGACCTGACCTGACCTCTAAGCACGACCTGGGAACGCTGGAAAGAAATCGATGTCCTCGGTTGTTGGGGGTGACCGTGATGAGTGTATTAGCGGCGGCCGAGAAAACACACACACACACACACACACACACACACACACACACACACACACACACACACACACACACACACACACACACACACACACACACACACACACACACACACACACACACACACACACACACACACACACACACATGTATATATTATATATATATATATATATATGCATTCATATATATATATATATGTGTATATATATATATGTATGTAATATATATATATATATATATATATATGTATATATATATATATATATATATATATATATATATATATATATGGAATAAAGCATTAGAAACGTGTGTTCTTAAATGTGGTAGTAACCACCAAGAAAGATAAACTAACGAAACAGAGCGCTTTCGTATGTATACATCTTTAGTGCTTCTAGTACAAAGAAGGGATTATAATAGAAAGAAGGAACTTGGAGAGGTAGTGGAAGAGGTACATTTTGTTTAGCCGCTGTTCTGGTGATCAACAAAACAATTGAGACAGTGTCTTACAATTGGTATTTTACAATTTTAAGCAGTTTTGAAATTTCTTTAGATATTTAACTTCTAATTAGTACAGACCTTGATGGAGGTTTACATTTATATTTGACCAAATCTATGTCAATATCCATCAAGGAATTTGTATATGTAAAGATATTTCATTTTTTTTTTTAGATTGTGAAATACCAGTTGTGTGCAATTGTCCCTTCTTTACAATGGTTCTGTCTGCCATGTTTCTGTAAGTTCTATTATGTATATATATATATATATATATATATATATATATATATATATATATATACATACATATATATATATATATATATATATATATATATATACATACATACATACATATATATATATATATATATATATGTATATATATACATACATATATATATATATATTACATATATATATATATATATAATTACATATATACATATATATATATATATATATATATAATTACATATACATATATATATATATATATATATTGTACAGTGGAAATGTAAATGTACGAAAGTGCATTGGTAAATAAATAAATAAATAGATAAGCAAATAAAATAATTATAAGATAGAATACATAATAACAACAATAACAATTATAATTACAATGACATAATGGCAATAGTGATAGTAATGATAATAATGAATAAGTAAAAAAGATGAATAGAAAAGAATAGGAAATATGAATAAACAAATAAACATGAAATGAAATAGACGAAATCGATACTTTCGCGAACTACCTAGGGTCATATGCGGGTACCAACTGCGACCAGAGTATATGGAAGGGCAGTATCAAATGTTAACCGCTAAAAAAAAAAAAAAAAAAATAGACGTTAGTCTTAACACATGTGACTGAATCTGGACTCATTTACTCAGGGTATGATTCAGAAGAACATAAGAATGAAGGATATTACAAGAGACCATAATACCTACACTATGCAGTTTTATGTCCATTACCACCTTTCGTCCCCATCCATAAAACTGCCTAATCTTTTCTTATATATATATATATATATATATATATATATATATATGATATATATATATATATATATATGAAATATATATGATATATATGATATATATATATATATATGATATATATGATATATATATATATATATTATATATATATATATATACATATATACATATATATATATATATATATATATATATATATATTATATATATATATATATAGTTTCAGCGCTCACTACATGGTTACTGAGTCTATTCCATTCGATGCCACTCAATTGGTAAACCAGTTCTTACCTATTTCCTTCTTAAATCTAGATTTGTCCAATCTAAATCCATTACTGCGAGTCCTGCTCTGTTGTCTTTATATGATGACCTTGTCTGTACCCCCTTGTTAAAGCCCTTGATCCCTTTGAATACCTCTGTTAGATCACCCCACACTCTGCGTCTTTCCGAAGAATGTAAATTATGGTACCCAAGCCTGTCCTCGTAAGGTAAATTTCTGAATCTGTGATATTTTGGTAATTTTCCTCTGTACCGATTCTAGTGAACAGATATCCATTCTATCGGTGTAGGACGGAGACCAAAACTGTACCATATGGTCAAGGATGGGTCCAATTAACGCCAGATCTGTTTTGATAACTACCTCTGCACTTCGTAACGTTCCTAGCAATGAAACCCAATGCTCTGTTAGCTCTATTTTTGGCGCTAATGCACTGATTCCTGGATTTAAGGTCAGAACTCACTAGAACTCCCAAGTCTCTCTCGCATCCAGTTTTCTCTAAAAAAAAGTGTCATCTAAAGTAAACCTGCTTTCTAGGTTATGTAAATCTACGTTTAACATATTGCACTCTAAGATATTGAAGGTCATTTGCCATTTCACCATGTGAACAATTTGTTAAGATCTTCCTGCAGTATCTCGGTGTCTTCTACTGATTTAATTTGGCGTCCTATCTTCGTGTCGCCAGGAAGCTAACATCACTTTCAATTCCATTGTCCAAGTAGTTTATATACATAATGAAAAATAAAGAACCCAAAACCGAACCCTGGGGAACTCCACTAGAAACACTCCCCCCATTTGGATTTTACACCGTTTATGGTGACCCATTTCTGTCACTGATCCAAGCTCTAATCCATTCAGACACTTTTCCTCCTATGCCATGGGGTTTGGTTTTATTTAGTAATCTCTGGAGGGGCACCTTGTCGAATATTTTGCTAAGTCCACGGCGGCGTCTTCTTTCAAAAGCTCCCCTCCCGCAGACAGAATCCGTGACGACCCGCGGCACCTCGTCTGGCATGATCTGCAAGAAATTTTCGAAATTACGTCAGAGGTGGGGGGAGGTGGGGGAGTGGGGGCGTCTGTCAGCTGTCATGAGGGGGCTTTCGACTTCCCTTCCCCCTAACTCTCCCCAACTCTCGCCCCCCCCCGGCAGAATTTGCCCTTTTAACTTGTCACGGATGATTTAGACTGTCACGATCAGGTGTTAGTGTCTTCTTCAGTGGTGGTCAAGAGTTCTTGGCTCCTGATGTACTATTTTCGTTATTTGATAAAATGTCACCCTTTCCTCAAGTATGTCTTCCTCAGAAAGCGAAACAATCATTATTATCATCAATTTCCTTTGTGACATTTAAAAAAAGTCGATGACTCATGTCTTCTTTTCTTGCAGTCTCTACCGTTCTCTTATTCTTATGAGTTCTGACCTCCTCTGGGGGATCTTATTCAGTGGAGGAATATCTCCAAGACCCTAAAAGAATCATCGAACTCAGTTCGATGACTCATGTCTTCTTTTCTTGCAGTCTCTACCGTTCTCTTATTCTTATGAGTTCTGACCTCCTCTGGGGGATCTTATTCAGTGGGAGGAATATCTCCAAGACCCTAAAAGAATCATCGAACTCAGTTCGATGACTCATGTCTTCTTTTCTTGCAGTCTCTACCGTTCTCTTATTCTTATGAGTTCTGACCTCCTCTGGGGGATCTTATTCAGTGGAGGAATATCTCCAAGACCCTAAAAGAATCATCGAACTCAGTTCGATGACTCATGTCTTCTTTTCTTGCAGTCTCTACCGTTCTCTTATTCTTATGAGTTCTGACCTCCTCTGGGGGATCTTATTCAGTGGAGGAATATCTCCAAGACCCTAAAAGAATCATCGAACTCAGTTCGATGACTCATGTCTTCTTTTCGTGTTTTCAAATGACCGGAACACATGACCGCTTCTCTGACTCACTCACTGACTCACTGACTGACTCATTGGATCACTAACCCATGTTGAAAGAGAAGATTAAATAACTTTATGGATGGGATGACATGGAACTGCCCAATGTAGGCCTTATGGTCTCTTGCAGTCTCCTTCATTCTTCTTGTCTCTTCTTATGGAAATTCTGTTTTGGCAAGAAGCGCTGGAGGGGGTCTCGACCCTTTCAGACTGGGGGCTGAACCTCATACATACACACATATACCAAGGCTTTTTCCCCCTTACAAGGGAGGTAGCCAAAAAGAAAAAGGCATAAAACCATTCCCACCCATTCCATCCCTAAATACACTCCACCCCCCTCCACCCTCCCTCTTATCTTAGCACCTCCTGGATGACGGGTCATCCCTGCACCTTGTCCACTGCCCTGGGTCAGAGGCAGTGTCGCAAGACACAGCACATCCACAGCAAGGCCGCTTCATTAAATCGGCGACCCCCCCTCTCTGTCCCCCCATGCAGAAAAGGAGAAGACGGGGAGAAATCCCTTCGGGCTGCGTCAATTTTTTTTCATACATACTACCTCACCCCCCTCAATTGATTAAAATCAACTAACGCCAAGACGGAATTTATGTAAAATATTGTCTTTACTTTCATGGGGCTGGTTACATAAGCATCGCTTGTATAGATAACTGATTATTGGTAAAAAAAAAAGGTATTTTATAAATTCATAACAAGTAGGATTTGGTTAAGCAATGGCACTCGTGTAGACAAAAAAAAAAGCGTGCAGGAAATCATTACACTTAACCTGATGATAACGATGACACGAAGACGATGATATGCGATAACTCTGTCAAGGTTGGAAATTGCAAAACCATACGAATAAAAAAAAAAAAGTGACGATATCACATAACCAAAGAGTAACTTAACAATATTAACCCAACAAAGGCAACGAGACTAACATCTTGGGAAATGGAAAAGAGAAGACGATAATAAGGAGCCAATTACGAAGAATTACGAAGAATTACGATCGGCGTTGCAAACCAGAATGACGAGGACGCCGAAGACTGAAGCAGCATTACAAATGATAAGAATAAAGCTTGAATTGACGGTAAGAGAACAATGGAGTGGAGGAGGGTTTGATGACGATAATGAAACAGAAATACGAGGAGAAGGGCAATTGTGAAAACGAATAATCATTGTAAAGAATATCACGATGGAGTCCCCTATGGCGGTGGTAGTAGTGAACAGGCACGTTCTTTCAGTTCTTTTTGTTCTTCTTTTACTGTCGCTTGTTCTTTCTTTCACTCGTCGTCCCTACCCCTTCTCTCCCTGCCTGTCTCTCTCTCTCTCTCTCTCTCTCTCTCTCTCTCTCTCTCTCTCTCTCTCTCTCTACTTCAGTCATGACTGATTATGTCTGTTCTCTCTCTCTCTCTCTTTCTTTCTCTCTCTCTCTCTCTTTCTCTCTGTCTCTCTCTCTCTACTTCAATCCTGGCTGATTATGTCTGTTGGCTCTCTCTCTCTCTCCCTTCCTCCCTCCCTCCCTCCCCCACTCTCTCTCTCTCTCCCTCTCTCTCTCTCTCTCTTAATTTTGACTGGCTATGTCAGTTGGTTTTGACCCGATAAGACACGTCATGACCTTAGCATCGCTCATGAAGATCAATTTCATGAACATGTCGGTCTGCGACAATCGGCGAAGAAGAAGAAAAAAAAGAGAGAAAAATAAATGAGAACAATAAAACTATGAAACAAGTGATTAACAAGAACGTAAAAAAAATCGTAAATAAAAGACTTTTGGATAGCTGAGGGCAATCTGTCGACCATAAGACGTTGGTCGAACGACGCTGTGTGTCATTGGAACGGCGGCAAAAGGTAATTTACGAGGAACGCACAGTCGCCGCCAAAAAGAAAGTGACGGTGGGGGAGCAATAGTGTCCGGAGAGAGAGAGGAGGACAGCGGGTAGGGAACAGTGCCCCGGGTCCGGGTTACTAGGGGACCCGAGATGATTTTGGACACAACCAAGAATCTTTATAGCTAGACTTTTTTTTTTTTTTTTTTTTTTCATAAATGACACCAATAGCAGACTACAAAAACTGAAGATCCTTAGGTTCTTACAGTATGTCATTAATGATGTCATTTCCGTTTAGTCCAGCTTTCTGTAACTTTTTACCACTTGAAGTGGAGACCCTTAATGCTTGCTGTTCCTGGGGCCTACATTGGTCCTCGACGGCCCTGATTCTGTCGTCAAACGATTCTATTCAGGGATGTGTACCCTTCTCCCTTCCCTTTATGGTGTTTATATCTAATCTATCTGAGCTGTTTTCTTCATCTGTGTTTTAAGGCTCAAACTATGGGACGTTTTCTTTCTTTCGAAAGGTGTCTAGTGTCACTTTCTCTCCTGTGTGGGTTACGCATTTGCTATGCAGTTGGTCACCGCCGTTGGCTTCAATAGCCTCTTTAACAGCGTTTTGCAAATTTATCTCATCCCTGGTGACTCACGACAGGTCTAGGGATCGAGGGAGCGAGGGAGGGAGCTAACGAGGGAAGAAGTGAGGGAGGGAGGGAGACTTCAGAGGCTATGAAGGTTATTAGTCTATGCATACCACTTATAACTTGTCAAAGGAGGGAAGGAGTCTAGAAAATACTAACACATACATACATACATACATGCATACATATATACATATATACATACATACATACATACATACATACATACATACATATTTTGTCGGAAATAATCAGCGTTTTTATCCTTATGGGTGGCCATAGAGGTTTAAGATATGAAACCACGTAGCGAGCGCTGAAACCATAGGTTGTTTTAAGAAAAGTTTAGACAACTTTGTGGATGTGGTGACAGGTGGTAATGGACATGGAACTGCCTAGTGTAGGCCTTACGGCTTCTTTCAGTCTCCTTCATTCCTATGTTTTTATGTTCCTATGTTATGTAAGACGAATAGAACAACAGAAGACAGTGGAGGTTACAAGTGGCCAACAGTCATAAAAGAATCATAAAATACATTTAAATAAAACAGAATAGAATGCAATTAGATAAATTAGAATGAAATAAAACGAAACAAGGAGAAAATAAAACAAAACGAAAGAATGAAATAAAATAAAACAGAATAAAACATAATAAAATAGATTAAAATGAAACGAAACGGACGATTAGGTGCTTTTTATTTATTTGTTTATATATTTATTTATTTATCTATTTATTCATTTATTTATTTATTTATTTATTTATTTATTTATTTATTTATTTATTTATTTATTTATTTATTTATTTATTTATTTATTCATTTATTTATTCATTTATTTATTCATTTATTTATTTATTTATTTATTTATTTTTATTTATTTATGTGTACAGTCCTTTTGAACCATCACCATGTAGCATGGTCGCTAACGTCTTGGCCTCGTGATTTTCGACGCACGGGTCAGGGTTCGTATCCCATGGCTGAGCTTCTAAAAAATTATTTATTTATATTTCAGTGAAGTCAAGAGCGCCTAACCACGCCAGGAGACCTGACTGCCGAAGTAGATAGCTATCCCGGCCTCTTGGTATTCGATCTTGATCCAGAACAGTTAGTAATTTAGATCAGGTTAGGTAAGGTTAAGTTAGGTTAGGTAAGACTAGTTTAGGCTGGATTATGTTATTTTAGGCTAAGTTAGGTTAGGCTAGATTAGGTTAGGCTAGGTTAGGTTAAGCTAAGTTAGATTAGGCTAGGTTAGGTAGGTAGGTTAGGTTAGGTTAGGTTAAGCTAAGTTAGATTAGGCTAGGTTAGGTAGGTTAGGCTAGGTTAGGTTAAGCTAAGTTAGATTAGGTTAGGTTAGGTTAGGTTAGGTTACGCTAAGTTAGATTAGGCTAGGTTAGGTATGTTAGGTTAGGTTAGGTTCGGCTAGATTAGGTAGGTTAGGTTAGGTTACGTTGGGTAGAAGAAAATGGAAGAACATTTCAAGAGGATTTATGGATCACTGTGTGATTCATAGACCAACGGAAAAGGTTAGGTTAAGTTAGGTATGGTTAGGGTAGGTTAGATTAGGTTAGGTTAGGTTAAGTAAGGTTAAGATAGTTTAGGTTAAGTTAGGCTAGGTTTGGTTAGGATAGGTTAGGTTAGGCTAGGTTGGTTAGATTAGGCTAGGTTAGGTTAGGCTAGGTTAGGTTAGATTAGGCTAGATTAGGTTAGGTTAGATTAGGATAAATTTAGGTTAGGTCAGTGTTTAAGTTAGGCTAGGTTAAGTTAGGTCAGGAAAGAGCCTCCTGGCGTGACATAAATTCATGAAGACCTCATGACGTCATACGGAGTGAATTGACTTGCTCTTGTTTCGACCTGGGGGCCCAGAGATCTCGATGCGCATGCGCGAGACGGATGATTGGGTCTCCTGAGAAGGACAACAGCGACTCTCAAAGCGCACGTTCAGGAGCAGATCGAGCGGAATATACCTGACGACCGTTCAGACGCGTGGGAACGTTTATCTGGGAACGTTTGCCTGGGAACGTGTGTGTGGGAACGTGCATGATCCGCAGTAGAAGCAATTTTTTTTTTTTTTTTTTTTTTTTTATGTGACACCAGGGATGGACAAAGAAATATTTTGAGATACCTCATCGATATTAATTACTGTCCGCAGTATGGTTGATATCACTGGAAATACGGGACAAATCCAGTGACGTGTGACAAACCATAACAGGAGGAGGAGGCCAGGGTGTAATGCACGTATTGCTGTCGATGGAAACGGGAGTAATAGTCACTGAACACCTTATTATCACACTTCCACGCAGTCGGAAATAAGAAACCCATGGTATGGCAAAGCCCTGTCAATTGCTGCGAGCCGCTTTTTTTTTTTTTTTTTTTTTTGCTGATGTTCAGTCACATTGGGCTGATGTTCATGAGTGTTCGTAACGCGTTGGAGACTTGTATGAACCTTCCAATAGTTACCACATTCACCCAAAACTAGTCCTACCTTCACCTGTTAAACTTATTAACCAAAGCAATTTGAGGACATCTATGATTTTTTTGAATAGAGTTTTCTTTCAACTGAATAAAATTGCGTGCCGAAGCTGGCCAGAACAAAATAATTAGATGCGGGTATTAGATCAGGATATTTTTAATACCCTCAATGTCTCAAGAGAATCTAAACAGATATATATATATATATATATATATATATATATATATATATATATATATATATATATATATATATACAGTATATATATATATATATATATATATGTATATATATATATATATATATATATATATATATATAAATATACACATGCACACACACATACATCCGTGCTGGCCAGCCCTCATTATTCCCTGATGACAGACACTGTCATCCTAGCGAGCCCTGATGATGTACGGGAGAGGGAGGGCCTCTATTGCCGGACCCATAAAACTAATCCGGTCGTTTAGAACCGGATCCGGGGAGTCCTTCAGTCGGATCCAAGTCATCAGCCTTTAATAAGCTCTATACCCCGTCCAGATTATCTTGAAAGATTGACTCCGCCTCCTTACTCCACTGATCTGACAAGAGTGGCGAAGGAGTCAGAGGGAGTGGCCAGGAATTTATGTGATTGATTTTCTTTCCTTTCCAGTGGACGACTTCTTAATTTTTTTTTTCTTTGGTGTACATGATGTCCTCCAATCACATCCTTGTCTCGTTCTTTCGTCCAATCAGGGGCAAGGGGGGAGGGGCTTAGCTGACAAGATAAAATGAACGGGTGGTTTCTGCGGAGCCTGGATCAATAAGCGAGAAGTCCCGTGTTTACTTCCACCACGCCGGTGATGGTCACTTGCCATGGCTCTCCATTCACGCGTGACAATTTCGGTACCTACTTTTTTTTTTTTTTTTTTTTGATGGGCATCAAAACTGGCTATCATTATCTCTGAGGTTTTGAGCCACAAGTATTATTTTTTTCTTATTACATCCAAGCGATTTAATTCAGCTGAGTGGTGACCCTTATACACACGTGTCAGCCACTACCTAACATCATGAGCTTGATGACGTCACTGAGGTAAGCTCATACAACAACAAACACCAAACGATTCTATTCAGTTTAGGAGTCCCCGACAGGCATCGAAGATGCAAGAACACCTAAGCAGGCTGCATGGAGCCTGCGCACAGGTCGGACGTGATTGGAGTGCAGGCCGTGCATGACGAGTGCAGGCCAGCGAGGCGGATGTAGGGGCCATTCTCCCCCTCCCTACCACTCCCTCCGTTTTTTGTTTCTCTTCCACTTCTTCACTCACCTCCAACCCTTCTCTTTCCTTCGGGATTTCGTAAGAACACAGACATGCAAGTCCAAGTATAATTGCATTGTCATATATTGTGTATACTCAGCGTGGAGTGTCTGGTGCACGTACACGCACGTACACACACACACACACACACACACACACACACACACACACACACACACACACACACACACACACACACACACACACACACACACACACACACACACACACACACACACACATATCCTTACAGTGACCTGAGGACACTTCAAGAGACACGTTTGTTCCTTCGTTCACTCCTCCTCCTCCTCCTCCCCACCCGTTCTCCCTCCAGAGGAAGACGATTTAAGGGTTGGTTGCTTGCAGTCGCCCACCTGGAGACGTGACGTCATCATCCTGCTTTGGGGCTCATGACGTCTCCAGGGTCTTCGTTCCGTCGAAGAAGGATTCTGACCTCTGACCCAAGAGACACTTCGGAGACTCGATGTAGTCTCAGCTTTTGAGTTTTCTTGTGCTGAGGGCCTGGCCATCCTGCTTTGGGGCTCATGACGACTTCTTGGTTTTCGTTCTGTCGAAGAAGGTTTTCGACCTTTGACCGAAGAGACACTTCGAAGACTCGAAGGAGTCTCAGCTTTTGAGTTTTCTTGTGTTGAGAGCAGTGACGTACAGAGCGGGGAGGAAGTCTTATCCAATCACATCATTTTGGGAAAAGAACTTAATAAATTTGGTTGATTTATATCTAAATCGAATGTTGTGGTTATGTTTCATCTGTGTTTACATATTCAAAATATCTTCCTTTTTCGTGATATTTCTGAGTACTATAAGGCCTTATATCTGAATCTTTAGGACATACAATCATTCAGCCAGGGACAACATGGTGACATATTCCTTGCTTGTTGTACATACCTATTTGTAATACTGTTTATCTATTATTACATATTTAATATATTATTGTGGGAACCAAGTGTTAATGTTAAGCGTGTATGGTTTTCCCGCCAAGTCTGAGCTTGGTGGCGTGGCTTGGCGTCAGAGTCAGTCTTGATTCTGCTTACGAAGCGACCGCACGCTTGTTTTTGTAGTGCTTTCTCACATTGTAACTAATACAGTATTTTGCATTGTTGATATGGTTTCATTGGCCTTCCCGGTACAATCGCCAGGCATCTGCATGCCACTGGCTGAGCGCCAGGCCATTCTATTCAGCTGAAGGATCGAGGGATCCTTTGTCGTCAGAACGGGGTTCTAGTTACTCTATGAAGTGAATGAAATTATTAAGCGGTAGAAACAATGAAGAAGGAGAAGAAGAAGAAGAAGAAGAAGAAGAAGAAGAAGAAGAAGAAGAAGAAGAAGAAGAAGAAGAAGAAGAAGAAGAAGAAGAAGGAGAAGGAAAAGGAGAAGGAGAAGAAGAAGAAGAAGAAGAAGAAGAAGAAGAAGAAGAAGAAGAAGAAGAAGAAGAAGAAGAAGAAGAAGAAGAAGAAGAAGAAGAAAAGTCTACATCAGGAGGCGCTGAGCACCTGCGGCCGAAGCCACCTTTGCCCTAGTCACTGCTGAGAATCGAAGAGGAGTGTGGGATTCGAACCCACAACTAAGCGTGGGTCTCGTATCATCCTGGTTACAGGATTAAATTTCTTAATATATTATTCTCATTTACATTTTTGTTAAGAAGATCTTCTGAAAAAAGAAAAAGAAAAAGACAAGGAATAATTCTGAGTGAGTTATATTCATGTCAGGGGAGAGCTAAATATAAACACTTACTAATAACACAATGAGAATAAATAATAAACTTAAGATAACAACAGAATAAACAGATATATTCGCACAGCCAACAAAAAGTAAAGAAAAAAAAAGTAAGATAAAATGGGAAATTGAGATCGTGATAGGAACAGAAAAAGTATAAATGAACAATTATACGAAGACAAAAAAAAAAAAAAAAACTCTTGAAACAAGAATATAATTTAAACGCTAAAAAAAAATAAAAAAAAATTAAAAACAAGAAACGGAAAACAAGCTTCAGAATATTCTTTTGTGTCACAAAAACAACTTTATAATAAAAATCGCCGAAAAGAAAAACACCATAAAAGAATACAGAAACGACAAGGAGGGAGATAGTCGAAAGCACGACAGGGGTATTTGCGGATTAGTCCAATAGGATGTTGGAGTTTAAATATAATCAACAAATGTCAACTTAAACCTTTATCAAATGTCGTAACGCGATTGTAAAATGTAAAGTTTGGGTTTGACTTCTGCGAGACGATTTCTTGGAAATAGATAAATGAAATAGAAAATAAATAAATAGATAAATAAATAAATAAATAAATAAATAAATAAATTAATTAATAAGTAAATAGATAAATAAATAGACAGATAAAAAAAAAAAAAATAAATAAATAAATAAATAAATAAATGTGGATCCAGGATTTCAACCAATATGTCGATCAGGTTCTCAAGAAGAATTATTGAGACTAATATCTTTGCTTTATTAATTTGATCTATTTATATATTCATTTATTTCATTTATTTATTCATTTTATTTATTCATTTATTTACTTATTTATTTATT
>NC_134803.1:49347988-49357988 GCF_046742065.1 Oratosquilla oratoria | reverse complement strand
GATGTTGTGTCTCTGAATGGGGAATAAGGTTGTGTTTCACCAGTATTACATATATTTTCAACTATCATATAAGAGTTTATATGACACTTTTATATTATTTCTGAGAACTCTTATCTGTGAGTTTGTATGGCACTATAGTATGTTTTGTGAGAAACTCTTATCTGTGAGTTTGTATGGCACTATAGTATGTTTTGTGAGAAACTCTTATCTGTGAGTTTGTATGGCACTATAGTATGTTTTGTGAGAAACTCTTATCTGTGAGTTTGATATTGGTGAGACACAAGATAAAACTTATCCTAGGTTTACAACAATTTGGGAAAACATGTTTTAAGTATTTATTTCATGCAAAAGTATTTTGTTAGTATTATTAGTATAAAAATGATGATTAAGAGTGAGAGGGCAGTGGAGGCATAGGGTAAGATTTTATAGTGTAGATCTAAAGAGTCTATATCAAGAGTAGTTGATTTATTTAGGAGACGTACCATGTCTATCTTACTTGGGAGGATGGTATCGGGGACCTTAGGGAGGGGTGGAAGTGTTAGTTGGGTTATGGGACCTAGATCGTGGGTGGTGTTGAGAGTGCATTGGTAGTGGAGTTTGTTAGGTAGGAGCATTGAGTCCATCATATAGATGTGGCAGGTGTCTGGTAGAGTGATAGAGCCGTTGATCTTATGATGGGAGGGTGGTTTGTGTAGGCATATTACGGATACTAATGTGGGGTGGGGAAGAAATATGAAGTTTTTATGTCCTACGTGGGTGTGGTGTATTTGAGTGTTGTCTGAAAAGCGAAAGTCACATGTCTCGGAAAAGTTGACTTTGGGTGTTGTGAGTTCTGAGAGGCAAGGTTGGGATTTGGTTAATTGGAAGTGGAATGGGTAAGCTGGGCAGATATGGAAGTTAGGTCGTACTATCTTGCAAGTTGTCATGGTTTCCGGTGAGGATTGTGAAATCCATTGGCCGTCCGTTGATTTTAGGATGGTGGAGGTTGGTAGGTTGAGGGTCATGGTGCGGTTTTGGTAAGGGTAGGGGAAGGGATAAATTTCCCAAAGGGAGAATCTCTTGATCGGGTCCATAGGTATGTTGATAAGGATAAAATACACACACACATACATACGAACACGATAAATCAGATGTTCAAAATCCTTGTCTACCCACTGGGTATATATTTACACAAGTATATATATATATATATATATATATATATATATATATATATATGTATATACATATATACATATATATATATACATATATATATATATATATATATATATATATATATATATAATATATGTATATATATATATACATACATACATATATACATATATGTATGTATGGTTTTAAAATGCATTTGGGGTTTATTAAGAAAAACCAACAAAGGTCAAAACACACAAAGGCACGATTCTCATTTACTCACACATACGACTCATGGCGAAGTGGTAGCGTTCGCAACGGCTGCTACAGTGGTCCGGGTTCTAATCCCGCCCAGGGCTGAAATAATTTCAGTATCGTTGCGCTGTGAGTCATTACTCCTAATCTCGTGAGGAGGTGAGTTTTGTGTGTGTGTGTGTGTGTGTGCGTGCAAGATCACAGTATTACCCATAGATCGGTCATATATGAGCTCTGAGCTCTCTTCCGGGATGGAAATAACTGTCAATCGCGGGTCCGACACGTGATCCAAGACCACGGTGAATCACACAGGAATAGGATTTGCTCCCACACACACAAAGCATAAACCTCGAATCCCACTCCCGCCCACAGCAGGTCCCTACTTCTTTCCTCCCACATGGATCCTTCCCTCCCTCCTTCCCTCCCTCCCTCCCTCCCTCACTCACTCCCTTTTATTCCTCCATCTCTTTCAATTATCTTTCTCTTCTTCCCTCCACACGTCTCTCCCTATTTCCTCCATCCTTCTTTTCTTCAATCCTTCACTCCTCCTCCTCCTCCTCATCTTCTTCATCTCCCTCTCTTCTCCCCCTTGTCCTTCATCCTCCTCTCCTTCTACATCTCCTTCTTCTCCTTCTTCATCTCTTCTTCTCCATCCTCTCCTTTTTCACCTCCCTCACTCCTCTCCTTCCTACTCCTCTCCCTCCCTACCTCCTCTCCTTCCTCCTCCTCCTCCTCCTCTTCCTTCTCCTCCTCTCCCTCCCTCCCTCCACCTCTGATCGTCACTATTCGTCTCATGACGTCATTCGGGAGCGATAAGAATCATCGTCGGCATCAATGCCCCACCTCCACATTTACACATGGGAGGGAAGGAGGGAGACATGGAGGGATGGGGGGAAGGAGGGAGGTGATGGAGGGAAGGAGGGACGGAAGGAGGGAGAGATGGAGGGATGGAGGGAAGAAGGGAGAGATGGAGGGAAAGAGGGAGGGAAGGAGGGAGAGATGGAGGGATGTAGCGACGGAGGGGGAGATGGAGGGAGGAAGGGAGAGATGGAGGGTGAGGGGAGGAGGGCAGGAGGGATGGAAGATGGGATGGAAGTTGGAAAGCTGAGAAGAAGGGAAGGTGGAATGGTGGGAGGGAGAATGGGAGGAAGGAAGAGGAAGGGAGAGGAAGGGCAGGAAGGATGGAAGATGGGATGGAAGTTGGAAGGGTGGGAAGGAGGGAAGGTGGAATGGTGGGAGGGAGAGAGGGAGGAAGGGAGAGGAAGGGAGAGGAAGGGCAGATGGAAGATGGGATGGAAGTTGGAAGGGTGGGAAGGAGGGAAGGTGGAATGGTAGGAGGGAAGGAAGGAGGGAAGGAGGGATGGAAGGAGGGAGGAAAGGAGGGAGAAAAGGAGGGCTGGGCAGCTCCTTCATTCCTGTAACAGAAAAAAAAAATCCCCAAATGCAAATGTTTTTAGTTCGTTTAGAGACCTTTAAGGAAGTGACGTCATACATCCAGAAGAGCCAAACCCACTCGAAGTCCTACGAAGGTTTCTGGAGCTCCTCCCGAAGTCGTTCGGGTTCCTCGAACTGCAAGAGAGCGGAACCTTCGCCGCAATCGGTATGCAGTTCGAAGAAGACATGGAAAACTTTTCGAAGAACTGACATCCCATGAGGTCTACATCAATGCTCAGGAAGGAGAACATATTGACCCAGAACCTTCTGGTGCCGAAGAACGACTCCAGAGGTCCATCCGGTCGGAAGCGTCTCAGAGACGAAAGCCTTTAGGAAAAGAAGAAAGGGACGTCATAACCAAGAAGACGAGGAAGAGGATTAGTGGGAGGCGATTGGGTTTGGTTAACTCTTTGAGCCTTGTGGCATATACATATACATGTATATCCAGAGAGTCAAACATCTTTGCGTGTCCCCACTCGCCTTCACACTAAGGTGACGGAGACTGCATCATTTAATTATAATATTTCCTCTAGGTATTCTTCCAGAATACCTCTAGGTATTCTTCCAGAATACCTCTAGGTTATCCTATTCAGTTAACCAAGGCCCCTGGCACATACAAAGGAGTGACCTTTTGGTTACAACGTTAGGATAACATATCCTCCTCTGCCGTCGCGTGATTTTATTCAGAAGTTAATCGCATCTGGTAGCCCCTTCCTTACCGGATGGTACTCTTCTTTTGGTACAGCTGGCGCCAGGCGATTTTATTGATCCCTGTGGCACTCCCTCCTTGACCTTGGAAACGATGTGGGGAGTATTGGAGAAGTCATTAGAGGAGGAGGAAGAAGAAGAAGAAGAAGAAGAAGAAGAAGAAGAAGAAGAAGAAGAAGAAGAAGAAGAAGAAGAAGAAGAAGAAGAAGAAGAAGAAGAATGAGGAGCCTACGCCAGAGGGCGCATGGCTACGGCCGAAGCCGTCGCCTTTGCCCTATGAGCTTCAACAGTCACTGCTGGGAATGGGAGAGAAGTGGGGGACTCGAACCCACAACTAAGCGAATACGAGAACAGCACGCTTTGGGTTTCGATACCGACGCACAGCGTTCATTAAGAACGAACTTTAATTAGTTGTAGCCTCACCACGACCTCCCACCGAGTTCGAGAAATGACCTGTAGCCTCACTGAGGCCGAACTCCGAGGCTGGACTTCCGAAGAGGACCCTCATCCCATACATCATTCAAGTTGTAGGTGATAATTGCACCTCAGCCTCGAAAAAAAAACTCTGAAGACTCAGGACGTACCTATCTCTCCTTTCAACTAAGACTTGAGGCCGAGATGAATGGGGATCTCGGTTCGAGTCCTGAAACTTTGACCACTGCCGCCGCCCTCAGGAGAGACTTCTGAAGGGGTGGTGGGCAGGTGGGTGGGCGATTTTTAAGATTTATGACGTCACGCACTGGAAACGCACTCAAAACAATCTCTTCCTGTGTTTGGTTCTCTCCTCTTATCAACTCTGATCTCACTTTCTCTCCTCTTTTCTCCTCTCTCCTCTCCTCTCCTCTTTCTTCTCTCCTTCTCGCATCTCCTCTCCTCTCATCTCCTCTCTCCTCTCTTCTCCTCTTTCCTTCTCGGCCCTCCTCTCCTCTCCTCTTTCCTCTCTCCTTCTCGCCTCTCTTCTCCTCTCCTCTTTCCTCTCTCCTTCTCGCCTCTCTTCTCCTCTCCTCATTCCTCTCTCCTTCTCGTCTCTCCTCTCCTCTCTCCTCATCCATCCCCTTCACATCTTTCTCCTCTTCTTCCTTCTCTTTGTCTCTCCTCACTTCTCTCTCCTCTCCTCTACTCTACTCTCCTCTACTCTACTCTCTCCTTCTCTCTTCTCTCCTCTCTTCGCATCTCATCTCCTTCACACATCTCTCTTCTCCTTTTTTGCTCTCTCATCTTCTCTCCTTCCTTTAGCCTTTCTTATCCTCTTCTCTCTTCTCTTCTTCGCTCCTCTCCTTTCCTGTCTTCAACTCTCTCCTCTCCTGTTCTCTTCTCTCCTCTTCTTTCACCTCTCTTCTCCTCTCATCTCCACTCCTCTCTTCTCTCCTCTTCTCACTCCACCTGCCTAACCTCAAGTTCTCTGAATCTCTTTTCTCCAAATTCACTCGCTGTATCTTCTCCTCCGGACATATTAGGTGTCACAACCACACGCTATACATAAAAAAAAAAAAAAAAAAAAAAATCCTTAATTTTATTTTATAGGACAGAAGTAATGAGCAGTTAGAAGGCATCAGTCCACACTAGTTTGGTATATCTAGATCAAATTTACAATTTACACGCACACACATTTTTATGTATATATATATATATATATATAAATATATATATATATATATAAATATATATATATATATATATGTATATATATATATATATATATATATATATATATATATATATATATACTTTTCTGGGAAAATATCTGAAGTAAAATTTTTTGTGATGTCAGTAAGGATGAGTACTTTAAAATTACCAAGTGTTGGTAGATGATAACATCCTTAGCCACCTCGTAGGGCGGATTTAGGTTGTGAAAAAATTGTGGATGCTCTTGGTTTGCTACATTTTTCCTTAACTTGTTAAACCCATCCTTATTCTTACTTTTATTCGGCGGCGAATTGACCTGTTCTTGTTTGGACGTTTCTCAAATCGTTCTGCATCTTATTATGATTTTTTTTTTTTTCGCATCCGACCTAGATATGGACCAAAAGGTCTCCTGTCGGCATGCTCCACCTTTGTAATCCTTTGTAATGTAGAAAAGCCAGTGGTCAGTATAGATACGAATATAGACAAATCTTGGAGAGATCACTTATGACTCTCCTCTGCTTGGCTGACGCTATTTCGTAGATCCCTCAGCCTAGCCGAGTGGTTCCCAAACTTTTTTTTTTTTTTCAGTTTTACAACTATACGTACTAATTTAACCTTAATCCTAATGCCGGGTACCGCAATGTTTTCTTGATTTTATTTTATTTTATTTTATTTTTAACTTTTTTGTCACCCTTCCATTACCCCCGAAAATTGGTTTGGGAACCACTGGTCTAAGGCATGAGTTTTGGTCTTCTACGGGGGTGCTTGTTTTGAACCTCTGTGGGTTGCCTGTGGCGGGGCGTTCTCTGAATTAGGGGCTCTATTTTTGTGGTCAAATATCTCCTACGTGTAGGTTTCATGCTGGGGAAGAGAGAGAAGATTTTTTTTTTTTATTTTTTTTTTTTTTTTTTTAAACCCGGTTGTATTGGGGAAGGTCAGACGCCTCCTGCTCCAGTTTCACGATCTTCGCCGATCCCATGGAATTACTCGATCACTCCTACACCTAAATCATTGATCAGTAACCACTACAGAGAAAGTAAGAGAGTAATCGGGAAGCATTACTCAGGTAACTTTGCTTACTGCGGGACCAATTTTCTTTTTATTCATTTATTCATTCATTATTATTATCATTATTATTATTATTATTATTATTATTATTATTATTATTATTATTATTATTATTATTATTATTATTATTATTATTATTATTATTATTATTATTATTATTATTGCTATCATTATTATAATTATTATTATTATTATTATCATTATTATTATTATTATTATTATTATTATTATCATTATTATTATCATTATCATTATTATTATTATTATTATTACCATCATCAGTTATTTTTGTTATTTTCATTATTTCATCGTTGTTGTAGTTGTTGTCGCTGTTGTTGTTATTATCATTATCATTATCATTATTATTATCATTATAAGAAAATCCCGTACATTCGTGGGGATTTTTTTTTATTTTTATTTTTATTTTTTTTTATACGCCTGAAGCATCTTGATTACCATTTCGATCGACCCCATTGATGCTGGAGCATATCTGAGATGAATACAATCACCTAACTTTTGTTATAACAAAAACAACAAATCGTCCTGAGACGTTGAAGAAAGTAAGGGGAAAAGGTACCAGTATCTACATTAGTATTAGTAAGAAAAGGTACCAGTAAATACTCTAGTACTAGTAAGTATAAAGTACTATCCTCCATCAATGGTAAGTAGTGTGTAACTATCGTCTTTGGCCTTGAAATAGTTCAAAGGAGCGAAACTATTAATAAAGTTACGTAAAGAATCGCTAATAAAGGATTACAAAGGCGGAGCATGCCGACAGGAGACCTTTTGGTCCATATCTAGGTCGGATGCGAAAAAAAAAAAATAATAAAATAATAAATAAAAACTATAATAATGTAAATAACAAATAAAATACATAAATAAATGCATAGGTATAGTTAAATAATAAACAAACAGGTAAATAGTAAATAATAATAAATTGACTTATAACTAGTAATAAATGAAAATCAGACAGACAAATGATAACAAAACAAAAACAAGTGTTCATGGCGATGTTATGAGTTCATAATAACAGCGATGTAATTCAAGAAACGAAAAACCCGGAATGGTAGCGAACGAGTTTTACGCTCTGTGGATATCAGTTCGAAGCTCGCGATGGCCAAGTTGATTGTTTCCGTTGATAAACACTTCTTGCTTTGACATTTTTCCTTCATCTGAGGACATTATGAACTCAGAACATCGCCATGAACACTTGTTTATATGTAAACATCCATGACCATCAAATAACCTAACTGAACTAATACACACCTCAACATTTCTCTGATTATCCGAGTTTTTGAATATTTGACTGAACATTTGAGTGATTTATCAAATGCGCCTGGAAAATGTAAAAAACTGAAGGCAATGATGAATCGCTAAACAGCTGAACATGTGTCTAAATACCTAAATACAATTGGCAAAACTTCCGTCTGGTCCACTTGAGTGAATATTTCAGGGATTTATCAAATGCGCCTGGGAAATGTTATATGTCAATTTATTATTATTTACTATTTACCTGTCTGTTTATTATTTAACTATACCTATGCATTTATTTATGTATTTTATTTGTTATTTACATTATTATAGTTTTTATTTATTGTTTTATTATTAATATGATTTTTTTTTTCGCATCCGACCTAGATATGGACCAAAAGGTCTCCTGTCGGCATGCTCCGCCTTTGTAATCCTTTGTAATCCTTTGTAAACTGAACGCAATGACGGGTCTCTCTCCTCTTTTCTCCTCTCTCCTCTCCTCTCCTCTTTCTTCTCTCCTTCTCGTATCTCCTCTCCTCTCATCTCCTCTCTCCTCTCTTCTCCTCTTTCCTCTCTCCTTCTCGGCCCTCCTCTCCTCTCCTCTTTCCTCTCTCCTTCTCGCCTCTCTTCTCCTCTCCTCTAGACAGGTGAACGTGTGTCTAAATACCTAATTACAATCGGCAAATATTCCGTCTGGTCCATTTGTTTGTGCCATACTAAGCATGCGGCAACATAGCACGCGTGTGTGCTTTTCCGCGTAAATGTAACATAATGAACAAAATCACGTAAGTAAATTTGAGCAACAATCTTTGTTCATATATTCGTACACTATTCAATAAACACAAAAACGATAATTCCCACCTAAGCCACGCCACACGCTGAACTTCCCACCTACACTGACTTCTTAACATTTCATCCCATGAACAAGCTTCTGAAGGTCCATTGCCCTGAACAAAGGCCCAGAAAACATGAACTTATGAACATATGGGGACTTGAACAAGGTCCCTGCCACTGGGGAACTCGCTGGAATCAAGTGCACGGGCTGCAACTAGGCAGGCAGGCAGGCAGGCAGGCAGGCAGGCAGGCAGGCAGGCAGGCCAGTCGGGCAGGCATCTACCGGGTTGACTCCCAACACAACAAGGATTGATTTGGCGGGAACAGGAGTCGGCTTGGAGGAGGAGGACGAGGAGGAGGAGGAGGAGGAGGAAGAGGAGAGGGACGCTGGACCAGAGGGGGGCGGAGGGAGAGGATGGAGGAAAGAGATGAAGAGGAGGTAGGAGGTAAGAGAGGTCGAGGGAGAGAGAGGAGGCATGGAAGAGGTATGATTTTGGGTCGGGTGGAGGAAAGAGGAGGTAGAAGAGAGAGGAGGAAAAAGAGGTGTGGAGAGAGAAAGAGAGACAGAAGGAGAGGAGGAAGAGGATTGGTACTAGCTCAGGTGGAAGGTGGAGGGGAAGGAACACAAGTGGAGAGGGAGTGGTTGAGAGGATGAGGAGCCTAACGTGTCTGGAAACGGAAAAGGTGATGAGAGAGGGAGGAGGAGGAAGACAAGGAGGAACAAGTGGAGGGACTGGAGGAAGAGGGAGGGAGAGGAGGGAGAGGAGGGAGTGGGGGAAGGATGCTGTGATTTCAGGCCGGGAGGAGAGGGAGTAAATGTGAGAGTTAGGGGAGTAGTGGGAGTGGAAACAGGGAGTTAGGGAGAGTGGAGGCAGAATCAGGGGGCAGGAAGAGGGAGAAAGTAAAGGGAGGATAGAGGAAGGGAGAAGAATAACGGGAGATGGAGGAAGGGAGGAAAGAAGGAAGGAAAGAAGGAAGGAAAGAAGGAAGGAAGGAAGGAAGGAAGGAAGGAAGGAAGGAAGGGAGGAGGGAAGAAAGGAAAGAAGGAAGGAAGGAAGGAAGGAAGGAAGGAAGGGTAGGGCAGAGGTATTAGGAGTGGATGAGGAAGTGGGGAGACGGAGGGTGGAGTTAGGGGGCGAAAGGTGGAGTGGCAGGAGGGTCAGGAGGACGAAACGGAGGGTGGAATGGAGGAGGTGGAGGAGGTGGAGGGGGTGGTTAAGGAGGAGGAGGAGGAGGAGGAGGAGGAGGAGGAGGAGGAGGGGGAGGAGGAGGGGGAGGGGGAGGAGATATAGGAGACAGGAAGGCAGGAGAAGTAGGTAATGGTATAGAGAGAATGTATAGGGAAAGAAGAGGGTAATTAGAGTGATGGGAATAGGTACTGGAAGAGGAGGAGAAGAAGGAAGAAGAGGAGGAGGAGGAGAGAAGAGGAAGAAGGATGAGGAGGATTACAAGGAGCCGGAGGGGGAGGAGTCAATGCAGATGTTGTAAAAGTGGAAGAATGGAAGAAGTGCGGTAGAGTTGGAAGATGCCGAAGGAAGGTGGGAAGGAGGGGAAGAGGAGGGAAGACTGGGCGGAGGGGAGGGGCCGGAAGGGAAGTGGAGTGGAGGTGGAGGGAGTGGATGGGGAGGATGAGGAGAAATAGGTGGTGAAGGGGGATGGAGAGGAAGAAAAGGTGGAGGGTAGGAGA
>NC_134803.1:49340488-49342988 GCF_046742065.1 Oratosquilla oratoria | reverse complement strand
TAGGTGCGGAGGAGGAGCGAGTGGAAGAAAATGAAGAAGAGGAAGAGGAAGGAAGGAGGATGGAGGAAGGAGGGAGTGGGAGGAAGGAGGAGGTAGGTTCTCAGAGAAATAGCAGCCCCGAGAAATTGGAATGCCGCTGAACGAGAGTGCGAGGAGGAGGAGGAGGAGGAGGAGGAGGAGGAGGTGAACGAGGAGATGAAAGACGAGGACGCAAGGTAGGATAGAAGGGCGAGAAAGATGTCGGAGTTGGGGAGAGGAGGTTGAAGTAGGAGGAAAAGTATATATATATATATATATATATATATATATATATATGTATATATATATATATATATCACAGTAATGTCGTAGCACATTGGTAAATTAAACTTTTTATCCCACCGTCGGAAAAGAAGACACTATTGTTTAAAATTCTGTATATTTCGATCTCTACCTGTGATCCTCTTCAGCAGAAGTGTATCACAATTTGTGATCGAAATATACATAACTTTCGACATTTGTGTCTTCTTTTCCGACGGTGGGATAAAAAGATTATATATATATAATATTATATATATATATATATATATATATATATATATATATATATATATACATATATATATATACACACATATATATATACATATATACATATATATATATATATATATATATATATATATATATAAGGAGGAAGAGTGAATAGAAGAGATAGAGGAGGAGGAGGAAGAGGAGGAGAAGTATGTAATGAGTTACCGAAGAACATAAGTAAAGTGCACGAGTCTGAAGCGAGAGAGGAGAGGAGAGAAGAAGAGAGGAGAGCAGAGGAGAGGAGAGGAGAGGATAAGAGAAGAACAGGAGAAGATAGGAGAGGATAGGGGAAGGGAGGAGAGGGGAGGAGAGGAGAGGGGAGGAGAGGAGAGGAAAGGAGAGGAGAGGAGAGGGGAGGAGCGGATGGGGGAGGAGAGGAGAGGAGAGGATAAGGGAAGAAAAGTAGAGGAGAGAAGGGGAGAGAAGAGGAAAGGAGAGGAGAGGAGATGATGGGAGAGGATAGGAGAGGAATTGCAAAGGCTTATGATGTGATGAATGATAAAAGGAAATGAACGCATTTGAAGAATTTACTTAATTTGTGTTTATTCTGGCTTGTCGCCACGGTGAGGGTGCTTATTCAGATGTTCACGTCTTTTGTGGTAATAAGTTATCTAGTGCCGTCAGCTGATTTTATTTATCAGAAGGCATCCACAAAAAAAAAAAAAAAAAAAATTATCACCTGGTTTAATATTTTCTTTTGTTAACAAAGGCTCTCTGGGTAGATTCTTCTTCTTCTTAGCAATGAACTATACGCAACTCAAAATCGGACCTCAAGGTGAAGAAAGTCGGTTTCGACCGATACCCCGAGTCGGCTTGTCACCCTACACCTCGAGACGCCTTTTTTTTGTGGTTGACCCCGTTATGGACCGGTAGGTCTTCTGTCTAGACAGACACGGGAGCGGATACTACGTGACGTCCTGTCCACCGGACAGCACCAGGAAAGAGACAGGTTCGGAGTGTTCAGGGTTCTCAGGGACGCTTAGGAAGAGCTCGTGCAGACATTTTGAATTATTTTTTTATTACATTTTTTTATCTATTTATTTCAATGAACAGGTGATAGAATATTAGTAACAAATAAGGGAATAGATAACATGACGTGGTCTGAGATGTCATCTATTTTTTTATTCAAAAGACCGCACAGGCACCCCCCACCCCCACACAAAAAATGTCTTCAGGACTTCAGAATCCATCGAAAAAAACACAAGAACTATTAAAGTTTCTTATTCTTTGAGATTTGACGTGGTTTGAAATGTCATCTATTTTTTATTCGAAAGACCGCACAGACATCCCACCCCAAAAAAGGAGAGAAAAAAACACTTCGGGACTTCAGAAGCCATCGAAGAACCACAACAACTCTCAAAGTTTCTTATTCTTTGAGACTTGACGTGGTTTGAAATGTCATAACCATTTTTATTCGAAAAACAGCACAGACACTCCCCCCACCCCTCCGCTCAATAAAAAAAAAAGTAAAATTGTCTTCGGGACTTCAGAAACCATCGAAGAACCTCTGGAACTATCAAAGTTTCTTATTCTTTGAGACTTGACGTGATTTGAAATGTCATCGCCTTTTTTTATTCGAAAGTCAGCACAGACATTTCCTACCCTCCCTAGAAAAAAAAAGGAGGGACAAAAAATATGTCTTCGGGACTTCAGAAGCCATCGAAGAACCACAAGAACTATCAAAATATCTTATTCTTAGAGACTTGACGTGGTTTGAAAAGTTATCGCCTTTTTTATTCGAAAAACCGCAAAGACACCCCCCCCCCAAGAAAAAAAAAAGGTAAATATGTCTTCGGGACTTCAGAAGCCATTGAAGTACTAGAAGAAATCTCGAAATTTCTTATTCTTTGAAACTTAACGTGGTTTGAAATGTCATCGCCTTTTTTATTCGAAAGACAGCACAGACACTCCCTACCCACCCTACAAA
>NC_134803.1:49327988-49330488 GCF_046742065.1 Oratosquilla oratoria | reverse complement strand
GACAGACACAGACAGACAGACAGACACAGATAGACAGACAGATACAGACAGACAGACAGACAGACAGACAGACAGATAGACAGACAGACCGACAGACACAGACAGACAGACAGATACAGGGAGATACAGGCAGACAGACAGACAGACGGACAGATATAGACAGACAGGTACAGACAGACAGACAGACAGACAGAGACAGACAGACAGACAGAGACAGACAGACTGACAGAGACAGACAGACAGACAGACAAATACAGACAGACAGATACAGACAGACTGACAGATACAGGCAGAAAAATAAACAGATGAAAAAGAAGAGAGGTGTATATCGTAATCCTTAAGGGGACAAGAAACAGGAGACGAAAAGAGGAAAAGAGAGAAAAGAGGAAAAGAGAGAAAAGAGGAAAAGAGAGAAAACGGAAAACAAATAGAAGAAGACGGGAAATGGAAGAGGCAAAGGAGAAAAGGGAAAAGTTGAGGAGGAGCGGGAGGTGAAAGAAAGGGAAGATAAAGATGAGGGAATGTATAAAAATGAAGATGATGAAAAAGAATAAGAAAAAGGAAGAAGTAGGAGAGCCAGAAGGAAGATGAAATCCTCCTGAAGATGAGTGTGCAGAAAGAGGAGTAGGAGGAGAACGAGGAAGAAGAGGAAAAAGGAGTGGAAAGTAAAAGGAAGTTAAAGTTTATAAGAAGAAGAAGATGTGAGAGAAAAAGAACCGTGAAGAGGGGAAGGAGGAAGAGGAGAAGAGGAGGATGAAGAGAAGGAGAAAGGGGAGCGTAAGGAACAGGAGGAGATAGAGTGGAATGAAGAGGATGAAAAAAAAGAAAAAGAGGAATAAGAGGAGTAGAAGGGGAGGAAATAGCAAGGTATGAAGATATAGGATGACAAGAGGAAGAATAGGAGGAGTAGGAGAAAGAGGAGGAGGAGGAGCAGAAGGAGGAGAAGGAGGAGGAGGAGCAGAAGAAGGAAGAGGAGCAGAAGGAGGAGGAGGAAGAGGAGGAGGAGGAGGAGCAGAAGGAGAAGGAGGAGCAGGAGGAGGAGGAGGAGCAGAAGGAGAAGGAGGAGGAGGAGGAGGAGGAGGAGGAGGAGGAGGAGGAGGAGGACCATAAAGAAAAAGAAGAAGAATAGAAAGAAGACGAGGGAGAGGAGGAGAAGGAACAGGAAGGGCAAGAAAAGAGTAGAAACTGGAATAGGAGGAGGTAGGGTGGAATATATAGAGAAGGAGGAGGAGGAGGAGGAGGAATTGTATAAGGAACAGAAGAAAAGAAAAAAAGACGAAAAAGAAGAAGTAAGAACGTAGGAAGAAATGGGATAACAGATGAGATAGAAGGAAAAAGGAGAGGAAGAGGAGAAAGAAGGGGAAGAAAGAGGTGGTGGAAGAGGAGGAGAAGGAGGAGGAGGAGAAGGAGGAAGAGGTGGAGGTGAAAGAGTAAGAGGAGAGGAGGAGGGGAAGAAGTGGAAGAGGTAGAAGAGGAGGTGGAGGAGGAGGAAGAGATGGAAGAGGAGGCTTAAGAGGAGGAGGAGGAAGAGGAGGAGGAAGAGGTGGAGGTGGAGAAGAAAGGAGAAGGAGGAGGGGAGGAGGTGGAAGAGGAGGTAAAAGAGAAGGTGGAAGAGGAGGTAGAACAGGAGGTGGAGGAGGAGGAGGTGGAAGAGGTGGAGGTGGAGGAGGAGAAGGTGGAAGTGGAAGAGGTGGAGGTGGAAGAGGTGGAGGTGGAAGAGGTGGAAGAGGTGGAGGTGGAGGAATGTGGACCTGCAAGACACGAGGACGGATCGGGGGAAATGAGATGCTGGTCATCCCCTCAACACCAACTCAACATTACCTCAACACTAATGTGCTTCTTCTCAGAACGTCCTTGTTTCCTCAACATCGGTTGTTGACATCTCCTCAACCCTTTTACAACACCACCTCACTACCTCAACATCACCTTAACACATTACCAGATCCTTCGTTCTTCCTCAACATCCCCTCAACACCAACTCAACATTACCTCAATACTAATGTGCTTCTTCTCAGAACGTCCTTGTTTCCTCAACATTTCCTCAACATCGGTTGTTGACATCTCCTCAACCCTTTTACAACACCACCTCACTACCTCAACACCACCTCAACACATTACCAGATCCTTCGTTCTTCCTCAACATCCCCTCAACACCACCTCACAACCCCTCCACCCCTTCTCAACACCTCAATATTATTCTGTTCTCACCTCAAACATTCCACGTATCCTCAAAATCACCTCAACCCCAGATCGTCGCCTCCTCAACAAATCACCGACACTACCTCAACATTCCGTAACATCTTCGCTACAGATGAAAAAAATCGTCTGACGACAGACATATCCAATTGAAGAGGACCAACAGACACGGAAGGGAGTTGCGTGCTAATAATCACATAATTTTATTGATGAGTCACTGAAGAGGAACTTACGCCACGAGGCCCTTAACGATGGCTGAAGATGCCACCTCTGTTTAATGTGCTCGTGGGGGATTGAACTCGTG
>NC_134803.1:49322988-49325488 GCF_046742065.1 Oratosquilla oratoria | reverse complement strand
CATTAGTATTGATTTTAGCATAAGTATTAGTAGTAGTATTAGTAATAGTATTAGTAGTAGTATTAGTAATAGTATTAATACTAGTGTATTAGCACTGTATTAGTATTATAACAAGGAAGAGAGAAGACAGGGGATAGGGGTGAGTGGAGAATTGCTGTGTATAGATGATGCTGTGATGCTGTGATGCTGTGATGCTGTGATGCAAGGAAGGAAGGGGATGGGGGATGGGCGGGGCCGGTTTAGGGAGTATTTATGTGTGAATGATATTTTGACACAGCCCCGAAGGGATTTCTCCTCGTCTTCTATTTTTCTGCATGAGGGGAATGAGAGAGGGTCGCCGATTAAGTGAAACGGCCCTCCTGTGGATGTGCTGTGTCTTGCTGCATTGCCTCTGACCCAGGGCAGTGGGGTGGGCAGTGGGTTTGGCAGTGGGGTTGGATATATGCCTTTTGATTTTGACTACCTCCCTCGTGAGTGATAGATATATTAGTATTCGTATTAGTGTTAGAGCTAATGTTAATGTTAATTTGGAATTAAACTCTCCTACTGGGATTCAAACCCTCGCCTGAGCGGCTTGTTTATTAATAGACGAAGGCCGTACCATCGTGCCACCACGATCCTTCAAAATGGAACGACTTCGTTCACGGCCTGTCGTTCCACCGAGGGCGCCCCAGTTAATGTTAATGTTAGCGTTAGTATTAGTATTTCTATTACCATTAGTATGAGTATTAATGTTAACATTAATATTAATATTAATTTAATATTAATATTGATATTAATATAAATATTAGTATTAGTATTAGTAATATTGTTAGTATTAGTATTAGTGTTAGTATTAATGTTATTATTAGCATTACCATTAGTAATAGTATTAGTATTAGTATTAGTATTTGGTTGCAGCATCGCTCCGAAGAGGCAGATTCATCGAAGCTCGTAGGAAGATATTTAAGAAAGATAGCAGATGAGCGAGATAGTGGAAGATCAAAGTGATCAGCAGTGATCAGGAATTCTAAGCGCTGATCTAGTGCCTCTTAAAGTTTCTAAGAAATTTCCCAACAACGTGTTGATCAACTCGTAAACGTCGAAGACTTCTTCAGAGTCTCTGGAGGAGTCTTTTCGGCTTTCCAGGGAAACGTTGTGTGTGTGTGTGTGTGTGTGTGTGTGTGTGTGTGTGTGTGTGTGTGTGTGTGTGTGTGTGTGTGTGTGTGTGTGTGTGTGTGTGTATGTGTGTGTATTTTCTTCTTCTTATTATTATTATTATTATTATTCCGTCTTTCTTCTTCTTCTTCTTCTTCTTCTTCTTCTTCTTCTTCCTCTTCTTCCTCTTTTAACTTTGTTTCTTCTACCCGGAGGCTTCTGAAAAAAAAGTATTACCGTTTTCAAAATACCCTGAAAGGATTCTCCACTTTTCCTTTTTGAATTAAGAGTAATTATTTTAAGGGGAAGAAGTCAAATAACAGACGATTTCATTCAGTTGAAGAAGTCTGGTCTGCGTGGAGTCTCCAACTCTTCTTCTTCTTCTTCTTCTTCTACTACTCCTCCTCCTCCTCCTTCTTCTTCCTCTTCTTCTTCTTCTTCTTCTTCTTCTTCTTCTTCTTCTTCTTCTTCTTCTTCTTCTTCTTCTTCTTCTTCTTCTTCTTCTTCTCCTCCTCCTTCTCCTCTTCACCCTCTCCATAATTATCCTAATCTTCCTTCTTATATTTCTTCCTTCCTCGCTTCCTCTTCTCCCTCACCCCTTCCTCCTCTTTCTCCTCTTTATACTCTTCATAATTGTCTTTCTTTGCTTCCTATTCTCCCTCCAACTCCTTCTCTTCCTCCTCCTCCTCCATTTCCTCCTCCTCCTCCATTTCCTCCTCCTCCTCCTGTTCATGGTCAATCGACTACTTCTCCTCCTCCTGCTCCTCTTCATGGTCATTCGACTATTTGTCCTCCTCCTCCTCCTCTTCCTCCTCCTCTTCCTCCTCCTCCTCCTCCTCCTCCTCCTCCTCTTCCTCCTCCTCCTCCTCCGTCTCCTCCTCTTCGTTTTCGTTCGACTATTTGACCTCCTCCTCCTCCTCCTCCTCCTCCTATTCCTCTTCTTCCTCCTTCACCTCCTCCTCAGAGTCACTTAAAAATTCCTTATCTTCCTTTTTCTCCTTCCCATTTTCCATTCTCCACCTCCTCTTCCTCCTCCTCCTCCATATTTTCCTCATCTTGCTTCTCCTCATTCTCTTCCACAGTTTCCTCCTCCACCATCTATTTCCCCACTCCTCCAACTCAACTTCATCCTTTACGTTCACATCCTCCACCTCCTCTTCTTCCTCCTCCTACTCTTCCTCCTCCTCCCCTTCCTTCTTGTCCTCTTCCTCCTCCACATTTCTCTCTTACCTGGGGTACGAGGACTCCCCTTCTCTCTCTCTCTCTCTCTCTCTCTCTCTCTCTCTCCCCTCTCTCCCCCTCTCTCTCTCTCTCTCTCTCTCTCTCTCTCTCTCTCTCTCTCTCTCTCTCTCTCTCTCTCCCT
>NC_134803.1:49307988-49317988 GCF_046742065.1 Oratosquilla oratoria | reverse complement strand
CCCTCCCCCTCTCTCCTCCCTCTCTCCCCCCTCCCCCTCTCCCCCTCCCCCACCCTTGCCCTCCCCCTCAAAGGAAGTCTCCGTTAGTCACGAAGTTGCTTATGTTGTTTCAGTCGAAGTGGATCAACGAGGTCACAGTGAAGTTTTGTCCGTCAAAAGGTAAACCACGTCTCGATTAAGCCTTATGATTTTATTCTGATTGCCGTCAGATGATTTTATTCAGTTGAGAAAAATCCCTCTTCTCAATCTAAAGGTACGATTTACTCGATGCGATTATATGGCTAAACGATGATCGTTCATGGCTCAACGATAATAGTCAAATGATTATCTAGAATTGTATATATATATATATATATATATATATATATATATATATATATATATATATGTATATATATGTATATACATATATATATATATAAATATATATATATATATATATATATATATATATATATATATTCAATGAGGCTATTTTACTTCGATCTGTAAAGTACGAGGATGATAATTTTAAATGAACAACGCGCTTATCCCAATAGGATACCAGGTAGTAAGATGAGTGTCACCGGCCATTGGCTGTTATTCATTTATTAATTAATTTATATATTTATTTATTTATGTATCTATTTATTTATTTATTTATTTAATCTATTATTTATCTATTTATTTATTTATTTATTTATTTACTTATTTATTTGTTTATCTATTTATTCATTTATTTTTCATTTATTTAGTTTCTTTTTTTTTCTGTGGTAAGCTAACAATCACACCGAGCCTAACGTACCTTAAGGTAGCAGATTTGTGAGCAGGATCAGTGCCAACTTCTTAATCGACCCAGCTCAGAGTGATCAGCTTTTAGCTCTCTGATCTTCATCTGATCACTATGCTGATCACTTTGTAGGGCGTATGTGTGACGTCACCTCGCCCGTATCTGAAGTCACAGAACGTCTGAGGAGCTACGTGAGGTCATGTGGATGTTTCAAGTGGAAGAGAACCAACTTCGCAAGATTAAACTTCGAGCGACATCGACGACGACGACGACGACGACGACGACGACGACGACGACGACGACGACAACGACGACGACGACGGAAACGAAGAATTCATTTCCTTTGATAATACAGACCTCCCATAGCTCCTGAAGCCGCCTGGCGCTAACCATAATAAAGGTTGTGGTGTTCATCGCTGGGTCGAACGAGGGCTGGTGCTGCGGCGACCAGCTCCAGTAGATCACACGGGATCTGTGTAAACAAAAAACAGCTGATCGGGTCTCAAGAACCAAACGGCCCCTATTCTTTGCACAGGTATGGCAATGGTTGCCATATCCTTCTGCCACCATACTCGGTGCTCTTATTGCCCCGCTGGCCTTGTAGGGGGGAGGAGGAGGAGAAGGAGGAGGAGGAGGAAGAGGAGGAGGAAGAGGAAGAGGAGGAGGAAGAGGAGGGGGAGGAAGAGGAGGAGGAGGAGGAGGAGGAAGAGGAGGAGGAGGAAGAGGGGGAGGAGGAAGATGATGATGAGGAGGTGGAAGGGGAGGAGGAGGAGGAGAAAGGGGAGGAGGAGGAGGAGAAAGGGGAGAAGGAGGAGGAGGAGGAGGAAGGGGAGGAGGAGGAGGAAGTGGAGGAGGAGGGGGAAGGGGAGGACGAAGAAGAAAAGAGGAGGAAGAGAAGGAGGAGGAATAGGAAGAGGAGGAGCAGGAGGAGAAGGAGGAGGATGAAGAAGAGGAGGAGGAGAAAGAGGCGAAGGAGTAGGAGGAGGAGGAGGAGGAGGAGGAGGAGGAGGAGGAGGAGGAGAAGAAGGAGAAGGAGAAGGAGAAGGAGGAGAAGAAGGAGGAGAAGAAGGAGGAGGAGGAGGAGGAGGAGGAGGAGGAGGAGGAGGAGGAGGAGGAGGAGGAGGAGGAGGAGGAGGAGGAGGAGGAGGACGGAGGTCAAATAAGGCCCACGATATCAAGGGCACTTCAGGGTAAGAGTGAGGAGAAGAGCGAGAGTGGGGGAGAAGGAGGAGGAGGAGGAGGAGAGAGTCAATGAGAGTTGAGGGGTGAGAGTGAGTGAGAAAGTAAGAGTGGACGGGAGTGCGGGGGGGGGAGCGAGTGGAAAGGTGATGAGAGAGGGGAGTGAGGGTCGCACGGGAGAGAGTGAGGGAGGAGTGGGTGGTGGAGAGGAAGGGAGGGAGTTAGGGAGGGAGTTAGGGAGGGAGTTAGGGAGGGAGAGGGAGAGAGAGAGAGAGAGAGAGAGAGAGAGAGAGAGAGAGAGAGAGAAAGAGAGAGAGAGGATAGACAGAGAAAAAGAGAGAGAAATAGATAGAGAGAGAGAGACAGAGAGAGAACGGGGAGAGAGAGACTGAGAGAGAGAAAGGGAGAGAAAGATAGATAGATAGATAGATAGATAGATAGAGAGAGAGAGAGAGAGAGAGAGAGAGAGAGAGAGAGAGAGAGAGAGAGAGAGAGAGAGAGAGAGAGAGAGAGAGAGAGAGAGAGAGAGAGAGAGAGAGAGAGAGAGGAGGGGTAAGGTGAAAAACAGGTGAAGGGGAAAGGGGAGAGGAAGCTGAGGGCAAATTGAAGAATAGTCAAGTTGTCAACAGGTTTAAGTCAAGACGTCGATGAAATGCAGACGAACAGGGTACGAGTTCTTTTTGACGAGCTGTCGGCAAGAAGGTAAAGTGTTTCCTTAAACATTACTGGTGATGTTCACGTCGTGGTATACTAGTTTTTCTACGAGTTTTCGACGAGTATTTTTTCATAATACTTTAATCGTGCCTTGCAAAACACCTGAGTTCTCGGCAAGTATGATATGAACTTTTTTTTTCAACAAAATTTCATTTCCTTCCAACTCGTCGACTGCCCAAGCGTTACGGGTTGTCAGTGACTTTAGAAATATATATTGACGAACTTTTGACGAGATGTCGACGAGTTGTCGACGAGGAGGATACTTACTGAAACAACTTGACCCCAACTTGCTTATGATGGGATATACAGTAATAAGTTGCCTATCCGTTGAAACCCCTTTTCGACGAGTTGTCGACGAGTAGAATGTGGAGCATCATGAGAGTTTCTAGACCCAAGAGACTTTGTCATGAAACATTGTCACAAGTCGTCGACAAGTTGGAAAATACATTTCGACGAGTTTTCGACGACTAGACTGAGTTATTTCTTGAGCAGCATAATCACATCTTGCCTAATAGCGATGATAACTTGAAAGTATTTTGTCGACGAGTTTTCTACGAGAAGGAGACGAGTTACACCAGAAACCATCACGCCTGCCGCTTTGCCACCGTATCCTAATTTGTCAATAAGTCGAAAACAAATTTGTCGACGAGCTGTCGACGAGAGGAAGATAAATTCTCAGTAAACATTATTGTCACAGCTCGCCTCTTACCCGACCACCGCATCACAAGCTCGCAAACCTCTCATTAGTGGTCGTTAGCATCTGGCTATCCTTCCTCAAGCGGTACCGGGAACGCGGCCGGGTCCTTTTGCTCTCAATTGACATTATGCAGGCGAGGCGGCGGTGGCGGCGGCGGTGGCGGCGGCGGTGGCGGAGGCGGCTGCGGAGGCGGCGGCGAGTAATGAGGGAGGACGGGACTTCCCTCCCCGGCTTCCATCGGCCTTCTCTCCCCCACCTTTCCCCTACCTCCCTTCCCCCTTTCCCCTCACCTTTCCCCCTCTTCCTCCTCCCCATTCCTTCTACCCCCTTCCCTCTTCCCCTCCCTCTTCCTCTTCCCCTTTCCCCTTCCCCCTTTCCTTGTCCCACACCTTTCCCTTCCCCCTCCCCCTTCCCCTTCCCCCTTCCTTCCCGTCTCCCTCCCACTTCCCCTCCCCCTCCCCTTCCCCCTTCCCTCCCCTCTCCCCTCCCCCTCTCCCACCTCCTCCGGTGTGACGTCATGTAATCATAGACTTCATCTTTCAACACTAAAGCTGCTGAAGCAGCAGCAGCTTCATTTCTTTGCAGCTGAGATGTAACAGCTGATTTGTGGGATAGTTAATGCCAGACAATTTTATTCAGCTAAGAGGAAAATCGGGACAAAATGGGTTTTAGGTACTTTTTCCTGTCAAAAGATTATATACACACACACACACACACACACACACACACACACACACACACACACACACACACACACACACACACACACACACACAAACACACAAACACACACATATATATATATATATATATATATATATATATATATTATTCAACCACAAACAACTTTTAATTCCATGCCATCGCAATCGAGACTGAAGAATCGCTCGATGGAGACATTTTGTTGGAAATTGAAACGTGGACGAGCCGAGGATTCGAACCCAGCTAACCCGTAACAAAGTTACAGTGACTTAAACCAATGCGCATTGGTTTAAGTCACTGTAACTTTGTTACGGGTTAGCTGGGTTCGAATCCTCGGCTCGTCCACGTTTCAATTTCCAACAAAATGTCTCCATCGAGCGATTCTTCAGTCTCGATTGCGATGGCATGGAATTAAAAGTTGTTTGTGGTTGAATAATATCAATTGATCGCTGGGAACCATTCAGTGTAGATGTATATATATATATACATATATACACACATATATATATATATATATATATATATATATATATACATTATATATATAATCTATATATACATATATATATATATAAATATATATATGTATATATATATATATATATATATATATATATATTATATATATATATATATATGTGTGTGTGTATGACCATGTTATGGACCAAGTCTTCCTTTGGCTCGTTTTTTTCAGTTTCTCAAAATTCATTCTATTTGTATACAACAATGAGAAAAAAACTTCTGTATGGTAAGATTATTCCCGTCTTGGCATGAGTTTTTAAAAGTGATTGATAAACAGATGAATAAATAAATAAATGAATAAATAAATGAATGAATAAACAAGTAGATTAATAAATAGATAGTTTAAACAAATGAAAAATAAATCCATAAATAAATAAATGAATAGATAGATAAATGAATAATTAAAGAGATGAATAAACAAGTAAACGAATGAATAAGTGAAAAAGATAAAGTTGCATTTGTGCAGAGGTATGTCCCTTAAGGCTTCAGAGGTTCCTGAAGACCAGAAGTAGACTGCAGGAGGAATAAGGAGAAGCCACATCTGTTTTTGTAAGCCCACGTAAGACGTTCGGATGGCTTAGCTTGGGATTCGAAGCAATAAGGAAAAGGTCTTCCAAAACCTTAAAGAATCAGATTCTCTCTCACAGAAAGAAAAAATAAATGAATAAATAAATAAATAAAAAAATGAAAAAAAAAATGAGAAGCTTACGGCAGGAGGCACTAATCTGTCGTCATGCCTCATGTACTCAGGGTTATTGACAGTCACCGCTACCTGAAGCAGAATAGCTCGATTGAAGATTACTCGTTTATTTCGCTCAAATAAGCGCGTTACGTGTGATCTTGGACAGAATAAAGGCTTTAAAGTGGGTCATCGGGGTGATAGGATTAACCCAGAAACTAGATAATCTTAATCCTGTATCTGGGTCGTATCTTTCATATCCTCCAAATAAATTTGCCTGGAGGTATCTAGAATAAATCCTATGAAGTGTGCCACTTTTCTAGAAGAAACGTCCCATCAAAGTCCAGTGGCTTCTATGATGTTCTAATTTGCCCTAGACGATTTTATTCAGTCTAGCGGTGTTCCCTTCTCCCCCTCCCCCTCCCCCTCCCCTCCCCTCCATTCTTCGAGCTCTGCATCCATTTGGTATGCAGATGGTCTCAAGTTCTCGAAGACTTCTTCGTCTTTCTCGTGACTCTGGCAGACATGACTCCTCTGACGACTTCCCTCCCTCGTAAGGCCCTGGATTTACGAGGAGCCTTCGGGGTTAAACCAGAAGAACACAAGCCTCGACGGCGTTCCGAAGACCTGGACTTTACATCTCTTTGCCGAAGGAATGCAGGACCGCCCCGGACCTCTTGGCCGCCGCGAGGGGGCCACGGAGATGAACCTGAGAGCCTTCGGAGGGCCACAAAGAAGAAAGGAAGAGTCTCATCCAAAGGGAAAGAGGTCCTTAGACACAAGATGTAACTATTTAACCAACAAAAGAGGCGTCCCGGAGATGAATGAAATAGCTTGGCGGTGACCAAAATCACAAGAATAAGAACCCTCGGTAAGAAAGGGGTTGGTTGAAATAACCCATAACCTCGTTGCTAACGAACTGAGGGAGCGTGGGGTGACAAGGGTTGGGGACGGACGGAGGGAGGGAGGGAAGATTAGAACAATGAGCTAAATGGGACCATACCTTCCATACCTCCCTCCCTCCCTCCCTCACTCCCTCCCTCCCTCCCTCTCTCCCTCCCTCCCTCCCTCCAGTAGCAGGGGCGTGTCCCAGCGGGTAGTCCAATTCCTCCCTTCCCCCCCCCACCCTCTCCTTCGGGTTTCGTACTTTCATTAACGATATACAGGTTCCAACACAATGCAATGACCCCTCTTCACCACAGTATATCATATGTTTGGCTCCTGCTGTCGTCAAACGATTTTATTCAGCTGAGGGGCGGAATCGGAGCAAACGAGGGAATAAGACTAATGAGGACAAGAATTTTGAAGACTCAGTTTCATCTTCAAGCGAACTTTTGATTCGGTTTAAAGTCGTCAACTATCAGGAGGCAAGGACGGTGCCCCTCACAGAATACTTTGTTGCATGGAATTCAGTTAACCATGCCCTTGGTCCAACTCGCTGGCGGCAGAGTTCGAACTTTCATCACCTCGACCCCCGCCGCAAGCAGCGACGCTCTAAACCACTCAGCCAGCGAATGGAACTTTTAGTTGAATAAAATCGCCTGGCGACAGCGTAATGAGTACGTCACAGTGATGAATACGTCCGACATGTCACCAGAGAATTTAGGCTTCGATCCCGACCCCCGGACACGAATTTCCAAAACTGTTCTTGGGAGATTTTACGAGGAAATGAATGAGGAGGTTTGGACGTCAAGTTTTCAGTAAACTTTGAGACAATGCATGAATAAAAAACATTTTCACGTGCGCCTGTGTATGTATGTAAGTGTGAGTGTGTGTGTGTGTGTGTGTGTGTGTGTGTGTGTGTGTGTGTGTGTGTGTGTGTGTGTGTGTGTGTGTGTGTGTGTGTGTGTGTATGTGTGTGTGTGTGTGTGAGAGAGAGAGAGAGAGAGAGAGAGAGAGAGAGAGAGAGAGAGAGAGAGAGAGAGAGAGAGAGGTCGCCATTCAAGCTACAATTGGGGAAACTCGCGTGCATCATGAGGTCATCATCCTAACTGCAGTTGGGAGACTCGTACCTGGAAAATGACTTCTGGCTTCTCTCTATCTTTTTTTTTGGGGGGGGGTTGGGACTTGGGGAGGAGAGGACGGTCAGATCACAGCTCCCCCTCCCCAACCCGAATCCCAATATCGGGATTGGTAGCCTAAACACGAGAACATGTGTTTTGTATGTGTTGTACCATCCCCACCCGTCCCTCCCGAGGAGCGTGTGACCGCTGTCCGATCTCACCAACGAATACAAATCAATCTCAACGACACAACCGTCGACTCCCTGATGCAGAAACACTTTGTCACAGCACCTATTCGTATTCGTGTGACCCTTCCCGAGGTTCGGGGTCGCAGTGGCAATTGTGAAACCGGACCTCGTTGTGTCTCCGATCATGTCCACTTTGTCACCATCTCTTCGGATTCGGGCGACCCATCCCGATGTTCGGATTCGGGCGACCCATCCCGATGTTCGGATTCGGGGTCGTAATGGCTACTATGAAATCGATCCTCATTATGTCCCCAATCTCCAGGTCATGAAGGTCAACCTCAAGGCGATGTCTCCGCCATTTGGAGGACGAGGTCATCCTTCTGAATGAGTTCGTCATTATCTCCGAAGTGAGAACGAGATATCAAAGAATCCATTCCTCGAAAGCTGTGACCCCCGGGGTATAGATCTCATTACAAGCTCTCCATTAATGATCCATGGGAGTGACATTCCTCCCCCCCTCTCTTTCTCTCTCTCTCTCTCTCTCTCTCTCTCTCTCTCTCTCTCTCTCTCTCTCTCTCTCTCTCTCTCTCTCTCTCTCTTTTTTTTTTTTTTTTTTTTTTTTTTTTTTTTTTTTTTTTGAGAGAGAGAGAGAGAGAGAGAGAGAGAGAGAGAGAGAGAGAGAGAGCAAATCGAGTAAGAATCGAGACTCCTCACCTCCCCGTCGCTGTGGCATGCTCTGCTTCGACCCCGACTCGTAAGTAAAAAAAGACCATTTCGATCCCCCCAAAAGGCAACTGGTGATTGCCATCTACCCTGGCTATCCAAATACAAAGGGCAAAACTTCACTCACAGCTAAGCGTCTCCTAGCGTAATCTCCTCTTTTAGTGATGAGAGTTTTAATTATCAAGGTAATATATATTCACCCACTCAGCATAAGATGCATAATGTATAATTACGAACACTGTAGGTAACCCTTGATAGATGTTACAATTATATCTTTCGTCGTTATTGTATTAATACAATTTAGTGGGACAGCCGGGGGGGGGGGTCCTCCCTATATTCCAGATCGCTGATTGGCTGGTCAAGTCGGTGCAAGTGGTGCCAGGTACGAGGAACCTCAACCGTCAGCAGTTCTTGTAAAAAAATGTATATATATAAATAAATAAAAAAGAATACAAAGTAAAATAAATAAATAAATAAATTAATAATAAAATAATAATAATAATAATAACAATAATAACAATAATAATAATAATAATAATAATTAATAATAATAATGATAATAATAATGATAATAATAATGATAATAATAATAATGATAATGATAATAATAATAATAACAATAATGATAATAATAATGATAATAATAATAATAATAATAATAATAATAATAATAATAATAATAATAATAATAATAATAATAATAATAATAATAATAATAATAATAATAATAATAATAATAATAATAATAATAATAATAATAATAATAATAATAATAATAATAATAATAATAATAATAATAATAAACGATGATGATGCACCGAAGTAGCCAACAAACTTCAGCTATACCTGCGTTTCCTCCTCTTCGCTCGATATTGAAGAAGATGAGGAGCCTACGCCAGGAGGCGCTGAGTAGCTGTGTCCAAAGCCGCCACCTTTGCCCTATGTGTTTTGGGGACTGTTGGGGCAGGTCTCAATCACTGCTGTGAATCGGGAAGAAGTGTGGGACTCGAACCCATAACCAAGGGAATGCGGGATATGTACGCTTTCGATGACATCATCAGCGCAATGTTGAAGGCGACTGTAAGTCCCTTTAAAGAGCCCTTAGGATTTAGATAAACGAGTTATAGTCCTTCTTCAGGAGAGACCTTCCGAAGGCAGATGAACCTTCTCAGAAAGGAAGGCCTTTGGAAAGGAGAAGAAAGGTCCGCTGAGGACCTTAAAAGTGATTGTAAAGGTCTTCGTTCTTATCCTGAACATGAAATAGTGAATTCTTGCTGCCTCACTACGGTCTCCGAGTTCATAATTTTTTTTTTTTTTTTTTTTTTTTGGCCATGGATAGGAAAAACAGGTTCAACAGGGTTTATCAGTCTGTAATTACGATTTAGAAAAAACATGCAATGTAGCGAAGCAGAAGAGTGAAGAAAATTTAAGAGAAGAAATGTTTTACAAAAAATGCAGGTAACTATACATATGTCCTTTGAGAAAGCCATCTCCCAAATCACACACGGGCAAGCATGCACACAGACAGACAGACAGACAGACACACACACACACACACACACACACACACACACACACACACACACACACACACACACATACAACTCGTGGCGCTGTGGTTAGAGTTCTCGCCTGCCACTACGGCGGTCCGGGTTCGACTCCCGCCCAAGACTGAAATAATTTCAATATCGCTATGCTGCGAGGTGTTACTCTAACTCTCGTGGGTGGGGAGTTGGGTGTGTGTATGTGTGTGTGTAAGGTGACAGTATTACCCATATATCGGTCATACGAGCTCTGAGCTCTCATCCGGGAGGTTAATAACTG
>NC_134803.1:49292988-49302988 GCF_046742065.1 Oratosquilla oratoria | reverse complement strand
CCCTGAGGTTTCTGATATATATATATATATATATATATATATATATATATATATATGTATGTATGTATATGTATATATTTGTGTGTTTGTTTGCGTGTGTGTGTGTGTGTGTGTGTGTGTGTGTGTGTGTGTGTGTGTGTGTGTGTGTGTGTGTGTGTGTGTGTGTGTGTGTGTGTGTGTGTGTGGGTCCGTGCAACTCATGGTCTCATTGTCAACCCCGACTCTTCTGCGACTGCAAGCCTTCGGCTGCCTTGCGGCGGAATGTCCCTCAAGAGTGACGTGGTGGCCCTAAGGTAATGGGCGAACCATTATGAAAAAAAATGTAAAAAAAAAAAAAGAGCTTTCCACTTAGCTGTGTTCAGAACACTCTCAGGTTTCAGTGGTCACATGACGAGCCCTTCAAGGGAGGTTTCCCTTAAGCGTAATAAAATCGCAAGACAACAGAAAGAAAAAATATCTAAAAACAATGTCTTTGTGTACGGGTTGTTATCTTATGAGAGAGACCGTTTCTTGTCTTTCGTCGTTTTCATTGTTGAATAATGATCTTTCGACCGAAGAAAATAATCTTATGGCAGCCAGATGCGTCGCTTAATCCCTTCAGAATCCTTCAATTGAATTAAATCAACTGATAGTAGCTATAATTGGATACGATTAAACTCTTTCGTTTGGTAATGGAGACAGTTGTCCATTTTCTGTCATTTTGCCTCAGGGCTGTTTTTCCTTTCCCTGGGAGTATTCCCCCAGGGTTAAACCAGAAGTTCTCCACCTGGGGTCCACTGTACCCCTGAGGGCCCACCGAATCCCCTAAACGAGACCCCAAGTGGGATTTAGTGGATGTTTAGCGATTAAACTTAGTGTTGAATCAGCCCCCAAGGAGGCTAAAGAACAGCGATCCATAAGAGTCTGAGAACCTCTTGGTTAAACAATCACAGTCAGGAACAATGTCCCGAGGCAACGGCCAGGCAAAGAAGGTGAAGCCACGCGTTCTGATGATGTACTAAGGCTTATTGTTACGTTCAGTCCAGTTACTGATCAGAAAACTGAATAGAATTATAGTATGGTAGCCTGAAGAAAAATGACAAAGACTTATTTGCCATGAAAAATAGGAAAAGAAGTAATATATGAAGATAAATACAAATGTGTGCGTATATACATGTATGTGTATATATATGTGTATATATATATGTACATATATATATATATATATATATATATATATATATATATATGTATATGCATATGCATATCGTTGTACATATGTATACATACAAACATACGTATATTTGCACTGTTGCTTTCTTATATTTTATGTGACATGGAGCATCCCAATGAAGATCCATAACTCCAGTAATGAACCCATTCTTGTGTAAATGCTGCCCACAATTCTGTTGGAAGCAGATAAGAAGGCACGAAATCCAGACAACCCCGCAGGGACCCGAAGGAGTAATGACTGAGAACGCAGACGCCTCCTCCAGACACTCGGGTTCTTCGCGTTGGGCGTGACTGCAGGAGAGTGTAGGTGGAGGAGGGGGCAAGGGTGGAGGTAGAGGAGGAGGAGGAGGAGGAGGGGGGTGAGGGTGGAGGTAGAAGAGGAGGAGGACGAGGAGGACGAGGAGGACGAGGAGGAGGAAGAAGACGAGGACGAGGAGGAGGAGGAGGAAGAGGAGGAGGACGAGGAAGAAGACGAGGACGAGGAAGAGGAGGAGGACGAGGAGGACGAGTAGGAGGAGGAGGGGAAGAGGGTGGAGGTAGAGTAGGAGGAGGAGGAGGACGAGGAGGACGAGGAGGGGGAGGTGTAGGACGAGGAGGAGGAGGAGGGGTGAGGGTGGAGGTAGAGGAGGAGAAGGAGGAGGAGGAGGACGAGGACGAGGAGGAGGAGGAGGAGGAGGTAAAGGAGGAGGAGGAGGTAAAGGAGGAGGAGGAGGAGGAGGAGGAGGTAAAGGAGGAGGAGGAGGAGGTAAAGGAGGAGGAGGAGGAGGAGGAGGAGGAGGAGGAGGAAGGAGGAGGAGGAGGAGGAGGAGGAGGAGGAGGAGGAGGAGGAGGAGGAAGAGGAGGAGGTGGTGATTGCAAGTGCGGCCAGGGGCAGGTCCTATAGGTGGGGAGGGAGGGAGGGAGGGAAGAGAGGAAGGGAGGGAGGAGGGAGGGAAGAAGAGAGGAAGGGAAGGAGGGAGGGAGCATGCAGTTCCCGGGGACCTTATATGGTTTCGGGGGGCGACGAACCTCTCCCACCCCCCCACAATCCCCCCACAACCTCGCCATCCTTTGCTCCCCGTTATACATTCTTCATCTTGTTCCATGAAAATGGTGGAAAACATGTTGGCAATAGTGCGTTTGGTGATGTTGTCTGATGATAGCAAGGTTGGTATTGGTGTCCGGTGGTAGTGGTGGTTGTGGTGGTAGTGGTGGACATGGTAGTAAAGAGCGTTGACACCCCTGTTCACATTAGCGGTTTCGACCGCCGTGGATTAAATCACGGCGGGTCAGTTATAATGTAAGTCAGTGGGGGTGTTCACACGGACATTTTTTTACTAAGGTTTACGGTACCGCCGCGGTTTCCATGCGGTTCAAACCGCTAGTGTGAACAGGGCCTTAGAACCCAAGGGTTTGTGAATACGAGTCATCGGTCTCTCGACGAAGAGTAAGACAAAGCGACGCGACAACGATGAAGATGATTTCGGATTTTTTTTTTTTTTTTTTTTAGAAAAACTTATCATATAACAAAACTCGGGATACTAATAGTAATATATATGCAAAAGGCCCTTTCCCCCTTAAAAGGGGGGTGACCGCGTCTAACAAACAGTCTCACCCTTTCCCGTCACACACAACCACTGTTTGGGTCAGAAGCAATGAAGCAAGGCACAGCTTCTCTACGGCAGAGCCCGCCATCCACCGCTTCATCAAATGGCGACCTCCCTCCTTATTCACTCAGACACTCCAGATAAATCTTCGGGTCTCCTGTGATATATATCCGGTGAAGAAGATTTCGGTTGATCATTAAAGGCAATACATCAAGGGCTAACACGTTAGAGAAAGAGAGAAAAAGAGAGAAAGAGAGAGAGAGAGAGATAGAGAGAGAGAGAGAGAGAGAGAGAGAGAGAGAGAGAGAGAGAGAGAGAGAGAGAGAGAGAGAGAGAGAGAGAGAGAGAGAGAGAGAGAGAGAGAGAGAGAGAGAGAGAGAGAGAGAGAGAGAGAGAGAGAGAGAGAGAGAGAGAGAGAGAGAGAGAGAGAGAGAGAGAGAGAGAGAGAGGCAGGCAGGTCCAGTGGAGGGATTAAAGAGAGCTTGAAATAAGCGTTGCCTTGCATGAACTTGCTGCATGTTAAAGGAGGTGCAGGGGAGAAGGGAGAGGAGGAAAGAGGTGGAGGAGAGGGTGGAGGAGGAGAGGGTGGAGGAGGAGAGGGTGGAGGAGTAGGAGGAGGTGGAGGAGAAGGAGGAGGAGGAGGAGAGGGTGGAGGAGGAGGAGGAGAGGGTGGAGGAGGAGAGGGTGGAGGAGGAGGAGGAGGAGAAGGTGGAGGAGGAGGAGGAGAGGGTGGAGGAGTAGAAGGAAGTGGAGGAGAAGGAGGTGGAGGAGGAGGAGTAGGAGAAGAAGGAAGAGGAAGAGGAGGAGGAGGAGGAGGAGGAGGAGGAGGAGGAGGAGGAGGAGGAGGAGGAAATTGTAATAAAGCAGACAAAAGTTCAGGAGGAAGAGGAGGAGCAGAGGATGGAGGAAGAGTAGGAGGTGGAAGAGGAGTAGGAGTGGGATAAGAAGGAAGAGGAGGAGGAAGAAGAAGGAGAAAAGGGGGAGGATAGGCAGACGGTATAAGAGAAGAAGGGAGAGAATGCTATCTCTTAGCCTTCGACCTAAGGTCATTATCTTAATTCTTTCGGTGCCAGGCTATCTTGGTGGAGTTCGAAGCTCATGTAGACAATTTAATTCAGTTGATCTAGTGACCGGACCACCGTTTCGAAAACTTGGGATTTTCCTTAAAAAAAAAAAAAAAAAAAAAAAAAAAAAAAAAAAAAAAAAAAAAAAAAAAAAAAAAAAAAAAAAAAAAAAAAAAAAAAAAAAAAAAAATCCTTAATGTATGATCCTCTATTCCCCAACTCCTAAATAACTCCCCACGCTACTACACAACTCCTACAGGAGGCAAAAGGCACAAAGGATGAATATAAGACTGAATACAGTTCTACATTTCTAAGCTATCAAGAATAATACTTTGCTGCTTACGCTTTGTTCAAACATCGATAAAACAGATATTTAGTCATATCTTAATTTTTTTTATCTTATTTGTTTTATTTATTTATTTATTCATTTATTCATTTATTTATTTTGAGAGGTACAATCAGTGAAAAGCTATCACCCTCTTCAACATGATGATGCGGAATTTATGGACGTTGTGTTGGCTAAAGAAATGTATTTCTTACATAATTGGAAGGCGGAAGCTCCAGCCTAAATGAGGCCAGAGTGTCTTGATCAACAGAAACCCCTTCCATGAGACCTCCGTGCCAGAACAAAATATACGTCATTTTTGCGGAAAGGGAGAGGAACTGCTAGAATGCAAACTTCTTCTTTTTTTTTTTTTTTTTTTTTTTTTTTTTTTTTTTTTTTTTATGATGCTATTTCAGTGGTTCCCAAGCTCGGGGTACCACGACACTCCATAAGAAAAATGACAAGAATTTTGGTCTGCCATGGCCTGCTGTTCTTATGTATTTCTATATGTGATGAATCTGAATATATGAATATAAAAAAACAATTCATCATTCTATCCTGGCAGAAAAAATGTAAGCTAACTGCGATTGTCAATTTTGTAATAAAGCATAATGCTTTTCTTCGTTAACATTCTATTCTACATATATATATATATATATATATATATATATATATATATATATACATATATATATACATATATATATATACATATATATACATATATATACATATATATATATAAAATATAATGTACACACGCACACACACACACACACACACACACACACACACACACACACACACACACACACACACATATACATATATGTATATATATATATATATACATATATATATAATCTATTTATTCATTATATTTATTTATTTATATATTTATTTATTCATTTTTTATTTATTTATTCATTTACTTATTTATTTATTTATTTATTTATTTATTTATTTATTTATTTATTTATTTATTTTCCTTTTTGGTGGGTTGGGATTTGGGAGTCAAATGAATAGGATCCACACAAATGTCGAGAATTCCTGAAGGGCGGGAATGAAGTGAAAAAAGGCTGAGAACAAAACGCGCTATTCCGAGGCGCGAGCGAGCGCGCGAAGTGAGAGATGAAGAATCGACCTCGGCGGTGCTACAGCAGCCCACGGCGAGCCGCGCAAGGACGGCCGGGGCGTCCCTATGGATGTTTTATGCATTTCCAGACGCCGGATCTTGCATATCGATACAGCTATCGGCGGGATTATCAAGGCATTATGGAGTATCTGCTACTTGGTATTTTAGACGCGAAGAAGAGGACGGAGAACTCATCAATCTTCAAATCTTCGAACTCTGAATCCGCACGTTACGAGATGTCGCCCAAACACCTGATCACAGAGATTTGTGTGAGTCTGGAAATATGGTTACGACATTATTACGTTCTGTGTGTATGTTTGTATGTTTGTGTTTGTTACCATGTAAATGCACAGATGCATGGACACGCAGATATAAGTTTATATATATATATATATATATATATATATATATATGTATATATATATATATATATATATATGTATACATATACATAATCATATACAATTATATATATGTATATATCCTCGGGACCGACGTAATGCCAATCGACCGCTCTACCGATCACGCTGCTGAGCCAGAGGCGTTATCGGTACAGAGGGTTGACTGGCACTCAGTGACAGCTGGGATGATTATATATATATATATATATATATATATATATATATACATATATATATATATATATATATATACATATATATACATATACATACACACACATATACACACATATGTATATATATATATATATATATATATATATATATATATATGTACATATACATACACACACATATGAATATGTATATATATATATATATATATATATATATATATATATATAGTTTTCAGAAACTGGAAAATAATAAATACGTACCGAACGTTTTCGTCGAACACATCTTCAAAGATACCTTTGAGGATGTCTTCAATAGAGGAAAACGTTAGGTAACAATAGATTTCATTTCTCAGTTGTTTCTGCAAAAATATCTTGTGATTTCTTTGTATATACAGACATATGTGTATATATATATATGTATTATGTATATATACATGTGCATTTAATTATGCTGTATATAAGTGATTATGCTCTGAATCTTAGATACTGCTGCCTTGGATATCTCAAAAAACTTCTGTACTAATACCCCAATGTGCATTTGGAAATCCTTTCCACTCTCTCACCGCCTTCTACCACCTACCTAGTTTTTCTTCTTGTCTTTTGGCAACGTGTCCTAAGACGAAACGAAGAAACACAATGCTGAGTGGGTGACTGCAGAGGGAAATTCTAAAAAGGAATTGAGGTGGAATCCAGTTAGGCTCGAAGCTTTTTTGGGAAGATGTCTGGCAAGAACTCTTACGTCTAGGGTGTGCTTATTTCTTTATTATTATCATAATTTATCCGCTTGTTAATTTATTTATTCGTTTATCTATTTATACATTTTATTTATTAATTTATTTATTCATTCGTTTATCTATTTATACATTCTATTTATTCATCTATTTATCCATTCATCCATCCGTTTGTTTATTGATTAATCTTTTTATTGATTTATGTATTTATCTATTCATCCATTTATCCATGTATTCATTGCTCTGTTTATAAATTTACTAACCTATATTCATTTATTTCATAATTTCATTTATTCATTTTACTTTTTGGTTGCTTATATAATTTTCAACATGGCTGTTGTAGGCGTCATGTGTTACTTCGTAATGTGATTTAACACTCGAAGTTTCAGCATTACATTTAGAATTTTCATTCCATCAAACGTCGGATAATCTCTCCAGCTCAAAAAGAATCTCTGAATGTTAAGAGAGGAATATCCTTAGAGGAGGTGGTGGACGACAACGACGATGACGATGACGATGACGATAATGATAATGATAATGATAGTGATAGTGATAGTGATAGTGATAGTGATGGTGATGGTGATGGTGGTGATAGTGGTGGTGATGGTGATGGTGATGTTGATGTTGATGTTGATGTTGATGTTGATATTGATGTTCATGCTGATGATGATGATGGTGGTGATGGTGGTGATGGTGATGATGATTATTATCATCATTATTACTATTACTACTATTATCATTATTCATAATTATCATAATTATCACTATTATTACTATTATTATAATCTTTTTTTTATCATTATGTTATTATTATTATTATTATTATTATTATTATTATTATTATTATTATTATTATTATTATTATTATTATTATTATTATTATTATTATTATTATTATCATCATCATCATCATCACCATCATTATCATAATTTATTTTCTTTTCCAGCATAAGATTAATTGGCGGTGACAAGCACGTGGCTAGAGAACACTGCCATCCCAAAACGGTTCACAACCACCCAAAGATGGACACTTTTCGATATTTTTTTCCACTCTTCGGTGTCCCTCAAAATACCCGCAAGAGACGTGTCTCGCATACCCTATGCCTTAAGAGAATATAGTTTCTCAACACTCCTGTGAGTTGTCTCACTTGAGACTAACGAAGGAGTTGGGGTCTGTTGGAATCAAGTAGTTATCAGAGACTTACGAGCACTTCGGTTCGCGTTGTCATTAAAACTTCACAACTACTGAAGATAACTACTTCGTAAACATTCAGTTACAGTACCGCTAACAGCTGTCCAAATGGAAGCCTCCTGTAGGAGTTATGAGTAGTATCTCACGCAGATGCCACAGCTTCTGCTCTTGTAGCAGCTCGGGACGGGGCGGCGACGGCGGCGGCGGCGACGGCGTCGGCGGCGGCAGCTCGGAACGGGCCCCGGCCGCGCCTTCTCCGACTTCTTTCCGCGGACATGGTGCGCTGGAGTGTCACTTTAGGAATTCGTTCGATCTGCGAGGTTCTTGGCCATTTAGAGGTTCTTAGGTACGGATGCATATACGTATATGCATATGCACGCGCGCGCTCGCACACACACACACGCACACACACATACACAAACACACGCACGCACACACACACACACATACAAGCACACAAGTACACATAAGAAAAACAACAAAATATAAATTTAAAGCAAAGTTAAATGAATGAAACCAAAGTAACGAGACCCCATGAGCACAGCTCCAATCAAATGTTTTTAGATTAGGTAAATACAAACAGGTAAGCAGAACTAGGTAAAACACACACACACACACACACACACACACACACACACACACACACACACACACACACACACACACACACACACACACACACACACACACACACACACACACACACACACACACGCACACACACACACACACACATACACACACACAAACAGATTATAACAAGCCAATACTGCTTTAAGTTTCTACGTTGCTCCATGGTGTGGTACCTTTGGCTTAAGGCTAAGCCATCTCTACGATGAGGCAATGTAACCAATGATCAGCCCAAGGTAGCGGATTCTGCACTCCCTTCCTTACTGGTTGGCACTTTCCATTTTGGTTCTTCCTGTCGGCAAGCTATTCTATTCATCTCCGCGGGAACACCCCACCTTCTTCCATAAATACAAACTACCTCAATGGACTTCACTCTAGCGTAGATGACATTGATTTAATTCTGGTTGCCGTCTGATGATTTTATTCATCTACGTAGCACCAGCACAGGCTTAGGCACCTGAGCTTACATTCTCTGGAAAAACGTAGATTGAGGGGTGGTCTAATAGAGGTATTCAAATGGGTCAAAGGTTTTAACAAGGGTGATGCGGACAAGGTCATCATGTTAAGACAGCAGTGAAGTAATTAATGAATTACACTCTGAAAAGAGGTAGATTGAGGGGTGGTCTAATAGAGGTATTCAAATGGGTCAAAGGATTTAACAAGGTTAATGTGTACAAGGTCATCATGTTAAGACAGCAGGGAAGAACTTGTAGTAATGGATTACACTCTCTGGAAAGACATAGATTGAGGGGTAATCTAATAGAGGTGTTCAAATGGGTCAAGGAATTTAACAAGGGAGATGCAGACAAGGTCATCATAATTAGACAGCGGGGCTGGACTCGTGGTAATGGATTTAAATTGGACAAATTTAGATTAAAGAAGGAAATAGACAAGAACTAGTTTACCAGTAGAGTTGTTAATGGATAGAAAAGACTTAGTGAGCGCTGAAACTATCGGTCGTTTAAAAAAAAGGTTATATAACTTAATGGATGGGGATATAGGTGGTAAGGGACATGGAACTGCCAAGTGTAGGCCTTATGGTCTCTTACAGACTCCTCCATTCTTATACCCTTATGTTCACATCCTTAATGGATGGTGATGATAGGTGGTAAAGAACATGGAACTGCCAAGTGAAGGCCCTATGGTCTCTTACAGACTCTTCCATCTTTATATCCTAATGTTCACATCCTTTGACCAGTGACCGTGAGAAGGTCTTAATGCTGGTGACGTTTCATGCAGGAGTGGACCAGCTGAGCATACCAGCTGAGCATATTAGCTGAGCATACCAGCTGAGCATACCAGCTGAGCATACTAGCTAAGCATACTAGCTAAGCATACCAGCTGAGCATACCAGCTGAGCATACCAACTGAGCAGACCAGCTGAGCATATTAGCTGAGCATACCAGCTGAGCATACCAGCTGAGCATACTAGCTAAGCATACTAGCTAAGCATACCAGCTGAGCATACCAGCTGAGCATACCAACTGAGCAGACCAGCTGAGCATACCAGCTAAGCATACCAGCTAAGCATACCAGCTAAGCATACTA
>NC_134803.1:49260488-49285488 GCF_046742065.1 Oratosquilla oratoria | reverse complement strand
CTGGGAAGCCTCCATAGCCATTCGTGCAGCCCACAGAACTGGAGGCTCCATTCAGCCCACATTGCTTGTGTCCGCCACAGATACCATCGCCTACTACACCGAACCTGACATATATATAGTCTGTACACCTTTGCACAAAAGAGGCTTGTACAAAGCGGGGAGGTGTACGAACTAACGAGATGTGGTTGCATTAACACCTTGCTGATGTACTATCACGTACACCCAAAAATAACCCATAAAAATTCATATCTATACAAATATCTTATTCTTGAATCATTAATGCATTTCTATGTACATTCGATCCCTTATAAATATAGTAATTTTGTTAACATAAGTATATCAATGTAGCAACAGTGAAGTACATATATTACATAATTCTGATATAATATGGGTCAGATTCGGATGTACTCTATAGTACATTGTACATGCAAAAATTGTACTTGTGTTAGTAGATCAGGGAGGACTTACACAATCAGGGGTTTTACAGAGGTACAAACATAATATTGATTCCTCTATCTCATCCCCATCAGTAGGATATATAAACGTCCAATTAATTCATAAAAAAAATCCTCAAGGCTGACTGAAATTTTCATCTAATACTTACATCGATTTAAGATCTCAAAAATTTGACAAGAGGGTCAGTCTGAAAGAGTGAAGGATACCTTTGTAAGTTATGATCAATTACGTCCATTCTTTCAACCAGTCAATCAATCAATCAAGCAAACTGTAGATCCTTTTTTTTTTTTTTTTTTTCAGAAGAGACCAGCAGCCAAGGTGAACTTCCTCTAAACATGAGATATAAAAAAGAGCAAATATGCATAAATTCTAACAACGAGACAGGCGAACGGACATTTGTTCTTGACTGTGTAGCGTTGTTCACAGGATCACTGACGCGTTCATAGGAAAAGAACTATGCTGCTTAAGTAGACCACAGGCTGTACATCTATGAGATTGTTTATAGAGGGAAATGATCCTGTAGCGTATCTCTGTGAGTTGTACATACTCTGAATGTACACCAATAAAATGTACATTCACAGACTGTACATCTGTGAGATTATTGTTTATAGAGGGAAATGACCCTTTAGCGTATCTCTATGAGTTGTACATACTCTGAATGTACACCAATAAAATGTACATTCACAGACTGTACATCTGTGAGATTATTGTTTATAGAGGGAAATGATCCTGTAGCGTAGCTCTATGAGTTGTACATACTCTGAATGTACACCAATAAAATGTACATTCACAGACTGTACATCTGTGAGATTATTGTCTGCAGAGGGAAATGATTCTGTAGCGTATCTCTGTGAGTTGTACATACTCTGAATGTACACCAATAAAATGTACATTCACAGACTGTACATCTGTGAGATTATTGTCTGCAGAGGGAAATGATTCTGTAGCGTATCTCCATGGGTTGTACATACTCTGAATGTACACCAATAAAATGTACATTCACAGACTGTACATCTGTGAGATTATTGTCTGCAGAGGGAAAGGATTCTGTAGCGTATCTCCATGGGTTGTACATACTCTGAATGTACACCAATAAAATGTCCATTCACAGACTGTACATCTGTGAGATTATTGTTTATAGAGGGAAATGATCCTGTAGCGTATCTCTGTGAGTTGTACATACTCTGAATGTACACCAATAAAATGTACATTCACAGGCTGTACATCTGTGAGATTATTGTCTACAGTGGGAAATGGCCCTGTAGCGTATCTCTATGAGTTGTACATACTCTGAATGTACACCAATAAAATGTACATTCACAGACTGTACATCTGTGAGATTATTGTTTATAGAGGGAAATGATCCTGTAGCGTATCTCTATGAGTTGTACATACTCTGAATGTACACCAATAAAATGTACATTCACAGACTGTACATCTGTGAGATTATTGTCTGCAGAGAGAAATGATTCTGTAGCGCATCTCCATGGGTTGTACATACTCTGAATGTACACCAATAAAATGTACACTCACAGGCTGCACATCTGTGAGATTATTGTCTGCAGGGGGAAATGATTCTGTAGCGTATCTCCATGGGTTGTACATACTCTGAATGTACACCAATAAAATGTACATTCACGCTCCTTACACACACATATTTTATTCGTTTATAAGATTTATGTACAACGATAAGGCTTTTTTGAATTGTATCTTTGTGGACATCAGACCCTCACGTATAATGCCTCAGAATTACACAGTGTATTTTCTTTGTCAGAAAATATTTCGTATATTTCTATATACCATCTTTATCTTGGTGAGTGTTTAATGTGTTTTTATGTACCGTATATATAAAACTGATTTCTAACATAGTTACAACATCAATTCAAGAGGATTTAAGGATTTTTTTAAACTTTATCTAAAGACGGCAACTGGCGATAGTTTTGGCAGAAAAAATGCCATTTGGACAAAAAGCTTAGAATGTTTCGTACGTGTCCTTATAAAATCTCCATTGAACGAAACAATGAGAAACCAATAAAGTTTTCATCATCCAATGGCCTTTTCTCTTCCAGATTTGCACATTTTTCATTGGACAGCAAAGTCACGCAACAAACATTCATATTCTGCACAGTAGTCCACACCAATGACGCGGCAGTGACCAGAATGTATCGGTAATTAAACCACTATTTTACTTTGTAAATCGAACGAAGATTAATGGGCGATTCATTAACTTTCGTGGATTTATGTTTATCTGGGATATAATTAAGTAAATTTATGTTCATCGCGTCTAAAGGACTTTAATAACTATTCCTATTGTTCCATCTGCCTATTTGTGCTTTTGGGGTAATAGGAGGCGTGCTGGTCTCGCATTCGCTTAGTTGTGGGTTCGAATCCCGCACTCCTCTCCGATTCCCAACAGTGATTGTAATTTGCCCAATATTCCAAGAAGCGCATAATAGAAGAAAGTTGACGGCTACGCGTCTCCCGGCGTAGGCCTCTCACCTTCTATCCATCTATCCATCTATCTATATACCAAAGCAGAAGCTGCTGGTGCTATGTGGCAACAATGACACGTTCACACACATTTCTCCTTAGTCTCATTACAAAGTAAATGTATAGATCAGTCAATCGTCCAGAAGAATCCACTACCAGAATGATGAGTGTATTTATGTCAGAGACTGTGCACACCTATCATTCCACGTATCAGGGGCATATATCCGAGACTGTCTGTGCGTGCGCGGATCCCCCCTCTCGTCCCTGGTGGCACATTCCTCTTCCCCCATCCCCCCATCCCCCCTTCCCCTTCCCCCCCACAATGATATGCAGACCCAACAGGCATGTGAGGAGAGCTCAACTCCACACGAAGGAATGTAGGGTGGTCAGTACTGTGTTCATTAACGTCTTCAACACAGAAACACAATTTACAGACTTTAGTCTGTAGAAAGATGGGCAAAGACGTGAGATGCTATTTACTTGAAACACGATTTACAGACTTTGGTCTGTAGAAAGATGGGGAAAGACGTGAGATGCTATTCACTTGAAACACGATTTACAGACTTTGGTCTGTAGAAAGATGGGGAAAGACGTGAGATGCTGTTCACCAGAAACACAGTTTACAGACTTTGGTCTGTAGAAAGATCGGCTAAGACGTAAGATGCTGTTCACCAGAAACACAATTTAACAGACTTTGGTCTGTAGAAAGATCAGCAAAGACGTAAGATGCTGTTCACCAGAAACACAATTTAACAGACTTTGGTCTGTAAAAAGATCAGCAAAGACGTGAGATGCTGTTCACCAGAAACACAATTTAACAGACTTTGGTCTGTAGAAAGATCAGCAAAGACGTGAGTTACTATTCACCAGAAACACAATTTAACAGACTTTGGTCTGTAGAAAGATCGGCTAAGACGTAAGATGCTTTTCACCAGAAACACAATTTAACAGACTTTGGTCTGTAGAAAGATCGGCAAAGACGTGAGATGCTGTTCACCAGAAACACAATTTAACAGACTTTGGTCTGTAGAAAGATGGGGAAAGACGTGAGATGCTATTCACCAGAAACACAATTTAACAGACTTTGGTCTGTAGAAAGCTCAGCAAAGACGTGAGATGCTATTCACCAGAAACACAGTTTACAGACTTTGGTCTGTAGAAAGATCAGCAAAGACGTGAGTTACTATTCACCAGAAACACAATTTAACAGACTTTGGTCTGTAAAAAGATCAGCAAAGACGTGAGATGCTGTTCACCAGAAACACAATTTAACAGACTTTGGTCTGTAGAAAGATCGGCAAAGACGTGAGATGCTATTCACCAGAAACACAATTTAACAGACTTTGGTCTGTAGAAAGATCAGCAAAGACGTGAGTTACTATTCACCAGAAACACAATTTAACAGACTTTGGTCTGTAGAAAGATCGGCTAAGACGTGAGTTACTATTCACCAGAAACACAGTTTACAGACTTTGGTCTGTAGAAAGATGGGGAAAGACGTGAGATGCTGTTCACCAGAAACACAATTTAACAGACTTTGGTCTGTAGAAAGATGGGGAAAGACGTGAGATGCTATTCACCAGAAACACAATTTAACAGACTTTGGTCTGTAGAAAGATCGGCAAAGACGTGAGATGCTGTTCACCAGAAACACAATTTAACAGACTTTGGTCTGTAGAAAGATCAGCAAAGACGTGAGATGCTGTTCACCAGAAACACAGTTTACAGACTTTGGTCTGTAGAAAGATCGGCAAAGACGTGAGATGCTGTTCACCAGAAACACAATTTAACAGACTTTGGTCTGTAGAAAGATCGGCAAAGACATAAGATGCTGTTCACCTGAAGGAGACGAGGTTTGGTCTCATTGGGGTCTCGGCAGGAGAAGATTCCGTTCCAGCCGGGGGGGCTCTATGCCTGAACTGAATGAAATCGCTCGTCTTTAGCAAGAATAGAATATATGAAGCGCGTCACTGAGGGTGGTAGGGTGGGTGGGGTAGGGTGAACCTCTTCTACGGTACCTTGAGTTCGTTATTAACGATGTTCGTCTTAACGACTTCGAAGGCAAAGGTCTTCCACTTCGAAGGTGGTTCCGGATGAAGTCTGTCTTGTTCCGGAGGGCTATGTTCCGGTGTTGGGGCCTGAATGAGGTACAGACAGAACCAAAACGTTTTCTGGGAAGATCCGGAATCCGGAAATACATTGAAAAAAAAAAAAAAAAGGCGCATAACATTTTAGGAAATGAGAAACTTCTTTCAGCTGAATAAAATCGCTTGGTGATGGGAGCCAAAATAAAGACACAAGATGATGTCCTTTCCATGGGTATTCATTTTTTTTACACAGAAAAAAAGAATAAAATAAATATATAAATAAGTGAATAAAAATGAATAGGGCCATACAATATTGAATAAATAGATAAATGAATAGACAGATAGATAGATAAATAGGCAAACAAATAAACAAGTTAATAAAAGAAGTAAAGAAATACATAAATAAATAAATGAATAAATAAATAAATAGATGAATAAATGAATAAATAGATAAACAAATAAATAAACAAATGAAGATACATAAATTAATTAATATGTAAATGAATAAATACATAAATTAATTAATAAAAAATATAAATAAATGAAAACAAATCAAGTAGCTAAAATGGAATTATCAGGACAGTCACATCGATACGTAATCGCCAGCATCTGTTTAGGAGAACTCTGAGGCCTTTGTCATCACGAGGAGGGAAATGAACCAAACGAGCCACGCCGCACCATCAGGTAAGGCGAGAAGAAGACCTTTACGCTCGAAAGACCTTACCTGCGGCCGAAGCCATGACCTTTACCCACACCGCACGGCGCATCCAACCACCCTATGAAAACCATTCGCAATGTTACCTTGTGACCTTTGCTTGCGCGATACGAAACATCGCCTGACCATTGTTGCTGATCAGCCGAAACGTTGCTTGGTCCCACGAGAGGACCTTTGCCCCACTTCTTCTTCGTCGCCTGCCTCTATACGATTGGGCTCTGAGATGCTCTTTAGGTTGAATAAAGTTGTCTGGTTTTAGGAAATGATGATAACAAAAATCTTTCTTTTGCGAGGTTTCTCCAACAACTGATGTGAGGGGGGGTAACTATTCTTTAATAAAATCATCTGACGCCAAAAAAAACCCTCTCATTCCTGCTGATCCCAGGTGCCTTTGGGATTTTCCTTTTACTTAACAAAATCCCCTGGAGTAAAAAAAAAAAAAAAAAAAAATCAAGAAATACGCAGGAATGAATAGATTATTGAGAAACAAGTCTGTTACCCAATTCGGTCCTGGGATGCTTTGTTAGTGAATGTGTAAAATCATAAACGGAACAACACTTACAAAGATACCAATGGATGAATGAAAGGGAATAATCTCTCTCTCTCTCTCTCTCTCTCTCTCTCTCTCTCTCTCTCTCTCTCTCTCTCTCTCTCTCTCTCTCTCTCTCTCTCTCTCTCTCTCTCTCTCTCTCTCTCTCTCTCTCTCTCTCTCTCTCACTCTCTCTCTCTCTCTCTTTTTTATTCCTATTCTTTCCGATACCCATCGCTGACTAATTTGTCTTGAGTAGCGTCAAGCGGTCTCGTTAGTCAAAAGTCGCTTCTCTAGTCCAGGACAAGATGTCATCGACATTCAGAAGCCATTTCACATTTCGTAACAAGAAATCATTCTTCGTTCTGTCGCTTCCGGCCACTGCATAAGATGCATCCCATGTAATCTGACCGTAGAAGCTCCTCTTGGCATGACAATACTCATTAGAGCTTTCAGAGTCCCCCGTTAGGTGGGCAGGGTTCGCTGCATCCATCATTCGGTATTGGGTAGATAAATCAGAAAGGCATTTGGCAGATACATCAGCCCCCAGGCAAACCCCGGCACAATCGCCCGTGTCAACTCGGGCTCATTTGCATCCAGGGGCTTCTGGTCGTGCCATGTCTTCCTTCGTGGGATTTTCTGGAAAATGCCCGAGTCATATCCGGTGACTTTCCAAATCCAAAAGTCAAAGAAAATCTGAAAAAAAAGGCGTGACGTCATATCGATTCTGATGACATTTAAGACAAAAGGGAAGTCGCATGGGGGTGTTATGTAAGAGACTTTATTTTCTATTTTTTTTTCTATGTTAGATTACGTTATGTTAGGTTAGGATTGGTTCGATTAGGTTAGGATAGGTTCGGTTACGTTAAGGTTAGGTTAGGTTAGGTTAAGTTAGGTTAGGTTAGATTAGATTTGGATTGGTTAGGTTAGGTTAGGTTTGGATAGGTTAAGTTAGGTTAAGATAGACTCGGTTAGGTTAGGATAGATTTGGTTAGGATAGGTTAGAATAGATTATATTAGTTTAGGTTGGGTTAAGATAAGTTAAGGTAGGTTAGGTTGGCTTAGATTAGGTTAGGTTATATTAGGTTAGGTTAAGTGAGGATAGGTTAGGAAAGGTTAGGTTAGCATTGTTTTGACTAGGTTAGGATAGATTTGGTTAGGTTGAGTTAGATTAGGTTAGGTTAAGTTGAGTTAGGTTAGATTAGATTAGGTTAGGTTAGGATAGGTTCCGTTAGGCTAGGAGAGATTTGGTCAGATTTGGTCAGGTTAGGAAGGACGCAAATGAAGAAAAAAATATTACAAAAACTTCAGAACGCTTGTGGTGGTGTAGAGAGGAGGGAAAGTGTTCATAAGATTCTTCTAGGCATCAGGATGGAGGAAGGTGAAGGAGAGAAGAAGGGAGAAAGAGAAAGAGAGAGAGAGAGAGAGAGAGAGAGAGAGAGAGAGAGAGAGAGAGAGAGAGAGAGAGAGAGAGAGAGAGAGAGAGAGAGAGAGAGAGAGAGAGAGAGAGAGAGAGAGAGAGAGAGAGAGAGAGAGAGAGAGGGAGGGAGAGAGCTGCTTTGTATAATTCCAAAAACGAACAGACTTTGCATACACAAACCTGAATGTCCTCTTGTCGAAACCTTCCTCTCGCATGCCAACGCCATACAAGGACCTGCGTGAGAGCGTCAGCTGCATGCAACGCGGCCTCGGGGATCTGTACGGAGCATCTAGCAAAGTGCATGACTCGCATCGCGTAGAACACGCAAAGCTATCTCGAGTTCTAGACCAAAAGGAGCCTTGGGGACCTTCGACTACTCCCGGGCCTGCGCTCCCTCGACAGAATACAAAGAAGTCGATCTGGGATCAGATAATGAGTGAAAAGTGGAGCGTGAGCACCGGCGATAAGACATCAAGCGCACTTGATCAAGCTCCTCGGTCTCCATCGATCATCCGCGGATCTTCCAATTGGCACCACACCTTCCACTCCGTCATGTCATTCCAGACCAGTCCGGCCCTGGACTTGGCTGGAGCGCCGCGGATCTGACGTGTCCACTCTCATCAAGTCTTTTGGACGGGAGGAGGGCTCTCTTATCGCAGACTGGTTGGGTCCTGTCTATAGTCGGAGGCAGAGGTCTTGATCCACACTGTAGTCCTCACCACCACAATATGCATACATATATACATACATACATACATACATACATACATACATACATACATACATACATACATACATACATACATACATACATACATACATACATACATACATACATACGTACATACATACATACATACATGCATTAATACATTCATACATACATACATGTATATATACATATTTCTTTTACTGTTCCTCCTTCCTGCTATTGTCATTCAATCTCACTTTTACCACTTCTCTAACTTCACCTCTTCAGTGGAATAATATCCGAAAGGACAGAAACGCTAGTTATAGGCGAAAAAGTAAATTTGGTACGATATCTACATTATTATTATTATTATTATTATTAATTATTATTATTATTATTACTATTGTTATTTTGGTGGGGTCATGCTGATTTTTTTTATTCAGGTGTTGTGACAAATGTGGACCAAAATAAAAAATGAATAAATAAAAAACAAATAAAGATGTCTCAATCGACTATGACACCGCTTAGCCAGCATGAAATATATAGCGTCACCAGAAAAAAGTTAACCTAATATCTTATAGATCCCTTTGAAAAAAAAATTGTTTGTCTATGAATAACTAGAACAATTCTAGATTTGATCACATCCAGACCTACTGCCAGAGAGGAACAAGAAACAACTAACTAGGAGAACGGCGTCAAAACGGCCACTGGTCAACTAGAAGCGTCTAGAACTAGGATGATATTAAGGCAATGGCCGTCGCCAAATATCGTCAGGAAGCATTTAGTATTCAAGAGACAGCGCCAAGCTGTTCGGTGATGACTACTCGTGGAAGATCCTGACACGTCTCAAGTATCGCTGGATTGCCAGGTGCCACACATCACTACTTCTTTCTCTTTGGATTGAACAATTGGTCCTCGGTCGGTGAGGAAGGTTTTAGGAAATATATTTTATCGTTCTATCAAAGTAATGAAGACAGAATCGGTACACAAGTATCGCTGGATTGCCAGGTGTCACACATCACTACTCACTTCTTTTTGGAATGAATAATTAATTTGTCTACGGTCTTTTTTTTTTTTTTTTTTTTTTTTTTTTTGAGGAAACCACGCGTTTATCATTCCCATCAAAGTACTGAAGACAGAATGGGTATATCTTATGTCTCAGATATAACCGAAAAAAGGTTTGAAGAAATCACACGTTTATTGTTCTATCAAAGTAATTCAGACAGATATACTACGTTTCAGATATATTTAACCTCTTAAATATGAGTCAAATTTTCGCGTGCAGCATCAGCTGCCTGATGTACGATGGTTCGATGATGCACCACAATACCCGCGTTATGAAATATAAAGTCACAGCTGTATTACTCGTTCTCTTTCGCTCTGAATATCAATATCCACAGAAAATATGATCAAACCAGTTCACAGAATATGGGGGTGACTCAGCTACAACTATAAAATAAACATAATCAAAACGCTAACGCCGGTATCCTCGTATACAAAGGATTTTACAAAGGCGCAACATGTTGACAGGAGACCTTTTGGTCCATAACTAGGTCGGATGCAGAAAAAATTATAAAGATAAATAAAAGACAAATAAAAGAAAAAAATAAATAAAAATTATAATAATATATTTGACTCAATTTCGTCTCATGACGCCACTTTAGGTGTCATCGTATGGAAGCGGTTAAGAATATGGCTGCTTGGCATTGAAGACGCGTTCAAAGAAAAAAAAGCTCAAACAATCGATACTTTCCCACCGTCAGCAAGAGCTATTGTAGATACATATGGCATGGTAATGTGGTGTCCCCGATGCCTTTGGATTGGTGGCACTCAGAGCTGAGTGCCAGAGTTCGTCTTTGTCAGGGGGCCATTCTGATGGTTACCTGTACGTGGACAGTTACGCATATGTATGTGGTATGTTTATGTACATGGGAACATGTATACACTCATACACTTTTACACATATATTTTCAAGTATATAAAATGCATAAATTGTGTGTGTGTGTGTGTGTGTGTGTGTGTGTTATGAATATTCCCTCCAAAATTTTATAATCACCCATGAAAACACGCATATTATGAATAATTATCTATTATCGACTTTATAGATCAACAACTCCGAGGATCTCAATCTCTTCCGCTCTCGATCTCTTGGGTTCTGGGTCAATCAGAACGCAATCAACGAAAAATTGAACATTATATCGTGATCCCTAAGCCCCGAATATTAAGGACAGAGACGCTGATGACGGAAAAGTCTACGGAGAAACCATCACCTCGATTCAGAGGAGCAAAGATGGAATCGCCGATCTCCTTCGGGTCTGCAGGCAGGAGATCGAAAAGTCCAAGAGGAGACTCTTCGGCAACCCGAAAAAGAAGTAGAGGAAAAGGAAGAAGATGAAAAAGGAAAAGGAGATGGACAGGGAGAAGGAGAAGGAGAAGGAGGAGAAGAAGGAGGAGAAGGAGAAGGAGGAGAAGGAGAAGAAGGAGAAGGAGGAGGAGGAGGAGGAGAAGGAGGAGTAGGAGGAGGAGAAGGATAAGTAGGATGAGGATGAGGAAGAGAAAGAGGAAGAGGAAGAGGAGGAGGAGGAGAAGGAGAAGGCGAAGGAGAAGGTGAAGAAGGAGAAGGAGAAGGAGAAGGAGAAGAAGAAGAAGAAGAAGAAGAAGAAGAAGAAGAAGAAGAAGAAGAAGAAGAAGAAGAAGAAGAAGAAGAAGAAGAAGAAGAAGAAAAGGAGAAAAAAGAAGAAGAGGAAAATCTGCCTCGCCGCCTTCCGTGCCAACAGCGTCAATGAGATGAATGAAATCGCCAGCCTGTGGTTTTGTTTGGAACAAATGCCATCCGGTACGGAAAGGGTTAAGAGGAGCGAGTGTCTCAGGATACAATTGAGGAACAGCGCTGTTGCCACGTAACCCAGAAACACTGGTGAGGCAGACTAGGTAAACGCGGGGAGAGGAGTGGGAGACGTGGCAACGTTGCTTCCGAGACGCTGGATCTGGGTGTCTGGAAGGCAGATTCTGACCAGGAGCGCATTTTCCTTTCCGGTAGTTCCAGAGGTCTTGGTAGTTTTTTGTCTCGTCACTCCCGAAGGGCTCTCAGGTGTCGCCTGTCCTTCTGCAGGTGTTGGTGACACCTGCGTCAGTACTCTTTGCAGGGCCTTGGGCAGGACAGGGTAGGTGTTCATATGCATGCACACACACACAGGTATGCACGCACGCACAGACGCACACACACACACACACACACACACACACACACACACACACACACACACACACACACACACACACACACACACACACAAGCTCCTTCAGCAGGGCAAGGAATGCGAAGGAGCCGGTGCATGGGGGAGGTAGGGCAGGAGGAAGGGGAAGACGAGGTGGCTGAGTGAGGAAAGGAAGAGGAGGAAGAAGAGGAAGAAGAGGAAGAAGAGGACATGGATGAGAGGTAGGAGGAGGAAAAGAAGGAGTAGAAGGTGAGGAGGAGGGAGGGGAAGAGAGGAAAATGAGATTGAGGGAAGTTGAAGCGTTAGTTGAGGTAGAGAGGGAGGCTATGGACCACGAGTAGCAACGTTGGTGGCGTTCATGGTGAGAGCACTGGTTTTGATTAAAATTGAGATATGAAGAAGGATGAGTAGGAGGAGGGGGAGGAGGAGGGGGAGGAGGAGGAGGAGGAGGAGGAGGAGGGGGGGGAGGGGGAGGAGGAGGAGGAGGAGGAGAAGTTGAAGTTGTACGAGGGGAAAACGGAGGAGGAGGAGAGGAGAAGGGGGAGAAGGAAAAAGAAGATGAGAATGATGATGAGGTGGAGTAGGAAAGTGTAGAGGAGCAGGGGGAAAGAGAAGGGTAAGGAGTAGGAAGGGAAGAGGATAAGAAGTGGGAGAAGATGAAGGAGGAAGGGAGGAGGAGGGAAAAGGAGGAGGAGAAAGAAGAAAGGATGAAGGAGGAGGAGAAGAGGGTGAAAGGGGAGAAAAACGGAGAGAAGATGGAAAATGAGAAGGTGAATGAAGAGGAGAAAGAGGAGGGGGAGGGGAAGACAGCGCAAGAGGAGGAGGAGGAAGAGGAGGAAGAGAAGGAGGAGGGGAAGAAGAAGAAGAAGAAGAACCTGCATGATGGAGAACAACCAACGAAAGAGATGTGTGGAGCTTAGGTGTGCATAATTGAAGCTTCCCTGTGGTACGTATGGCATCCTGGCTGTTTCCGGTTTGTGTCCGCGGGCTCAGAAGGGGGCGTTCGCTAACCCCGCTCACATGCGCATACCTGAGTCGAGGAGGACGCGGGGCCAACAGGTAATCATAGTCATAAAGTTGCAGGTTTTACTTCGAGAAGGGTAACTATGTCTGGACAAATAGATTTGATTGTGTTTATACATGCATCCTCGCCAACAAGCGCACATGCGTGTACACACACACACACACACACACACACACACACACACACACACACACACACACACACACACACACATATATAGATATATATATATATATATATACACACGACCCGATGGCTCAGTGGTAGAGTTCCTGGCCACCCCTACGGCGGTCTGGGTTCGAATCCCACCCAGGACTGAAATAATTTCAGTATCGCTGCGCTGCAAGCCGTTACTTCAACTCTCGTGGGAGGGGAGTTAAGGGTGTGTGTGCGTGTAAGGTCACAGCATTACCCATATGTTCATATATGATCTCTGAGCTCTTTTCCGGGAGGGAAATAGCTGTCGATCACGAGTCCAACATGTGATCCAAGACCATGGTGAATTACACACACACACAAACACACACACACACACACACACACACACACACACACACACACACACACACACACACACACACACACACACACACACACACACAAACACACACACACAAATATACACACACATGTTCTTTACACCTTTTATTTCAAATTTCATTTCCCCATTTCACAAATACCTCTTAAAATCTTATTTTCACATACTTGCACTCGCGTGCATTACTCCACGGGTACACGCACCGTTTACACCAGGAGGTGCATAGCTGTTAACAAATCCATCTACTTTGCATTATGTGGTCAAACAACCCAGGCAAGTGGGGACTGAATTTGAGTCCATATAGCTAAGAAGCGAGTCCAGAGATCACCGTACCGCCTACAGCAAAATCTCGACTACTCACCGCGATTTCAAACTATATCTAGTCGCTGCGATTTCAACGGGATAGTATGTAGGTAGGCCGCCGTAATCACCCGACCTAAGTTCAAGAGATTCCGCGTAGACTCGCCAATGTCTCCATCGCGGTTTCGACCGTAGTCTCCAGCGTGTCTGGAGCAAGCCGGAGTGCCCGGCAGATGGGGTATAGACAGGCGGAGACATTCAAGCACGTTCGGACAGCAAACGTGGAGACAAATGGCCTGGTCGGGCGGAGACGTGTGGGCATCCCGCATCTCGGGAAGCCTACGTCAGGGCATGATCGTTTGTGGTTAGTTATTTAGTTACATTGCTTGTTTTTTGTTTGTTTATTTGTTTCTTTGTTGGTTGGTTTCTTTCTTGGCTTTTCTTCTTTTTTTTGTTAGATAGTTATTCATTCAGTAATTCGGTTAGTTCATGAATTAGTTTGCTAATTGTGTTATTCATTAGCTGACTGATTAACAAACTAGCTAGTTGAATGTTAACTAGTTATTCAACAGTTAGTTGGCCATATAGGCCGTTATAGAGATATCAGATCAATTAATTATATAGTCATACATTAAGTTGACTAGTTAGTTTGCTGTATAATAAGAGAGTTAGTTGGTTAGTTTATTTTGTTGAATAATATTTGTCAATCGTTTATTGGTTTGTTATCTAATACTTCAGTTAGTTCACTAGTTATTCTTTTGCTATTGACTTTTTTTTAAGGTTAAGAAACACATCTATGGAAAAGATTAAGTTATATGCGGAATAATTAATTGAATAAGAATGATGAAGCCCACACTATGCGTATCAAAGCTAACTTTTGCAATTAGACAAAATTTAACAAAGACAGAATGGTTAGCAACAGCAAAATATATATACAACAGTCGCGTTAATATATTTCAGTGCATTTCTATCTGAATATTTTTGTCATTGTATTGGACGTCGGGAAAATCCTATCCCTCAAAAAAAAAAAAAAAAAAAAAAAAAAAAAACACCTGTTCTTCTGTGCTGACTGTGGGAGACTTTTGTCAGCATTCCACCACTCCCTCTTCCCGGATTCCTAACGCCGTCAGCAGCTTCCTCAGCCCCTCCTCCCCCCAACACACACACACACACACACACACACACACACACACACACACACACACACACACACACACACACACACACACACACACACACTCACACACACACTTCTCATGATACCGACATTCCTTCGATGTGATCTTCAGTCCACCCACGGAGATTTACCCATACTGGCCTTATCAGGTGTACTGCACCTTTCTTGTTTTAACCTCTCTCGCGGCCCTAAAGGTCTTCAGTTCTGCGGAGCGCTGTCAAGGTTTTGTGGCGACAGCCGCCGGACAAATCCATTTACAGTTTCAATACCGTGACGCACTATGTCACTCTTGAGGTCTTATGTTTGGTGTACGTTCAAGAAATTGTTCTTAAATCTCGTCACCAGTACAGTTCTTCTCGCAGATTTTAAGTTTGAGTTTCTTTGTTTGTTTTTCTTTTGTTGTTGGTACTGTTGTTGTTACTGGAGTTCCTCTTCTTCTTCTTCTCATTTATAATCATTATATCATTACTATTATTGTCAGTATTATTTTGCTTTTGGAAAAGAACCTTGTTAACTCTGACCTGTCCCTCAGCTGAATAGAATCATCTGGAGTCATGGTCAAGGATTTGCGTCTTCCAGAGACTTCCATGATCCTCTTGGTCACCTCTTAATCGAATTTGAGAGAACGATCCTAAACAGGAGCTTCCTGTGACGCACAAGTGTCTGATGTCCTCCTGCCTGGTGGTGCTTCTCGCCGCATCATTATGATAACAGATGGCCCTGGTGATGGTATGCTGCCCACTTAGACTCTTCAAGTCTGTGACGCTTCCTTATACAGAATCTTTGACGTTTTTCCTTCTGGATTTTTTCAAGGTCGTTCTTGGGGGTAAATTAAACTGAGCTTGATGGGCGTAGGTCCCCTTTGCTCTGAGAACGCCCCTGATGCGAAGTAAATCTCCTGGCGATGGTTTGAGGTCAAAGAGCGTCTCCGTGTTGCAAATCGAGAACCCATCTTGGCTCTCAGGAGCGAAGGCTTCTGCGGCTTTGTGATCAAAGAACGCGGTTTTCTCTAAAAGGGACTTTCATCTCTCCAATCAGGGAGCTGGGGGTGCTGTGCTTTACTAAGACATTCAATAATTCGTTTCAATATAGATTATCATATATTTTCGCAAGATTTACTACCCAAAGGGGACTCGTTTGGAGGAAGGGGGAGGATTTAGACAAATGCAGATCCTTATCTTCAAAAACAGAATTGATATAATCTCATATATTCTTCGTAGGAGGGAGGTGGAGGTAGGGGTGGTGGTGGTGGTGGGGTTCTTACTAAAGATACAAAATTCTTTTATAAATGATGTATAGGAAGTTAAATATTTTAAAGCAAATAAGTGCATACATTTACATTTACAACTAAAAGTCATTAGACATGCATTAATCTTATTCACAGGAATAAACATAGAATTTTTTTATGCAATTTTACTAAAAAAAGAAAAAATAGTAAAACATAAAAAAGAAAAATCAGGAACACCAAGAGGATTCTTGACTGCCAGTAGATGATACTTTTTCTAAACATGAGACTTCCTATTAATCAGCATTTTTAAACGCTGTTATCTCTAAGCTGTGTGTTTTTCTTCAGAGCGTATGACCTTCTGGTCGTTGCTCTTCTTTAGGTATGAAGGCTTTGGCTTCGAGGGACCACTTCAGAGTAGCTGGAAACTACTCCAGGTCAGATAGTGAGTCCTGTTACCTATCATTTCTTTTTAAACATATACATATACATATACACATATATATGCAGGTACGTATACACACACACACACACACACACACACACACACACACACACATACACACACACACACACACACACACACACACACACATATATATATATTATATATATATTATATATATATATATATATATATATATATATATATATATATATATATATATATATATATTGTAAGGCAGTAGTCCTCGTCCCATCTCATGATCCCTTCATCCACGACGTCACAAGGGAATTACTCGCCCCACCCGTCCGCGTGAGTCGCATAAGTACTCGGCTCCATCTACATTCCATTCTCGCTATGTCACAAGCTTAAGAACGGAACCTTTCGGCTCCCACGATGAACACCTGCACCCCGGCCGGATACGTCGGGATGGACAACGGTTCTTTGAGGAACGCACGTGCAGTACCACCATACAGTTCGTCCTGGTTAGATCAGCGGCTTGAGAACGTATTGCGTTGGGCTTCCTAGGCATCGACACTGTGCCGTCGAGCAGATATAGAGTATGGGTCATGACTTGACCCGGGTATATAAGCTGGACAGAATCGCCAAAGATGCAAATCGCCTCAGAGCATCACGCTGCGAGCCTGGCTCGCTGCCTCCATCGCCCTCTCTCATTCCCCTTCTTTCACTGGAAGACAGCCTTGGGACACGACTTGAAACGCACAGTCGTCACCTCTCTCGCCGTATCCCCCCCCCCCACCTTCCCGCAACTAGAGCGAGCCATATTAATATTGGCGCCCAACTTCAACTTAAATAATCTCCTTTTTCACTACCCGTGCTTGCCTTGTGGCCAAAATACTGACACACACACACACACACACACACACACACACACACACACACACACACACACACACACACACACACACACACACACACACACACATACATTATATACATATATATATATACATATATATATATATATATATATACATATACATACATATATATATATACATACATATATATATATTTGGATGATGGAGAACATAAACACAGGGGAAGGCTCGGAACCCTGTACACTCTAACGTTTCGTTCGTGTAGAACTTCTTCAGAGAGTGTATGTAGAACTGCAATTGGAGTTTATGTACTAAATCTAATTATCTTTTCGGACACTTGGGAAAGGTCGTTTTTCTGGCGTGTTTTAAAATTAAAATACTAGTTTCTTTAGCTAAATTGATAAACCCTCCTCGATGATTCGATGAATTATTAGTAGAAATATATGCTGATTCAACAATTCTTCTAGTGAATTTATCAAAACCTTTATGTAGCACTTCAGCTTCTCTCCAGTTTGGTAAATGATCGAATTTTTCCGCATGAACTACTAAAGAATTAGATGTCCTATGTGCTTTTATGTCGTTTTTGTGTTCATAAATTCTTTTTTCTAATCCTCTTGACGATTCGCCATAATAAGCCATTGAGCAACTATTGCACGGGATTTTGTATACGACGCTGTTTTCGGAATTGCTTCTCTTTTCAGAAGTCTTTATTAAATCACCTATCCTCTTGTTAGTTATTTTAGCTATGTTTGTACCCGATTTTGTTAAATATTTGTCTATTATTGGTGACGTTTCTGAGCCAGGTACCGATATAAAATTTGTATTATTTTTATCATTTCTCTCTTTCTTTCCGCGATTGTAAATATTTATTGCTTTTCTTTTTGTTCTTTTCAACATTCCCTCTGGATATCCAAGTTTGTCAAAGGTTTTCATAATGTAATCAAATTCGCCTTCTATGTATTCATTACTACAGATTCGTAGTGCCCTGAGAAAAAATCCTATTACTATACCACTCTTTGTCCTATCATCATGTGCGGAGAAGTAATGTACTAAATCCTCTTTGTTTGTTTCCTTAATAAAAGGAATATGAACGATACTGACCTACCCATAAGAAAACAAGATTATATAGAATTGATAGATTTATGCGTAAATTTCGGTTCGTTTACTTTTAATGGTGACGAATATGAACAACATAGAGGTCTCGCTATGGGTAGTCCTTTAAGTGCAGTGATGGCCTGTCTATATATGGAGTTATTAGAAAAAGAATACTTCATCAGAATCAATGGTAGGGGATCACACTGGTTTAGATATGTAGACGACGTCCTCGCAATCATCCCCGAAAACACCAATGTAAATAATAAAGTGAGAATGCTTAACGCGGTCAACAGCGATATTCAGTTCACCGTAGAAGAGGAACAAAACGGACAATTGCCCTTCCTAGATACGTTAATACGACGAGTGGGAAAAAACTGTAACTTTCTCAGTATACAGAAAGGAAACAAACAAAGAGGATTTAGTACATTACTTCTCCGCACATGATGATAGGACAAAGAGTGGTATAGTAATAGGATTTTTTCTCAGGGCACTACGAATCTGTAGTAATGAATACATAGAAGGCGAATTTGATTACATTATGAAAACCTTTGACAAACTTGGATATCCAGAGGGAATGTTGAAAAGAACAAAAAGAAAAGCAATAAATATTTACAATCGCGGAAAGAAAGAGAGAAATGATAAAAATAATACAAATTTTATATCGGTACCTGGCTCAGAAACGTCACCAATAATAGACAAATATTTAACAAAATCGGGTACAAACATAGCTAAAATAACTAACAAGAGGATAGGTGATTTAATAAAGACTTCTGAAAAGAGAAGCAATTCCGAAAACAGCGTCGTATACAAAATCCCGTGCAATAGTTGCTCAATGGCTTATTATGGCGAATCGTCAAGAGGATTAGAAAAAAGAATTTATGAACACAAAAACGACATAAAAGCACATAGGACATCTAATTCTTTAGTAGTTCATGCGGAAAAATTCGATCATTTACCAAACTGGAGAGAAGCTGAAGTGCTACATAAAGGTTTTGATAAATTCACTAGAAGAATTGTTGAATCAGCATATATTTCTACTAATAATTCATCGAATCATCGAGGAGGGTTTATCAATTTAGCTAAAGAAACTAGTATTTTAATTTTAAAACACGCCAAAAAAACCGACCTTTCCCAAGTGTCCGAAAAGATAATTAGATTTAGTACATAAACCTCAATTGCAGTTCTACATACACTCTCTGAAGAAGTTCTACGCGAACGAAACGTTAGAGCAGTGGTTCTCAAACTTTACCATGCCAAGGACCCCCCCAGATATTTAAGTCCCATCCGAGGACCCCCAGCCAATCAAATGTTATTATTACCATACCAAGATACCCATTACATGATTATAATGCAGTAAATTTACTATTTGCATATTCCTACACAAAGAAAGTATAAAAATAAGCATTTAAAATATTTTCAAAATTTTGTCGATTTTCGGTTTAAAAACATTTCCATCTTCAGTTCACACTTTCTGTAAGCATAGAATAAAGCTTGAATGAATATAAATATTAATTAGAAAGAAACAAATGAAATATTATGACATATAAAAATGTAATAGAGAAGTGCTGGCTGATTGCACAACAAAATATCGATATCACCGACACTATAATGACAGAATCAGTTTTGTATATTTTTATAATTATATAGTTTTTTCTGGATTTTTTTTTCATTGTGTCGCGGACCCCCTAGGACCTTCTCAGGGACCCCCAGGGGTCCGGGGACCCCAGTTTGAGAACCACTGAGTTAGAGTGTACAGGGGTCCGAGCCTTCCCCTGTGTTTATGTTCTCCATCATCCAAATAATTTGTCTAAAATACTTATCAATATGTATATATATATATATATATATATATATATATATATATATATTTATATATGTATATATATATATATATACGTATCCTTCACACTCAGTCAATTACTCAAAAGAATGATTGTTGACACGAGTTAAGCGTTACAAACTGCCAAAAAAATTCTTAGCATTATTCTTCGATTATTTTCTTTTCTTCTTTGTTGCTTTCATTTCTTCTGCATTTTTTTTTTCATTTATTTTTCCTTCTATAAGAAATTTCATCTTCCACTTTGCGGATAAACACCCTCGTGGCCGCCGAAACGAACTCTGGGTCTCTGATTCCGCGGTGATGTCTGACACAGGCCGTCACGACGGAACCTCGAAGTAAGTTATTTGAAGTTCTTCTTGGACATTTGGTCCTCCGGGTGCCTCCGAGTCTTCCTACTGAGAAGTCAAAAAACAAAAAAAAAAAAAAAAAAAAAAAAAAAAAAAAAAAAAAAAAAAAAAAAAAAGGATTGTCTTTAAGAAATTTGTGATACCGGGGACGCAGAAGAACTCGATCTTCTTACACCCTTTTTCCCCGGATCGAATTGAACCTCAAGTGTCCGGGAAAGGGGACCCGGAAGTCATCGAACTCCACCAGAAGCTCGAACCCAGATCGAGACACCGAGACAAGAAACTCGTTCTGCAAGAACGAATTGGAATGAGTGTCAGCCAGGCCAATCCCTAACAAAGGGTTCTGACCTTCTGATTACCTGATCTGACCTGCCCTGCCCTGCCCTGCCCTAGCCTACCATGATCTGCCCTGACAAGACCTCCCTGACCTGACCTAACTTGCCCTGACCTTCCTGATCCGACCTAACTTGTCCTGACCTTCCTGACCTGACCTGATCTAACCTGACCTGGTACTTCTGTACCACGCTCCACTCCTGAATCGCATCTTTCTTGCCTCGTCTTCTTCGTATTTCGTCATTTCCCTCAGTCACGCTATTGCCCTCGAGACCCTACGCTCTACACAGACCATGGACGTGCATTGTGAATGTGTATCTGTCACCTACACACCTGTTTGACCTCTTCCTCCTCCTCCCCTCCCTCTTTCTTCCCTATCACCCTCCTCTCTCACTTTCCTCGTCTTATTCAATTTCATATCTAATTTCGTTTCGTTATATCTAAGCTTATCTAGCCGATGTCTAGTTTGTTGTATTATATTCATTTTTCTTTTAATTCGATTATATTTCATTATTTAATGTGTATCTGTCACCTATATACTTGTTTGACCTCTTCCTCCTCCTCCCCTCCCTCTCTCCTCCCTATCACCCTCCTCTTTCACTTTCATCTTGTCTTATCTAATTTCATATGATCTAATTTCGTTTCGTTATATTTAAGCTTATCTAGTCATTGTCTAGTTTGTTGTATTATATTAATTTTTCTTTTAATTTAATTATATTTCATTATTTAATGTGTATCTGTCACCTACACACCTGTTTGACCTCTTCCTCCTGCTCCCCTCCCTCTTTCTTCCCTATCACCCTCCTCTCTCACTTTCCTCGTCTTATTCAATTTCATATCTAATTTCGTTTCGTTATATCTAAGCTTATCTAGCCGATGTCTAGTTTGTTGAATTATATTCATTTTTCTTTTAATTTGATTATATTTCATTATTTAATGTGTATCTGTCACCTACACACCTGTTTGACCTCTTCCTCCTCCTCCCCTCCCTCTCTCTTCCCTATCACCCTCCTCTCTCACTTTCATCTTGTCTTATTTAATTTCATATCTAATTTCGTTTCGTTATATCTAAGCTTATCTAGCCGATGTCTAGTTTGTTGTATCATATTCATTTTTCTTTTAATTTGATTATATTTCATTATTTAATGTGTATCTGTCACCTATATACCTGTTTGACCTCTTCCTCCTCCTCCCCTCCCTCTCTCCTCCCTATCACCCTCCTCTCTCACTTTCATCTTGTCTTATCTAATTTCATATGATCTAATTTCGTTTCGTTATATTTAAGCTTATCTAGTCGTTGTCTACTGCATTGTATTATATTCTTTTTTCTTTTAATTTGATTATATTTCAATATCTAATTTCATATTATCTAATTTCGTTTCGTTATATTTAAAATTATCTAGTCGTTGTCTAGTTTGTTATATTGTATTATATTCATTTTGCTGTTCGTTTGATTATATTTTGTTATTTCTGCATATATATATATATATATATATATATATATATATATATATATATATATATATATATATATTTTTTTTTTTACTTTTCGTCTCCGTAGAATACTCTTACTTTTACTCTCACTCTCTCATCTCTCACTTTGACGCCCATAAACTCTCACACTCCACTCTCATCATGACCCTCCTCCCCAGAGATACCCGTTTCTGTTACTTCTTCACCATCAATCTCTCAATCTATTATCATATACTAGTTACGTGCTTGTTTAATTTTTAACTTTACCTATCTATTTATTAATCTATTTCATTTACAAGTATTATTACTTATACTATTATAAATCTATTTACTTATTTACTTATTTGTCATTATTATATATATATATTTTTTCGCATCCGACCTAGTTATGGACTAAAAGGTCTCCTGTCGGCATGCTCCTCGTTTGTAATCCTTTGTAAACATTTTGTATAATTTTGTTGTATCATCTGACAGACAGACAGCCCTAGGGTTGAACTGGATTTTGAGCGATCGTGACCCCCTTTTGGGATCAGTTCTAGAGGTAAATAAAATCACTTGGCGACTCACCAGAATAAAGATTTTTTTTCACGATGTTGAAGGGAGCTGGCTTGGTCGATACAAACAACATCACCGTTTATTTCTTTAATTACCTCTCCTCCTGTTAATTACCCTCTAATTACTCTCTATTTACTTTCGTTCTCACTCCTCTCTACCACTCACATTACCTCCTCTCACTCTCACTCTCACATTCACTATCACTAACTCTTTTTGTATGAATATATTAAATATTACTCTCGGTACTCACACTCACTCTCACGCCTCCAGTCTCACTCTCACTACGAGGCATCTACACTCGCTCTCTTCCCCCTTTCCCAGTCTCACGACCCTTTCACCACTCTCACTACATGTCCTCTCCTCTCACTCCAAATCCTCCACTCTCTCACAACCAGTATCCCTCTCCTACTCTCATTACCTCTCCTTCACTCTTACTACCTCACATCTTGCTCCTACTATCTTCCCTCCACTCTCACTATCACTACCCCTCCTCCACTCTCACTACTAGCCCTCCTCCCATCTTACTCCTACTATCCTCCCCCACACCTCACTATCACTACCACTCCTCCACTCTCACTATCTCCCATCTTACTTCTACTATCCTCCCTCCGCTCTCACTATCACTACCCCTCCTCCACTCTCACTATCTCCCATCTTACTCCTACTATCCTCCCTCCGCTCTCACTATCACTACCCCTCCTCCACTCTCACTATCTCCCATCATACTCCTACTATCCTCCCTCCACTCTCACTATCACTACCCCTCCTCCACTCTCACTATCACTACCCCTCCTCCACTCTCACTATCTCCCATCTTACTTCTACTATCCTCCCTCCAGTCTTACTATCACTACCCCTCCTCCACTCTCACTATCTCCCATCTTACTCCTACTATTCTCTCTCCACTCTCACTATCACTACCCCTCCTCCACTCTCACTATCTCCCATCTTACTCCTACTATCCTCCCTCCACTCTCACTATCACTACCCCTCCTCCACTCTCACTATCTCCCATCTTACTCCTACTATTCTCCCTCCACTCTCACTATCACTACCCCTCCTCCACTCTCACTATCTCCCATCTTACTCCTACTATTCTCCCTCCACTCTCACTATCACTACCCCTCCTCCACTCTCACTATCTCCCATCTTACTCCTACTATTCTCCCTCCACTCTCACTATCACTACCCCTCCTCCACTCTCACTACTACCCCTCCTCCCATCTTACTCCTACTATCCTCCCTCCACTCTCACTATCACTACCACTCCTCCACTCTCACTATCTTCCATCTTAATCCTACTATTCTCCCTCCACTCTCACTATCATTATCCCTCCTCCACTCTCACTATCTCCCATCTTACTCCTACTATTCTCCCTCCACTCTTACTATCACTACCCCTCCTCCCATCTTACTCCTACTATCCTCCCTCCACTCTCACTATCACTACCACTCCTCCACTCTCACTCTCATCAACCCTCCTCCACTCTCACTCTAGTGACAGCCGGAGGCTTTTTCTCTTAGTGTCGCTGATCTGTGGATGGAGGGAAATAACCTCCTTCCTCCTCCCTCCTCCCTCCTCCCGCCTCCCTCCTCCCTCCCTTCTCCCCCAATCCCCCTCCTCCACCCCATCCTTTCTCATCCCTCTCCCCCTTCTCCCTTCTTGCATTCCTTTCCGTCTCTTCATTTCCTCCCTCCTCCTCCTCCTCCTCCTCCTCCTCCTCCTCCCTCTCCTCCTCCTCCTCCAGCACTCCCTCCTTTCTTTCTTTCTCCTTGCCAAAGATCATTGCTTTTCTCTTGTCAACTGCCCTTTAACAAGATCTCCTCCTCGTCCTTCTCCTCCTCCTCCTCCTCTTCCTCCTCCTCCTCCTCCTCCTCCTCTTCTTTGTACACCTCTTCCTTTCCACCCTCCAACTCTTTCACCTCGATCTCAGAATGATTCTATTCTCTTTCTTCTTCTCCTTCCTCCACCTCTCTTTATCTTCTTTTCCCCCGTCATTTCCTTCCTCCTCTTTCCTCTCTTCTTCCATCTCTTTCATCCCTCCGTCCCCTCTTACCGCTTTCGTCAAACTCTTTATTTTCTTTTGGTATCAGATTTCTTTCATCTTATTTTCTTATTAATGTTTCCTTCTTCTTTCAACTTTTTCTTCAAGAGTTTCATGAACTCCAAAATTCTTTTCTGTTTTTTGTTTTGTTTTTT
>NC_134803.1:49242988-49252988 GCF_046742065.1 Oratosquilla oratoria | reverse complement strand
CTGTTCAGTATTCCCCGTTTGCATTTGTCCCTCAAAGCACCACTCTTTCTGGATGGCGAGTGTGTGTATACCCTCGTCATACGTAACACATGAACCGATGCAACAGGACAACTTGACCAGGATGTAACCAAGTCAAGTTATATGTCAATTTATTATCATTTACTATTTACATGTTTGTTTATTAATTAACTATACCTATGCATTTACTTATGTATTTCATTTATTACTTACGTTATTATAGTTGATTTATTTATTCATTTTTATTTATTTATTTATTTATTTATCTATTTATCATTATTTTTTTCGCATTCGACCTAGATATGGACCAAAAGGTCTCCTGTCGGCATGCTCCGCCTTTGTAATATTCTGTAAATGACATTCCCTGGATGATCCCTGTCGTGTGATTGTACCCAATCCGTCTTCAAAATTTCTTGAAGAGATGGGTCTCTTGGACAACCGGGAAGTCCATTCAGAAAAGAAATTTCCAGAAGGAGGTTTGGAAAAGGTCCTGGAAATGGTGAAGGAGGAGATAATGAGTGTGAATGGAGACAGAGGAGGAGAGGGAAGTGAGGGGAGATAGAGAAGGACAGGAGAACTAGGACTACGTGGAGACCAGGAAGGAGGAGACAGAAGAGGAGGAGGAGGAGGAGAACGAGAAAAATAATAAAATGGTAAAGATGGAGTGGAAAATATGGAGGAATCGAAAGAAGAGGAGGGGATGGGAAATAGGAGGTATAGATTGAAAAGGATGGAGGTTTTGGAGGGTGTAGTGGAGTTATGGAGGGTGGAAGAGAAATTTATAAAGAAAGGAATGGAAGTGGTGGAGAAGGAGTATGTAAGGTGGAGAATCAGGAGATTGACAGTAATGTGGAGGTGAATGTGGAAGGGAAAGAGGAGGAAGAGGAGAAGGAAATAAAGGAGGACGAGGAGTAGGAGGAGGAAAAAGAAGAAGGAAAGGAAGGAAAACGAGTAGGAAAAGGAGGAGGAGGAGGAGGAGGAAGAGGAGGAGGAGAAAGAAAGAAAGAAGGAGGAGGTTGTGTAGGAAGAGGAGGAAGAGGGAAAGAAGAAAGTTGAGGAAGAGAAAGAGGAGGAAAGAAATGAGGAGGAGGTTAAAAAAAGAAAGTTGAGGAAGAGAGGAGGAAAAAGTGGAAGGATAGAAGAAAAGGAGAATGTGGAAGTGGAGAGAAAGAGGGGAATATAGACGAAAAAAGAAAGAGAAGAATAAAGAGGAGGAAGAGGAGAAAGAGGAAGAGGAGAAAGAGGAAGAGGAGAAAGAGGAAGAGGAGAAAGATGAAAAAGATAAACAGGTGGAGGAGCAAGAGGAAGTCGAAGAGTGATAGGAAAGAGAAGAGGAAGATGAGAAAGGTGACGGAGAGGAGGAAGAAGAGGAGGAGGGGATAAAAGGAGGAGGATAGAGAAGGAGTGAGTTTGCTTGTGTTGAAATGTAAACGAGGACATGGGGTTATAGGGAAGACATCAATAACCGAGGTGAAAGACGAAGAGGAGGAGGAGGAGGAGGAGGAGGAGGAGGTGGAGGTGGAGGAAGAGGAGGTGGAGGTGGTGGAGGAAGACGAGGAGGAGGACGAGGAGGAGGTGGAGAGTGGCAGGCACAGGACAAGGTAAGGATTGTATTAGTGGAAGAGGTGAATGAGGTGGAAGAGGTGAAGGTGGAGATGGAGGATGTGGAGGAGGTGGAAGAGGTGGAAGATGTGAATACCATGAAGGAGGTGGAAGAGGTGGAAGAGGTGGACGAGTTGGAGGTGGTGATGGAAGTAGTTGATGTGGAGGAGGCTGAAGAGGTGAAAAAGGTGCATGAGTTAGAGGTGGAGTAGGTGGAAGAGGTGGAGTAGGTGGAGTAGGTGGAGGTGGAGGGGTAGAAGAGCTGTGGAAGGTGAAGGGATAGAAGAGGTGGGGGAGGATGGAAGAGGTGGAGGAGGTGGGAGAAATGGAAGAGGTGGAGGAGGTGGTGGAGGTGGAAGTGGTGGAGGTGGAGGAGGTGGTGGAGGTGGAGGAGGTGGTGGAGGTGGAGGAGATGGTGGACGTGGAGGAGGTGGTGAAGGTGGAAGAAATGAAAGAGGGGAGGAGGTGGAGGAGGTGGTGGAGGTGGAGGAGGTGGTGGACGTGGAGGAGGTGGTGGAGGTGGAAGAAATGAAAGAGGGGAGGAGGTGGGAGGTGGAAGGGGATGGAGGAAGTGGAGGAAGTGGAAGAGGTGGAGGAGGGCGAGGGAGGTGAAGAGGAGAAGGAATGCGGTGCCGGATCTCGAGAGTAAACGTAAGGTAGAGGAGGAGGAGGAGGATAAGGAGGAGGAGGAAGAGGAGGGGGAGGAGCAGGAGGAGCAGGAGAAGGAAGAGGAGGAGAAGGAAGAGGAGGAGAAGAAGAAGGAGGAGGAGAAGGAAGAGGAGGAGGAGGAGGAGGAGAAGGAAGAGGAGGAGGAGGAGGAGGAGGAGGATAAGGAGTAAGAGGAGGATAAGAAGGAAAAGTATGATTAGATAGGGTATAAGGAGGAAGAGGATAAGGAGGAGGAAGAGGATAAGGAAAAGGAGGAGAAGGAAGAGGAGGAGGATAAGGACGAGGAGAAGGAGGAGGAGGAAGATAAGGAGGAGAAGGAGGAAGATAAGGAAGGGGATATGATGAGAAGGATAAGGAGGAGAAGGAGGAGGAGGAGGAGGATAAGGAGGAAGATATGAGGCGAAGGATAAGGAGGAGGTGGATAAAGTGAATATGGAGAAGGAGAATAAGGATGATGATGATAAGGAGGATAAGGGGCTAAAGGAGGAGAAGGAGCAGGATAAGGAAGAAGAGGATATGAAAAGGAGGATAAGGAGGAGTAGGAGATAGAGGAGGAGGAAGAGGAGGAATAGGAGGAGAAATATAAGGAGCATGAGGACTGCATTTTCTTGATTTGAAAAAACAAAATTACAGCGAATCCGTCCCAAACTTGATTGATTTTAATTGTGAAAAAAACAACAACAAAACACAGCCAGTGCTACGGCCGAAGCCGTCACCTATCCCCTGGATTGTTGGAGCAGGTAACATTCTCTGCTGGGAGTGCGGGATTCGAACCCACAACTTAGTGAACGCGAGACCAGTGTGTGTGCGCTCATGTCGAAGGATCTACGGCACCGGGTGACCTCAGTCTTGAGACTTCTGCAAAAGTCCATCGGCTGATGGCTCTCAAGCTCTTCGTGGTCTCGGAAGCGTCTTTGAAGTCGAGTCTCTGTTCCCATCGGCGCCAGAAGAAAGGATCTACGGCACCGGGTGACCTCAGTCTTGAGACTTCTGCAAAAGTCCATCGACTGATGGCTCTCAAGCTCTTCGTGGTCTCGGAAGCGTCTTCGAAGTCGAGTCTCTCTGTTCCCATCGGCGCCAGAAGAGAGAAACTTAAAAAGATGACGATGATGGACATAACAGACATACGGAGTCCTTTTACTCTTCCTCCTCCTCTTCCTCTTCTTTCTCATCTTCCTCCTCCTCTTACTCCTCCTCTTCCTCCTCTTCCTCCTCCTGCTCCTCCTCCTCTTCCTCTTCCTCCTCTTTTCCTCCTCCTCCTCCACTTCTTTCTCTCCTTCTCCTCCTCCTCTTCCTCCTCCTCCTCTTCTCCTTCTCCTCTTCCTCCTCTTCATATTCCTTCTCTTCCATTTTCTTCCTCCCTCCTCTACTTTGCCCTATTCTAAATTCCTCCTTTTCTGCCACTTCCTTTTTTCAATCTTCCTCTTCCACTCCATTCCCTTCTCCAATAACTTTCCATCAATTCCTTCAACTCTCCTCTCCTTCCCTCAACTACAATCTCTTACCCTTCCCTTTACCTTACCTTACCCTTCCTACCTTTCCCTGATACTCTTCCTCCCCTTCCCTCTCCTCTCCCCTTCTCTTCCTTTCCCTACTTTCTCCTTCCCTCTTCTTTCCTTCTTTCCTCTCTCCTTTCATTCCCCTCCTTTCCCTAACCTTCCCCTTCGTCTCTCCCCCCTTACCCTCCTCTCCCCTCCCTAATTTCCTTCCCTCATTCCCTCCATTTTTCCTCCCAAATACACTCTTTTCCCCTTCCTTTGCAATTCCCCTCCCTAAGGAAACAATAGATGATATGAGATACACTTCCACGACGAACTCACTCCTCTTAGGAAGGGATTTGATCCTAAACGGGAGAGAATAAACGGGTTTCGATCAGGCCTGAATTTGTTATTTATTCATTATTCATTTATTTATGTACTTATTTATTTATTTGTGTATTTATTTATTTGTTTATGTACTTATTTATCTATTTATTTATATTCATGTGACAACGACGACGAAAGTCAAGGGGACGTGTCGATGCAACCATTCATCATATTGAAAAAAAAAAAAAAAAAAAAAATCGAGACCAGAAACAATATGTTTATAGACCTATATCAGGCCCTAAATGATCAATATCATTGCGCAATATTCCGTATTGTACAATATCATTAACAGCACAGGGAAGGTATGTTAAAGAATGACAATATATTGAAGACATCAAACGCACAGGCTAAACACGTGTAACTCTTCAATACCTTGCCTACACCGTCAATAATATTGTACAATACAGAATATTGCGCAATATTATTGATCGCTTTGTACAGTTTCTCCACCAGGCAATTTTATTCATATAAGAATAGAAATACTGTATCTTTAGCTCCGTTTTGTAGTGTTATCTGTTTAATCCAGTTGCCGCCAGGCGATTTTATTCAGTTGAGGGAAAAAAATTAAGAGAGAAAGAGTTGCCATGTAAGAATTCTTCCAAATCTCAAAAGAGTTTTTTGACAAAAGAAAATGATTAAAGAGAGAAAAAAAATTATTAAAGGGAGCGCAAAGTAGAATACAACAATTCAGAGTTAGAATCTTTTCAATGCCTAAAAAAAAAAATGATAATATTATAACGAATGAATTAGAATTGTGAATTATGCAAACACGCTTAAAGGACAACCAAGACACAGAAATATAAGTATAATGAAATAACACACGCATGCCTGAATACTTAAGAATGAATATACACTAATAATGACAAAGCACACGCACGGACATGTAACCAAATTCTCCCAATGATGGATGTGCGTGTATACACACACACGCACATACACATATACACACAAAGTTGTAGCGTTCGCGGCCGTCACTACGGCGGTCCGGGCTCAAATCCTGCCCAGGGCTGAAATAATTTCAATATCGTTGCGCTACGAGTCGTTACTCCAACTCTCGTGGTTGGTGAGTTTTGTGTGTGTGTGTCTGTGTGTGTGTGTGTGTGTGTGTGTGTGTGTGTGTGTGTGTGTGTGTGTGTGTGTGTGTGTGTGTGTGTGTGTGTGTGTGAGATCTCAGCATTACCCATAGATCGGTCATACATGACCTCTGAGTTCTCATCGGGGGGGGGGGGTAGTAGCTATCGATCATGAATCCAACACGTGATCCAAGACCATGGTGAATTATACGTACACACACACGCACACACACACACACACACACACACACACACACACACACACACACACACACACACACACACACACACACACACACACACACACACACACACACGCACACACACTTGTACGTGCCTGGACACAAGCACAATCTTGAACACATGTTTGCTTGCTTGCTTGCACATTTTCTGTCCAGACGAGTTTGAAGCTAGACGTCGAGGGTGAGATGGTCGAGATTGAGTTGCTACTCAAGGAGGACGACCACAAGCTGACTAGGGTCCTCCTCAAACTACGCAGAGCCCAAAGGGAACTGTGTACTTCGGGAGTAACTGCGCAGTTCGGCTGGAATGAAGTATACAGTATGTGAAGGAGAGTCCTTACATACATACATACATACATACATACACACACACACACACACACACACACACACACACACACACGTACACACACACACACACACACACACACACACACACACACACGCACACACACACACACACACCTCGTGGCGCAGTGGTTAGTGTTTCTGGCTGACACTACGGCGGTCCGGGTTCGAATCCCGCCCAGGGCTGAAATAATTTCAGTATCACTGCGCTGCGTGTCGTTACTCCAACTCTCGTGGGGCAGGGAGTTGGGTATGTGTGTGTGCGTGTAAGGTCACAGTATTACCCATAGATCGGTCATGTATGAGCTCTGAGCTCTCTTCCGGGAGGGAAATAGCTGTTGATCACGAGTACAACACGTGATCCCAGACCATGGTGAATCACACACACACACACACACACACACACACACACACACACACACACACACACACACACACACACACACATACAAACACACACACATACAAACACACACACGCATACATACACAAACACATACACACACATACAAACACACACACATACAAACACACACGCATACACATACAAACACACACACACACACACACACACACACACACACGAGCTCGCGCGCACACCGGAGTATCTGAAATATCTGCTCATGATTCGACCGTCATTAATTATCGTAGCACAGTTTAAGTCTCTCACTACAGTGCCCACCATGATGAAGCACCTGCTGAGCACCAATTTGTTTTTGTAACCTTGTATAAGCAGGAGATGTGGAGAAAGGGATAAACATCAAGAGGCTTCCTGTTTTCGGTTCTTCTACAAGTAGGTGGTCGTTAGACCTCCTCTGGGGCATTTGTCCATTCTTAAGCCCCCTTAGGCACGCGCGTGCACGCACGCACACACACACACACACACACACACACACACACACACACACACACACACACACACACACACACACACACACACACACACACACACACACACACACACACACACACAGGGCTGAAATAATTTCAGTATTGCTGCCCTGCGAGTCGTTACTTCAACTCTCGTGGGAGGGGAGTTAGGGGTGAGTATGCGTGTAAGGTCACAGCATTACCCATAGATCGGTCATATATGAGCTCTGAGCTCTCTTCCGGGAGGGAAATAGATGTCGATCACGAGTCCAAAATGTGATTCAAGACCATGGTGAATCACACACACACACACACACACACACACACACACACACACACACACACACACACACACACACACACACACACACACACACACACACACACACACACAAGCTCACTCACACTCACACACATACACACACACCTGAATGTATGAAGACTATAGAAGTTTGGGTTTGTTTCTATGGAGTTATGGCATGGAGTAGTGTGGAGTTCTCTGGCTCCACTCCCTCCTCGATGGAGTAAATTGGGTGTGGAGTTGTGTGGTCATGTTGACTCCATACCTCCATACTAACAGCATAATTCTATACCTCCACACCACGCCTCCCTCCCAAACACAGTCCCACCTCCACATGTTTTACACCTCCATATATACTCCTTCATCCCATCACCTTACCTCCATATTTGCACGCCCCTTTGCCTCCACACCTCCATATGGTCAAGGATTTTCTTTTTTCCATAGTTCTATTACATCTCCAAAGTATTATGTTTGTGGTTTTGTTAGTATTATATATATATATATATATACATTTTTTTTTTTTTTTTTTTTTTTTTTTTTTTTTTTTTTTTTTTACAGTAGTCATGTCTGTCATCGAGGAAAAGGATATATTGTAAACAAAAAGACAATTTTACTTCTTCCTGTTTGTAAACAAAACTGACTTTTCTCTATGCGCTTCTAAATGTCAGTAAATTAAAACTTTTCTTGGTACATTTTTTGGACTTTGATTTTTTTTAACAGAATTAGGTCTTCAAGTGAAAAAAGAATACCCTTTTTTTAAACAAAATTAGGTCTTGAAATGATGAATTCGGAAAATAAAAAACATAGAACAAATCACCTCTTCATTAAAAAAAAAAAAAAATGACTGATCGTAATATTAAAGTTATTTCTTTATACAATGCACCCATCAGACCAATGATAAAACCGGTTGTGTGTTAACATACAGTTGAACAGAAATCAACACAAAGACCCATTTTGAGCATCGACTCGCATGAACATTGACAAGAAACTTGTTCCACAAAACGTACCTCCAATCCACTCCTCCATACCCCTACACCTCCATACCTCTACATCTCAGAACATTGCTCTTTCCCATCCTCCCACCTCCACTCCTGAAGCCCTCCACATCACTCCACCTCCTCTCTCTTCTTCTCTTCCTCTCCTTCCTTCCTACCCTCCGTATCACGCTTCCAATTTTCCACCCTTTCCATCCACCTTCCATTTCCCTTCAATTTCTCCCTTCCATTCCCCTCCTCTCTCCCTCCTCCCTCCACTCGACACCTTCGCTGATCCTCCTGCCTCCTCCCTACCTTACTTCCTGCCCTCCACTCCTCCTCCTCCTCCTCCTCCTCTATACCAGTCATGCAACCAAGCCAGCAGTGTGTACCCATTACCCTAAGCCCATCACTTCATCCTCCTCCTTCTCCTTCTCCTCCTCCTTCTCCTCCTCCTCCTCCTCCTCCTCCTCCTCCTCCTCCTCCACTTCTCATCCTCCTTATCTTCCTCCTTCTCCTCCTTCTCCTCCTACTTCTCCTTCTCCTCCCCCTTCTCCTCCTCCTCTTCCTCCTTTTCCTCCTCCTCCTCTTCCTTCTCTTCTTCTTCCTTCCCCTCAATCTCACCCTTCTGGTCACCTCCCTTACCTTCTTCCTCCTCCTGGTTACCTTCCGCCTCCTCCTCCTCTTCTAGCTCTTCCTTCTCATGTTCCTTCTCTTCCTTCTTCCTGCCTTTTCCTCCTCATTCTTCTCTTCATGTATATTCTTCCCTCATTCTTCCTCTTCCTCTTTCTCCTTCCTCTTTTGGTTGTCTTCTTCTTTCTCCTCTTATAACCCTCTCTCTTTCTCTTTCCCTATTCTTCCTCTTTTTATTCTTCTTCTTCTTCCTTTCCTCTTCTTCCCTCTCTTCTGTATCCTCCCCCTTTCCTCACCTCGTTTCGTTTTCTTTATTGTTATCTTGTCTTGTCTTCCCTCCTTGTCTTCCTCAATGTCTCCCTCTTTGTCTTCCTCAATATCACCCTCCTTGTCTTCCTCAATATCTTCCTCCTTGTCTTCCTCAATATCTTCCTCCTGCATGATCAGCTCCCGCCGTTATTCCGCCTAATTTCACCTGGCGGTTCCTAACCGAACCCACGCTCGGAACTTGCGGTTCCCTACATTCCTCCGTTTTCTTCCTTCGCCTCCAGTTTCCAGTTTCCAGTTTCCAGTTTCCAAGTCAAAAATGTGCTTTCTTGAACCCTTCCTCGTTTCCATGTAAACCTCTGTATCCCTTCTTATCTTCATTTTCCTCTTCCTCCTCTTCTTCCTTCTAAATATCATCCTTTGCAATAAAAGGTCTGACAACCCGATATTTAATTGTAGTTGGATAGGATAGTGGTAGCAGTAGTGTTAGTTCATCTTTTGCCCTGTTTTCTTAATTGTAGCTTAGTTTAGTAAACACAAACAGCCTCGTTAGGGCCAGTAGGCCTGCTGTTGTTTGTTCTTTCTTTGTGTTCTTTTGTGTGCTCCTTTCTCGTTTCTGTGCGCATGTTTCTTCTTTGTCCTCTTTCTTCCCCTTTTCTTCGTCTCTCTATTCCTTTCTTGTTTCTGTGTGCATATTTCTTTCTTCTATGTCCTCTTTCTTTCCCTTTTTCTTCTCCTCCTCTTCATCTCTGTACTCCTTTCTCGTTTCCATGTACAACTCTTTTTCTTCCTTCTTCTCTTCCTTTATACTTTATCTCCCTCCTCTTCATCCTCCTTCTATTCCTTTTTCTCCATGCACACTTCTTTTTCTTTCTTCTTCTCTTCCTTTATCCTTTATCTTCCTCCTCTTCATCCTCCTTCTGTTCCTTTTTCTCCATGTACACCTCTTTTTCTCCCTTCTCTTCCTTTTTTCCCCTCCTCTTCATCCTCTCCTTTATTGTTTCTTTGTACATCTCAAAGGATTACAAAGGGAGACTATGTCCATAACTAGGTCGGACGCGAAATAATTATGATAATGATAAATGAATAAATAAATAAATAATGATATAAATAATGACAAATAAAATAAATAAATAGT
>NC_134803.1:49230488-49232988 GCF_046742065.1 Oratosquilla oratoria | reverse complement strand
AACATCTACAGTGCAGCAAGTCGACGAAAATCGGACTTGTACGTCCTCCTTTCTAAATGCTGCCAAAGGAACCTCTTCCCTTTGTTTAAGGTTAATTAATTAATCCATAAACGATTGGATTTACAATGCTATTTCATTCTGATTATCGTCGGGTGATTTTATTCATCCGAGATAGTGTCACCATTTAAGAGGAGTTAAATCATCTGGTGGACCAATATCTCGTTTAATTCGAGAAAGTTTCGTTCTTTCTTCAAAATTTTCGTTTACCTCCCAGACTTAGTAACCATGTCGTGAAGGCTGAAAATATTGGTTATTTTAAGAGAAAGTTAGATACCTTTATGGGACATGGAACTGCCTAGTGTAGGGCTTATGGTCTCTTGCAGTCTCCTACATTCTTATGTTTTTATGTTCTCCTTTAGGATTGCACATCTTCGGAGTAATATGGTTCTAAAGGATAGAAACGCTGGTTATTGGTGACGAAATAGAAACTCGTTCATTCTTATTGGAATTAGTTTGATATATATATATATATATATATATATATATATATATATATATATATACACATATATATATTTTTTAGATGGGCTTTCTCTGATGTTCTTTTTGTTATACAATTGGTGATGAATGTAAATAAAGACGAGCGCCTCTGTACTACCTCGTCACAATGACAGTAAGTTCCCCTCCCTTTGGCACTAAACTCCCGTTTTCTCGGCAACTTGTTCCCGCTTTGCTGGACCACCACGCTCTCGTTGTTCACACGATACTGGAGTTTGTTCCTGCGAGTGGCAGCACACCTTGCGGCCAGTTTCGCACAAGATGAGTCTCGAGTTCCACGGCTATTTCGAAAGAACAGCTTTACACGAAGATTGTGCTTTGGGTAGTGAACGTCTCTCGGGTCCCAGAAGGAACTATGCTCTTCTGTCAACTCCCACAAGGATTTTATTACACTTTTAGACCACACTAACTCGTAAGATATTATATAATAATTTAATTTTGACGTGAGAAGTCCACAAAAGTTTCCTATTTCGGGAGCAAGATGACTATCGTCACGGTACCATGGGAACTTGTTGCCGAAATACAGTTTCGAATATTGCTCGTTTAAACTGCGCTTAACAATAATGAATTGTTCAATATAATAAGACAAAGCTTCTGTCGTAAAAAATACAAACGTCCTGGGATCCCACGTAAATTGAATAAAATTGTTTGCCATCAGTGGGAACAGAAAATGGGGTTACTAAGCATTAATGGGTTAGATTAAAGAGCATGTAACAAATATTCTAACACAATTTACCACCATTGCCCTCCGTGTTTGGGTAGCCAGAACAAGCGTTGGCCACCAGTGGTTGCATTAATGAATTATAATACATACATACATATATATATATATATATATATATATATATATATATATATATTTGTGTGTGTGTGTGTGTGTGTGTGTGTGTGTGTGTGTGTGTGTGTGTGTGTGTGTGTGTGTGTGTGTGTGTGTGTGTGTGTGTGTGTGTGTGTGTGTGTGTGTGTGTGTGCGTGTGTGTGTGTGTGTGTGTGTGATGTGTGTGTTGCTCTAGTTACGGGATTCGAACCCTTGCCCATGCGGCACCATATGATTTTGAGCCAAGGACGCGACAAACTGTACTACAAGGTGGATATACATAAGAGACCATTTGGTCTCTCGACATCATCGAGTTTCATCGAGTCCATGTTTCGGGAGAGTCTTTCGACAAGTATATGTTCTCGTATTGATAGTTTGAAGAGTTCCCTGACAGCCCTGGTCAGGCGGGTAGGCGACCTAACGTCGGCCTGAAAATTCCAGCGGCTTGCTGCAACTGACAGGACTTCGCCCTACCAGAGGTTTTCCACTTCCCATTGGGTGGTAGAAGGATGTTAATGTAGCTCTGATGTGAGATATTATAAGAGGGTATCACACTGGGCATCCACCACGGACCTCACCAGCGACGACAGTTGAGAGTTCGTTTGAGCGACACCGACTTCGGTTACGATATTTGAATTTTCAAATCTCCAAATATCAAATTATATTCCCGCCATATACAGCAAAGCTAAATGATTAACTAGAGATTGTTAGACACACTGTTGAAATGTTCTTAGAGAAGCTTAGGTTTCTGCAAACGAAGTCAAATTCTAGTTATTGAAACGGAGGTTGGAGGTAGGATGTGGGAGGAAAATTAGCTCAGTTGGTAGCGTCTCCTCTCCTTACCGCGCTCAGACACCTCAAGATCGAGACAGATGGCCTTCGCTGCCGTTTGCAAATTCGCGTGTATCGTTCCCAATTAATCAGGTTAAGCGGCGCTACTGCTCCTCCTCCTCCTCCTCCTCCTCCTCCTCCTCCTCCTCCTCCTCTACCTCCACCTCCTCCTCTTCCTTCTCCTCCTTCTACTCTTCCTCCTCTCCCTCTATCCTTTCCTCTTCCTCATTCTCATCTTCTTCCTCCTCTTCCTCTTCCTCCTCTTTTGATTCTTCCTTTCACATCCACATCTTC
>NC_134803.1:49200488-49220488 GCF_046742065.1 Oratosquilla oratoria | reverse complement strand
AGGAGGAAAAGGAGGGCGAGGAGGAGGATGAAAACGAGGGGGGAGAGGAGGAAAAGGAGGTGAGGAGGAGGAAAAGGAGGGTGAGGAGGAGGAAAAGGAGGGTGAGGAGGAGGAAAAGGAGGGTGAGGAGGAGGAAAAGGAGGGTGAGGAGGAGGAAAAGGAGGGTGAGGAGGAGGAAAAGGAGGGTGAGGAGGAGGAAAAGGAGGGTGAGGAGGAGGAAAAGGAGGGTGAGGAGGAGGAAAAGGAGGGTGAGGAGGAGGAAAAGGAGGCTGAGGAGGAGGAAAAGGAGGGTGAGGAGGAGGAAAAGGAGGCTGAGGAGGAGGAAAAGGAGGGTGAGGAGGAGGAAAAGGAGGGTGAGGAGGAGGAAGAGGAGGGTGAGGAGGAGGAAGAGGAGGGTGAGGAGGAGGAAAGGAGGGTGAGGAGGAGGAAAAGGAGGGTGAGGAGGAGGAAAAGGAGGGTGAGGAGGAGGAAAAGGAGGGTGAGGAGGAGGAAGAGTACGAGGAACAGTAGAAGGAGGAGGAAGAGGAAAAGAAGAAGGACCAAGATAGATGCTGGAATAGAAATAGGAAGAAGAGGAACAGAAATAGAGAAAAAAGAAATAGAAGGAAGAAGAGAAGGACGGGGAGATGGAAAAGGAAGAGGACGGGAGCTTGAGGAGGAGGAAGAGGAGGAGGAAGAGGAGGAGGAAGAGGAGGAGGAGGAGGAGGAGGAGGAGGAGGATCTGGAGTTTGAGAAGAAGGGGAGGAGGAGGAAATAGAGGAGGAGGAAGAGAAGGATTTCTCTTCCAGATGTCCTATGTAATTTTTCCTTTTTATTCTTTGACTCGGAATAAAGCTCAGAATAACCCTTTCACGTTTTTCGTAAGCTGGTGCAGATGTGGTTTACCGATGTTGCTAGGTAGTTGGTTGGTAAGTCTCAGAGATCACTGAGACTGTTGGGTATGTGGACAGCCACGAGGAAGACTTCTGGGGACGATGTAAGGGCGATTTTGTTCGATAAGTGGAAGTACCCGGAGAGTGGAAACCTTCGCAAAAAAAAAAAAAAAAAAAAAAAAAAAAAAAAAAAAAAAAAAAAAAAAAAAAAAAACACTCCCAAAATCTAATGGGCTATGCTTAGGCCATAAAGAAGAAGAAAAATAAAACATACAAACAAATACAACCGAAAACACGACCTCACCAAAATGGGTCAACCAGGAGGTCTTCAAGAGTCTTCAAGAGTCAAGACTTCTGACCTCGACACCACTAAAGACTCCTGAAGACGGTCTCTGAGGGTTTCCTCAGTCTTACGAATCCTGGCTCTTCTCTTATGAAGAATCTCTTAAGTAACAAGCTTCTGGAACTTCCTCAAGGTTTCTCGTGCATTTTCCTCTCTTCTCGGCTAATCCAGTCCTCGAATCTAACTATCTCCACCTCGGTCTACCAACTGGTCTTCTTCCTTGTAGCTTCTGGGGTGTAGTGTTTCTGGGGATACCTCTGCACTCTCATACGTAAAGACAGACGAGATTAAAGGATACTGTTGTTTGAATTCTTATTAAGAGTTTCTAGATCTCTTGCTAGTTTACGATGCTGGGCTGGTAGTCTAGAACATTTCTATTGTCGATTGAGACTGTAATCTAGCTAAATGGTTTGCCTTTGTGTGTGTGACGTTTATATATTGGTTTGTTACTGTTTGATTGGTTGGTGTCGTTGAAAGCGGCGTTCCTGATTGGCTGAGCTATGGCCATCAGGAATCACAAGGAGAGCTCGGGTGTCACACTATACGGGCGCGTTCCTCGGTGCGTGCGTTCCTCTGTGTCCTGACTGACACATATATAGTCAGGACACCGAGGAACGCACCTAAGAACGCATTGAGGAACGCGCCAAGTTCTGTTTTGGACAGTGTGACATTGGCTGAAGAATCTGGAGATCGGGTCTGTCATTGACAATATTGCTGTTACTGTTGTTGTTGTTGTTGTTATTGTGCTGTTACCGTTATTAATGTTGTTATCATCGTTGGTGTCGTTGCTATAGAGATGCTGTTATTAATGATGTCGTGATCGTTGCCGTTGTTGTTGTTAATTTGTTGTCGTCGTCTTCGTCGTCGTCGTCGTCATCGTTGTTGTCGTCGGCGTCGTCGTCGTCGTCGTCATCATCCTCATCGTCATTGGTATTTATGTGTTTTTTCATACTAGACTCTAGTTAAGTATAATGCTTGTCCTCATGTCCTCATACTGATGTTGATTTTCGATGTCTTTGAGCTTCTCTCCTCTGGCTTCCACTGACTGAGCTCTTGGTGTTATCCACCGACTTCATCCTGGGTCTCACTAACGGTTTTCCTACTTCATTCTTTTCATATGACCGCACCATTGCACCTGTCCTCTTGTTATTTATTTGTTTATTATTTTATTAGTTATCTATTTATTCGTTGCTTACGGAGAGTCACATAGCTCGTGTTCTGATTGGTACGGAGCCGTGATTAGACCCAGTCGTGGACGCCGGATCACAGATAACAGAAGCAGAAATTCATTTGGAGATAGACCCACATGTGTACAAAGGACACGCACACACACGCACACACACACACACACACACACACGCACACACACACACATACACACACACACACACACACACACACACACACACACACACAATTATACGCACACACAATTATACGCACACACGATTATACACACATACAATTATACACACACACACAATCACTCTCACACACACACTCACACACTCACACACACACACACACACACACTCACACACACACACACACACACACACACACACACACATACAATTATACACACACACAATCACACACACACACACAATCACTCTCACACACACACACACACACACACACACACACACACACACACACACACACACACACACACACACACACACACACACACACACACACACACACACACACACACACACACACACACACACACACACACACACACACACATCACACGTCTCGTGGTGCAGTGGTAGCGATCGCGGCCGCCACTACGGCGGGTCTTGGTTCAAATCCCGCCCGGGGCTGAAATAATTTCAGTACCGCTGCGCTACGAGTCGTTACTCCAACTCTCGTGGGCGGTGAGTTGGGCATGTGTGTGCGTATAAGGTCTCAGCATTACCCACAGATCGTTCATATATGAGATTTGAGCTCTCATCCGGGAGGGTAATAGCTGTCGATCACGAGTCCGACACGTGATCCAAGACCATGGTGTATCACGCAATGATGTATTCAACACAAAAGGGGAAACTGGACTCGGGGTTCCTCCTCCCTCAAGCCATTTGCTACTCAGGGGCTAACCGGAAGGTACCAAGGAAGCGAATAAAATCGCCTGACGACATTAACAATAAGAAAAGTACCAACAGGTAGGAAAGGTGTGTGTGTGTGTGTGTGTGTGTGTGTGTGTGTGTGTGTGTGTGTGTGTGTGTACGCGCGCGCGTATGTGTGTGTAAACTCAGACATTATACATATGTAATCACCCGGCTGGACATCGCAAGAGTCACCTTCCCTTCTCCCCCCTCCCCCTCCCTCCCTTTCCCCTCCCCCTCCCTCCCTTTCCCCTCCCCCTCCCTCCCTCCCCCTCCCCCTCCCTCCCTCCCAACTTAATTCGTCTTACTTATCCCTCCATTCCCTCGTGTCCTCCATAATCACCCTGGTCCGTCCTGGCTGGGCTTCCTTGCTTTGATGATGGCTCCCTGTAGTCTCAGTTACCCTTTTTCATAGCTCCTCCTCCTCCTCCTCCTCCTCCTCCTCCTCGTCGTCGTCGCCGTCGTCGTCGTCCTCCTCCTCCTCCTTCTCCTCCTCTGCCTCTCACTTTCCCGTTTGATTTAATATTCATGTACTTATTTATTCTTATTTATCTATTTCTATTTATTTATTTATTTATTATTTCATTTATTTATTTTTTAGTTTGCTTTGCTTTCGTCTCTTCTGTTTGTATGCTAAGGTTTATTTATTATTGTTATTATTGATGATATTATTATTATTATTATTATTATTTTTTATTATTACTATTTTATTATTATCATTATTATTATTAATTATTATTATTATTATTATTATTATTATTATTATTATTATTATTATTATTATTATTATTATTATTATTATTATTATTATTATCATTATTATTATTTATTCTTTTTTTTATTTATTTTTATTTTTATTTTTTTTTTACCTTCGAAAGTTATGCTCTCTTTGCCTTTCCGTACTTTTCCTCACTCTTTCGACATGTCCGCACCATCTCATAGGAGACCTCTTCATCTTCTTCACTTCAGTGGTGCCCGAAGCCCCCACGGGGACAACCCCCAAAGAGAATCAAATCACTTGGTGTTGGCCGGAATCGAACCTTCAAAGGAGACGAAGGACCTTAGTGGGTGAAGGGCAAACTTAAAAAAAAAAAATAAAAAAAATAAAGGACATACAGAGATTGTTGTTGTTGGTCTTGTTAAGTATGTTTAAGTATGGAACCTTTCGCTGGAAGACTGGAATAAGATGGGAGGGGAAGGGGATGGGATTGGATGAAAGGGGAGAGAATTAGAATGAGATGGAATGGGAGGGGAGGGAAAGGAAGTGGATTAGAATGAGATGGGAGTGTATGGGAGGGGAGGGAAGGGAAGGGGATGGGATGGGAGAGTAGGGAAGGAGATGGGATGGAAGGGGAAGGAAAGGAAGAGGATTAGAATAGGATGGGATGGGAGGGGAGAGGAGGGAAAGGAAGAGAATGGTATAGAAGGAAAAGGGATGGGATGGGAGGTGAGTGAAAGGAAGGGGATTACAATGGGTGGGAAGGGAGAGGAGGGGAGAGGAAGGAAAGTAATGGGATGGGATGGGATGGGATGGAAAGGGAGGGGATTAGGATAGGATGGGAAGGGAGGGGAGAGGAGGGAAAGGAAGGGGATGGGATGAGAGAGAAGGGAAGGGAATGGTAGGCGATGGAAAGGAACGGGATGAGAATGGGATGGGATAGAAAGGGAGGGAAGAGTAGGGAAAGGAAGGGGATGGGATGGGATGGGAGAGAAGGGAAGGGGATGGGATGAGGAGAAGGGGAATGGGATGGAATGGGATTAGAATGGGATGGGAAGGGAGGGGAAGGGATAGGAGGGAAAGGAAGGGGATGAGATGGGAGAAAAGGGAAAGGGATGGGATGGGGAGAAGGGGGATGGGATGGAATGGGATTAGAATGGGATGGGAAGGGAGGGGATGAGATGGGAGAGAAGGGAAAGGGATGGGAAGGGAGGGGAGGGGAGGGGAGAGGATGGAAAGGAAGGGGATGGGAAGGGGGAGAAGTGGGATGGAACGGAATGGGATGGGATGGAATGGGATTAGAATGGGATGGGAAGGGAGGGAAGGGGAGGGAAAGTAAGAGGATGGGAGAGAAGTGAAAGGGATGGGAAGGAGGAGAGGGGAGAGGAGGAAAAGGAAAGGGGATTGGAAGGGGGGAAAAGTGGAATGGGACGGAATGGGATGGGATGGAATGGGAGGGGGAGTAGGATGAAACGGCAGGGTTATCTCTGTGAGATCTTCTGTTGCTGTCGACTGCCAGCGTAATGATAAAGCCTTCTCTCGAAGATGCCTCGGGGCAGCGGGCGGGCTGGCCAACTCGCTCGCCCGCTCGCTCCCTTGCTAGTTGCTCGCGCCTAAATTCGTTGAACTGACAATAGCACCGCGAGATCCTCAGAGATAAAGTGACTTCGGTATTTAATCCCAGGGGGGAGGACGGGGGAGGAGGCGAGAGGGGGAGGGTGAGGAAGGGGGAGGAGGGGAGGAGGGGTGGAGGAGGAAAAGGGGGAGGAGGGTGGGGAGAAGGGTGGGGAAGGGGGGAGGAGTTGAAGGGGAGGAGGGAAGAGAGGAGGGGAGGAGGAGGAAGAGGGGGAGGAGTTGAAGGGGAGGAGGGAAGAGAGGAGGGGAGGAGGAGGAAGAGGGGGAGGAGGGGGAAGATGGGGAGGAGGGGGAAGAGGTTGGGGAAGGGGAGAGGAAGGGTGGATGAGGAGGGGAGGAGGGGGAGAAGAGGGGGAGGGTGGGGAGGGGGAGATGAGGGGTGGAGGAGTGGAGGAGGGGGAGAAGGGGAGAAGAGGGGGAGGAGGGGCAGAAGCGGGGGAGAAGCGGGGGAGGAGCGGGGGAGGAAGGAGGAGCCTTCATCCCTATAGAGTGGATGAAGACCATTTTTGAATTGGATACGGATTGAGGGAAATCTACGTCATCCGTCTTGGAACGGCACCTAGAATCTGTTCCCATTTGGGTGTCTGTTCCCATCCTACATTGGGCGGCGACAACGGGTAATTAATCGAGGAGGAGGAGGAGGAGGAGGAGGAGGAGGGGGGAGGAGGAGGAGGTGGGGAGGTGGGGGGGAGAGCAACTTAGTTCATGACACACCTGACAAGCTCCCGTCTAAGAACGACTCCTTCCCCCCTTTCCCCCCTCCCCCTCTCCCCCTCTCCCCCCCTCCACCCCGGAGGCGAAGCTTACGAAGCTTCATGGCCCAAAGATTCATTGTTTCGAAAAAGGGTTCGCTTTGGTGTTTCACAAAGGGTTTCCCGACTTGCGGGTCGAAGCGTACAATCGGGTTGTTCTCTTGTTTATGTGATCATTTATTTCTTTTGTTTATTATTTGGTCTCTGTACATGTCCTCTTATTTGAACATGTACCCGCACAAAAAATGCAAGCATACGCACACACACACACACACACACAAATACAAAAAAAATATATATATATATATATACATGTGTGTGTGTGTGTGTGTGTGTGTGTGTGTGAATGCACACTTATGATCACATATATTTGCATATGTATATCCACACTTATACACGTACAGGGCATATGCATATAATGTATATATATATATATATACATATATATATATATATGTATATATACATATATTATATATGTATGTGTGTGTGTTTGTGTGTGAACATACATGTATATCTGTGTCATTATCATATATGCATGTGTCCTAAACATTTCATCTACTGATCTTTTACTTCTCAAAATATTTCAACTTCCCCGAAGTCATCGCATCCATAGACCAAACGGTCGGGCATGAAAGTCCCTCTCCATTGTAACGGAGAAAATAATCGAGTTTTGATCAGAATCTTCCCCTACTCTCTTCGATCCACTCCAGAGGCGAGCCCCACCGAAGTAGATCCTCTTCGAGAAGTGACATTACCCCCACTGACCCCAAGAGTCAAGCATCCACCCTCAAGAGGGAGAGAGGGCGGGTAACTTTACGAGGCTGTGGAAGTAACTCACCTGAGTAACATAACCCACAAGTAATAATCCTGGGTCGCTGGTAACTGCCCAAGTGATGGGAGGCAAAGGACGGGATGCTGCCGCCCATGGCAGGACAGCGGCAAAAAACGGAGCGTGGAATGTGGCTTCACTCTCTCCCTCCCGCCCGCCCTCCCTCCCTCCCTCCCTACCTACCTCTCTCCCTCCCTTCCTCCCTCTCTTCCGACCTCTCTCTCTCTCTAACTCTCCCTCTCTTCCTCCCTCGCTGGATCCTTCCTCCCGTCTTCGCCGTCGAGCGAAAACTCCCGTTTTCTTTCATCTGGTAAGAGTTGAGGGTCCGGCCGGAGTCGTCGCATAGATGGACTGTAGAGGAGGAAGATGGGGAGGAGGCAGAGCAGAAAGATGAAGTGCATGAGCAGAATTAGGAGGAGGAGGAGGAGGAGGAGGAAAAGGAGGAGGGGAAGAAGAGGAGGAGAGGAGGAAGAAGAGAAGGAGAACATAAAATGGGAAAGGAAGACGGAAGAAGTGAAAGAGAAGGAGGAGGAGGAGGAGGAGGAGGAGGAGGAGGAGGAGGAGGAGGAGGAGGAGGAGGAGGGGAAGGAAACCAAGAGAAGGGAGACAGAAGTAGAGAAGCAAGAGAAGGAGCAGGAGAATGAGCAGGAGGAGGAGGAGGAGGAGGAAAGGGAATAAATGAGGATGAAGAGGACCAAGAGAAAGAGAAGAAGGACAAGAGGAGAAATTGGAACGAGAAGAGCAAGAACCATTGTCGTAGAAATTGTGTACCCTCATCTACGATTTTCTTTGCAGTAATCATTAATGGTTCGTTTGCTTTTATCAAATCTGACTAAGTGTACATTTTTACCTTTAACCTAACCTTTGTACTTCAAGAAGAAATCTATTTATTTATGAGTGGAAGGGTGGTGAGATAAACGCAGGGAACTGTTGGGGATTTATTCTGCCGTTTTGTCCTTACCGGGACTTCTTCAGAGTACATAATTCATTATTTATTCAACTTTTTAATTTTACTATGACTTTTTTATAACTCCGATGTATGTTCACTTCCCTGGGAGGAAAAGTCGCCATCGACTAAATGTTATTTTATTTTTATTTTTATTTCTTTATTGTCTTATCCTTTTAGATGAAGCTTCCTTTCGTTACTAATATATTCCTATTATCTTTCCATGTCCACAGCTTTATTCATTACGGCCACTGGTCAGGGTAACTGAGAGTCTTCACGAGTGGTGATAAAGTGCCTACGCCAGGAGACGCTGAGCAGCTGCGGCCGAGACAGGCCGTCGCCTTTGCCCTATTATGCGTTCGGGCAATTGGGACAGGTCAGTCACAGCTGGGAATCGGAGAGGAGTGTGGGTCTCGAACCCACAACCAAGTGAATGCGAGACCAGCACGCTTCCGATTACGCCACCAGTGATGTCAGGCCCAGTGACGAAGCGACGGTGTGACTGTCGAGGGGTTGGTCACTTTTGATGCAGATGGCGCCAAGGACGCGTTCAACGCTCCTGGCGCCAAGAGATCTTGTGGCGCCAAGAGATCTTGTGGCGCCAATTCTCCTGGAAAGGTGCTGTGTCCTGTCCTGTGGGTCCACCTGGAAACTATTTTTTTTCTGACTGTCGCCAAAATGTTTTCAATTCAGTTCCATGGTACCCATTTGCACGGGGAACTGAGTGACCACACAGTGGCACGTTATGGCACAAATTGGCACAGCGGCACAAATTGGCACAATGACACAAAAGGGCACGGCACAAATTGGTAGGAGTACAATTGCACATATTGGCATAATCTGATACAGTGGCACAAAATGGCACCGTGTCACATTGGAGCACAGTGGCACAGGACGAAGAATGAAATGAGTGGAGAAAGTGTCACAGATGAAGTTTTATATGTCGGTAATCTGGCCTAAAAGGAACAACATTGTAATGACAAAAAAAAAAAAAAAAAAAAAAAAAAAAAAAAAAAATAAAAAAATAAAAATATATATAAATATATATATATATATATATATATATATATGTATATATATATATATATATATATATATATATATTACTCTGGATCATCTCTGGTATGGTTCAAGTATACCTAGATACACTCCAGTATCTAACTAAAAGATAAAAAATAAAAAGTTACCGAGTGATGGGATTGCCATGGAGATGAATAAAATCACACGGCGGCAAACTGAATAGAAAAAACAATACCACCCATTACGGAAGGGGTTGACTGCAGACATTGTAAATAGTGACGGAAAGTCATCGTAGTGACAAAGGCGATTTTATGACAACATTTAGTGGTATCCGAGTCTAGCGGTGTTGGAAGTGGCAACACACAGACAGGTGGCTGTGTTGCCTGCCACCTGGCCGCGCTATGCGGCCGGGGGAGAACACGTGTTTCGGTTTGGCCTTCGCCGCGATGCGTCTGCTTGACAACGCGCGAAGCGAGAAAGCCACACAATGTGTAGTAAACGTCGCTCACACTGTATACTGAACAACACATTATATAGTGGGTAGCTTAACATACTGTGGAGGGAGCCTCATCACCTTGCTTTGGCAACCTGAGCTGTGTACAGTAAACAACCCACATTATGCCCAGTGGGCAACGGCGTAGCGGTCAATCCTCCTCGCGTGGAGTGAGAGATCTGCGCGGTGTGTTTTAGCGTCCAGAGCGAGCAGTGTGGGGAACCAGCATCCCGGGATCCCGCGTGCATTCCCCGGCCCGGACAACCTGCTTTGCGTGCAGTTACCAACCCGCAAGAGTGGGCAACCCACACAACGCGGTTTAGCCTCCAGGCGAGTTGCTTTGTGTGTGCAGTGGGGAACAACCTGTGATGGGTGCAGGGGACAACCCACGCCGCGCCCCGGCCTTGTGGGTAATCATCCTAACCACGTGCAGTGGGTAGCCAACGCTGTCGCTTGTGGTCAAGGAAGACCCAGTACTTTAGTAGCTTGTGGATCCGGCAGGGCAATTGGTTATAATGAGGTTCGGTGGGGGAATGAAAGTGTTATGCTGAATGAACATGGTGGTCTATCTTCCTCGACTATGGTGGTCGGGGGAGGGGGGAGGGGAGAGGGGGAGGGGGATAGGGGTATAACAGAAGGATAAAAGGGATGGTTTCTGTGGTGGTGGTCGTGATGGTGGTGGTGGCGGTGGTGGTGGCGATAATGACGTAACAGAGGCAACACCGTTGTGTGTTGCGATATAGGAGAGGTGTGTTTTCTCTCTCTCTCTCTCTCTCTTCCTTTTCTCTATCTATATTGATCTCTGTGTGTATACGTGTGTGTATGTACATGTGTGTGTGTGTGTCTGTGTGTGTGTGTGTGTGTGTGTGTGTGTGTGTGTGTGTGTGTGTGTGTGTGTGTGTGTGTGTGTGTGTACGTGTGTCTGTATCCGTATGATGTGAATGTATACTTTATCACAAGAGCACATGCCATAGCTGTGTGCGGGTTGACAAGGGTTGTAAGGATGGTAGCGTTTGTATGGGCACGATGGTGGCTGGGGCTGGTGGCGTTGGCGGCTCCGTAAGCGGTCGTGATGGCTTTATGGCGGCAGCTACAGAGATACTCTGCCATCGAGAGACCCAATTGCAACTCGCAAATCTAATTGTTATGTCCAGGAGCGTCGCAACAGAGACCCATAAGAGAAGGAGCTTCTGTCTTCATTAGTTTGCATGTTATCATCTATGAATTTTATTGCCGTTTTTATTTCTTTCTTATACTCCTACAACCAGCATTAGTATTATTATTCTCTTACTGTTATTACTGTTTTCTAATTCATTATTATGCTGCTCATATCAACAACATCATTGTTATTCTATTGCTCTTCTCATGTCCGACAACAGCGCAATAGAAATCCATAAATCAAGGTGTTGCTGTTTTTATACGTTGATGTGTTGGCGTTATCATTATTAACCTATTATTGTTATTGCTAGAGATGCCGCAATTGATATTATCTATTTCCTTTTTTGTAAAGCTAGCCGAGCCATGGACTTAACGGTCTTCTGATAGACTGCTCCTTCAGGTAGAGTGATGGTATGCATCACTTCCGGTCTACCTATAGGCCAGAAGGTCTCCAATCCAGAGAGGACTTGGACCTCGTTTCCGAGGTCTCTCAAGCACTGCTGAATTCTCGTCTTTTGATCTCCCAAAACTTATCTCGTTTATGTATGTATATGTACATATATTATGTGCACATGCATGTGTACTTCTCCTCCCTTTTTCTCGAAGTCCTTAAGAGGATTTGAGGAAGACCTCAAAAGGGTCCTCGAGGGATCTGACCTCTTCGGCATCGAAGTCTCCTCCAGGTCTCCTCCAGCCCTTTTTTATCAACCAAACCCTTAACACGTAAACTTAGTAATATGATATCTATGGAAGCGATGCTGCCTTCCAGAAATGTATCCAATAGTTTTCTACCCTCTCTCTCTCTCTCTCTCTCTCTCTCTCTCTCTCTCTCTCTCTCTCTCTCTCTCTCTCTCTCTCTCTCTCTCCATGCTAAAGTCAGACGATTCTATTCAGCTGAGAGGGCTGACTCAACCGAGATCCATTTCTGCTTTTATCTTGACTTGTGAGTTTAATAAATTCATATCACATTAGCCAACATAAATATGTTCAGGTGTTATCGCGACGTTGCTATAGTGAAGGGAATAAATGTTTTTTGTTTGTTTTGTGTTAGAAAATAATGACTGACTTTATTGTTTAAAAAACGCGCAATGTATTGTTTTCTCTTCGATGCTTGATCTCCTCGTTGGACCCACCCAAGTGACTTAAGTGAACACAGTCAAAACCGTCCCTCAAATGTTTGTTTACGTTTCATCGACACACGTAGCGCTATGGCTTATGGGATGCTGTCTGTTCTCGCACAATGTGCATCAGTATACGTCTTTGATATCTGTCATGACCTATCGATGTTCCTGTACCTGGGTCATGAGGTCTACAACCTCTAATCAATTTCGACTAAAGATTTTTTTTTTCTTCTAAATTTAGCATGATTCTTCTTCATGACACACATCAACGTGAACGTGAGGCACTTTTTCTGGTCCATCAAAGTGCTGTATTTTACAGTGCCTGTTCCCACTAAAAACAGACAATTTATTACAAATGGAGAGTGGGGGAACGAATAGAAAGCAACCGGTCCTGTACAACCAAGCGAACTCCTGTTTAGATTTACAAGCAGAAAGGCAAGTACACAATTCAACTTTTAATTACCCGCCCCGGTATCTACAAAGTCTCTCACCTTTTTTCTGTCTTACCCGCGGCCAGAGGTCTCACCATAAACATCTTTACTGTGGAGCTACAAAAGCCGCGAGAGTCACCCCGGGTAACTCGCCCTCCATTCGCCGCTATATACTCACCCAGCGTCGGTGAGTTGCTGGCTAATCTACTTTCTCCCCTCCCTGTATCATCAAGCCATCTCGACTCCCACAAAGCACATAAATCTGAGCACAAACGCTTTAATCCCGATTCTGTTGCCCCTTTAATCCTTCTTCGTCGCTTCGGGCTGGGAAAGCTGCCGACGCTTGGCAGAGTCTCTGGTGGACCAACTTGGCGAGCTGCGAATCTGGAATCCTGTTTTCCAGGTCCGAGATTGCGTGTGTGTGTACGTACGTGCGTGCGCGCAAGAGAGAGAGAGAAAATATATACAGAGAAAAAGGGAGAGAGCATTTGTGTGTGTGTGTGTGTGTGTGTGTGTGTGTGTGTGTGTGTGTGTGTGTGTGTGTGTGTGTGTGTGTGTGTGTGTGTGTGTGTGTGTGTGTAAGGTTTGGTGAGAGACAGCTTTTGCGCTTTCAGATTGTTAACCCATATACAAACACACACAAGCAAACACATACGCGCGCACACACACACACACACACACACACACACACACACACACACACACACACACACACACACACACACACACACACACACACACACACACACACACACAAACACACACACACACTCAAGGAAGCGACGAACTGTACTTGGTCAGATCTTTCCTGTGGACAAGACCCTTTTGACATGGTCCACCAAACAAAGGGAATTTGTATCCAGCTTGTCTTCTCATTATCCTATTAGCCATAGGGTGGAAGATGATATTAGACATCTCGCAGCCTATCCGCCCTTAAGGTATTGATATTGATGATGGTCATTCCCTGATACGTTATTATGTTGCAGGAAGATGGCATCCAGCCGATAATGGTAATCCTTCTCGACTTTGAACGGGGACGGTAACCGGGGTAGCGTTTGACTAAAAGGGTCGAAATTACTATGATGGGGATGTGGAACATGAACAGGAACCCTTCTTGGTCGTGTAAGCACTCTCGTAGTGACGGTACAAGGTATTAGGAAGTGGTAGTTACGGTAATATGAAGGAATTGGGGTAGTGTATGGGAGCAACGAGTCCAGATGTGTCGATACAAGACACTTCAGGTGACCAAAAGGAATTGTTTTTGACCACGGGGATCAAACGAAGGTGGTTGATGATGATGTTAACTATCACCAGAGACCTAAATTAATAGTATATGCAGGAAAAATAGTAAAACTGAGAAAATGTTTTATATGGGCAGCCGTGAATACTAATTATGAATTTGTTATTCAGAAAAGTTCTGGATTATGCATAATATCAACAGTATCGTCATATAAGCACAATACCAACACAATGTCGTCGAAGTTTTAAGATTTGTTCTGATGAATATCTAAGCAAGATTCTGTAATGCTTTCCATTTATTCTACATAATCTTTTGTTTGTTTGTTATTATTTGTCTGTTTGTTTATCATTATTTCCTTGATTTTCATTTATCATTATTTATGTCAATTTATTATTATTTAATATTTTCCTGTTTGTTTATCATTTAACTATACCTATGCATTTATCTATTTTGTTTATTTTTATTTATGTTGTTATAGTTTCTATTTGTTTATTTATCATTATTATATATTTTTTTCACATCCGACCTAGTTATGGACCAAAAGATCTCCTGTCCGCATGCACATCATTTGTAATCCTTTGTAATCCTTTGATAAATAGTAAATGTTATTTGAAGAACCCGCTATACCTAAGCCTTGAGACATCTTCCATATAACGGTACCCTTGCAGATCGGCCGGCCGTGATCGGTGGAAACTGGATGCAGTGTCACTATTTACCAACGTGAATGAGGACAGTGTTTAGTGTCTTTGCTGGGGGAGTTAGCGTGAGCCCTAAGGGAGTGGTAGAGAGGAAGAGGAGGATGTACCAGGTCACTGCCGACGAGCGAGACGATAAGGGTTATAATGGAGATTTTTTTGCTGCGTTAACAACCGTAATGCACGAAAGAGGATTTGTCAAATTAGCGATTAACAGGGTTGAGGTATGGACAGGCAGGTGGAGGAGGAGGAGGAGGAGAAGGAGGACGTGGAGGTGGAGGTGGAGGTGGTGGAGCTGGTGGAGGTGATGGAGGTGGTGATGGTGGTGATGGTGATGGTGATGGTGAAACTAGGGAAGGTAATGGTGTAGCTGGTGGTGAGTTTGCTGTCATCATTATTTTGTGATGGAGGATTGGGTGATGTATTGTTTTAATTAGGGTGTCTGATGGCAGACATATTGACACTATTAACGTACCTAATCAGGTCGATGAGGATGACGATGAGAAAAAAGATGAGCTTACGCCAGGAGGAGGGTAGCTGTGGCCGAAGACGATGATAATTATGACCGTAAGTATTATTAGTATGAGATGGGTGGCATGCCTGTTGGTATATATACATATGTGTGTATACACACACACACACACACACACACACACACACACACACACACACACACACACACACACACACACACACACACACACATGTATATATATATATATATATATATATATATATATATATTTATATATATATATACATATATATGAAAAGTTGCAGCAGCAGCAGCAGCAGTAGTAGTAGTAGCAGTAGTAGTAAGAGGAGGAGGAGGAGGAGGAGGAGGAGGAGGAAAGAACCTTTATCATCAGTGTCAGGTTGTCACGTGTCCTTGATCAAGGAAAGCATTGGCACCATTACTACCTCACCACCGCCCACTACTAACACAACTGTCACTACCACCATCAACACCACCACCAATATCACCACCACCACCTCCTCCTCCTCCTCCTCCTCATCATCATCGTCATCATCATCATCGTCATCATCATCATCATCATCATCATCATCATCATCATCGTCATCATCATCATCATCATCATCATCATCTTCATCATCCTTCTCTTCTTCCTTCCCCCTCCCCATTCCTTATTCCTTCTCTATTCTTCCTCTTCCTGCCCCTCATCCTCCTCTTCCTCCTCCTCTTCCTCCTCCTGCCCCTCTTCCTCTTCCTCTCCTCATTCTCGCGGTTACGGGAACAGGGGGCGTTCGGAATCCGCCTCTGTGTCATCGCGTGTATGCACAGAGCCAGCTGGTGCCGCGAGAATTGGCTCTCAACTTAACTTTTCCCTTGCTTCATTAACTAAAACAGTCCACGGGTTAGCAAAAACTTGTTGTTGTTGTTGTTGTTGTTGTTGTTGTTGTTGTTGTTGTTGTTGTTGTTGTTGTTGTTGTTGTTGTTGTTGTTGTTGTTGTTGTTGTTGTTGTTGTTGTTGTTGTTGTTGTTGTTGTTGGTGTTGGTGGTGGTGGTGGTGCTGTTGCTGTTGTTGTTGTTGTTGTTGTTGTTGTTCCTGTTGTTGTTGCTGTTGTTGCTGTTGTTGTTGTTGTTGTTGTTGTTGTTGATAGTTTATTTGCACCTTTATCCGAATCATCCCCGTGAGGGCAAACGGTAAGGATATATAAGTACATATTAACATATATTAATTGTTAATGTATCTATTGTCGGTGAATAGAACTTATCACAAGTACTATTCACTAACTCAGATGAATGCTTTGTCCAACAAATACTCAGATTGCACGGGCTCAAACAAAGCCCGTGGAAGTGACATTTCACTCCCCCCCCCAAAAAAAAAAAAAAAAAAAGTACTCAATTTGGGTTTAAGAAAGGAATAGACAAGAATTGGTTTACCAACAAAGTGGTCAATGAATGGAATAGATTTAGTGACAATTTAATGAGAGTTGATTTCTTTTTCTTTTTCTTTTAAGAGAAGGTTTTAAGAGAACTTTATGGATAGAGATAGACGGTGGTAAGGGGCATGGAACTACCTAGTGTAGGCCATATGGTCTCTTGCAGTCTCCTCCAGTCTTATGTTCTTGAGGTCTTGTGACAAGTATCTGACAAGTATTTTTTCAAAATTCGTCAATGACACGAATTCATTCGAAACATGTTCGTAACAAGTACTGTACCAATTCGAGATATGTCAGTGACATACACTTGTTTGACGCATGTCAGTAACATATCCTTTATTTGGGTTTCTTCTTGACAAATACTTGTTTGAGATTTGCAAACTCTTTCTCAAAACTTGTCCCAGTAACCTCGAATGGACGGGAGAGGGGGAGAGGGGTCAGAGGGAGAGGGGGAGGGGAGAGGGGGAGAGGGGAAGGGGAGAGGGGGGAGTGGGGAAGGGGAGAAGAGAGGGGGTGACCCTTACAAGTATACCCGTTATCGAAAAAAATCCCCCCTCTACCCCCTCCGCCTCTAACCCCTCGCCCTCTACCCCCTCCCCCTCTCCCCCCTCCTCCTTCTCCCAGGTTACTTGTGAAGTTTGTAGATGTGGACCAAATGTGGACCAGGCACAAGTGTACCACCACTGACCCACATCCCAAACCAGTCCACCCTCCCTCCCCCTCTCCCCCTCTTCCCCCTTCCCTCCCCTCTCCCTCCTCTCCCCCTTCCCCCACCCCTCCATATCCCTCCCCTCCCATCCTCTCCCCCCCCCCCGGCCTCACCACCAATCATACCAACCCTTTCCTTGCAGTCTCCCCTCCCTTTCTCTCCCCCTCCCTTTCTCCCCCCTCCCCCCTCCCTTGTCCCCCCGGCCCACATACATAGTGAATATCACCATTATTTGAGCCGACTTCCCCATCATACTTCTTCCGAGTTATGACTCCAATACTTCTCCTGACTCCAACAGATGGAGGGACCGCCCTCCCTCCCTAAAGAGACCCTCCATATTCTCTCTCTTTCTCTCTTGTTTCTCTCTCTCTCTCTCTCTCTCTCTCTCTCTCTCTCTCTCTCATATATGTATATATATATATATATATATATATATATATGTATATATATATATATATATATATATATATATATATATATATACTGTATATATATATATATATATATATATATGTATATATATATATATATATATATATAATATATATATATATATATCCCTCTTTCTCTCCCTCCCTCAGTCTCTCTCTCCCTTTATATTTCTCTCCCTCTATCTCTATCTCTCCCTCTATATCCCTCTGTCTCTCTCTCCCTTTATCTTTCTCTCCCTCTATCTCTCTCTCTATCTCTCCCTCTATATCCTTCTATCTCTCTCTCTCCCTCTATTTCTCTCTCCCTCTCTCCCCACTATCTCTCTTTCCCTCTCTCTCTCCCTTTCTCTCTCTCCCTCTATCTTTCACTCATTCTCTCTCTCCCTCTCTCCAACCTCCTTATTTCCTCATCTCCGTCCTATTTTCTCCAAATTCCTCCCCAATCCACTCTCTCTACTCCTTTCTCCCACTCCTGCCCTCTCCCCCTTCCCACTCTTTTCAACCCTTTTCCCCATTCTCAATTCCCATTTACACATTCCTAATCCCATTCCCACTCCCCTTTCCCCCTTCCACTTCCCTTCCCATCCTCCCTTCCCCTTCCCTTCCCACTCCTCTTCACCTCCTCCTCTCCTCACTCCCTGTAAGGTGTGTTGACAGCATGAAGCTATGCAGTCCGTATTTTATGGATACAAGTAACACCATATGGACCAGTCTTGCTGCATTCTTTAGTAGAAAAAATATAAGATTTATTTATTTATTCATTTTTATTTTTGATTTTTATTTTCATTTTTGATTTTTCATTTCTATTTTTACATTTGTTTTTTGTTTTTGCTTTTACTTTTACTTTTTATTTTTACTTTTTTCATTTTTATTTTATTCTTATTTTTATTTTTCATTATTATTTTCATTTTATTATTATTATTTCTTTTTCCTTATGGACCTAATTTTCTATAAAATGGAAATCATTCCCGCCCCTCTCACCCTCTCCACTCCCCTTCCCACTCCACATTTTTACTCCACATTCTCACTCCCCTTCTTGCCTCCACGTCTTCCCAATCCTCCCTCTTAATCATTCCTCTTTTCCTTCGCCTCTCCCGTCCTAAGTCACTATCACATTGGGCTATTTTCCTTCAACCCCCAATTAATCGGCGGTATCGCCCACCTCCAGCATTTTATCAGCAGCAAATTTGATCCAACAATTGGAGGAAAAATAGCCCAGTGTGATGGCGCTTTTATTCTTTCCCGTTTAGTACCTCTTCCTGTTCCACCTCCCCTATTCCACTTCTACTATTCCACCCCTACTATTCCACCTTCCACCTTCCTCTCCCGTTTCTCCACTCTCTTCCCCGTCCCCTTCTTCTTCCTTCTCTTTCAAACCTCTTTACTTTCTTCCTCCTCTCTCTCACCCATACCTCTTCCTCCCTCCCTCCCTTCCCTCTTCCTCCGTCCCTTCCCCCTCTTCTTCCTTACCTTCCCCTCTTCCTCCCTCCCTTCCCCCTCTCTTCCACTTCACTTCACTCTTCCTTCCCTCCCACTCCTTTCTTCCTCCCTCCCTTCCTCCCTCCCTCCCTCCCTTTCCCCTCCCATCCTACCTCCCTCCCTCTCACCTTCCATCCCTAAAATCTCCCTTCCCTCTTTCCCTTCCCTCTTTGGGAAGGTAACTTCCTTCCCCTTCCACCATCACTCGTTCTTCTCCCTCTTTTCCACTTCACTTCACTCTTCCTCCCCTCTCACTCCTTTCTTCCTCCTCCCTCCCTCCCTCCCTTTCCCCTCCCATCCTACCTCCCTCCCTCTCACCTTCCATCCCTAAAATCTCCCTTCCCTCTTTCCCTTCCCTCTTTGGGAAGGTAACTTCCTTCCCCTTCCACCATCACTCGTTCTTCGTGAGCCAAGTGTCTGTATGACGACGCGTACGCAAGCCGCAGACGCCGAAGGAGTCTCGGACGGAACGAAGGATCCTCTTTGTCTCTCAGCAGGATTCTTCTTCAGCCCCTCTTGGGAGGAAGTGGGGATCCTTCTCGGTTGAAGGAAGTCGTCTGGCGACAGGTAGATAGGTAGATAAGATGTCTGAGGTAGATGAGATGAGATGTCTGAGGGATGAGATGTCTGGAGTCTGTTTCTATCTCAACCTTCAACTTTATCTTCGTATCTCTCTCTCTCTCTCTCCCCTCTCTCTCTCTCTCTCTCTCTCTCTCTCTATATATATATATATATATACTATATATATATATATATATACATATATGTATATATATATATATGTGTATATATATATGCATATACATATATATATATACATATTCTTTTGTGTTTTTCCTGCTGTCAGGATAGATTCATATTGTTTTCTATGTAGGCATGATGTATACATATTTGCATATAAAAGGATGAGTGACAACAGCCCAGAAACGGTAAGAGTTTGTTAAGCGGACAACAACGTGTATACACGCACGCACGCGCACACAGACTTTCACAAACACAAAGATACACGCATAGAAGCAAACTCAAATACAGACACAGGCACAAACACAGACACACACACGCACACACACACATATACACACACACACACACACACACACACACACACA
>NC_134803.1:49192988-49197988 GCF_046742065.1 Oratosquilla oratoria | reverse complement strand
GAATGGGATCGCCATTACCAGACGAATAAAATCGTCTGGCGTCAACCATAATAAAATATATAATGTGTCACAAGTTTCATGGGATAAGAGAAGGGCTTCAGTAGAGCACCCGACCTGAATAAAATCACCCGTCGGCAGCAAGAATTAAAGGCAAAGTATCCCCCGGTAAGCAAGGTAGTGAATACTTTAAACAGCATATCATAAATGTTGTGTCTTGTGCGTAAGTGGCATGGACGCCTGGGCCGCACTTGTTATGTAAACATTTCAGGTCGTTTACATACACAGGTGTACACGTCTCAGACGTGTACGCGTACGTGTACGTGTGTGTGTGTGTGTGTGTGTGTGTGTGTGTGTGTGTGTGTGTGTGTGTGTGTGTGTGTGTGTGTGTGTGTGTGTGTGTGCGCGTGTGCGTGATCCCTCGCGTGTGAGGATGGGCAGGTAGGGAAGCGTTTGCTGAGGACCGACCGACCTGCAAGGTTAGTAACAAACGCGGCCCAATTTGGAATCGTCCCAGGGTCCCCATATGCTGCAACGCCCAGGGCACCTAGTGGGCAAGGGGCGACGGGGGGAGGGGGAGGGGGGAGGGGGAGGGGGGAGATACGGTGGGTGGGAAGGGGTGTATGCTGGGGGAGGAGGACTAGGATAGGTGCAGAAAAGAAAGATGGAGGAGAGGCCGGGGGTGGGGGGGGGGAGAAAGAGGAGGAGAGGAGGAGGGGAGGAATGAAGAGGAGGGAGGGGATATTTGGGGAGAGAGTATAAGATGGGGTAGGGGGGATGGGTGAGTTAAAGGAAGGACTTGGGGGGAATGGGGGGGAAGAATAAAGGGAGGAAGGGGAGGAGAATGGGAGAAAGAAATGGAATAATGAGAAGGAGATTGAGGGAGAGGAGGGAGGAAGTAGGAGGTGATGGGAAGGGAAACAGGAGGAGGAGGAGGAGGGGCATGGAGGGAGGGGAAGAGGAGGAGGGGGAGGTAAAGGGAGGGGGTGAGAGGAGCGGGGGAGGGGAGGAGGGGTGAGGAAAGAAGGAGAGGTGGGAGATGGTTGGGGAGGGGGGAAAGAAGGGAGAGTGAAGGGAAAGGGGGAAGGGAGAGGACAAGAAAAAGAGAGGAATTGAGGAAGTGAAAGAGAATAAGGAAGAAGGTGATAAAAGGAAGACAGAGAAGAAAAAAGAGAAGAAGGAGGAAGAGAGGAGAGGGAGTGGAGGGGAGAGAAGGAGGAAAGGAGGAGAGAAAAGAAAGACAAGAAATAAAATGATGGAGTGGGAAGTAGGGGGGTATTTAGGAGTCCGAGGTAATTATGGGGGAAGGGGGAGTACGTGGGAGAGTGGGTGGGTGAGGCAAGAAGGGGAGGAGGGGGAGGGGCGAAGAGAGGAGGGGGAGGGGCGAAGAGAGGGGGAGGAGGGAGACGGAGAAGAGAGGGAGAGGAGGAGGAGAGGAAAGACAGAAGGAGAGAGGAAAGAGAGGGGGAGGGATGGGGAGGGGAAAGAGAGGGAGAGGGGTGGGGAGGGGAAAGAGAGGGGAGGGGTGGGGAGGGGAAGAGAGGGGGAAGAGGGCGTGGGGAAAGAGAGGGGGAGGAGTGGGGAGGGTGAAGAGAGGGACAGGAGTGGGGAGGGATGGGGAGGGAAAGAGAGGGGTGAGGAGGGGAGAGAAGGGGGAGGAGGAGGGGAAAGAGAGGGGGAGGTGTGGGGAGGGGGAAGAGAGAGGAGGAGAAGGGGAGGGGGAAAGAGAGGGGAGGAGTGGGGAGGGAGAAGAGAGGGGGGAAGAGGGGAGGGGAAAGAGAGGGGGAGGGTGGGGAAGGGAAGAGAGGGGGAGGGAGAAGAGATGGGAAGGAGAAAGTAGGGGGAAGAGAGGGGGAGGAGGTGAGGATGAGGCGAGAGGGGGAGGAGGGGGGTGGGGAAGAGAGGGGGAGTACGTGGGAGAGCGGGAGGATGAGGCGAGAGGGGGAGGAGGGGGAGGGAGGAAGAGAGGGGGGAGAGGGGGGAAGAGAGGGGGGAGAGGGGGGAAGTGAGCAACCCAGTCTAGCGTTGGTGTATGTATTCATATTAATCTCTGTCTTACTGAGGCTCATTGTCTACCTTATTCCGTTTAAGGTGTCAGACGATTTAATTAAGTAATTGAAGATTAGGAGGGTATTTGGTAATCCTCCCAAACTCTTCAGACGAGTAATAAAATCGTCTGACGGCAGTTACAAGACACACACAGTGGGGGGAATAAAGTGGGGAGGTTATCTGGGGGGATGGGGGGAATGATCCTTGGAGGTATTGGTAGTGTGAACATGAGGAGTGAGGTGATGGGGAGTACTAGGTGATGATTGGAATGATTAGGCGTTTTGTGATTGGAATGGAGTGACTAGGAGTAAGTTTAGTCAAATCACTATGAGTACAGCAATTAGTAGTTCTATTGTGATTGGGGTGATTAGAAGTATGAAGATTATGACAAGTGATTAGGAATGAACTGATTAGGATTGGGGTAACTATGAGTGGGGATGATTAGGAGTGGGAGTGATTAGGATTGGGAGTGATTAGGATTAGGGAGTCCAGAGGTGGAATGAGGTGAATAGGGGTAGGGTGACTATGAGTAAGATCATTTTAGGGTGATTAGTATTGGGATAATTACGAGTGATGTGATGAATGGGATGATGAGTGGTGATTGGGGCGACGAAAACAAGGATGATGGGGAGCGATGGATTGGTGATTAGGGCCCGGAAGTGGAATAATTGGGAGTGGAGTAGGGGGATGATGGATTGGTAAATCGTGGAGTATTTCCTTTGTAGAGTGATGTGGAGTGATAGCCACTGAATTGAGGAGTAAAGGGTAATAGAGTAATATCTTATGGAGTAATGGGTAATGAAATAATGGGTAATGGAGTAATGGGTAATGAAATAATGGGTAATGGAGTAATGGGTAATGGAGTAATGGGTAATGGAATAATGGGTAATTAAATCATGGGTAATAGAGTAATGGGTAATAAAATAATGGAATATTGAGTTACGAGTGATTGAGTAATGGGTAATGGATGAATAGGTAATGAGTAATGGTTAATGGAGTAATGGGTAATGGAATAATGGGTAATGGAGTAATGGGTAATGTAGTAATGGGTAATGAAATAATGGAATAATTGAGTTATGAGTAATTGAGTATTGGGTAATGAATTAATAGGTGATGGAGTAATGGGTAATGGATTACTGTGATGTGTATTGGATAAATAATAGGTAATGGAGTAATGGGTAATGAAGTAATCGGTAATAGATTAATGGGTAATAAAGTAACTAGTAAGAGAATAATGGATAAAGGAATAATGGGTAATGGAGTAATTGAGGTAAGGGTCATTGAGTAATGAGTAATGGAGTAATAGGTAATGAAATAATGGGTAATGGAGTAATGGTTAATGAGAAATGGGTAATGACTAATATGTAATGAAGTAATGGGTAATGGAGTAATGGGTAATAGAGTAATTGATAATGGAGTAACAGATAATGGAGTAGTGGGTAATGGGTAATGAAGTAATGGAGCAACTGAGGTAGGGTTAAGTAATGTGTAATGGAGTAATGGTAATGAAGTAATGGGTAATGTAGTGATGGGTAATGAAGCAATGGAGTATTTGAGCTAAGGGTAATTGAGAGAAGGGTAACAGAATTACTGGTAACCTGCATGATGGTTCCTTAGGAGAGAGAAATGATTACTTTGGCTTTAGGATGGCTCTAGGACGCCTCTAGGATGGCTGTATGACGGTTCTAGAATTGCTCTATGATGTCTCTATGATGGTTCTAGGATGGCTTTAGGATGGCTCTAGGACGCCTCTAAAATGGTTGTATGATGGTTCTAGAATTGCTCTATGATGCCTCTAGGATGGTTCTAGGATGACCTAGAATGGCTCTAGGATATCTCTAGGATAGCTGCTGTAGGGTGGCAGTGGGGTGGCTGTAGGGTGGCTGTAGGGTGGCTTTGGAGTGACTCTAGAATATCTATCAAATGGTTCTAGGATATTTCTAGGATGACTGTAGGGTAGCCATAGGCCTTTAGGGTGATTTTAGGATGACTGTAGGGACTTGTAGGGTGTGTCTATGGCATTGAGTGGATGTCTAGGGACGTGGTACCATAGTCCTGTTCTTTATGTTTCATTTGTTTTTTGTTTTTTTTAGAGAGAGAGAGAGAGAGAGAGAGAGAGAGAGAGAGAGAGAGAGAGAGAGAGAGAGAGAGAGAGAGAAAGAGAGAGATTAATCCTTATTCATCCTATTTTAGGTAAATGAAGAGTTTCTTTCAGTTGGAAGAAATGTCTTCAGAAATATTCGTTCAGCGAAAGACTCTCCGATTTTCTCTGCAGATTCACAGACAAATATTCTCGCTTATGTCTGCAGACACTATGAACGAGGCTCGAGACGCCTCCATGTAACCAGGGGTACCAACGTGACGCAATCAGAATTACCAACCTTTCAGGCTGAGAATGCAACGCGGGTTCCCCATACACACACACACACACACGCACACACAAGCATAAAAAAGAGGAAAATTATAGTTTGAAACAAATTATTGAATAAAAAGAAAAAAATAATAGGAGAAGGAAAAGAAATAGTTTATAGAATATAGATAAAGAGCAAAGAGAGGAATTTGAAATAAGAGAAAGAGTGAAGGGAGAGGATATAAATAGAATATAAATAGATGGAAAAAATAGATATGGAAAATTGATACAGGAGAAAGTTGACACAGAAGGCGAAGTGGAACCTTGGAACAAACTGAAATGGCATCAATTCTCCCAATCATTTGAAAAGCTTTGACCTGAAATACCTCTTGGGTAAATTCGCATTCATTCGATTCCGTGCCTGTTCAAGCATAAGTCTATTGTCATTTCACGTGGGTTCAACTAAGTTTACGGGTTTTAAAAAGCAATTTGATACTAATGGAAAAGTGTCGCTGGTTGGAGCTGGTTAGTTCTGTAGTTTTCAATTTGATCAAATTTTATTTTATTTTATTTTGTTACAATTTCTGGTTATTACTAAATTTAA
>NC_134803.1:49170488-49187988 GCF_046742065.1 Oratosquilla oratoria | reverse complement strand
GCACAGGTGTAACTACAGGTGTTGCAGTAGGTGTTGACAACCAGAGGTGTATTGTCATAGAAATAGGATTATTATCATTATTATTATTATTATTATTATTATTATTATTATTATTATTATTATTATTATTATTATTATTATTATTATTATTATTATTATTATTATTATTATTATTATTTTTTGTAAATCTGGTAGCCAGGTTGAAATGTACATTTTGTGGTGTGATATGTGCACATGTACGGACAGACACATACGTGTACACACACACACACACACACACACACACACACACACACACACACACACACACACACACACACACACACACACAAATACACATTCACATACGTCAACCCGTTCGACAAGTCAACAATGAAATCGTTTAAAATACTCTTTAACAAACTACAGCAAGCAAGCCGTGTATTTAATAGGCTAGAATAGCACATTGGGCACAGGTTGAGGTGTAGTTCCAGGAGCTTCTAGACTAATGTTGGTGAGGGAGGTTGGGAGGGGGAGTGTGTAGGACGAGGGAGAAAGGGGAGTATGGGGGAGGGGAGAGGGAGGAGCTAGGGAGGGGGAGGGAGGGGAGGGGGAGGGGGAGGTGGCAGTTGGAAAACGAGCGGGACACCTTAAGGCTTCGCTACCTGAACTCAACCTGCGCCACCTGTTCACCTCACGCACACACGCATACACACACGCATACACGCATACACACACACACACACACACACACACACACACACACACACACACACACACACACACACACACACACACACACACACACACACACACACACAAACACACACACACATACATGTGTGTGTATATATACATATATAATATATATATATATATGTATATATATATATATATATATATATATATATATATGTGTGTGTGTGTGTGTGTGTGTGTGTGTGTGTGTGTGTGTGTGTGTGTGTGTGTGTGTGTGTGTGTGTGTGTGTGTGTGTGTGTGTGTGTGTGTGTGTGTGTGTGTGTGTGTGTGTGTGTACGTATGGCGTGTGTGCGTGTGTATGTATATATTCAGTTTTGTATGTATATACAACAATATGATCTAGGGAAGTATATATACACTAGAACAAGTGTAAACATAGATACAAGTGCCTCCCACCGCTTCTCGTTGCATTTTGGCAGCTTCGCACTCTTCCTCCTCTTCCTCTTCCTCCTCTTCCTCCTCCTCCTCTTCCTCCTCCTCTTCCTCCTCCTCCTCCTCCTCTTGTTCTTGTCCGATGCTTCCAGGTTTAAGTCATCCACCTCATACCCTTCTCTCCCCCTCACCCTCCCTCCTTCCCTCCTTCCTCTCTTCCTCCTCCTCCTCTCCCATCTCCCTCCCTCCTACTTTCCCTCCTTGCAATTCCTGCCTCTCTTTACTCCTCCTCCTCCTCTTTCTCTTCCTCCCGAGCCTCTTCCTCTTCCTCTTCCTCTTCCTCTTCCTCTTACACCCACTTCTGGGGCTTGATCTGATATAAAAAAAATTATTGGTTAATAAGTTAATTAATTAATTTATTTATTTACCTGTTCATTTAATCATTTATACTCGTATATGCATTTAATTATCTATTTAATTATCTATTTCATTATTTATTGTTTATGTTTATATCTTATTTTATTGATTCATTTATTTACTTATATATATATTTTCTTATTTGTTAATCTATTTATTATATATTTATTTATATATGTATTTATTTTTTTATTTGTTTATCTATTTATTCTTTATTTATTTATATATCTATTACCTATTTATATTTTCACTTATTATCTTTTCATTTGTTTATTTATCTACTTATTTATTTCTTTAGTTATCAATCTATCTTATCTATTTATATATATGAGTGTGTGGGTGGAGGAAGAATAAGTGAAGATGGGCTGGAACTCCTTTATTGCTTATACGTTTCGACCGACTTGGTCTTCTTCTGTAAACTGTTATTTATTCATTTATCTATTTATTTGTTTATTTATTTATTTATTTATTTATTTATTCATTTATTTATTTATTTATTTATTTATTCATTTATTTATTTATTTTTTTTTTACTTATTTATTTTTTTATTTATTTACTTATTCATTTATTTATTTTTTCATTTATTTATTTATTTGTTTATTTATTTATTTTGTTTATTTATGGCCAGAGGATTTCAAGCACTTTAGAATAAGCCCTTACGAGGATTTATCGGCTAGCCCCTTCCGTACCTGGTAGTACTTATCCCACCTGCCTTTGGCTGATTTTATTAAAGTCGTAGCGCCCTCATCGTAGTGAAGAACATAGAAAAGTCAAAGATTTTTTTAATGAAAGATCTTAAAGTATTATAGTTTTTGACATAAAAATTTCATTAAGAACCTTTTTATCAAGTATTCAGAAATTAAGAAATAACAAAGATAAGATTAGTATCTATTGATGTGGAAATTATACACAACGTCCATTAAAGGAAACTTAGAAAATAAAAGACATAAATAACTGCACAAATTAGGGGTTATGCAAATTAATAACACACATAATAATAATCATCTAATAACACACATAACATTGATTATTCAATAACACACATATCAATTATTCAATAACACATAACATAAATTCTTTAATAACGCGCACAATATTAATTATTTAGTAACACGCATAATATTGATTATTCAATAACACACGACATTAATTATCTAATAACACACACAATATAAATTATCTAATAAAATAATAAAGAACAGGATGAAAACTTCAAACTCGAGAAGGGAAGATGATGATAATAATAAAAAAGTTTACTATTTTCTCTTTACTTTTTTCTTGAGATTTATTTCTTGTTAATATCCAGAACGCGGTTTGTCTGCATCTGACCTTCAAGGAGGAGGAGGAGGAGGAAGAGGGAGAGGAGGAGGAGGAGGAGGAGGTAATGAAGAGATTATGTCAGGAACCGCGGAAAATTTACAATTTGTCGCCAGCGACCTTCCACTGTAGGGAAGGGAGGGAAGGGAGGGAAGGGAGGGAAGAGAGGGAAGGGAGGGAAGAGAGGGAAGGGAGGGAAGGGAGGGAAGGGGGGGAAGGGAGGGAAGGGGGAAGGGAGGGAAGGGGCGGAAGGAAGGGAAGGGAGGGAAGAGAGGGAAAGAAGGGAGGGAGGGAAGGGAGGGAAGGGAGGGAAGGGAAGGAGATAAGGAGGGAAGGGATGGAAGGAAGGGAAAGAAGGGAGGGAAGGGGCGGAAGGGAGGGAAGGAAAGGAAGGGAGGGAGGGAGGGAGGGAAGGAGGGAATGGAAGGAGATAAGGAGGGAAGGAAAGAAGGGAGATAGGTAGGGAAGAGGGAAGGAGGGAAGTAAAGGAGGAAAGTGAGGGAAGTGAGGGAGGGAAGGAAAGGAGGAAGGGAGAAGGGGAGGGACGAGGGGAGGGAAGAAAATGAAGAAGGGAGGAGCGGGAGGAGAGGAAGGAGGAAAGAAGAAAGGAGGGAAGAATAACAGAGGAAGGAAGAAATATAGATAGAAAAGGAGTGAGGAGGGGAAGGGAGAGGAGGGAGAGGAGGGAAGGAGGGAGAGGAAGAGAACAGAGAAAGAAGAAGGGAAAGAACAGAGAAAGAAGAAGAGAAATGAGGCAAGGAAATAAGGTAAGAGAAAGAAGGAAAGAAGGTAAGTAAGGAAGGGTTAAGGGATGGGAAGGACATCCCCCTCGACCATGTTAAGACTACGTGAAGATCATATCCCCTTTTGTATAAAGACTCCCCCTCCCCCTCCCTCCTTCCTCCTCCCTCCCTCTCCCTCCCTCCCCTTCCCTCCCTCCTTCCTCCTCCTCCTCCTCCCCATCCCACTCCTCCCTCGTCTAGCTATTTTGGGAAAGAGGAATGATAATTATGTAATTCAACCCAACCAAATTAAGGGCCCATGTAACCCTCCTTCGGTGACCGAGAGTCTTGTTTGAATAAATGAGCTTCGCGCGCGCTAGCTTGGCCATCTACCTCTTCATCGTTTTCCCCCAATTAAACGTCCCGTCTCGTCAGCTGCGTCTCGCGTTTTACTTGTTGATTTATTGGTTTGTTTGTTTGTTTATACAATTGCTTGTTTATTCTACTTTGTTATTTTTTTTTTGCCTTATCTTTATCTATTTATTCATTTATTTGGCTAACCTCCCTTGTAAGGGGAAAAAAGCCTCTGGTATGTGTGCGTGTGTTTATTTATTTATTCGTTTATTTTTTATTTTTTTATTTTTTTTCTAAAGGACAAAAGATTTTTTTTCAACTTAGTGGTCGCGGACTCGAGTCAGAACGAGGTTTCGAGCGACCGAAATCCCATCGAGGCCCTAAGTCTAACAGTTAGATGAATAAAATCACCTGACGTCACCAGTCGGTACAAAAACATGACCCCATCATTACAGGAAATAACTCATCCCCCTTAAACTTCCCTCACCTGAATAAAATCGCCTGACGACAGCCAAATTAACCCTCAGACCCTGTCGCAGACGCCAAAGGCCTAAGAGACCTTAGGGCACCGGCTAGGGGTTGGCCGGAGGCGAGGCGACCAGTGGGCTTTTTAGGACATGAAGGTGAGTGACGGGGACCTACCACGAAGTCTCAGAAGGATTCTTCGTGGTGCTCAGCTCTTGTCGTCCTTCTGCCCTCCGGCTACTCGATAAATCTTGTTCCTGGCTGCAGCGATTTGAACACATGTTCGACTTTTTTCCACAAAGTATGTAGATTATGTCTTTGGGCAGATGAGATTGTTAGCCAGGAAAGAAGATACACAGAGGAACAAGTCAATAGTTTATGTACTTCTGTCAGAAGTTCGCGTCTACGTCCATGATTTTGTCAACTACCTGTCTGCCTGTCTGCAGACTCATATTTACACACCTGCTTGTTCACATCCTTACCTGCTTTCCAAACTGCTAATCTTTCTCCTTCTTTACCTACTTACCTACCTACTTACCTACCTGCTTGCCTGACTGTCCACCTGTCTACCTCAGATGCAAAGGTAGGTAAGCAGGGAGAAGGAAAAAGATGAAGTAGGAAGGAAGGTAAATGGGTAAGGCAGATAGGTAAGCAGACGAGGAAGTAGACAAGCTTGCTGACAGGCAGACTTGAGACTTGGAAGCAGGTCTAGAGACGCCTCTAGGCCAAGCAAGCAGGTAAACAGGTAGACGTCCCAACAGACAGGTAATTAAATAGAGAGTGGAGGAGGAGGAGGAGGAGGAGGAGGGGAAGGAGGTGGAGTAGGAGGAAGAGGAAGAGGAGGAGGAGGAGGTGGAGGAGGAGGAGGTGGAGGAGGAGGAGAAGATGGAGGAAGAGGAGGAGGAGGAGGAGGTGGAGGAGGAGGTGGAGAAGGTGGAGGAGGTGGAAGAAAAGGTGGAGGAGGTGGAGTAGGAGGAAGAGGAGGCGGGTATGAGACATGGGTGGTGAAGGTGGGTGTTGGTGATGAAGTTAGGTGGTGGTGATGGTGGTGTAGTGGTGGTGGTTATGGGCAAGGTTGGTGGTGTGTGGGAGTGGAGGCTGAGGTTAAAAGAAATACAAGAAGACGAACAACATCAGCTGTGATACAGAGTTGGGGTTCAAGCTCTGGCCGGGACAAGGCAACCCCGGGCCTCTAACCCTCAAAAACCCCAAACCCCACTCCCTAAACCTCCTCCCTAAACCCCTCCTTAAACCCCCTTAACTGAGTAAAACCGCCTGGCGAGAGCCGAAGGGATCACCAAGACCCCACTTAGCTTCTGAAGATCCCGGACTAAGCTCAAGACCTCAAGAAGCTTCTGGTTCTTTAGCGTAGATCTTCTTCACTCCCGAAGAACCAGAGTGCCACAGTGACCAACAAAAGACCTCAGCACGTACCAGAGCACATAAGATTCAATTCCCAAGAGCTATTGATGACCGTCACTTGCCCAGGCTATCCAAATTTAAGTGGGAAAAGAGACGACTACTTCGGCAGCAAATAAGGATTCTAAGCTAGCTTCTTCAGCATTCACGAGCTTCTAATTTGTTCCACTTAGCTCAGGTCTTCAGGCGCCTCCGCGGTTTAAACTTCTAGCGCCTTGAGGTCTCTCATAGAATGAAAAATATCAATTGGTGTTAGAATAAAATATATTCAAGGTTGACTATATATATATATATATATACATATATATATACATATATACATATATATATATACATATATACATATATATATACATATATACATATACATATATATATACATATATATATACATATATACATATATATATATATATACATATATACATATAAACATATATATATATACATATATATACATATAAACATATATATATACATATATATACATATATATATACATATACATATATATATACATATATTATACATATATATATACATATATATATATATATATATATATATGTATATATATATACTTAAAACCCACTATCAGAGAAATAAAATCAGAAGTACAGGAGGTCCATATATTTCGACTACTATCTGTAATCCTCTTCAGCAGAATGTTTATAAGAAGATGACTACAGATAGTCGAAATATATGGATCTATACTTCTGATATTATTTCTCCGGTAGTGGGTTTTAAGTGTATATTTACAATATATATATATATATATATATATATATATATATATATATATATATCACTCTTGCAACTTCCCCAGATTCCTTCCTCATCTCGGTTATCCGGTAGGGGGGGCTAAGAAAGGAAATGCCTTTCCATAGTGGTTAAACAACTTGTTCGAAAACTACTCCTGAACAACAAACGGTAGTTCTTGCCAAACGATAGGTATGACACCCTTCACAAGATCGGCTCTGACCCTGGCGTCATATGGCAGGCCACGCGAGTTTGGAAATAAGAAACTCTTCAAGAATGGCAGGGGTACTGACGTCGCAATTGGAAAATAAACAGATGTTCCTGAGTTAGATGTACCTGAAGGTAGAGGAGTATGAAAGGAGAATAGGAAAGAGGAAGAAGAGAAGAAGGAGGAGGAGGAGGAGGAGGAGGATGGGGAACAGAAAAGGAGGAAATAAAAAAGGATGAGGATAAGGATAAAGAGGAGGAAGAGGAAAGAAGAACAAGAAAGGGGAAGAAGAGAAGAAGGAAGAAGAGGAAGAGGAGGAGGATGGAGAACAGAAAAGGAGGAAATATAAAAGGAGGAGGAGGAGGAGGAGGAGGAGGAAGAGGAAGTGGGAACAGAAAAGAGAAGAAAAGAAGAAGGAGGAAGAAACAGGAGACGGTAGAAGGAAGATAATGATAATAGAGTGTATAGAGAGAGTTGAGAAAGAGGCGGTTGAGGAGAATAAGGAGGAGAAGAAGAATGAAGAGGAGATCGAGAAGGAAAGTGTGTAGGAGGTGGAGAAGGAACATAAGGAGAGGGAGAAGGAGGAGAACAAGGAGGAAAATGAAGAGAAGAGGAAAGTAAAATGAAAAGGAGGAAAAGAAAGAGGAGAAGGGAGAGAATAAGAAAGAGGGGGAGGGGGAGGAGGAGGAAGAGAAAGAAAAGGAGAGGGAGAAGGAAAGGGTGAAGAAAGAGGGGAGGAGGATGGAGACGAGGAGGAGAAGAAGGAGAAGAGAAGGAGGATGGTGAGGAGAAGAAGGAAAAGAGAGAGAAGGAGGATGGTGAGGAGGAAAAGAAGGGAAAGAAAGACGAGGAGGAGAAGGGGAAGAAGAAGGAGGAGGAGGTGAAGGAGTAGGAGGAGGAGGAGGAGGAGAAGAAGAAGAAGGAGGAGGAGGAGGAGACGGCGAAAGAGGAAGAGGAGGAGGAGGAGTAGAAGGAGAAGGAGAAGGATAAAGAGAATGGGGAGGAGGAGAACGAGGAAGAGGATGGGGAGGAGGAAAAGAAGAAGGAGTAGGAGGAGGAGGAGGAGGTGGAGGAGAAGGGAAAGAAGGAGGAGGAGGAAGTGAAGGAGTAGGAGGAGGAGGAGAAGAAGAAGAAGGAGAAGGAGGAGGAGACGATGAAGGAGGGAGGAGGAGGAGGAGGAGGAGGAGGAGGAGGAGGAGGAGGAGGAGGAGGAGGAGGAGGAGAAGAAGAAGGAGTAGGAGGAGGAGAAGGAGAAGGAGAAGAAGGAGAAGGAGAAGGAGAAGGAGGAGGAGGAGTAGGAGGAGGAGGAGGAGGAGGAGGAGTAGGAGGAGAGAGGTGATACGGTGGGCGTGTCCTCTGGGTTGTTTACTTGCAAATGGGACGGGTTGACCTGTCCTGCAGCTACCACGCAACCTCCTCGGCTCCACCTGCCATCTGTCCCCAGCCAGACCACCTGCTCCATCACTCAACACCTCTGCGTGACCACCTGCCACTTGTCTAGGTGTCGCGTCGCCGCGAGACGCCTACCTGTGTCTCTAGAATATAGTCGCGTCAGTGCCCTAAGGCGTTGCTTGCGTTCTTGCGTTCTTGCGTTCTTGTCTATTGGTCTAGTTTCTGGTAAGTTTCTTCTGCTTCTATTTTCTATTTATTCTATTTTTCGCGGTTTTGGACTCTAAGCATAAAGCTGCTCTATTTGAGAATGTCAAATAGGCCCCGCCCACCAGCCTAACGTCATCCTGTGATTGGATACGGCGGCAGTGTCTTCAACAGAAGCAAATCATTGGTCAGTATTCATTTTCGTTATTTATTTGAAGACAGGACGGTCAACCAGTATCCAGCCAATCACAAGCCATCATCAGAAAAGGGGGCGGAGTCACTTTGATATTAGTTGGATGAAAGGATTGTAATCATAGAGACTAGTTGCCTCATAGTTTTCTCATCTCCAAATTAGCCACTCATGCTAATCGGGTCCTCTAGTACTTTACTAGTCAACTACCTAAATTCGTGATCTACAAAATAGTCACTTTGTTATCAGCTACAGAAACTCTCTTCCTAGTGGTTAACGTGTCTAAATCATGAGTTCGATTCTCGGGACCCCGAGATCCTTGGACATGCGGGGACGCGACCCAACATCGGCCGCCCCCAGGGGTTTCTCACTTCCCACTAGAGTGAGATGGTGAGTTTGTCTTTTCTGCTCATACTAGTCATCAACTAGCCAAATTCTTGGCACCTGAACTAGTCACCTACCTATATGTCTGAAGATCAAACTAGTCACTTATCTACGACTAGTGATGGAACGATACCAAGATTTTTAACGATTTTGGTACGAGTCCCGATACTGTTCTAAACTTCCGATTCCGATGCTAGTCCGATTCCGATACCAGTCCGATTCCGATACTAGTCCGATACCGATACTAGTCCGATACCGATACTAGTCCGTTTCTGATACTAGTCCGATTTCAATACTAGTCCGATTCCGATACTAGTCCGATTCCGACACTAGTCAGATTCCGACACTAATCCGATTCCGATACTAATCCGATTCCGATACTAGTCCGATTCCGATACTAGTCCGATACCGATACTAGTCCGATACCGATATTAGTTCGATTCCGATATTAGTCCGATTACGATACTAGTCAGATTTCGACACTAGTCCAATTCCGATATTAGTCCGACTTCGATATTAGTCCGATTCCGATACTAGTCCGATTCCGATACTAGTCTGATTCCGATACTTGTAATAATTATAATTCATGGTTATTTTCAGGCCCTGCAATTGGTTTGGGACATAAGTATTCTACGAATAAAGTAAACTTGTTAATCATTTATCGGAATTTGAAATTTAGAGGAGTATCGGAACTTGTATCGGAGTCGTTAGATACTTTGGTATCGTAACTTGTCTCTTCAGCAGAAACTCTCATCGACCTTCGTTCCTCTTTTCCAGACTTTTTTTTCTCTTTATTTGTTTATTATTATTTATTTTCTTTTTAATCTCGCTCTGTCTGAAGCGTGGCTGAAGAGGACCTTTGAATTGCAAATGAACATAAGCATTCCTTGGACGTTCAGTCAACAGTAAAACATGGAAGATGGTCAGGTGAATTTTTCGTTCACACACACGCACGCGCACACACACACACACACACACACACACACACACACACACACACACACACACACACACACACACACACACACACACACACACACACACAAAATGATGCACCGCAAGCACAATACACCTGTTTTTAGGGCACCTGATATGGAGCTTCCTACACGTGCTTCTGAACCACAGGAACACGTGCACATATCGTTAACCCCATTTGGATTCTTTGCCCCACCTGTTCAATGCACACCTGTTGCATTGTCAGGAGCGTCGTTGACACGTGGCCAACACCTGTCGGTGTAACCGGGACGACAGGTGGCTTACACCTGTCATCTTTTATCAGTCAGGATGCCACATGTCGCCTCTGCCCCTGAGGCATGAATGTTGACCTAGGCTGCAAACTGTGGGAATCGAGAGACGAAGAGAAGGAGGAAAAAGAGGAGGAGGAAGAGGAGGAGGGGGAGAAGGAAGAGGAACAGGAGGAAAAGGACGAAATAGAGGAGGAAGAGGAAGAGGAAGAGGAGGAGGAGAAGGAGGAAGAGGAGGAGGAAGAGGAGGAGGAGGAGAAAGAGGATAAAGATGAGGAAGAAGATGATGAGGAGTAGGAAAAGGAAGAGGAAGAGGAAGAAGAGGAAGATGATGATGAGGAGGAGGAGGAAGATGAAGATGAAGAAGAAGAGGGAGAGGAGGAGGAGGAGGAGGAGGAGGAGGAGGAGGAGGAGGAGGAGGAGGAGGGTGAAGAGAAAGGAGAGGGAATTGAAAGTGTGAGGAGGAGAAAGAGAAGGGGGAGGGGAAGGAAAGAGAGGAAGGAGAGAGGGGAAGAGAAAGGGGAGGGAGAGGAATGACGAAAGTAAATGAAGGAGGAGGGACGGGGAGGAGGAGGAGAGGTGGGAAAGAAGGAGAGAAAATAGAGTGAGGGGGAAGGGGGAAGGGGGAAAAGAGGGTGGGGAGGGGGGAAGGGAGGAGGGGGAAGGGGGAAGAGAGGGTAGGAAGGAGAGAGGGGAGGGGAGGAGGGAGGTGGAGGAGGAGGGGGAGGAGGAGGGGGAGAAGTGGGGGAGGGGGAGGGGGAGGGGGATGGAGGTGTCGCGATGAAGGATAAGCATTCTTAGCCAGGAAATGACTAAGATGTAGAATATTCTAACTATTGACGGTAATGGGGAAGCACTGTAGGAAGAGGAGGAGGAGGAAGAGGAGGAGGAGGAAGAGGAGGAGGAGGAAGAGGAGGAGGAGGAGGAGGAAGAAGAGGAGAAGTTGGAGGAGGAGAAAAAGAGAGAGGATGAGTAGGTGAAGGAGGAGGAAGAGCAGTAGTTCCAGGAGGAGGAAGAGGAGGAGGAGAAGGAAGAGGAGGAGGAGGAGGAGGAGGAATTGAAGGAAGAAGAGATGAAGGATGAGGATGATAAGGAGAAATTGGAGATGGAGAAGGAGGTGGAGGGGGAACACTAGGAGAAGGAGAAGGAGGAGAGAAAAGGAGGGAAGAGAAGAAGGGGAGAGGAGGAGGGTAGGAGAGGAGAGGAGGAGGGGAGGAAAAGTGGACAGGACAGGAGGAGGGGAGAGGAGAAGGGGAGAGGAGGAGGGGAGAGGAGGAGGGAAGAGGAGGAGAGGAGAGAGGAGGAGGTGAAGGAGAGGAGGTGAGGGAATAGGAGGAGGAGATAGGAGGAGGGGAGAGGAGGAGGGGATATGAGGAGGGGATATGAGGAGGGATGGGGAGAGGTGAGGAGGAGGAGATAGGGGTAGAGGGTAGTAGTAGTAGTAGTAGTAGTAGTAGTAGTAGTAGTAGTAGTAGTAGTAGTAGTAGTAGTAGTAGTAGTAGTAGCAATAGTTATAGCAGTAGTAATAGTGATAGTAGGATCAACTATTTCATCCACAGCAATGACGTCATCAACGGGTGTGATGCCATAGGCGTACAAATGGGACTAGCACTGACGTCATCGTGAAAGGTCTGACGTCATACGACCAGGGCGATGTTATTCTGAAAATTGGAGATTATCGAGATGTGTGTGCGCGTGAGCGCGTGCATGTGAACCTATGCACAGACCTCCCTCCCCCCCCCCTCTCTCTCTCTCTCTCTCTCTCTCTCTCTCTCTCTCTCTCTCTCTCTCTCTCTCTCTCTCTCTCTCTCTTCCCTCTGTTTCCCCACCCCCTCTCCCTCCCCACCCCTCGTCTCCCTTTTCCCCTTTCCCTCCCCATCCTCCTCCTCGTCTCCAACTCCCTTCCTATCCCCCCTCTCCCTCCCCCCTCCCACCTCTCCATCTTTCTCCCCCTTTCCCTCCCGTCCCCTCCCCATCCCCTCCCCATCTCCCCTCTTGATTTCCACTCCTTAATCCCTCCTCTCTCCCCCCTCTTCCTCTCTACGTCTCTCCCTCCCCCTCCCCTCTTCCCCTCTCCCTCCCCTTCCCCTCTTCCCCTCTGCTCCTTTTCCCCTCTTCCCCTCTCCTCCTCTCCCTCTCCATCTTCTCCATCCCCTCCCGTCCCCTCCCCTCCCCTCCCCTTCTCCCCCTCCCCCCCCCCACCTGCTGCAATAACGAGAGGGTCCCCTGGCTTGAGCGAGGGCTGTTGATATTCATGTATTCAAACTATTTCTACAAGAGTCCTAAAACCCGTCGGGCTAGAGGTCTGTCAAGAACACCGCCGCCCGTACACGTCACACCTGGGGTCCACCCCCCTTCTCCCCCACCCTCCCCCCTCTCCCTCGTCTCCCCTCGAGGAAGAGGAGGAGGAGGAAGAGGAGGAGGAGAAGGAAGAGGAGGAGGAGGAAGAGGAGAAGGGAGAGGAGTAGGAGGAAGAGGAGGAGGAGGAAGAGGAGGAGGAGAAGGAAGAGGAGGAGGAGGAAGAGGAGAAGGGAGAGGAGTAGGAGGAAGAGGGAGATGAGTAGGAGGAGGAGGGAGAGGAGTAGGAGGAGGAGGAGGACACAAGGAGGAGGAGGGAGAGGAAGAGGAGGAGGAGAAAAAGGAGGAGGACAAGGAAGAGGAGAAGAAAAAGGAGAAGGAAGAGGGAGAGGAGGAGGAGGGAGATGAGGAGGAGGAGGGAGATGAGGAGGAGGTGGGAGAGGAGGAGGTAGGAGAGGAGGAGGAGGAGAAGGAGGAGGAGGATAAGGGGGAGGAGGAGGAGAAGGAAGAGGAGGGAAAGGGGGAGGAGGAGGAGAAGGAGGAGGAGGAGAAGGGGGAGGAGGAGGAGAAGGAGGAGGAGGAGAAGGAGGAGGAGGAGAAGGAGGAGGAGGAGAAGGAGGAGGAGGAGAAGGAGGAGGAGGAGAAGGAGGAGGAGGAGAAGGAGGAGGAGGAGAAGGAGGAGGAGGAGAAGGAGGAGGAGGAGAAGGAGGAGGAGGAGGAGGAGGAGGAGGAGAAGGAGGAGGAGGAGGAGGAGGAGGAGGAGGAGGAGGAGGAGAGTCATCGTCGCTGCCGCCGCGACTCGACGACATTGACCCTTCGTTCTAAAAAGGCAAAGAAGGTCCTTGATATCTTTAAGAAAAAGGCGATGACGTCACCTTAGGGTTGTGACGTTATAGAGGCTAAATGCGTGACGTCAACGGTGGGAGTGACGTCATGGATTCTACTCTTACGTCACAATGACGAGATCTTCCGTGATGATGACGTCACAAAGATTTGAGTGTCTCTTTTGAGTTTGGATTTGAATGCTCAAAGGTCTGCGTACTTTAAGATTTTTTTTTTAGTTGAAAAAAAAATCACAAAAATAAATTGATACGACGAAGATAGATTGAATAGTCTTACGGTAGCAAAAAAAAAAAAAAAAAAAAAACAAAAAAAAAAAACAGACAATAGCCCAACTTTCTTGGTGGTTGAGATCATTTGTCTACGATTCCAAAAACATTGAAATAATTTACAAAATTTGATTTTAGTAAGCTGGCAGGTGATTTACCTAAATAAATAGAAAGAACTCGCCAACGTATTGACAAGATTTCTGGCGCGCACTCAAAAAAAAAAAAAAAAAGAAAAAAAAAAAAAAAAAAAAATCTGACCATTTCCCAGAGACGATTGATGAGCCCATCAGGATCCGTTGGCCACTTCACACTCACCTTTTTTATTTTATTTTTTATTTTGTTTTATTTCATTATTTTCTTGTCGATTTATGTATTTTTACCTATTCATCTTTACTCCTTCGATGTATAAATAATTCCACAGATTTTATTATTATTTTTTAGCTGAAGACAAAGGACATAGACTCAACTATGATGTATATATATATATTTTTTTTCACAAATTTTGTTATCATTTGTTCAGCTGAAGACAAAGGAGCTAGACTTGACAAGTTAAACAAGTTCAACTATTAAATCAAGTTAATTTGTAGGTTACCGCCCCAAAATCCTCACAGGCATTCAGGCATTGTATACAATTACCTCCTTAACACGCTAACCTTGTATACACTAACCTACGCCTTGCCTCTACCCCTTCAATACGGTTACCTACCCGATACATTTTATTCTGACTAATTCCAGACGCTATTTATCGAACTGAGAGGTGGACTTCGAGCTCCAAGTGGGTCGCGGTCCGTCGAAGACCCCACGGCCTTCGAGGTTCGTCTCCTGCATGAATAATTTCCCCCAATGAAATATCAAATGAAATTCAAAATGAAATACTAAATGAAATACTAAATAAAATTAATGAAATGTTAAACGATATACTGAATTAATACTAAATGAATGATTAGATAATATACTAAGTCAAATTGAAATACTAGATGAAGTACTAAATTAGATATCAAATAAAATACTCAATCAAATTAATAAAATACTAAATGATATACTAAATGAAATATTAAGTTAAATACTAGATGAAATACTAAATGAAATAATAGATGGCATGCTAAATAAGATTAATAAAATACTAAATGAAATACTAAATGACATACTAAATAAAATTAACAACATACTAAATGAAATACTAAATGAAATACTAGATGAAATCCTAAATGAAAATGAAATTAAATACTAAATGACATACTAAATGACATACTAAATGAAATTAACAACATACTAAATAAAATACTAAATGAAATACTAGATGAAATTCTAAATGAAATAGTAAAATACTAAATAAGATACTGAATGAAATATTAGATGAAATACTAAATGAAGTACTAAAAGAAATACTACACAACACACTAATAAATGATTGAATAAGATATTAAATAAAATACTAAATAGTAGTAGTAGTCGAAGTAGTAGAGAATAGCAAGTGTGTGTGTGTGTGTGTGTGTGTGTGTGTGTGTGTGTGTGTGTGTGTGTGTGTGTGTGTGTGTGTGTGTGTGTGTGTGTGTGTGTGTGTGTGTGTGTGTGTGTGTGTGTGCCCGCGCGCGTGCGCGCAGGCGCATGAGTTTGTACGTCTCTCTAGCTCCCTGTCAATCTGACTTCCTGTCCGGTTCTGACCCTACTTCTGTCTCCCTGTCTATCTGTGGTTGTCTGTCCCTGTCTGTCTGTATTTTTCTCAGTCTTTTTATGTCTGTTTTTTTTTTTTTTTTTTTTTTCTTTCTTTTCTTTGTCTCCTCATTTGTCATTCACTTTCCCCCTGAGGCTCTGGCTTCCGCCTCGATGGACCACCTGGCCGAAGACCACCTGGCCGAGGACCACCTGTCAGCCTCCGAGGCAGCAACAGATGGCGTCAGACCACCTCCCCGTTGGCAAGGAAGGGGGACCGCGATGACGTCATCAGGGGGAACGAAATCCCGATGACGTCATTATTTTATTATGGCTAAAGAATCACGATCTTATTAACCTTGAAGAATAGTACCTTATATGCGTGGGGTCTCGCCAATGTCGACCGCATTCAAGCACGAATCCTTCGTCTCCTCAACTTCAAGAAATCGTCTGTATTTAGCCAGAATGAAATATACCATTAATGTCACTGTGTTGAAGAATGTGTGTCTGTTTTGTTACATCTGTGTACGTGTGTGTGTGTGGGTACATGTGTGTGCATACGTGTGTGTGTGTGTGCATATGTGTGTGTGTGTGTGTGTGTGTGTGTGTGTGTGTGTGTGTGTGTGTGTGTGTGTGAATGTGTGTGTGTGTGTGTGTATGTAATTCACCATGGTCTTGGATCACGTGTTTGACTCGTAATCGACAGCTATTTCACTCCCAGAAGAGACCTCAGAGCTCATATATGACCGATCTCTTGGTAATGTTGTGACCTTACACGCACACACACACACACACACACACACACACACACACACACACACACACACACACACACACACACACACACACACACACACACACACACACACACCTCCCCGCGCTCGAGTGTGTGTGTGTGTGTGTGTGTGTGTGTGTGTGTGTGTGTGTGTGTGTGTGTGTGTGTGTGTGTGTGTGTGTGTGTGTGTGTGTGTGTGTGTCTTCTCCCCAGAATTCGCGTCAGTTCTTGGTGGACCTACAGAGGGGCCCAAGGGTGGATGGAGAGGGGTGGGGGGGGCGTAGGGGCCTTGGGTGGGTGGAGGGGGGGTGATGGGCGTGGAGACGACGCCCATTGTCCTTACGTGACTAGGCCGGAAATCACTCCGAAGGTGGTGGCGGGCGGGGGCGGAGAGAGGGGGGGGGGGTATTTTTTTTTTTTTTTTTTTTTTTTTTTTTTGGTCAAGGTTATGACAAAGGAGATTAATCTCTCGTTCGACCGACATGACGCTTACACCGGGAGACGCTGAACAGCGTCCGGAAGCCTTACCGTTGCCCTACGAGTATATGCTTGGATATCCAAGGCTCTGTGATAGTCATCGGCAGCCGTTGGGAATCGAGACTAGGACCACGGTTGGTCCTTTCTCTGAGGTCACGTGATTTTATTAACCGGAAGGTAACCCGAGTTCCCGTTTTCTAAATAGGATCCTCATTGCCGTTTTCTTCTTGAAGAAACGATGAAGGTGATCAGTGAAGATGGCTAAAGGGGTCCACGAGAGCTAAAGGTCCGTTCAACTGGGGTCCACCCGCTTTTCATCCAAAGAAAATGGATGTTAGGTACGTCTATTTATTTGTATATGCATTATTATCATTATCATTATTATTGTTCTTTTTTATCATCATTATTTTTATCATTGATACATTATTATCATCATCATCATCATTATTATCATATTATCATATTATTATCATCATTATCATTATCATTATCATTATCATTATCATCATTATCATCATCATTATCATCATTATCAATCATCATTATCATCATTATCATCATCATCATTATCATCATTATCATCATTATCATTATAATCATTATTATCATTATCATTATCATCATTATCATTATCATCATTTTCATTATCATCATTATCATTATCATCATTATCATTATTATAATCATTATTATCATTATTATCATCATTATAATTTTCATTGTTTTATCATATTTTCATTTAATTTGTCAATTTCCGGACAAAACGCAAAGAAAAGAAAATCGGAATATTTAGATTTGTACAGTCATTCAAAGAAACACCGAAAAAAGTTTCATAAGCTTCCAAAAAGGACACATTAGTCATGTTTTGTGAAACGTGGCACCACTGTAACAGATGTCGCTTTTTCGAAAATGAGATCCTTCCTTAAGCTGAATAAAATTGTCTGCTATTAAATTTACGACCCAGAGTCACCCCTCAAGCAAGTTAATTAGCATCTTTATTGT
>NC_134803.1:49160488-49165488 GCF_046742065.1 Oratosquilla oratoria | reverse complement strand
AGGATTGCAAACGCGAATTTCTGAGAAGAGGACAAACGCGTTGACATTTTATAAGGAAAATATACCCTTGAAATCTCGTGCAAGCAAGCACGCAAGCACAGTCATTAAGTTCCTTGTGTAAACAGAAGTATTTTAGACAACATGCGAAAACACTCACGAGCTCAAGATGTTGTCCATGGCTCAAGAGACGTATGTGAAATTGAGTGTGTAAGCAAATGTACATATATAGACACATGTGTACATGATCTGTATGCGTACATATGTATATGCAATATGTTTATGTGTTTGTATGGATATACACATATCATATATCTATGCACATACGTACATACACACACACACACACACACACACACACACACACACACACACACACACACACACACACACACACACACACACACACACACACACACACACACACACACACACACACACACACACACACACACACACACACACACACACACACACACACACACACACACACACACACACACACACACACACACACACACACACACACACACACACACACACACACACACACACACACACACATGCTCACAAACACACACGCACACACGAAACAATAGTGTGTGCAAAGACAATACACGAATTTAAGAGCAAGATATGGCGAGATACAGAGACGGGACCTCACGAGCTTAGCTCCCCTTTCCATAAGATACAAATAGGTAAATACACACACATACATACATACTTTCTCTCTCTTTCTCTCTCTCTCTCTCTCTCTCTCTCACACACACACACACACACACACACACACACACACACACACACACACACACACACACACACATACACACACACACACACACACACACACACACACACACACACACACACACACACACACACACACACACACACACACACACACACACACACACATACACATAGATGTGTTGATGCGGACCGCATGGGCGTAGTCTCGACCAATACTCAAATAAGGTGTGTTTGGGATCCAAGTGTGAAACAATGCGATCATAAAGCATTTCTTCGCTCCCTTCCCCCCCACCCCCAAAGACTCTTTCCTGTCAATATGATAGTTTGTCTTCAGAGGGGGGGTGAGGGGAGGGTAAGGGAGAGAGGGGGGAAAGGGGAGGGTAGGGGAAGGGGAAGGGAAGGGGAAAGGGGAGAGGAATGGGAAGGGGGAGAGGGTGGAGGGAAAGGGGAAGGGGGAGAGAGTGGAGGGAAAGGGAAGAGGGGAAGGGGGAGAGGGGGAGGGGGAGAGGGGAGGGGAGAGGGGGAGGGGAAGGGGGAGAGGGGGAGGGGAAGGGGGAGAGGGGGAGGGGAAGGGGAGAGGGGGAGGAGATAGAGAAGAGGGGAGTGGCGAGGGGAGAAGAAGGGAGAGGGGGAGAGGGAAAGGGGGAAGGGGAAATGAGAATAAGAGGGGAGTGGGGAGGGAGAAGGAGGGGAGAGGGGGAGGGGGAGGAGGAGGAGGAGAGGGGAAGGGGGAGGGGGAGGAGGAGGGGGACCTGCTCCTCCAAGAGGTCTAACATAATGAAATCATCAATATACTTCCCACAATGCGACAAAAAATACACAAACACATAAATAAATTAAAATAAATATTTAGTGGAAATATTCGAATTTCTTCCTTTCAAATCTACAACACTGGCCTTGATGTGGGCACACGTTTGTGATTGGAGTTTTTACTTAAAGTAATTAAACATGTGTGTGTGTTTGTGTGCGTGTGTGCGTGTGCGTGTGTGTGTGTGTGTGTGTGTGTGTGTGTGTGTGTGTGTGTGTGTGTGTGTGTGTGTGTGTGTGTGTGTGTGTGTGTGTGTGTGTGTGTGTGTGTGAGAGAGAGAGAGAGAGATTCACAATGGTCTTTGAATCACGTGTTGGACTCGTGATCAACAGCTCTGAGCTAATATATGACCGATCTATGGGTAATGCTGTGACCTGACACACATACACACACACTCAACTCCCCGCCCACAAGAGTTGGAGTAACGACCCGCAGCGCAGTGATACTAAAATTATTTCACCCCTGGGCGGGATTCGAACCCGGACCGCCGTAATGACAACCGGGAACTCTACCACTGCGCCATCGAGTCTTTAGTGTGTGTGTGTGTGTGTGTGTGTGTGTGTGTGTGTGTGTGTGTGTGTGTGTGTGTGTGTGTGTGTGTGTGTGTGTGTGTGTGTGTGTGTGTGTGTGTGTGTGTGCATGTGTGTTGAGAATATTGACCAGATAGAGCTGTAGGCGTCTGTACATTCTCACCTGCCCGGGACCCTATGGCGCCAGTGGGCGACCATAGGGCACTCGAGACGAAGTCGTCTTCTGTCTTGAGGACAATTCTGTGCAAGAATTACCGTCTCTCGACGAGATCACGTGATGGGGTGACGTCATCCCTCCCCCCTCTCCCCCTCCCCCTCTCCCCCTCCCCCCTATCCCCTCCCTCCCATTTCCTTTCTCGTCCCATTAAGTTTCCCTTTCCTTTCCTTTTCCTTGAAATCCATCACCGTAAATCAAATAAACTCCGAAAATTGGCCACAGATACCTCCATCTGCATTAATACGCTCCTCTCTCTTGCTTGTCACCCTCCATCTCTCCCTCCCTCCCTCCTTCCTACCCTCCCTCCCTCCCTCCTTCACACCCTCCCTCCCTCCTTCCCACCCACCCTCCCTCCCTCCTTCCTCTCTCCTTTTCACCCTCACTCCCTCCTTTCCTATCTTACTCCCTCCCTCCTTCCCTACCTCCCTCCCTCCTTTCCTACCTCCCTCCCTCCCTCCCTCCCTCCCTACCTCCCTCCCTCCCTACCTCCCTTCTTCTCTCCTTCCCCATCTCTCTCCCTCCTTCCCCATCTCTCTCCCTCCTTCCCTACTTCCCTTCTTCCCTTCCTTCCTCTCTCCCTCCCTCTCTCCTTCCTTCCCTACCTCCCTTCCTCCTTCCCTATCTCCTCCCTCTTTCCCTATCTCCCCTCCTCCCTCCCTACCTCCCTTCTTCCTTCCCATCTTCCCTCCCTCCTTCCTTTCGTACCTCCTTCCCTACATCCCTCCTTCCCTCCCTCCTTCCCCCCTTCCTCCCTCCTTTCCATTTCTTCCCTCCTATCCCCCTTCCTCTCTCCTTCCCACCCTCCTTCACTCCTTTCCTACCTCACTCCCCCCTTCCATCCTACCTCCCCCCTTCCCTCCCTTCCCCCTTCTCCTCCCTCCGTTCATTCCTTCCCTCCTTCTCTTGTTCCTTACACTTTTCCCCACCTCCCTCCCCGACCTCCTCTTTACCTCTCTAATAAACACACCTCACCTACATCTCTCCTCCCCTCTTTCTCCTCCTCCTCCTCCTCCTCCTCCTCCTCTTCTTATTCTCCCTTTTTCTCCTCTCCTCCCTTTTCCTCCTCCTCCTCCTCCTCCTCCTCCTCCTCCTCCACCTCCTCCTCCAAAGGTTTCGAAATTTTTCTATATCCAAGTTGGTAGATTCTTGTCATGATTACTTGTGACTAGCCGGATGTTGAATCTGCGTCGGAGGAGGAGGAGGAGGAGGGAGAGGAGGAGGAGGAGGAGATGGTGGTAATAGTGGTGAAGATGAAAGAGGTTATGGAGGTGGCAGTGGTAGTGGTACTGGATTTGGAGGATGTAATGGTGGATGAAGAGGTGGCAGTGATGGATGTGGAGGAGGAGGAGGGGGAGGAAGAGGAGGAGGAGGAGGAGGTGATGGTGGTAATGGTAGTGAAGATGAAAGAGCCTGTGGTGTTGGCAGTGATGGTGGTATTGGAGTTGGAGGATTTGATGGTAGATGTGGAGGTGGCAGTGATGGAAGTGGAGGGGGAGGAGGAGGGAAAGTGGGGAGGAGGAGGGAAAAGTGGAGAAGAGGAGGAGGAGGAGGTGGTGGTAATGGTGGTGAAGATGAAAAAGGATGAGATGGTGGATGTGGAGGTGACGAAAATGATGTGGAGGTGGCAATGATGGAGGTGGAGGAGGAAATGGGGAGGTAGATGAGTGATCCATTTGGAATTCCATCTCCTTCCTCCCTCCCCTCTCCTCTCCCCCCCTCCCCCAGCCTCCTTGACCTACTCCTCCCTCTCCCCCCCCAAGCAGCCTAGTCCCATGGGAGATTCTGTCCCCCCTGGGGGATTTTATGTCCTCGAGGGATTTTTTGTCCTCTGAGAGTTTCCTCCACTAAAAGTTTCTTTCCCTAGGGAATTTCCCTAAGGAATTTCCCTGACTTATTTATTTTTTCCTTTATCTATTTATTCATTTATTATTTATTTGTTCATCTATCTATTCCCGTTTATTTACTTTTGTTTTATTTTGTTCAGCAATTTTATGATGATTTTTCCTAAACAATTATAAATAATATAATGTTGAAGGCATAATCGCCTGCCGGCAGACTGAATAGTACAGCCTGACACGCAAAGAATTCAACATAACCCAGGCCTGAAATAGTGACCCTTTGGTCCATGGTGGACCACCGATCCAATCAAGGATTACCTAGGTTGTGAAAAGTTGGTAACCACAGGGGTCACTACCTGCAGGAGGCGCTGAAGATGTCCTGCGATAAAGGAAAGGCGTCACGCCTCTTGAAGAGGAAGAACTTCGGAGGGTTTTTCATAACTAGAAAAAAAAAAAAAAAAATGGCGGCAAGTAGAATAGATATTGTAGCAAAGCGCAGTCAAAGGGCTAATCCAGCACTAAACTATTCTACTGTGGAAGATCCATGCCCTTAACTAAAAGTATCATCTGGTGGCACATTAAGTAAATATGTAAATCTTGAAACTAAGAGAATAAATACAACTTAGTACAAAGGTGTACAAATGTTAAGTTACATGTACAGTAAGGCACGCATGACCAACCACAAACAAGCACAAACACACACACACACACGAGCGTACACTTACGTGTGCATGAACGTACATGCATGAGCGTGCACACATGAACATGATTGCAATAATGTGCACACGTATACATGAACGCGCAAGCACACACATATGCACATACACGTACACATTAACACATACACACACACATACACA
>NC_134803.1:49150488-49157988 GCF_046742065.1 Oratosquilla oratoria | reverse complement strand
GAGGGGAGGAGGAGGAGGAGTAGTAGAAAGGGGGGGAGGTATGTATTAGGCTTGCAAACGTGGGAGGCAAGGAAATTCCATACCACCCATAGCACGACAGGTCCAACCGGAAATGTGGATTTAGGGGCCGAGTTGGGGGGTGGGCTCACTGGGACTGGGAGGGGGAGGGAGGGGGGAGGGAGGGAATGTAATGAGAGAATAACGGGGTGAGGATGACTACGAGTCCAAGGGCGGGGGGAGGTGAGGGTAGCGCGTGGGTGGAGGTGGAGGAGGAGGAGGATGTGGAGGAGGATATGGATGTGGATGTGGAGGTGGATGTGGAGGTTGAGGTGGAGTTCGGGTGGAGGTGGAGATGGAGGTAGAGGCGGAGGAGGAGGTGGAGGTGGAAGTGGAGGTGGAAGTGGAAGTGGAGATGGAGGTGGAGAGGGAGGAGGTGGAAGTGAAGGTGAATGTGGAGGCGAAGATGGAGACGGAAGTGGAGGTGGGGATGAAGGAAGATTGAAATAGGAGGCCAAGGAGAAGGAGGAGGAAGAGAAGGACGAGGATGAAGGATAGAAGGAGGAGGAAGGGGAAGAAGAGTAAGCGAAGGAGGAGGAAGAGGGCACGAAGGAGGAGGAGAAAGAGAAGGAGGAGGAGGAGGAGGAATAAGAGAGAAGGAAAAACATAAAATTAATTAGAAGTGAAACAGAAGAAGATTTTAGGAAAAAAAAACGAGAAATTAGTTGTGGTGAAGAATGCGAGTAGCAGAGAGGTGGAAGGGAGAGGTGGAAGGGAGAGGTGGAAGGGAGAGGTGGAAGGGAGAGGTGGAAGGGAGAGGTGGAAGGGAGAGGTGGAAGGGAGAGGTGGAAGGGGAAGGGGAGGAAGGGGCAAAGAGGGGAAGGAAGGGGTAAAGAGGGGGAGGAAGAGAAGGAAGAACGATGTAGAGAGGAGAGAGAGAATGGGAACAGGAGGAAAAATAGAAAGGAAGAGAGAGAGAGAGAGAGAGAGAGAGAGAGAGAGAGAGAGAGAGAGAGAGAGAGAGAGAGAGAGAGAGAGAGAGAGAGAGAGAGAGAGAGAGAGAGAGAGAGAGAGAGAGAGAGAGAGAGAGAGAGAGAGAGAGAGAGAGAGAGACAGAGAGAAAGAGGAAGAGAGAAAAAGAGAGAGGATGAAAGAAGTAAGGGGGGAGGGGAAAGGGGATGGGTGGGAGGGGAAAGGGGATGGGTGGGAGGGAGAGGGGGACAGGGGGAGGATGGGTGGGGAGGGACAGGGGGAGAGGTGTGGTGAGGTGGGAGGTCGGTATTGAGAACAGAAGTGAGTGAGAGACGAGACGATGAGGCGGAGGGCCTAAACGGAAATCACGAGCATAGTACTGTACATTCCTCCTCCTCCTCCTCCTCCTCCTCCTCCTCCTCCTCCTCCTCTTCTTCTTCCTTCCTCCTCCTCCTCCTCCTCCTCCTCCTCCTCCTCTTCTTCTTCCTTCTCCTCCTCCTCCTCCTCCTCCTCCTCCTCCTCTTCCTCCTCCTCTTCTTCCTTCTCCTCCTCCTCCTCTCCCTCCTCTTCCTCCTCCTCCTCTTCTCCTAGTGTAGGCCTTATGGTCTCTTGCAGTCTCCTTCGTTCTTATGTACTCTTCTTCCTCCTCCTCCACTGTCTCCTTCTCCTTCTTCTCTTCCTCCTCCTCTTCTCCTTCTCCTCCTCCTCCTCTTCTCCTTCTCCTCCTCCTCCTCCTCTTCTCCTTCTCCTCCTCCTCCTCTTCTCCTTCTCCTCCTCCTCCTCTTCTCCTTCTCCTCCTCCTCCTCTTCTCCTTCTCCTCCTCCTCCTCCTCTTCTCCTTCTCATCTTCCCCGTATCATCCTCCGTCTCCTTCTCCTCCTCCTCCTCCTCCTCCTCTTCTTCTCCTTTTCTTCCCCTACTCCTCCCCAGTCCCTTCTCCCTCTCATCCTCTTCCCCTTCTCGTCCTCCTCCTCCTTATCCTCTTCTCCCTTTAGCCTGCTCTTCCTCTTCTTTCTTTTTCTCTTCCTCTTCCTTGTCTTCCTCTTTACATCCCCACCTCTCCTTCCTTTTCTCTCTTTCTCTTTAATTTTCATCATAATCTCCTCTTCCTCCTCCTCCTCATCCTCCTCCTCCTCCTCTTCCTCCTCCTCTTCCTCCTCCTCCTCTTCCTCCTCCTCCTCCGTATCAGCTTATCTTCGTTTTCATCAAACCTCTAACCACTTCTTTACCGTAGTGCGCCGAAGACACCTTGTTAAGGAAATCACCTGACGATTGTATTACACATGGGGGAGTGTGGCTGGGAGCAAATGACGTTAATTAGTCTAAAGATAGTTTCGATTGATCAAGACTCCTTAGTTCTGCAAACGAAAGTAATTAACGGCAAAAAAAAAAAAAAAAAAAATTGGTCACGATAGTCCTACCCGTTCGTGTTACCCTATCCGGCCGTGAGCGGGGTTCCACGGAATTGAATAAATTATAATCGCGGCAGACTGATAAAAAATAAAAATATCACCCTGTAGATAAGAGAGTAATCGAGACATGCTATCCCCTCTTCTCTACCAAGAGGACGTCCTGGATATGAATAAAATAGCCTGGCGACAGGTAGAATAGAAAGGAAAGGGTCACCCGGTATGGAAGGGGTTATGACACGGAATTGTGTTGTCAACTCTCTTGCGGCTGACGATCTCAAAGGAAGACGATAAAGGCGGAATTTGTACATTTCAAAGAGGAATTTAGTCCTTAAGGCGAGGAGGAGTTTGTAGCCCATTTTGTGGTCTTTTGGGGAAATGAAAAGAGAAGACTTTTGACCTCTTTGTGCTCTTTATGCCTCTCTTTGCCTTTGGCTCTCTTTTTCTCCACGAAAATTCGAGTCTTTCGCGCTTTAGAGGCTACTTAGGCCTTCTCTTCTTTCGAAAGTGGGACGTGTGCGCGCGCACTCGCGCACGCATAAGTATATGTATGGATGGACACGAACGTACGCACACACGCGTGTACGTATATGTATGGACGTTGGTATGAGAGTACACATATACATGCATATACATATACCCCCGCACACACACGAACACACACACACACACACACACACACACACACACACACACACACACACACACACACACACACACACACACACACACACACACAAACACACACACACGCACGCACGCACACACACACATACACACACACACACACACACACACACACACACACACACACACACACACACACACACACACACACACACACACACACACACACACAGTTTTCATGGCTACACATATGAAATATCTATATTGTATGTAAATGTATGTATATGTGATTTGTATACCAAAAGTATGGACGTAAATCTTTATGCATGTATGCTATGTACGCATGTGCGTTTATTTGATTTTTTTGTGTACTCATGATTCTGCGAAAATTATTTTTGGGAAAGTTAAAACCAAAGAATCTTTTCTTTGATTAATTAATTATAATCATCAGTTTCGGTGTTCCCTAAGCTGAACTCTAGAACGTTATTTGATTACTAATTAATCCTTTACTTAATTATCGAATTAATAAATTAATTAATCTATCTATCCATCTATCTATTTATACGTTATATATTCATTCATTATCGTTCTTTACGATCATTTGCATTTGCGCGTTTATACGAATCCCGACGCCTCCTCTTCCTCTTCTCTCTTCTTCATCCTCGTCTCTCCTCCTCTCTACTCTCTTCTAGTGTCAGTTCTCTACCCTCAAGTCGCCGTTCCAGGCAGCTCACCTGCCCGGAGGACCCCAAGTACCTCCTCAGAGTCCTTCAGGATCTGAAAAATGCAAAGGATCTTCTTCAGCGAAAACCCCAAAGCAAACAACCTAATGAAGACTTAACGGGATCTTGTTGCGTGGAGTTCCTCCGAGTCCTGTGGAGTTCCTCGGACTCCTCCGTAGTCCTCTGGAGTCCTTCGGAGGGTCTTCGGGGATTTTTGGAAACCTGTTAAGGCTTTTTGAAGCGTTTGGAGGACTTTGGCGTCTTTTGGAGGTCTTTGGGTTTTTTGGAGTCGTTTGAAATTCTTCGGAGGCCCTTAGAGGCCATTAGAGACTTTCGAAATCTTTTGGAGGCCTTTGGAGGCCTTTGCAGTTCTTTGGAGGCCTTTGAAGTCCTTTGTAGGCCTTTGGAGTCCTTTGGAGTCTTTTGTAGGTCATTGGAGTCCTTTGGAGTCTTTTGAATTTTTTGTTAAGTTCTTTGGAGTTCTTTAGGGCCATTTGGAGTCATCTGCAATCTTTTAAAGTTCTTTGGAGTTCTTTGAATTTGTTAGGGTCCTTTGGAGATTTTTGGAGTCCTTTGGAGATTTTTCGAGTCATTTGGACTCATTTGGAGTCTCTTAGAGGCCTTGGTAATCATTTGGAGTCCTTTGGAGTCCTTTGGGGACTGTTGGAGTTCCCTGGGTCTCTCTACATCGTTCCTCCTCTTTCTCGTCTCTTCCGCTTCTGTGACCTAAAGCAAGACAGCATGACTCAAATTTTGTGCATCATAAATCAATAACGCTCAAGTCTTACAACATAAACTAAGCATGACTCAAAGCAGCATGACTAGAATTTTTTTTATATAGCAGCATGTCTCAAAGATCGTATGTCACGAGGCAACATGATTTACAATAGATAAATAAAAATTCCCCCCCCCAAAAAAAAACTTTTTTTTTTTCTTCAGCGAATCTATGTTAGCGTCAGGATTACTCAAGTAAAGGCTCAAGGATTTGTGGGAAATCATTACTCAATGGCAAGGGGATAACAAGAACATGAATAAAATCACCTGGCGACAGCCGGGATAAAAAGGAAGATTGCCATTCTATATAAAAGGGACTTATCACTAAATGACGACAGACTCCTCCAATGGCTCAGAGCTGTAGCAAAATATTGTATTAATGTACTACAACACTTTAACGAGAGCTACTGAAATAGTGAATTAGCTGTTTACACGCAAACAAGGCAACAGATGACTTGATCTCGACCTGACCTCGGCTGGTCGTAAATAAACCCGAGGAGTACCGAAAAGAAGCGCATGGGCCATTACGAGTCTGAAAGTAGAACCACATAAGATTTGGTTGTTACTAAAAGGACATTCATTCAAATTAGTTGGGGGGAATAGACGTTGCTGTATCCATCTCACAATTGAGACGGAAAAGGAGATTTCGATTCATTCGGAGAGTTTTTTTGGATACCCTTAGAGGCTATTAGAGACTTTCGGATTTTTTTGGAGTCCTTTGGAAGCCTTTGCGGCTCTTTGGAACATTAGTACATTGTTTATGACCCGGAAAGTGGACGGAAGCTAAGACAAGAGAGAAGCTATGTGTTGTGGATGGGAGCGAAATGGGCGGAAATAGGTGCATGCCTTGGCCGGCTACCTTCCTTATAAGGTGGAAGAGTCCCCAGGTAGGTAAGTAGGTAGGTAGGTAGGTTGGTAGGTAGGCAGATAGATAAATAGATAGATATAGATAGACAGATAAATAGATAGGTAGATAGATAGATTAGATAGATTAGATAGATTAGATAGATTAGATAGATTAGATAGATTAGATAGATTAGATAGATTAGATAGATTAGATAGATTAGATAGATTAGATATATTAGATAGATTAGATAGATTAGATAGATTAGATAAATATAGATATATAGACAGACAGATAAATAGATAGGTAGATAGATAGATAGATAGATAGATACATAGATAGACAGACAGATAGATAATTACAAGAACTTCAGAATGGAGAATGCATGAGCATCGAACACACGACATGAAAAACCCGAAAAAGAGATCTGGGTCAGACACAAAGGCACAGCAACAAAACAAAGGGTCAAGTCTTGCACAAGAAGACCCGCAAAGCTTCGTCAAGCTCCAAAGAGTACTTTGAATCACCTCAGCACGAGCCGTGAGGAACCATTAACCCCTTCAAAACGGGGACGTGGCTTAAGCGCGGCCTATGCGATCAATATTATTGCGCAATATTATTGTACAATATTATTGACGGTGTAAGGAAGGTATTGAAGAGGCTCATGTGATTGGCGTGTTCGTTTGATGTCTTCAATATATTCTGTCAATATCATCCCTACACCTTCAATAATATTGCACAAATAAGGAATATTGCGCAATAATATTGATCGTGTAGGGCCCTCCAGCCGAGTTTAGTCAGCCGAGGGACCAGATTAAGATCAAAAGGGACAGTTTCATTCAGCGGTTGCCCTTCTACTGAACAAAATCTTTTGGATTTCGTTCAAAAACTCGAAACCGGCGTAACCGCATTGAGGACGTTAATGTCTCGGCGGTTAAAAGTCGCGTTAAATCGCGATTTCCTACAACAACAGAGGCGGCACCAGTATGAGTCACTAGTTCAGTCACACTACAGTTTGAGTCACGCCGGAGCCAAGTGACGCAATGCTTGTGTGTGACCTGTAGAGTGGCCAGAATTGAAATTGAAGTGAAAGTTGATAAAAAGAATTTGGGCGAGGAAGGAGGGGGAGGGGGAGGGGGAGGGGGAGGGGGAGGGGGAGGGGGAGGAAGGGGGGAAGGGGGGAAGAGTCACGTAACCTAACGTAACTCACCTACTGTACGTGATCAGACAGAGGCCAAAACAAACTTTAACTCCGAGAGACTTTCTTCTTCTTTTTTCTTCTTCTTTTACGTTCATGAAACACACACACACACACACACACACACACACACACACACACACACACACACACACACACACACACACACACACACACACACACACACACACACACGCACACACAATAAAATGAGAAAGAAAGGATTATTATTATTATTATTATTGTTATTATTATTATTATTATTATTATTATTATTATTATTATTATTATTATTATTATTATTATTATTATTATTATTATTATTATTATTATTATTATTATTATTATTAGAAAGAAAAGAATGTGAAGAAAGATGAATGAGAGTCTGACACAGTGTAGGATAAATCGGAAGGGCAGAAGTAATTGAGAGGACCCGCTGGAGTGAGAACGAGGGGGACGGAAAGGGGAGGGGGGAGGGGGGAGGGGGAGGGGGAGGGGGAAGGATCAGGTAGAAGAACGGAAATGTGGCGGAAAGTGCAAATTGTGGGGGGCGGCGGCAGTGGGTGGGAGGGAGAGGGGGAAGGGAGAGGGGGAAGGAGGAGGAGGTGGAGGGGGAGGGAAGAGGGAGGGGGAGGGGAGTAGGAAGGGGGATGAAGAAGAGAGGGAGAGGGGGAAGGAGAGGGGGGAAGGAAAGGGGGAGGGGAGAAGGGGGAGGGAGGAGAGGGAGAAAAGGGGGAGAGGTGGAGGGAGAGGGGAAGGGGGACGGGGAAGGGGGACGGGGAAGGGGGAGGAGGGGGAGAGAGAGGGGGAAGGGGAGGGGAAGGGAGAGGGGAAGGGGGAGGGGAAGAGGGGGAGGAAGGGGAGGGGAAGAGGGTGAGGGGAAGAGGGGGAGGGGACGAGGAGGAGGGGAGGGGGAGGAGGAGGGGGGAGGAGGGGGAGGAGGGGGAGGGGGAGGGGG
>NC_134803.1:49142988-49147988 GCF_046742065.1 Oratosquilla oratoria | reverse complement strand
ATGGACCAAAAGGTCTCCTGTCGGCAATGTAAAAATATAAATGTGACACGAGGGACCAAAACCCGAAAGCGAATAACGATTAGTGAATCCATAACGATTCTTGCCATCGTTGAAGAGGTCTCCAGGAGGCCATATAACATCGATGTGTAAGTAGGTCATACATGAATCTTGCGGAGCTGGGCGCGTTATCGCCGGACAGGTAGTGCGTTACCGTCAATGCGTTTCCGTCAAAGCGTTACCGAGTTTAATTTCCTTTAGAATAATTTTGATGAAAAAATAAATAAAATTGATAAGTATTTCACATAGTCGGATTTTTTTTGTTTTTTTTTTTTATGTCTGATGAAATCTACCGACGTCAGCCAGGTAGAAATTCAAAGAGATAAGCAAACGATGTCCAAGTCAATTTCTTGTTGAACGAGGTGTTGTTTCGACACAAAAACTAATATTCATCCTACGATGCGCAGCAGAATTAGTTCGAAATAGAATTGGGTCTTTTGTGCTCGTAGGAGACTTCCATACCCACGACCATTCTGAAACGTCTGCCGAGATCCCCCCAAAAACAGCAGCAGCAGCAGATGCAGCACAGCAGCAGACAACAACAACAACAACGATGACGAACATGATGATGACATGACAACAACAACAACAACAACAACAACAACAACGACAACAACAACAACGACAACGACAACAACAACAACAATGATGATGATGATGAATGTACAACGATGATGATCATGATGATCATGATGATCATGATGATCATGATGACCATGATCATGATGACCATGATGATGATCATGATGATGATCATGATCATGATGATTATAATGATGATGATAAATAAATGAAATAAGATAAAGTTGCCCATTAAGGAGAGTTCAAGAAAACACATGATTAAGATGAATAAAAAATAAATAAAGTTACCCATTAAGGAAGCTAAAAAAAAACACGTAAAATTCGAGTATTAACGCAAAATGGTTAAGAAGAAACAGAAAAAAATAGAATAAAATATTCCAAGATTAAATGAACTAAAATGAAAAGAAATTAGATTAAATAAGATAAATTGAAATAAAAAAGAGTAACATAAAACAAAATAAAACAGAATATATTAAGGAAAAGAAAAGAATAAAAAGATAAATCTGTTGTTGAGCCTTGGACAAAGGGAGAAAGGAACAACGGGACGATAACGAGTTTGCCTCAATCCTGTACAACAAATCGAGGTCAGTGTAGTTTCGATCTTACATCGACACACATAATGCATATACAGTCATGAGCAAAAGTATTGGCCCACGCTACAAATCTCATAATATCAATATATATATATATATATATATATATATATATTATATATATATATACATATATGTATATATACAAATATATATCTCTTTTTTATTTATCTATTTATTTTATTCTTTATTTTATCTATTTATTTTTATTTTATTTATTTATTTATTTATTTATCTATTTATTTTTGAGTACGTTAGGGCAGGTTAGGACGTCATTACTTGCGACTAAGGTCGAGGGGATGGCGGTTCGAATCCTGCCACCAGCGAAGTTGAACCAAGGGCATGGTTCATTAAATCCCACGCTATAAAGTCCTCTGTAAGGGGCACCTAGCCTTTCCGATCGGAGTTTGTGACGTTAAACCATATCACATGATATATTTTCCTATGTAATATAAGCTTACAGTTAGGTAATTTTCTTAAAAAAAAAAAAAAACTCGGACAAAAGACTTTGAATTATGTATCCTGATATACCTTGATTAGTTCCGAGCTTTTCCTCGTCGTTCCATATACTTAAGCCTGCGTGTGTGTATTCACGTGTACTCTTCTACATCTACCTGCCTTCCTTTTCTAAGAGAAACTCACATGTCGATGTTATCACACATCAAGTACCGAACCCAATTTTATACACGTAGTACATGTTCATCCCTTCCTTTCGGGTCTTCGTGTGCGCAGACCTACAGCTACCTGCAGCTCCTTTTCCAAGAGGAATTTCCTGTTGTCTGCATCCACCGATTGTCCCGACAGCCAATCGTGTCGACCCTGAGGCGCATCGAAGTCCAGGCCGAGTTCGATGGTCCGGCCCACGGCCCAAAGACATCGTCGTCTTGGTCTCGGACCTCGACGATGTGATGTGATGGGTTGCGATGTGATGCGATGCGATGCGATGCGATGCGATGCGAAGCGATACAATGCGATGCAATGCGATACGATGCGATGCCATGTCATGTGATGGGATGTGGTGCGATGCATTGCGATTCGATGCGATAGGGTACAATACGATACGTTGTGATATAATGGATGCGATGCGATGCGATGCGATGCGATGCGATGCGATGCGATGCGATGCGATGGGATGCGATGTGATGCGTTACGATAAGATAAGATACGATGCGACGCGCTACGATAAGATACGATACGATGCGATGCGATACGATACGATGCGATGCGATGCGATGCGATGCGATGTGGTACGATGCGATCCGATGCGATGCGAGTGGCTACAGGTAGATTGCAGTCCCCGTTCTTCTGCGTTTGTGTGAAGACTCTTTGGGAGTGGACTTCGAGGGCTCAGGGTGTTGTGGGTCTTGGGCCGAACTATAGCAGAAGATTTCGGTGCTGCGAAACCTCTGTCAGCATATCGCGATAAAAAAAAAAAAAAAAAAAAAAAAAAAAAAAAAAATCTCACTAGCCTCGCTAACAACTTTTTTCATATACATATTTCAAACAATATATATATATATATATATACATACATATATATATATATATATATATATATATATATATATATATATATATATGAATATATGTATATATATATATGTAGTGGTCTAAGGCTCTGCGAAGGTGATCTACGGGTGGCTGAGAGCAGTGGGTTCGAATCCTGCATGCAACTGTCATAAAAATTATCGGATTGATGTCGCTGCTATTGGCGAATTTCTCTCTTATGTATATATATATATATATATATATATATATATATATATATATCCAAGAATTACACAAACAGATTCCTCGTGGAGGCCCGCTTTTGAAAAACAAGGACCTAGAGAACTAGAAACATCTATAAAATTTTCTACGAATAAATTCATCTCCTTAAACATAATTTAGCTTTAAATTCTTTTATGTGTTTTGTTATTATTTCTTCCATGTCGTTCTATAAATCACTGTATCTGGACGTCTATACGTGAACAATACAAACTTTGTACCACCAAGGAACGTTAAGGTTTTCATTCTCTCCAGTCCGAGATCGATCCCCGCCGGCAACTGATAGCCACCACTTGCCCTGGGGTGAGCAAAGGTGTCAGTTTCAGGCAATACTCAGGGCCTCCTGGTGTAAGGTACTTTATCTTTCGAAGGGTATTGAAGGGTATTTGGTAATAAAGCTATTAGGTAGTACAAGATACGGTTACACTCCAACCTTGGACGAAATCCAACTGAATCGTTGGAATCCAACCATTCCGTTGACTAGTGTAACCGCAGCTTTACGCTAAGAGACGTACGTCGAGCTGCAACTGAACTCACGTCACCTTTGACCTCTTAAGTGCTTATGCACCACGAGCGGGTAGTAGTCACCCGTAAGAACTGGATTCGAACCTAGGCTCTCAAAAAATAAATAGATAATTAAATGAATAAATAAATAAATGAATAGATAAATAAATAAAGTTACTACATATATATATATATATATACACATACATACATATATGTATATATATATATACATATATATATATACATATATATATGTATATATATACACATGTATATACATATATATGTATGTATATATATACGTATATATATATATACATATATATATACATATATATACATAAATATATATTGTAACGTAATATTAGATATTACGTCATATGTGTAATTATGTTATAGAATTGTGTTCCTTTGTATTACATAACTATGTTCATATTTCTTGTCTATGTATGTATTGTAACAATGTTAAGCAGTAACGCCCGTCCATTATATGTAATCTCGCCTACGTGCGGAGAGAGGTGCGCACTCTTGTAGAACAAACAGACAAGCGAAATCCTGAATAGTTCGGAGCGCACAGATTTGACAGTTACTAAATAAATAGATTGTTCAAGCAAGTCGAGGGTCCTAAAACTACCCATGTTGACGTGTTAACTTACCCTCCTCCTCACCCGCACCCTTAACCGGAAGTATCCGGCTTCCGGTCCAATGGTATATAAGCGGTGGAACTCGCTGACTCCTTGTCATATTCCCACATATTGATCTCTTGATAAAAACTAGAAGGTTTAGATTCATGAGACGATTGGTGTGAAGTGATCACCCTTTTTGCCTACATTACGTGTCTGATATACATTGCATTACTTTACTTATATTTGTACTTATTACTTATTCTGATGCATGTTCCTGATCTCTTTGTACTTAGATAGTACCATATTGCATACTTATCTTGTGTTTCTTATTTGAACGATAATTTCCATAATCGTGTAACGGTCCCATTGACCCTACTGCCCATTCTCTTTTGTGTTGATTGCCTGTAAATATTTTCCATTAATAATTTCGTTTACTAGTTTTATCGCTAGTTTAATATTCCTTTCCTGGAATCTTCTTTGTTACCTTTACTTCTAGTCTTACGAATTATCTAGGCCCTGACCAGATAGTTCAGTCCTACAGTGGCTTCTAGAAGTGAGCTGGTTCTTAAGCACTTAGACGTTATACGTAACGTCTCTTCACATACCAGTGCCCGTAACAATATATATATATTATATATAAGATAAACATATATATATATATATATATATATAAATATATATATATGTATATATATAAACCGACACACTGACATCTTCTCTTTTTCACAAATTTGGCAGAAGCCCTCTTCCAACAATCAAACTCAGTTCGGGGATGTTGCCCGAAGTCACGAAAGCTAAGAACCTCTTAGAGGCGATCTAAGGCGCCTCTGGTGAGGTAAAGCCTCTCTTCCGGACGCCAGGAGGACGG
>NC_134803.1:49132988-49135488 GCF_046742065.1 Oratosquilla oratoria | reverse complement strand
ACTGTACAGTGCCCTGGTCCTTCACTGTTGGAGTGTTGCGCAGGAGGCAACCACCGTTACTGCGCAACAAGACCTGTTTTCCCTCCGAATGACGTCATTCTTGTTGGAGTACACACCGACGAGGGACCATGAAACATGTTCGTGCAAAAAAAAAAAAAAAAAAAAAAAAAAAAAAAAAAAAAAAAAAAAAAAAAAAAAAAAAAAAAAAAAGAGGGGTAATTAATATATATATATATATATATATTTATATATATATACATATATGATATATATATATACATATATATAATATTATATATACATACATATATATATATATATATATATATAGAATCTTTATTCTTTCTGGTCTCAGGTTATTCAATTCATTTTGATGTCGTGACGAACTTTATAAACTTTGTTCATACAAAGGTATCTGAAGTGGGCTGGGGATCACGTGTTGGACTCTTGATCGAGATATATTAGTCCCCCGGATGAGAGCCCAGAGCTCGGTCTATGGGTAATACCCTGCGTCTCTCTCTCTCTCTCTCTCTCTCTCTCTCTCTCTCTCTCTCTCTCTCTCTCTCTCTCTCTCTCTGTGTGTGTGTGTGTGTGTGTGTGTGTGTGTGTGTGTGTGTGTGTGTGTGTGTGTGTGTGCGTGCGTGTGTGTGTGCGTGTGTGTGTGCGTGTGTGTACGTGTGTATACGTGTATGCGTGCACACATACGTGCGTGTGTGCATGCATGCGTGTCTGGAAGCCAACAAGGAATCCACTCGACGAAATGCAATCACCACACAATGAAATGCATTTGCGCAGAAATGCAGTTCCCGTCAGCAACTGGAAGGAGAAAGGAAGAAAATAATTATGACAGCCGCCGCGTCAGCCGTCAGTATCTCAAAGCTCGGGAGAGTACACCAGAGGATGACTACTACCTACGGCCGGAGCCTTGACCTTACTTCTCTTATTTTGGACACCCTGAGCAAGTAGCAGGCACTTGTAGCCGTGAAAGATCAATTCCAGGGTTTTGTATTTTTATTCATTTTTCATTATTTCGTGCTGTGTCTTACTGCATTGCTTCTGACTAAAGCGGTGGGCGGGAGACAGGGATGACCATTTGTCCATGAAGAGCTAAGATGAGAGGGAAACACGCGGGGAGGGTGTGAGTGGAACGGGTGTGAGTGGAATGGATGTGAGTGGAATGGGTGGGAGTGGAATAGGTGGGAGCGGAACGGGTGGGAGTGGAATGGGTGGGAGTGAAATGGGTGGGAGTGGAATGGGTGTGAGTGGAACGGGTGTGAGTGGAATGGGTGGGGAGTTGAATGAATGGAAGTGGAATGGGTGGGAGTGGAATGGGTGGGAGTGGAATGGGTGGGAGTGGAATGGGTGGCAGTAGAATGGGTGGGAATGGAATGGGTGGGAATGGAATGAGTGGGAGTGGAACGGGTGGGAGTGAAACGGGTGGTAGTGGAATGGGTGGGAGTGGAATGGGTGGGAGTGGAATGGGTGGGAGTGGAATGGGTGGAAGTGGAATGGGTGGGAGTGGAATAGGTGGGAGTGGAATGGGTGGGAGTGGATGCTGGTCTATGACTTTGTTTCCTTCCCGGTAATGGGGAAGATGCCCTTAATATATAAATAGACAGATAGACAGATATTCGTTATTATCAACATATTTCGAAGATCTTCAAGCAAGGCAAAAAGAAAAGAAAGAAAAAATCGTAATTTGTGATCTATTTGTGAAATGATGTGATTGATAACGCTTGCACACTCTTTGTATGTTATGTTCTAAGACTATTTTACTTTTATCGCTCCTGCAGGGGATTACCACGAAGGAGAGCAAAAGAATCCAAGGGCTGAAACAAAAGCGCCATTCGACACGGGGAAGGAGAGGGTTGCCATGAGAAGAATAGAGAGAGAGAAAGAGAGCACAGAAGAGAGAGAAGAGAGGATGGGGAGGTTACGCCAAGGGGTGCGCGGCTGCGGCCTAAGCAGTCGCCTTTGTCTCACGCACTTGGACTGATGAGGCAGGTAACAGTTACTGCTGGGAATCAGAGAAGAGTGCGGGATTCGAACCCGCAACTAGGCTAACGCGAGACCAGCATGCTTCCGATTACGCCACCACGTGCACTTTTTTTTTTTTTAAAGAGTAATACTTATAAAGAGATAGAGAGAAGTACTTATAAAGAGAAAGAGAGTAGTATTTATAAAGAAAAGGAGAGTAGTACTTATAAAGAGAAAGAGAGTAGTACTTATAAAGAGAAAGAGAATAGCACTTAAAGGGAAAAAGAGTAGTACTTATAAAGAGAAAGAGAGTAGCACTTATAAAGAGAGAGTGGTACTTATAAAGAGAAAAAGAGTAGTACTTATAAAGAAAAAGAGTAGTACTTCTAAAGAGAGAGAGAGTAGTACTTATAAAGAGAAAGAGAGTAGTACTTATAAAGAGAAAGAAACAGAAACCGAGAGACAAATAGAAAAATGGAGAGAGAAATTGAGCAATAGAAAGAAACCGTGATGGAAATAGAAT
>NC_134803.1:49122988-49130488 GCF_046742065.1 Oratosquilla oratoria | reverse complement strand
TAATTTATCTTATATTATTTGTTTTTGTTTTGTTATCATTTGTCTGTCTGATTTTCATTTATTATTAGTTATATGTCAATTTATTATTATTTACTATTGACCTGTTTGTTTATTATTCAACTATACCTATGCATTTATTTATGTATTTTATTTGTTATTTACATTATCATAGTTTTTATTTATTATTTTATTATTAATATGATTTTTTTCGCATCCGACCTAGATATGGATCAAAAGGTCTCCTGTCGGCATGCTCCGCCTTTGTAATCCTTTGTGTGTGTGTGTGCTTGCGTGCCCTGTGCGTATATGCTTGGTGCATGCGTACGTACTGAAGGAGCGATTGCACAAAAAGTATATTGTATATAGTCAATATCACTAATTACATTCTTAAGCTACGTGGACACAGTAGACATTTTAGTCATATCTACTCTAACTAGAATTCATTAGTGTAAATATCAGTGAGAATGATATAGCTACATTTCAGTAGAAATGCTGTAGTCTATCTAGTACTCTACTGGACACGAGGTGGACAGCACATATTGAGACTTCTCTATATGTATTCCTCGTCTTAAATAGATTTTGTCGTTCCAGATTCTAGAGAACTACTGTACAACGTAAAATGACGACCAAGAAAAAATGTAAATGGGATAATGATCAGCCAAAGGTATTAGCACAGCAATAAAAAAGGTTCCCACAATTGTGGAATATGGCGTTGATGTAGTACCGCAATAAAGGAAGAAGGCAAGTGTTATGGAATAATTAGGAATAAATATCCCTGACTCAGAAATCACACGAAAGTGGCACAATTAGGGATGTGCCGATGGGCATCGGCATCGACATCGGCTAGAATCGGCACTTTTTGGGTGAATTGGCATCGGCGATATTTTTTTATTTTTTTATTTATTTTTTTTTTTTTTTGAGATTCAGCATCGGCGAGAATCTTTTTTTTTTTTTTTTTAGATTTGGCATCGGCACCGACATCGGTAAGAATCGGCACTTTTTTTGGTGAATCGGTATTGGCAAGAATCGGCTTCATTTTTTTCTTTTCTTCTTTTTTTTTAGATTGGGTTTCGGCGAGAATTTTTTTTTTTTGAGATTCGGCATCGGCAATATTTTGCCGATGACGATGCCAATTAATCGGCACATCACTAGGAACAATCTGCCTTGCCAAATGACCAGTGAAACGAGAGAGAGAGAGAAAAAAAAAGGAAAATAGCATGAGTCTCACGTCTTTTGATTGTAGGGGTCACCTTTTCCAAACAAATCTTCATAATCTTCGACACAGACGCAGAAATTTATTATTAGACATTACGTCGTCATCAACCATTTCTTTCAACAATTTTGCATGTGTTCCCTGTTCACCTCATCTGGCTATCCATTTTCTGACTCACAGACTTTTCTTCATCTTATTTTTCTTCAAATCCTTTATTATGTTGCTGTTGCGGCAACTAGGAGTCAGGAGCCGAATTTATAAAAGATTCTAACCCCTAAGTCTAGACATAAATCCCTATGTCGGCGACCTAAATGCTTATGTCTAGACATCTCGCCACACACAAGTCTCAAATGTCTGAAACATCCTAGTCCAGCGTACACTAACTCTATAGCAATCTCGCTATATTTAATCTATCACTACTCAATCGAAGCTCTAGGAAGAGTAAATTCTAGTGTAGTGTATACGCAATCTAGATTAGTCTTGCTAGACAAGGCCAGATCTAGCTAGATTTTAATTTACAGTGTACACGGATTTTTAGGGATTATCTTAACAAACCGATATAGACACCAATATCGATGCCGATACCGATACAGATACTAATACCGATACCAATACCGATAGAAATTCCAGTACCAATACCAACAATACCGATACCCTATGCAGACTCCGATACCGATATTAATACCGATACTAATATAAATTCCGGTACCAATACTAACACCAATACCGATGCCACCGACTCCGATACAGATACTGATACCAATGCCGATGCCGATACCGATGACAATGACAATGCCGATGCCGATGACTATATCGATACCTATAGCGATGCAGATATCAACAATGATTCCGATACCGATACCGATGTCGATACCGATAACGATGCCGATGCCGATTGCAATGCCGACGCCGATGCCGATAATGTTACCGATACCAATTCCGGTTCTCTCGGTGGCACACAAGAACCGGAACCAAAGGGGAATGGTATTCCCAGGACCTAGAGGAGGGAGGAGGAGGGAGGGAAGGAGAAGGGGAGGGGAGGGGGAGAGGGATAGGGAGGATGAGGGGGAGGGAGAGGAGGAGCGAGGGGGGAGGGGGAGTTAAAGAGGGAGAAGGAGGGGAGGGGGAGAAGGAGGGAATGAGAGGAGGGGAGATGGGGAGGGATAGGGAGGATAAAAGAGAGGAATAGTGAGGAGGAGGGGGAGGGGAAGAGAGAGGAGGAGGGGAGGGAGAGGGAGAAGGGGGAGGGAGAGGGAGGAGGGGGAGGGGAGGGAGAGGTGAGGAGAGGAGGAGGGGGACGGGGGAGGTGGCAAGAAGGCAAATAAGTAAATTTGCCAACCAGGGACATAAAGTATGGAGGCGGCAAAAGGATCAAAGCTAGCGACGGCACGCAATTGTCAAACTTTTTTTTTTTTTTTTTCTCTCACTTTTATATTATCAATGTTGTTGGTGTTGGTACTGGGGATCATGCTGGTACTATTATTAATGTTGATGTTGCTGTTGGTGTTGTAGTTGATGTTGTTGGTAATGTGGTTGTTGATGTTGTAGTAGGTGGTATAGTCGTTTCTGTTGTTGTTGTTACCATTGTTTTCGTTGTTGTCTTTGTGTAGCTGTTACTGTTGTTGTTATTGATATTGTTTTCGTTGTTGATGATGTTATTGTTACTATTGTTATTTATCTACCACCTTCATGTCTTCACAATGGAAACACTACATCAATGGACGCGAGATAGTAAAAAAAGAAAAAAAGTCAGCCAACGTTATACATGAGTACAAAACATATTTTGTAGAAAGAAATCATAAGATGGTTCAGTCACGTCATAAGGATGCATGAACAACAACAGCACCCAGCCAAATACTACCGATGGCAGCCACAAAGAAAACGGCCGTTTGACAGACCAAGGAAAAGATGGAGGGACGGTGTGTGTAATAACTACTACTTGTGTGCCAGTATTGATACAATTGAGCACTTTCTAAGAGTAAATACTGGTAAGAAGAGATTGAGAAAAAATAATTTCTTAATTCTTACTTTCGTGTCTTAAAAGAAATACAAGTTTATACATAGACGAGATGACTCGCCAGTGAACATAATCTCTGAGCAGGAAAGGCATATTATCACATATTAGTCAAAGACAAGGGGTGACTATAGGCTACACGTGAAACAAGCCTTAGAGTCGAGAGGAATAACCACGGGACAAGTGGAAAGAGAGAGAACAAATGTATGCAGATCTGCCTTGGTGGAGAAACTTCCCGGGCATCACCGCTGACAGGGCTACCCCTATGGTAAGAAAAGTTAAAACCATTGTCTAGTCCGAGTTCTTTACTACATTACATTTTTTTTTTTTTCCAACTTCAAGAAAACCAACAGAGAAAATCACGTTTCTTTCATAAATCGAAATCATGAAAAACATATGAATATAAGAATGAAGTAGACTTCGAGAGAACATAAAGCCTGACTTAGACAGTGCCATGTCCCTTATCCCCTATCATCTCTCTTCTTAAAGTTATCTAATCTTCTCTCAAATTATTCAGTAGTTTCAACGCTCACTACATGGTTACTAAGTCTATTCCATTCATTAGCGACTCTGTTATTTTTTATTTATTTATTTTCTTCAGGAAGCTATCGTACACTGCAATCTTCGTGATCTCCACCCTTAATGAAAAACAAAGCACACACAAATATAATCATAATCATAATAATAATAAATAGGTAATAAGATAGATAAGTGAAATAAATAGATGAAAAGATACATAGATGAATACATAAATGAATGATATATACATACATACGTATACCAAAGGCTTTTTTCCCCTTTACAAGGGAGGTAGCCAAAAAAAAACCCAGGATATATAAATAGATAAAAATAAGTAAATAGATAAGTATTAAATAGATAAGAAATAAGTAGATAAATAAATACATAGACATATGGATAGATACATGAATAATAGACAGATACAAAATATATAATTTAATTCATAAATGAACATATATGTAATAGACAAATAGATACAAAATATATAATTTAATTGATAGATGAACATATATGTAAATGTAAATGTGGAGTGTATTAAGGGATGGAATGGGTGAAAATGATTTTATGCCTTTCCCTTTTTGGCTACCTCCCTTGTAAGGGGGAAAAAACCTTGGTATATGTATGTAAATGTATAAAAACAAAAAAATATATAATAAATAAATGTACACAAAAGAAGATGAATAAGTTGATGAATTAATCAATGAATGAATAGATGAATAAATAGACAAGTATATAAAAAAACAAAGAAGTGAAATGTAAAGATTGGGTTTGATTAATATTAAGTAATAGTAAACTCTCCCTCAATTATCATGTATAGCACGAAGCATCATGAAGTATGCTGGATCAATTAATATAATAAAATAAAGTAAGATAAAATAGAATGAAATAATATAAAATAAGACAAAATAAAATAAGATGAAATAAAATAGGATGAATAAAATAGAATTAAATAAGATGAAATAAAATGAAAATTAAAATAAAATAAAATCAAGTTAAATTAGATAAAATAAAAATAAAATAAAGCAAAACAAAGTAATACAAAATCTTTCTTCTTCTTCAAAAACACTTCAAGTAAACTCCAAAAGCAGGCTCACACTTGAACACAAACTTGAGAGAAAGAAAGAAGGAAAGAAAAGTGAATAAACACTCCTGTCTTTGATCACATATTTCTGATAAGAAGAGAAAATTATTGAACATATTTAGTTGTTCAACTTCACACCGAAAAATGGGACGTGGACAAATAATTAAATAAGCAGATAAAAAAAGAAAGAAAAAAAAAATCCTCTTCATCCCCCTCCTCCCTCCCTTCCTCGTCCCCCTCCCTTCCTCCTTCTCCAGCCCCTCCCTTCTCCCTTCCTCTCCTTCCTCCCTACCTCTTCCTCCCTCCACTCGCTCCCCACTTAACCTCCCTTCCCTAAACACTCTCCTTTCCCTCCCTCCCTTCCTCTCTCCCTCCCCAACCCCTCCCTCCTCCCTTCCTCCCCTCCCTCACTCCCCCTTCCCTCTCCACTCCCTCCCCTTCCTCACTCCCCCTTCCCTCTCCACTCCCTCCCCTTCCTCACTCCCCACCCACTCCCCTCTCCCTCCACCCCTTCCTCCCTAGCCCTCCCTCCTTTCACTCACTCCCCCTTCTTCCCCCCCTACCCACTCCTCTCTCCCTTCTTCCCTACTCTCTACCCCCTCCCCTTTCTTCCCCCTCCATTCTCTCCCCCCTTATCTTCCTCCCTCCCCCCTCCCTTTCCTCTCTACCCAGCCCCTCTTCTCTTTTCCTCCCCTCCCTCCCTCCCTCCCCCCATCCTCCCATCATTCACTCCACCCTTCCCCCTCCCGTCACTCCCAACTCCCTCATTACTCTATCCCCCCCTCTTCCTTCACTTCCTCCCGACTCCCCTCCATTCCCCCTCCCCATCCCCTCTCTCCATCCACCTTCTTCCTCTTTCCCCCCACCCTTTCCCCCTCCTTCCCTTATTCCTCTTTCCTTCCCCCTCTTCCCTTCCCCCTCTTTCTCCCCTCCCCTCCTTCCCTCTCCACCTCCTCCCCTTCTCAATCATTCCATCATTCCTCTTTCCTTTCCCTTCTACCTTCCCTTTCTCCCCATCTCCCTATTCCCTCCTTTCCTTCCCTTCCCCCTCTTCCTCCTTGCCTTCCCTTCCCCTTCTTCCCTCCTTTCCTCTCCTTCCCCCTCTTCCCTTCCCCCTCTTTATCCACTCCTCTCCAACCCCCCTCCCCTTTTCCCTCTTTCTTCCCTTCCTCCCTTCCCCCTCTTCCCTCCCTTCCTCCCCTTCCCCCATTTCTCCCTCCCTCTCCATCCCCCCTCCCCTTCTTCCTCTTCATCCCTTCCTCCTTTTCTCCCTCTTCCTTCCCTTCCTCCCGTCCCCCTCTTCCCTCCCTCCTTCCTTCCCTCCCCTTCTTCCCTCCCTCCCTTCCCCTTCTTTCTCCCCCTCCCCACCCCCTCTTCCCTTCCCCCTCTTTATCCACTCCTCACCAACCCCCCTCCCCTTTTCCCTCTTTCTTCCCTTCCTCCCTTCCCTCTCTTCCCTCCCTTCCTCCCTTTCCCCCCTTTTTCCCTCTCTCTCCATCCCCCCTCCCCTTCTTCCTCTTCATCCCTTCCTCCTTTTCTCCCTCTTCCTTCCCTTCCTCCCGTCCCCCTCTTCCCTCCCTCCTTCTTTCCCTCCCTTTCTTCCCTCCCTCCCTTCCTCCCCTTCCCCTCTTTCTCCCCCTCCCCACCCCCTCCTTCCCACCCCCTCCCCAGGTGAGGCGTTGCAGTGCCAACACAAACAAAATCCTGATCGATTTATCACGGGCCAGTTCGGGGCCGCGCAGGGGAGTGACGCGAGCTGGGGCGAAGATAGCGCCTGGCGGGGGAAGTTAGTGCACTCATAACTGCTCGAGATAAGGACCATGATGGATGCGCAAAGGCCAAAAGTGCAAAGTGATACGGTCACAGACAAATGAAACCGTAATAAAGTAGGCGAGGAGACGGGACAGGGCGGTGGGAGGGCGGGGGGAGAGCAGGGGGGAGGGAGGGGAGGGGGAGGAGCGGGAAAGGGGGGAGGGAGGGAGGGAGGGGAGGAGGGGTAAGGGAGGTTAATCTCTCAAAAAAGGAGGGTGCGAAGGAAAAGTCATTATCGTATAATTTAGGTTTTTATTATTATCATTATTATCATTATTCTTATCATTATTATCAATTATCATCATTATTGCTATTATTATAATTGTTGTTGTTGTTGTTGTTGTTGTTGTTGTTGTTGTTGTTGTTGTTGTTGTTGTTGTTGTTGTTGTTGTTGTTGTTGTTGTTGTTGTTGTTGTTGTTGTTGTCATTATTATTATTAATTTGTCTGAAACCAGTACCCCAATATTCATCTTACAAGTTGATTGATTGCTATATCAAATGTTTATTATCATTGGTTGATAGTTTGCTTCTCTTTCTATGACTTCCCCATTGATCCTGAAAAACAACACCTGAAAGAATCCTGAAACAAAGCAGGAAACTGAAAATGTTCCTATTAGGAAAAATAATCAAAAATAAAAAGTTCGACAACACGTCTTCAAGTAAGTTGACAATGGTGGCCACCAAAAAATATGACATCTCCAATCATATCTTCCAGACCCAAAACAAACAGTTTCAGGCATAGCGGATGGTGCGCGACCGTTAAAACCGTTACATATTTGAATTTGAATCTCGGGTCGAGATGAACGGTATCCAGCACATGCACACTGTTTGCAGTTTGTAAGTCACGTGGTTTGCAATATT
>NC_134803.1:49097988-49105488 GCF_046742065.1 Oratosquilla oratoria | reverse complement strand
CCTCTCACCTCCTCCTCCTCCTCCTCCTCCTCCTCCACCTCTACTCCTCGACCACTACTCTACCTCTTTCCCCCTCCTCCCCCTCTTCCTTGGTCCCCTCCTTCCCCTTCTCTCCCTCCTCCTCCTCCTCCTCTTCTCTTCCTCCTCCTCCTCCTCCTCCACCAATCCGAAGAGTTCTGTGGCCGCTCTTCAAATGGCCGCAGAAGGTGCTATATGTATAGAGGCGCCGGACTCGATGACATCGCCGAGTCCTGTGACGAAGTCACAAAAGAAGCGGACGCAAATACGGTATTCATAATCCACGCCGGTACGAATGACGTCGAATCAACTCGATCGGAAGACCTCATCGAAAAGTACCGGAGTACAATCAGGAAATATAAAGAAAAGGTTCCCGGGAAAAACCTTGTCATCTCAGGGATCCTTCCCAGATTCCAGAGACGGGGAAAATATTTCGACATAGACAGATTCTACGACAAAGCATTCAGTGCGAACAACAGAGTAAAATCCCTCTGTGAAAAGGAAAAAGTACACTTTGTCAACTTCTGGGACAACTTCTACTTCGATAAAACTCTTTTTGAGGACGACGGTCTCCACTTGAATGTGGCCGGAGCAGCAAGGTTAGGTAGGCTGCTCAACAACAACCTGACCGACATCAGAAGAAAAAACTCATCAGCGGAGCCCCCATCAACATCCCCGTAATAGAGCAAAACAGAAAAGTGGCAGATATCAATCTATGTTACGTTAATGCTCGCAGCATACGAAACAAGTTCAAAGATCTAGAGATTCTCGGAGCGACAGGTAACTATCACGTGATAGGAGTAACAGAGACATGGTTGGACACCTCAAGTCGAGACTTTATAGCGGAATACTGTTTGTCAGGCTACACAATTTTCAGCTGCGAAAGAGAAAATAGAATAGGTGGTGGAGTAATCTTGTATGTCCATAACTCCCTCCAACCATCATTGTTAAAAACAGAAACAGTAACAAATGTTGATATATTGTTTGTTGAAATAAGAACCAATTGCAGTAAATCTAAAGTAATAATTGGACTTGTTTATAGACCACCGGGTCAGCTACTAGTAAATGACGAAAAATTATTCGATCTAATCGTAGAAACTAACCAACGCTGCGAGACAGTCATCATGGGAGACTTTAACTTACCGGTGAAGAGATGGGGTGAAGATTTGAGTTCGCATACAGGACGAGACTTGTATAATAACTTATTGGAAAGTGGCCTCCACCAAGGCGTAAACAGCCCTACCCGAGGAGATAACATCCTTGACCTAATATTCTCTACAACAGAAAATCTTGTAAACGAAGTAAATATAGGCCCATTATTCAGCACTTGTGATCATCGTACCATCACATTCAAAATTAAAATGGAAGCCAATTTATCTAAGACCAGCAAAGAAAAAGTACCCGACTTCCGTAGAGCTAATTTCAATAGACTTCGATCATTACTAGAAAACTTAGACTGGAGTACAACTTCGAACGAGACTGATATTGATAAAGCGTGGGAAAACTTCATCAAGGACCTAAACAATGCTGTAAATCTCTGTGTTCCCTATCGTGAGAGACGCCCGGCAACAAATAAACCAAAGTGGTGGAATAGGGAAATTAGTAACAACCTCTCTCGTAAAAAGAGTGCGTACAAAAAGTATTTATCAACTAAAAGCCAAGACGATAAACTAACACTAGACAGAATTCGCCGCGAAACAAAAACACTGATAAAGCGTAGTAAGAAAGATCTTGAAGAGTATATTGCTGAGGCAAGCAAGTCGAACCCTAAAGAATTCTATAGTTATGCGAATAAGAAGAAAACGCTCACCTGCGGCATTGGACCATTAAATGACGATGAAGGAAAACATACGGATGATGAAAACGAGATGGCCTCAATCCTTAATAATTTTTTTGCATCCGGCTTCACAGACGAAGATTGCTCAGTGTATCAGCCACCAGAACATAAAATGTGCAAAAACGTTTTAAATAAACTCATAATTACAGAAAGGGATGTCGTACAAGTGATTGATAAGCTCAAAATGAATAAAGCCCCGGGACCTGACAAAATTTCACCTAGAATTCTGCAAGAAGTCAAAAATCAAATCGGTAAACCCTTGTGCATCCTCTTCAACAGATCATTAGCACTCGGTAAAGTCCCATCAGATTGGAAATGTGCTAACGTAACACCAATATTCAAGAAAGGGGACAAATCACAACCAGGCAACTACAGACCGATTAGCCTAACTTCGATTGTGTGCAAACTGCTAGAGACAATTATCCGTGACAGCGTAGTAAATTTTTTAGAAGAAAATAAGATTATGAAAGATTCACAACATGGCTTCCGTAGCAAACGCTCATGTGTAACTAATCTCCTTGACTTTTTTCATGACGTCTTTAACAAATACGAGGAATGTAGATCTGTTGATATAATCTATCTAGATTTTCAGAAGGCATTCGATAAAGTCCCCCACAAACGATTGCTCGACAAATTAAAAATGCACAGCATTTCTGGTAATATCCACAACTGGATTAAAGATTGGCTCTCAGAGCGGAAACAGAGGGTCGTAATTAACGGGGCATCATCTAGCTGGCTCGACGTTAAAAGTGGCGTACCGCAAGGATCAGTTTTGGGACCCGTCTTGTTCTTAATATATATAAATGATCTAGATGACGGCCTCCTCTGCAAAGTATCAAAATTTGCTGATGACACAAAAATTGCCGGTAAAGTAATAACCACCAAAGAGAAAGAAACTCTACAATCCGATCTAGATAAATTATCAAGTTGGGCTAGCAAGTGGCAAATGAAATTTAACGTTAACAAATGTAAAATTATGCACATTGGAGGTAACAATGATCACATCCAATATCAAATGAATGGCGAAATACTGGATTCAGTAATTAAAGAAAAAGATCTAGGAGTTTTAATATCAAATGATTTGAAGCCAAGTCAACATTGCTCAGAAGTTGTTAAAACAGCAAACAAGTTTAGTTGGCTTCATCGGAAGAATCTTCGAAAATAAATCAAGAAAAAATATTGCGAAAACTCAATATCTACTTGGTTCGTCCCATTCTAGAATTATGTGTAAAATTTTGTTCCCCATACTTCCAGAAATATATTAACAATCTAGAAAGAGTACAACGGAGAGTGACCAAAATGATACCAAGGCTGAGAAATCTGCCGTATGAAGAGAGACTAAAAAATCTAAACTTATTCTCCCTCTCAAAAAGAAGAATGCGAGGAGATTTGATTGAGGTTTTTAAAATGTTCAAAGGCTTTGACAACATTAATGTCAAAGATTAATTCTTATTAGACAAATCAAATACAAGAAGACGCCACGATTTCAAAGTAATTGGCAAAAGATTCTCTACGAACGAAAGTAAGCACTTTTTCTTTAACCGGGTTGTTAACGTGTGGAATTCGTTACCTCCCACTGTCGTCGAAAGTAACACGATAACAACATTTAAAAATCGCTTAGACAAATACTTGGAATCTAATCCGCAGATAAAATATTATCCTTTGCAATAAAAGATAGGACAACCAGACATTTAATCATAATTGGATTAATCGGATAGGATAGTGATAGCAGTAGTGTTAGTTCATCTTCTATCGCCTAGTTGCCCTGTTTCCTTAACTGTAGTGTAGTTTAGTTAACACAAACAGCCTCGTTAGGGCCAGTAGGCCTGCTGTTGTTTGTTCTTCCTTTGTGTTCCTTTGTGTTCCTCCTCCTCTTCTGCTACCCCTACCCTCACTCCAATTATCTCAAAAGGGTGGCAGTCTTCTTGCGGTCGTTGTTGGCAGGGGAGGGCGTGTAGGGGGAAATGTAGGGGGGAGGGGTATAGGGGGAATGTAGGGGGGGAGGGATATAGGGTGGTTGGTATGGATGTTGGTAGGGGATGGTGGAAAGATTGTTGGCTAAAGCAAAGGTACCTTACCAACTCCAGTGGGAAAGAAAGGGTTGTTGGCAAGGAATGTTGTCAGAAGGGATGATGGTAAAGTGTTGGAATGGATGCTAGAAGAATTGTTCGTAGAAGCCTGGGAGCTTCTGCCAACACTGGTGAGAATGGTGGCAGGAAGATTACTTAAGTATATGATGAAAATACCTCTGATGTTGGCAGGGTGTCAGTGAGAATGTTGCCAAGAATGTTGGCTGTACTGCTACGGATATGAATAATAAAAAACGCTGTTGTCATTGTCTATTCATTAATCTATTCATTCATTTATTTATTTATTATTTTTTTCATTTATATTTATTCGTTTTTTTAGAAATTTCAAAGCACCAAGAGAGAAGTATGGGGCAGGGGAAGAAGAGAGAGGAAGAAGACACGGAGGAGGAAGAGGAGGAAGAGGAGGAAGAGGAGGAAGAGAAAGGGGAGGAGGAGGATGGGAGGAGTAGAAGGAGGAGGAAGAGAAGGAGGAGGAAGAAGAGGAGGAGGAAGAAGAGGAGGAGAAGAACAAAGAGGAGGAATAGGAAGAGGAGGAGTAGGAGGAAGGAGGTAAGGAGAGGAGGAGGTAGGGGAGGGAGTGGAGTACGTGGAGATCTGGTTGGTGTTTGTATGAATGGAATTGTGGAAGAGCCAAGTCTTCTGCATCACTGATGACTGTTTTCTCAACTTTGTCATTCACGTGAGTTCTTGAGCTGTCTGCTGCACTCACAGTTATGGACCGCGAAGCACAACAACAATTAGCCAAGACAAACAAACCTTAGCTAAACTAGGCTGAATTACATGAAGCTGGGGAGGGTGATGGTTGGCTAGTTTTGGGGTGAAAGTGGGAGTGGGAGTAGGAGTGGGAGTTGGGAGTGGGAGTGGGAGTGGGAGTAGGAGTGGGAGTAGGAGTGGGAGAGGGAGAGTGGGAGTATCTAGGAGTGGGTGGGAGTGGTAGTGGGAGTGGGAGTGGGAGCAGGAGTAGGCGTAGGAATATGATTAGGAGTACGAGTAGGAGTGGGAATGAGAGTGGAAGTTGGAGTGGGAGTGGGACTTGGAATGGGAGTGGGACTTGGAGTGGGACTTGGAGTGGGAGTGGGAGTGGAGGTTGGAGTGGGAGTGGAAGTTGGAGTGGAAGTTGGAGTGGGAGTGGAAGTTGGAGTGGGAGTGGAAGTTGGAGTGGGAGTGGGAGTGGGAGTGGAAGTTTGAGTGGGAGTGGGAGTAGGAATAGGAATAGGAGATGGAGTGGGAGTGCGAGTTTGAGTGGGAGTTGGAGTGGGAGTACAAGTGGGAGTGCGAGTGGGAGTGGGAGTAGGAGGGAATAACAATCGGCTGGAGTCAAGTGGCTTTTGGGTCCTCCTGGATCGAGAACCTCCATTAGGAAGAAGAAGATCCTCGTCCTTTTCCTCCTCCATCTTCCTCCTCCCCATCTTCCCCTCCTCCACTTCCTCCTCCTCCTCTTCCTCTTCCCCTCTTCTTCCTACTCCTCGTCTTCCTCTTACTTATCCTTTCCGTTCTCTTCCTCCTCCATCATCTTCCTCCTCCTCTACTTTCTTCTCCTCCTCCTCCCCCGCCTCTTCCTCCTCCTCTTCCTCCTCCTCCACCTCCAAAGGGGACCTCGAGACGCCAAAGGGTAAGGAAGAAGTGAACGAGAAACGAAAAATCTAAAAAAAAAAAAAAAAAAAAAATAGAAATAAGTAAACAGAGAACCAATAAGAGAAAGAAGGGATAAAAAGGGAAAAAATAAAAATAAAATAAGAACTATAAGATATGAATATTCATTAAGGCGCACAAAGGTAGGGAAGAAAAAGATTAATTAAGGACAAGGACGAGAATAAAGAGAAAAAGAAAAGAAAATTAAGATAATGATGATGACAAGGAGGAGGAAGAAGGGGAGGAAGAAGAGGAGGAGGAGGAGGAGAAAGTAGAGGAGAGCAATGACTAGAAGATGAGAATGAAAAGAAATACATTGAAAAATTATGGAAACGGAAAAAGAAATTGAGGAGGAGGAGAATGAGTAGGAAGAGAATGAGGAGGAGGAGAAAGAGGAGGAGGAGGAGGAGGAAGGAGGAGGAGGAGGAGGGAGGAGGAGGAGGAAGGAGGAGGAGGAGGAGGAGGAGGAGGAGGAAGGAGGAAGGAGGAGGAGGAAGGAGGAGGAGGAGGAAGGAGGAGGAGGAAGGAGGAGAAAGAGGAGGAGGAAAAGGAGGAGAAGGAGGAGGAGGAGGAAGGAGGAGGAAGGAGGAGGAGGAGGAGGAAGGAGGAGGAGGAGGAGGAGGAGGAGGAGGAGGAAGGAGGAGGAGGAGGAGGAGGAGGAAGGAGGAGGAGGAGGAAGGAGGAGGAGGAGAAAGAGGAGGAGGAGAAGAAGGAGGAGGAGAGGAAGACAACGACACTCATGAAGGCCGACCAAGAGGAGGAAGTCGCTCCAGCCATCTCCGAGGTCAAGGTCAGGGAGAAGGAGGAAGAGAAGGAAGAGGAGGAGGAAGAGAAGGAAGAGGAGGAGGAAGAGGAGAGGGAGGAGAAGGAGGAAGAGGAGAGGGAAAAGGAGAAGGAAGAGGAGAAGGAAGAGGAGGAGGAAGAGGAGAGGGAAGAGGAGGAAGGGGAGGAAGAAGAGGAGGATGAAGTGGAAGAGAAAAAGGAGGCAGAAGATAGGTGGAAGGGGAGGAAGAGTAAGGGAAGGAAGAGGAAGGGAAGGAAGAGGAGGAAGAAGATGTGGAGGAAGAGGAGGAGGGAGAGGAGCTTGAAGAGGAAGAGGAGGTGGGAGAGGAGCTTGAAGAGAAAAAGGAGGAAGAGAATAAGGAGGAAGAGGAGGAAGAAGATAAGGATGAAGAGGAAGAAATGGAAGAAGAAAAGAAGGAGGAAGAGATAAAAGACGATGCAGAGGAAGAGGAGGAGGAAGAGGAGCAAAAAGAGTAACAAGAAGAAGTGGAGGAAGAGGAAAGATAAGATCAGGAGAGAAGTGGAAGAAGAAGAGGAAGAGGAAGAGGAAGAAGAGTAGGGATAGGAGACGGAGGAGGAGGTAGAAGAAGGGATGTAGAAGGAAGTTGAATAGTGCAAGGAGGAGGAGGAGGAGGAAGAGAAGGAGGAGGAAGAGGAGGAGAAAGAGGAGGAGGAGGAGGAGGAGGAGGAGGAGGAGGAGGAGGAAAAAGAAGAGGAGGAGGAGGAGGAAGAGGAGGAAGAGGAGGAGGAGGAGGAGGAGGAGGAAGAGGAAGAGGATGAGGAGGAGGAGGAGGAGGAGGAGAAGGTGCAATAAGAAGAGGAGTAGGGGAAGGAGGGGAAAGCGAAGGAAGAGTTGTTTTAGAGTATTAACTTTGTCCCATTTCTTATTATCGATATAATTTTACACCCACGGACAAACAGTTTAAAAAAACATTTTCCCTAACCAGAGTTTAAAGGGTCAAAAAGGCACAAGGGCGTGACTCTGAACCACGCGTTGATCACCGACTCGGCTTTGTGAGCCCTAAGGCCGATGACGTCACACTTATGCGTCACGCGTAGGGGAATGACGTCATAGCGGGCCCAGACAGTAAACGTGACGCGACAGTACTGTGAACGATGAAACTGGACATCAGTCACACA
>NC_134803.1:49082988-49090488 GCF_046742065.1 Oratosquilla oratoria | reverse complement strand
TTCGCGCGCGCACACAAGCACACATACTGTATATACATATGTGTGTGTATGATTCACCATGGTCTTGGATCACGTGTTGGACTCATTATCGACAGCTATTTCCCTCCCGGAAGAAAGCTCAGAGTTCATATATTATATATATATATATATATATATATATATATATTATATATATATATATATATATATATATATGCAAAGTAGACCACTTGGAAAAAGAAACTAACGAAGCAGAGCGCTTTCGTATATTACATCTTCAGACTTGTTGCACTGCAGATGTAATATACGAAAGCGCTCTGCTTCGTTAGTTTCTTTTTCCAAGTGGTCTACTTTGCATAAGTGAACACACGTACCCGTGTTCTTATTAGCATATATATATATATATATATATATATTTATGTATACATATGTATATATATATATATATACATATATACATATATATGTATATATATATATATATATAAATATATATGTGTGTGTGTGTGTGTGTGTGTGTGTGTGTGTGTGTGTGTGTGTGTGTGTGTGTGTGTGTGTGGGTGTGCGAATGTGCTCGTTTGTGTGTGTAAGGTCATTAGTTCAGGCCATATATGAAATCTGAGCTTTCATCCGAGAGGATGAAAGCTGTCGATCACGAGTCCAACACGTGATTTATACCGTTGTGAGTCACATCCACACACGCACACAGACAGACGTGTACACACACACACACACACACACACACACACACACACACACACACACACACACACACACACACACACACACACACACACACACACACACACACACACACACACACACACACACACACACGTGTATTTTTCACTTTGTCATTGTTGTCGAAGTGTTAGCTCATCAAAGGAATCCTCACTGGCCGAGAGGAAAATGTCTTTGTTGTGAAACGAGCTTGACACAACTTTTACCCAGCGCGGCCACCACCGCCCCCTGCCCCCACCCCCTCTGACTCCGGTGTTGCCACATTAGTCATCCTCCCTTTCTCAGTGTGCAGCAACTCTAGGAATGTGTGTGTGTGTGTGTGTGTGTGTGTGTGTGTGTGTGTGTGTGTGTGTGTGTGTGTGTGTGTGTGTGTGTGTGTGTGTGTGTGTGTGTGTGAATGAGAGTGCCTGCACGTGCTCAAGAGGGAGAGAATGAGATAAACAGTGACAGAGAAAGTATGCGAGCTTGTGTTTGTGCGTGTGTGTAAACATCCTCTCTTCCACTAAAATGGACTATATATATATATATATATATATATATATATATATATATATATATATATACAAATACACACACACACACACACACATATATATATATATATATATATATATATATATATATATATATGTAAGGATATTTGTATGTACACTTCTGGAGATCTACGTTCCACGTCCTTCCCACCCGTATCTCTGCCTATAAATCCACCTCTATCTCTTGATCTGTCTCCCCATCGCCATATACACCCATTTTCTTCATTTTAACGAACCACGTGGTTGTTGACTTACCTGAAACGTCCTGACCTTAGCTGACCTCGTTCCCCAGCGACCCCCCCCCCCACCATCCACCCCTACCTCGACGCAGGTGCTTATCCTGCCAACAATGGACGCCAGCCACCAGAACCCTGACAACAATGGACTCGAACCGTGTTGTAAACAGGTGCACCGTGGACAGGTCATAACAGGGATCGCCTCTCACCCTGAGGACTCGTCCTTGTGACAGAGTCTGTCACAAAAGTCTCTGTCGTCGGCGCCAACACCTTGATGTGACGACGAAGTCGAAAGGATGGTGAGGAGCCTACGCCAGGAGGCGCTGAGTAGCTGCCGTCACCCTTGCCCTATGTGCTCTGGGGCAGGTAACGGTCACTGCTGGGAATCGGAGAGGAGTGTGGGACTCGAACCCACAACAAAGGGAATGCAAGATCAGTAAGCACGCTTCCCATTACACCACCAGCGCTGGAGTTATGGAGAGTTAAGAACTCTCTGTCAATCAGAGGCCCTTCTCACACTGAATTAAATCGTCTGACGGCATTCAGGACAAAGTTTATATCATTTTCTATCTCCCAACACTCACGGAGTCCTCTTCAACTGAATGAAATTATCTTATGGAAAGAACAAAGATTAATCTGTTCCTTCTTTGGTTATGTGGCGTTAAGGTGTGTTTTGCTTGGTGCGATGATCACGTTTATCGTTCATGGCTCAGTGATGATTGTCAAACTATTGTCTAGAGCACTCATTCTTTGTTTTTAAATGATGGAGCTGTTTTACTTCGCGCTGCAAAGTACGAGGCTGATTATTTTAACTGAACCTACCAATGCGTTGACCCAAATATGATGTCAGGTAGGATGCTCGTCACACGCCATTGGCTGTGTTAGACTAATAATCAAATCTCATCGAGCAAACCGTAACTTCAGTTGAGAGGAAATTTTAAAATATAACACTGGAGAATCAAAGGACTTTCTTTTTATGTTCCTTCAGCCTCCAAGGGTCCTTCTTAAGATTGTTTATATCGTAGCCATCCAGAATAAAATGTGTAAATGTGACATAGAATATTCAAGAATGAACCATGGACCTCATACAAATCGTATCACCTGATTTTGAGTTCATAAATACAGACTGCGTCACTAATTGTGAAATAAAGTGAAAAATTTACTTAATAAATAAATAGAAAGTAATTATGGAAAATACAAAAACTGTAACAAAGTCATCATCATCGAGGTAATGTTACTTGTGCATGTGAGAATGAGCAAAATGTAATATGAAAAAAATTACGTGTTTATCGCTAATATCAAGTGGATATCTTCGTTGTGGTTGTGGTTGGTTGTGTTTTTGGTTGTGTTTGTGTTTTTGTAGATCTTCCACTTATGTTTCACGTTATTATTATTATCATTATTCATTTTTTCATTTTTAACATTGATATGATCTTCGCTGCCGGTAGTGCTACCAACGCCAACAACTACCAACATTCTAAATACTTTCTATGTCTACCAATACCATCATTACTACTTTCCACAGCTGGCTAATAGGTAACTAGATGTTTTGGACTCTTAATTACCCCGGAATTGGGGACCCTGTGCTATTTACTCTCTCCCTCGACTTGGGTCAGATCTGCTATCAGCCGCATTCATCACCATCATCGCCCAGCCCGCTTGACCCGATACGTCGACGCGGTAAGACGCCGCAGGCAGCCGCTATCAGCTACATCAGGTCCGCGACAGCCGCAGACGCCGCAGCCGCCCCCCGAAGCCCCCCGAAGCTCCGCTGACCTCAGGAGGGAACCTCCTCCCTGTTAACCAGTTCAATACTGTGGTGACCTCTTATTAGTGTAGGTAATGGTATATACAGGGTAATGGTATTACATATGTAAACACCTGAGTATAGGGACAACAGGTTGAAGGGCGTGGCGCCCGATCGAGACCCCTTTCAGGCCGCGGTCCGTTACCTCAGTAGGAGAAATTTGGTTGTTCTTAGCCAGAATAGACTTTGTTTAGTGGGTCACCGAGTCGAAGGAGTTTGGGGCCGATCTCGGCCATTAAATTCCTGTATCGGGAGCATCACGGATTGCCGACGACAAGGACAACACCGCGGTGGTGGCAAATAAACACCTTACCGTCGGGCTCATCTCGCCATTACCACTGGTGGCAACAATATCACCACATTCGTCATCATCGGTATCATCATCATCAATGTCTGTCGCCATGAACGGTGTTGTCAGATCGATGACTACGTTGAGTAGATCTGTATTTTTGCATTATTGTTACTATTATCGACTCTGCTAACACTACACTCACAATCCCATCGCCATCACCATCATCACCATCAGCGTCACCATCAACATCATCATTATCATCATCATCATCATCATCATCATCATCATCATCATCATCATCATCATCATCATCATCATCATCACCATCATCATGACCACCATCATCATCATCATCATCATCATCATCATCATCATCATCATCATCATCATCATCATCATCATCATCATCATCATCATCATCATCATCATCACCACTATCATCACCATCACCATCATTTCCACAATGAGTGACACCCCTACCGCGATCACTATGTTGAGGAAGGCAAAAAAAAAAAAAAAAGAAATAATGAAAGTTGATAAATCCTTAGAATTGAGTCTGAGTTTGAGTTTGAGTTTGAGTTTGAGTTTGAGCCTGAGTCTGAGTTTGAGTCTGAGCCTGAGCCTAAGCCTGAGTCTGAGCTTGAGTTTGAGTTTGTATTTGTGTTTGTATTTGTGTTTGAGTTCGAGTGTGAGTTTGAGTTTGAGTTTGAGCTTGAATTTGAGTACAATCTGAGTTTGAATTTGATTAGAGTTTGAGTTTGAGATGGAGTGAATCTGAGTGAAGATAAGTCTTGAGTCATAAGAATGTTGCTTGGCCATTGTCACCACTAAAGCAAACAAAAGCAAACAAACAAAACAAACAAACCATCACCACCACCACATCACCATCACCGCCACCACCACTTCACCACCACCACCGCCACCACCATCAAATATCATTAATCTCTTCATCTCTGAAACCCTCTCCCTCTCCCTCTCCCTCCAACACACACAGATGTAAAAGCGAAAACTTCAGAACTATTTCAGATAAGAGATGAAAGTGTCACTAACATCTCCGGGAGGGAGGAGACGAGGAGACAGCAGGAGGAGACGCTCAAGGAGATGAAGAGGGAGACAGGGGAGGAACACGTGGAGAAATGGTGCATTTTGGGAGACCAGGCAGGAGGGGGAGTGCGTGGGTGGGAGGGAAGTAGGGCGTGGAGGAAGGAGGGAGGGAGGGAGGGAGGGAGGGAGTTTAGGGAAGGATGGCCCGGGAGGGGAGGAGACAGAAAAAAAGAGGGACTCCAAAGAAATGCGACTCACGGATACTTAGAAAAAAAATAAAAATAAACGCCAAATGTGAGAACGCGCGCGCGCGTGTGTGTGTGTGTGTGTGTGTGTGTGTGTGTGTGTGTGTGTGTGTGTGTGTGTGTGTGTGTGTGTGTGTGTGTGTGTGTGTTTGTGTGTGTGCGCGCGTGCGAGCAAGATCGTGTATCCACACGAAAAAGAAAAGAGATAGATAGGTAGATAGAGATAGATAGAGAGAGAGAGAAAGAGAGAGAGAGAGAGAGAAAGAGAGAGAGAGAGAGAGAGAAAGAGAGAGATAGAGGTATAGAGAGAGAGAGAGAGAAAGAGGGGGAGAAAGAGAAAAAGAGAGAGATAAAGAGAAAGAGAAAGAGCTGATTAAGAGTCGTACACTTTACTGTTCTTGATAGAGATAGCAGACTCTTGTCTCCCCTCTTCTGGACCTCCCCTCCTCTCCTCCACACCCTCCCTCCCTAACCTTTCTCCCAAGTTTCCCTACCCCAGTCTCCCCCCATCCCCCAGCCTTACTCACCCAGCCTCTCTCCCTAGTTTCAGTCTCCAATACCATCTCCCAGTTACTCTCCCCAGCATCCTCCCAGCATCCCTTCCCCAGCCTCATTCCCCCCAGCCTCAATTCCTCTAACCTTCCTCACTTATTGTCCATCACATCATTGTCCTCAACCTCCGTTCTTCTTTCTCCAAAAAAAAAAAAAAAAAAAAAAAAAAAAAAAATCTTCGAGAAAAATGCAGACACGCCCAGACCCAGAAACTCTTTTCCCTCACACATCTAAATAAAATCACTTGCCGACATCGAGGAACGAAACCCTGAAAACCACGTCACCGTATTCAAGCGGGGAGACGTGTCAGCCGGTCTCGAAGTCTTTGATTTAAGAGAAATGACACGCTTTCGGTTCCTCCGACTTCGCGGAGCGAATCTTCGATATGCAGATTTTTGAGTTATGTTTTCGCGCGCAAAAACTTGTTCTTTCTCTTGCAAACATAATCAACGCTGAGATATGACATGATGGTAATCTTTGATTTTATACATTGCTGTTTAGGTCCAATGGGATAATGGGAATATTGATTTTGATAAGGCTTAAAGTACATGGACCATTACAAGAGTACTTATTAAGTACACGGTAAAATATACAAAAGTTATCACTCAACTTATCATAGTAACATTAATGTTAGCTGGATGAGTGCATGGAGAATGGCCAGTGGACTGGTCCTTCAAAGTCGGCCTTCAGGGTCGAGGTAGGGAGGAAGAATGAAATAGGAAGAAGAGGCAGAAGAGGAGGAGGAAGAGGAGGAGGAAGAGGAGGAAAAAGAGGAAAAAGAGGAAAAAGAGGAAAAAGAGGAAAAGAGGAGGAAGAGGAGGAAGAGGAGGAGGAAGAGGAAGAAGAGAAGAAGAAGAAGAAGAAGAAGAAGAAGAAGAAGAAGAAGAAGAAGAAGAAGAAGAAGAAGAAGAAGAAGAAGAAGAAGAAGAAGAAGAAGAAGAAGAAGAAGAAGAAGAAGAAGAAGAAGAAGAAGAAGAAGAAGAAGAAGAAGAAGAAGAAGAAGAAGGTTGAGACTTCATAACCTGATCCATCTATCTACTTTTATTATAAATGAATTTTTTTTTTATCTTTCATATAATTACGGTGATTTATGAGATCGAGGTACAGAGGAAGTTTCTGAAAAAAAATGAAATAAAATCACAAAGTCATAGGCTTAGATCAAGAGTCACCAATTTAGAGTTCAGCTAACAAATCTGCTTATAGGCAAAATAAATTTCGAAAAAAAATTTTTTTGTTTTTGCCATTTTTGTAGATATGGAAATTTTGTGGGAAGTATTGATATATCTTTTTTGTCTATCCTTAGTATAAGCTTTTGCTTAATGTCGGTGATTTTTTTTATTTAATTATTCACTTATCTATCTGTATCTATCTATTCATCTATATATTTATCTATCTACCTATCTGTCTACCTTTCTATCTATATGTATGTCTGATTATCTATATATCTATCTGGCTAAAATATCTTTCTATCTAATCTATCTATTCCATCTAATCTATCTATCTACTGTGGGTGTTCCCGTTATGATGTCATATCTTAATGACACTTAGGGTCTGTGTGTCCACAAGGACAGCTGATTACCCTGGAGGTGACGGGGGAAGTGGAGGGTGGAGGAGAAGAGAGGGGGTAGAAGAGAGGGGGTAGAAGAGGAAGGGAAAGAGAGAGGAAGGGAGGGTGGATGGGAGAGGATGGGAGGAAAAGGGAAGGGAGGAAAAGGGGAGGAAAAGAGAAAGGAGAAAGAGGGAGAGGGAGAAAGGGGGGAAGAGAGAGAGAGAGAGAGAGAGAGAGAGAGAGAGAGAGAGAGAGAGAGAGAGAGAGAGAGAGAGAGAGAGAGAGAGAGAGAGAGAGAGAGAGAGAGAGAAGAAGTGAGAGAGGAAGGGCGAGAGAAAGGGAGAGATGAAAAGAGAGAGGAAGAGAGAGAGGGAGAGATAGGGGAAGAGACGGGGTGAAGAGAGCTAGGGATGGAGGGATGGAGGAAAGGAGAGAGGGAGGGAGGGAAGGAGGGAGGGAGGGATGGATGGAAAGAAAGAGGGAGGTAGGGAAGGAGGGAGGGAGGAAGGGAAGGAGGGAGAG
>NC_134803.1:49075488-49077988 GCF_046742065.1 Oratosquilla oratoria | reverse complement strand
AAGCGCGCGCGTGTGTGTGTGTGTGTCTATCTGTGTACACATGTGTTTTTGTGTGTCTGTGTATGATTATGAGTCTGGGCGCATGTGCGACCTCAATCAAGAAGGAGGCAGAGGGCAGCTTAGCTCTTGCTTTCGCACTCTCGTCCTCCCCCCTCTCTCTCCCCCCTCCTCTCTCTCCCCCCTCCTCTCTCTCCCCCCTCTCTCTCCTCCCACCCACCCACAGCTGCTGGGGTCATTAGAGGCTGCACCCAAGAGGCAAGAGAGCGCTGGTGTTGAATCACCTGTTTTCTTGGCACCTGTGTGTCATCATCAAGCTTCCGTCATCATCGTTGGAGTTGGAGTTGGAGTTGGAGTCGTCAACGTCATCGTCGTCGTCGTCGCCGTCTTCATCGTTATCGTCTTCATCGTCATTGTCATCGTCTTCATCGTCATCGTCTTCATCGTCATCGTCTTCATCGTCTTCATCGTCATCGTCTTCATCGTCATCATCGTCATCGTCTTCATCGTCATCGTCTTCATCGTCATCGTCTTCATCGTCATCGTCTTCATCGTCATCGTCTTCGTCGTCATCTCTTCATTGCCATCGTCTTCATCGTCATCGTCATTGTCTTCATCCTCATCGTCATCGTCTTCATCGTCTTCGTCATCGTCTTCATCGTCATCGTCTTCATCGTCATCGTCTTCGTCTTCGTCTTCATCGTCATCGTCTTCGTCGTCATCGTCTTCATCGTCATTGTCTTCGTCATCGTCTTCGTCGTCGTCGTCATCATAGTCGTCATCGTCATCGTCGTCGTCATCATAGTCGTCATCGTCGTTGTCGTCAACGTAGTCGTCGTCATCATCATCATCATCATCATCATCATCATCATCATCATCATCATCATCATCATCATCATCATCATCATCATCATCATCATCATCATCATCATTGCCATTCCCATCACCATCTTGATCCTCGTCCTCATCATCATTATAATCATTATCATCACCACTATTACCACCATCGCCATCCTCATCACTACCCCTATCACCATTCACCCCCCTTTGCACCGCCCCTAGACCCAACAACTATCACCGCGTCTTCCAACGCCATCATCGCTTAGTCGCATCCCTCTTCGCTTCTGAGTCACTTGATGAATTTTGTTGTGACAGGCCGCCTGGTCTTCTGGCGTTAGACGCAAGCAGTAAATATATCAAGTATACCCAGTGTAGGTCATACTTTAGGGACTCTCCTAACACCCCTACGGACCAGAGATACACAGCATTAATTTACTACGAAAGATGAATTCCTATTCAACAAAATAGTCTCACTAGCGGTTGCATCACCTGAGTGTGTTATTTGGTAAGTTGAGATCAACGCAACATATGACTATGATGATAAATGTTAGGAATTGCTAAGTCAAGAATCTATATTATGCAACCCTCAAAAACCCTTCATGGGTTTGAGGTCTGTGTATCTATAACCCACAGTCGGAGAAACAAAGCAAAAGAAACAGACGATCTGTATATTTCGACCACAACTGTGATCCTCTTCAGCAGAGGACTACAGTTGTAGTCGAAATATACATCATCTGTTTCTTTTGCTTTGTTTCTCCGATTGTGGGTTATATTTAAACATTTTACAAATGTGCTACGACAATTTGGTTTTGTGATTCTCAATGTCTCTGTTTAAATGAACAACAGAAGAGGTATTGTGAAACAGGCTCTCATAAGCTCAGTCAACCTTCGTGATATGTAGTACAACGCGGATACATGATGCGGAATCTCGTAGGAGGTGGTGGTCCACCCCTGGAGGAGGAGGAGGAGGAGGAGGAGGAGGAGGAGGAGGAGGAGGAGGAGGAGGAGGAGGAGGAGGAGGAGGAGGAGGAGGAGGAGGAGGAGGAGGAGGAGGAGGAGGAGGAGGAGGAGGAGGAGGAGGAGGAGGAGGAGGAGGAGGAGGAGGAGGAGGAGGAGGAAGCGTCCTTGAGGAGATGGCACCTAGAGGAAGGTGGCACTATGGAGAAGTGGCACTATGGAGAAAGTGCCACCCCGGCCGGGGATTCTAGACCAAATAGTGACGCAGGTTCCCCGTATAAGGCAACACATTTCACTGGTTTCCTCTCAGGGTGAAGCCCACAGCTCGAGAAACAAAGCTCCCCGTCGTGTCTTACGGTGCCCTGACGAAGGTGGAGGTCCTCCCCCCTCTCTCCCCCCCTTCCCCCCTCTCCCCTCCTCCCTAGTCTCACCCCCCCAAGGACGCTGACTTGCCTTGCGAGACCCGAAAAAGGAAGGAACCCGCATGGATGGCTGGGGCCAGACGGACGAGACCCTCCCCTCCCCCCTCCCCCTCCCCCCATCACCCCTCCTTTCCTTTTCTTCGACCACCTTGAGAATCCTTACGCCCTTACGCCCATACGCAGGGTCATGGACTTTATTCACACACACACACACACACACACACACACACACACACACACACACACACACACACACACACACACACACACACACACACACACAC
>NC_134803.1:49067988-49070488 GCF_046742065.1 Oratosquilla oratoria | reverse complement strand
GGAGGGGGAGTGGGGGAGGGGGAATGGGGAAGAGGGGGAGTGGGGAAGAGGGGGAGTGGGGAAGAGGGGGAGTGGGGAAGAGGGGGAGTGGGGAAGAGGGGGAGTGGGGAAGAGGGGGAGTGGGGGAGGGGGAGTGGGGGAGGGGGAGTGGGGAAGAGGGAGAGAAGAGGGGGAAGAGAAGGGGGAAGAGAAGGGGGAAGGGGAAGGGGGAGGGGAAGAAGGGGAAGGAGAGGGGAGGGGGAGGGAAAGGGGGAGGGAAAGATGGAGGGGAGAGGGAGAGGGAAAGGGAGGGAAGGGGAAAAGGGGGAGGGAAGGGGAAAAGGGGGAGGGAAGGGGAAAAGGGGAAGGGAAGGAGAAAAGGGGAGGGAGGGGAGGGGAGGGAAGGGGAAAAGGGGGAGGGAAGGGGAAAAGGGGGAAAGGGGAAGGGAAGAAGGGGAAGGAGATGGGAAGAAGGGGAAGGAGATGGGAAGTGGAAGTAAGAGAGAGAGTAGGAGTAGGAGGAGAAGGGGAAGGGGATAGGGAGAGAAGGAGAAAGAGGGAAGGGAAGGGGAAAGGAGAGGATGGGAGGGTGAGGGGGTGAGGGAGGGAAGGTGAAAAGGGTAGGGGAAGAAGGGGAGGGGGAGGGGAAGGGGGGAGGGAGGGAGACGGGAAAGGGAGAAGGAAAAGGGAGAAGAGGAGAGAGGGAAGGGAAGAGAGGGGGAAGGGAAGAGGGAAGTGGAAGGGGGAAGAGGAGAAGAGGAAGGAGAGGGGGAGGGGAAAGGGGAGAGAGGGAGACGGGAAAGAGAGAAGGAGAAGAGAGAAGAGGAGAGGGGGAAGGGAAGAGAGGGAAGGGGAAGGAAAGAAGGAAAGAGGAAAGGGAAGAAGATGAGAAGGAGTCTTGTAGAAGTTTTTCCCTTTAGGTTAACGTGATAAAGAATGACTGATTTACTAAGAGGCTGGAAACACTTTTCAAGTTCAGTAAATGATATGGACCAAAAGGTCTCCTGTGGGCATGCCCTTCCTTTGTAATCCTTTGTAATCCCTTGTGATATGCGACGTCCAACCTGATATGTCGCTGAGTGATCTTGTCTAAGAAATAGAATTTTAGAATGAAATTAATACCAATATAATAATAGTAATGATGAAGATGGTGATGATGATGAAGATGGTGATGATTTTCATCATTATTATTATCATTATTATTTTTAGTAGTAGTAGTAATATTAGTATTAATGTTATTGTCATTATCACCATCATTATCACCATCATTATCACCATCATTATCATCATCATCATCATCATCATCAATGTTTTGAGTTACAATGTGCCTCCAGAATCTGGTTCTACATAGGATTAGGGACTCCAAAAACATACGAAACAGATTCCAGGACATTCAGTGAATAAAAGAAAATAACTAAACAAAACAAAACAGAACAAACAACAAAACAAAACAAAAAATCATCATGATAATGATAATGATAATGATAATGATAATGATAATGACAATAACAATGATAACAATGATAACAATGATAACAATGATAACAATGATAACAATGATAACAATAATAATAATAATAATAATAATAATAATAATAATAATAATAATAATAATAATAATAATAATAATAATAATAATAATAATAATAATAATAATAATAATAATAATAATAATAATAATAATAATAATAATAATAATAATAATAATAATAATAATAATAATAATAATAATAATAATAATAATAATAATAATAATAATAATAATAATAATAATAACAACAACAACAACAACAAAACAGGACTCGTATGTACACAAGAGCCATCTGTCGGCAGTAATATGCAACTGAGGTCACCCCCTTACTCCCCCACTCCCCCACTCCCCCCACACCCCCACCTCGTACTCTAAATGTCTTCGAGTTTCGGGTAGGGACATAAAACCAAGGGAAGCAGACTGACATTTGGAAAATGACTTGAGTGTATACATATAAATGAGTTTTATTTTCTGCCACTAATTTTTTCTTCTAAAGAAATTTTATGTTTTGATAATTTGTCGATACGAACAGAAGTAGGTTTTGCTACCGAATACTCATTCATTCTCTCTCTCTCTCTCTCTCTCTCTCTCTCTCTCTCTCTCTCTCTCTCTCTCTCTCTCTCTCTCTCTCTCTCTCTCTCTCTCAAACCATCATGGTCGTGGTTAATCAATGCCCATACAAAGAAGATACCAAAGGAGACGGGAAGAAAGAATGAAAAGAATAAAAGATAAACAGATAAATGAATAAGAAAAGGAAGGAAAATATGGAAAGAATGAAAAAAGAAATAAAAAAGAAAAAGAAAGATAGAATGAAAGGAAGAAAGGAAAAAGAAGACAATAAAAAAGGAAAAGAAAGCAAAAAGAAAGAGAAAAGGAAAAGAAAAAAGAAAAAGGAAGAAAAAAGAAAGAAAAAAGAAAAAGCAAGAAAAAGAAACACGAAAGAAAAAAGAAAGAAAAAAGAAATAATCACTCAAAAAGAAAGAAAAAGAA
>NC_134803.1:49050488-49057988 GCF_046742065.1 Oratosquilla oratoria | reverse complement strand
GGTGATAGTGATGGTAATGGTGGTAGTGATGATGGTGATAGACAGTGTGAGCTGATGCATGTCGTGGTGATTATTACGGTGGTATGATAGTGACAGTGATAGTAATAATGATAGTGGTAGTGATAGTGATAGTGTTGAGAGTGATAGTGATGGTGACAGTGATGATGGTGATAGTGATAGTAATAGTGAGATTCAGAGTGAGGGAGATAGTGATGGTGATAGTGATGATGGTGATAGTGATAGTAACAGTAAGAGTGAGGGAGATAGTGATGATGGTGATAGTGGTAGTGATAGTGATAGTGATAGTGACAGTGATAGTGATAGTGATGGCGATGGTGACAGTGAGAGTGATGGTGAAAAGAGAATAATAATTACTGACAGTGATGGTGGTGTTAATAGTGATGATGTTTTCTATCATAATGGTGGCAGTGACAGACACATAATTATGATAGTGTTGATAGTGATAGTGACGTTGATGATGGTGATACTGATGGTGAGATTACAAGGATAGTGAATTTACTGAAAAGTATTGATGATGACACCATTGACAGTGAGTGTGTTAGTGGATGTAGTGGTAGTTGTAGTGTGGCAAGGATGGTGATGGTGGTGGATGATGGTGATTGGGTTGATTGTACTAACGATAGTTGAATAGTGATTGTCAGCGACCCACAGTTAACCAACCACGGTCACTGACTCGGCCCAAAGATCACAAGAAAAAAAAGGCATAAAAGCTAAAGGTTAAGAAGTTAAAGGTTAAAGTTAAAAGGTTAAAAAAGTTGAAGATGTTGGTTTTGGTAATGGTAATGGTAATGATGGTAATGGTGATGATGGTAATGACATGGGAAAGGTTTGAACATAGTGATACAGAATTGACCCCTCATTCAAAAAAAAAAAATAATAATAAAATAAATAAATAAACAAATAAATAAATAAATAAATAAATAAATAAAAATACAAAAAAAAAACTATAACAACCGGCCTTGTTCAAGTGAACAGAAATCTGTAAACACTAATGAACACTAAAACGTTCGTTATGCCAAAGGCATCGTCGGTTAATTACCTACTTGGCAACTGCCCATGATAATTAGTGGTGTTTTGCATAACACCTGACCAGATGACTCAGATGCATCACACTAATTACCTCGTAGAGTAAGACTCCCCCCCTTTCCCCCTCCCCCTCCCCCTTCCCCTCCCCCTCCCCCTCCCACCCTCTCTTCCAGGCTCTCTGACGAAGCCAATGAAATGTAAGATTAATTAATCTCAGTGTGAATGTTCTATTAAGACTAAGTAAACCTCAGCTGTCCGTATTGGACAAATGTACAGTAACATATGGACCTAACTACAGACAGACACGTACTGTACACATATACGCACACGTGTTCATGTATACATGTTTATGTGTACTCTGTATAGGGTATCAGTTGCATGTTTTATGATGCCAAGGTTTTAGGGATATCCCTACGGACCAGGGTCACTCTTCATCAAATATATAGAATATATATATATATATATATATATATATATATATATATATTTCCTTTCCTGTTTATATATATATATTATATACATTATTCCTTTCCTCCTCTCCTTTCCTCCTCCTCCTCCCCTCCTCTTCATCCTCCTCTCCCCTCCTCCGGACACCTCTTACGCTCTCCCACTCCCTCCCGGCCAGGTGGTGCGCATCATTGCAGTTGACACGCTGCGACCACATGGGTGGAGGAAGGCTTAGTGGAGTTCTTGGCGCGCGGCCCAGCCTACTCCACCTCCTCCTCCTCCTCCTCCTCCTCCTCCTCCTCCTCCTCCTCCTCCTCTTCCTCCTCTTCTTCTTCCTCCTTCTCCTCCTCTTCCTCCTCTTATTCTTCTTCTTCTTCTTCTTTTTCTCTTCCTCCTCTTCCTCCTCCTCCTCCTCCTCTTCTTCTTCCTCCTTCTCCTCCTCCTCCTCCTCCTCTTATTCCTCCTCCTCTTCTTCTTTTTCCTTCTCCTCTTCTTCCTTCTCTTCTTCCTCCTCCTCATCTTTATTTTTCTTATTTCTCTTTATCTTCCTCCTCATCTCCTTCTTCTTCCTCCTCCTTCTCCTCCTCCTCCTCCTCTTCCTCCTCTTCTTCGTCCTCCTTCTCTTTCTCTCCTTTTCTTCCTCCTTTTCTTTTCCTTCTCCTTCCTTCCTCTTCTCTCCTTCCTTTCCTCTTCCCTCTTCTCCCTTCCTTCCTTTTTCTCTACTTTCCTTCTTCCTTTCCCCCTCCCTATTTTTCATCCTCTTCTAATTCTATATTTCCTAATGTTCCTCGTCTTCTTCTTCTTCCTTCGAAATTTGATCCTCTGCATAATCTTCTTCGTCTCTCTCGTTCCTTCACCTCATCTTAATTCTTTGTTCATCCTCCTGTTTGCTTAACTTTCACCTCTTTCTTCTCCTTATCAAATTTTCTCGCTTTCTCTTCCGTCAGTACATCAGTTCTCCTGTTCAACTTCATCAAATTCCTCACTCTTCATTTTCTCTTCTTGTTTCTCTCTTTCATCTTCCTCCTCCTCCTCCTTCTCTCCTCTTCATTCTTTCATCTTTTTTCTTCTTCCTTCTTTCCTTCTTCTCTCTTTTTTTTTTTTCCTTTTTTTTTTTTTCCTCCTCTTTCTCTTTTTCCTCTTTTCCTCTCTTTTTTTTCCTCCTTCTACTTCCCTCTTTCCTTCCTCTTCCTCCTCTTCTTCCTCCTCCTCCTTCTCCTCCTCTTCCTCCTCTTCTCCCTCCTCCTTCTCCTCCTCCTCTTCCTCCTCTTCCTCCTCCTTCTCTTCCTCTTCATCCGCCTCCTTCTCCTCTTCCTCCTCCACCTCTTCCTCCTCCTCTTCCTCCTCCTCTTCCTCCTCTTCCTCTTCCTCCTCCTCCGCCTCCTTTTCCTCTTCCTCCTCCTCCTCCTCCTCTTCCTCCTCTTCCTCCTCCTCTCCAAAGACACACCTATCCTCCTATTCCTCAAGCTGTTTTTATCTGAGGATCTCTATTCATTGGAGATCTTCGTGTCTCCAATGTCTCCACAGTATCTCCTATATGTCTCTTCGCAATGCCAACAGTGGGAGTTAACGTCAGGGAGGAGATAGCCCAGGAGACAGAGATCGGCCCTGTGTAAACAGGAACACGGAATCTACCGGAATGCTTATGTTGGAGCTCAGGGTCTCCGGAACACCGGACTACCGGAACAACGGACTACCGGAACACCGGACTACAGGAATGACGGAATATAAGAACACCGGATTATCGGAACATCGGAATACCGGAACAACGGACTACCGGAACAACGGACTACCGGAACAACGGACTACCGGAACAACGGACTACCGGAACACCGGACTACAGGAATAACGGAATAACGGAATATAAAAACACCGGATTATCGGAACATCGGGATACCAGAACACCGGACTACAGGAATAACGGAATAACGGAATATAAGAACACCGGGTTATCGGAACAACGGACTACCGGAACACCGGACTACAGGAAGAACGGAAGAACGGAATATAAGAACACCGGATTATCGGAACAACGGACTACCGGAACACCGGCCTACAGGAATAACGGAAGAACGGAAGAACGGAATATAAGAACATCGGATTATCGGAATACCGGAACACCGGACTACCGGGACAATGGATTACCGGAATAATGGACTACAGGAACAACAAATTACAGGAACATCGGAATACCGGAACACCGGACTACCGGAACAATGGACTACCGGAACAATGGACTACAGGAACAACAGATTACAGGAACATCGGAATACCGGAACACCGGACTATCGGAACAATGGGATACCGAAACACCGGAACAACGTACTACAGGAACACCGGATTACCGGAACATCGGAATGCCGGACCACTGGACCACCGGAACAACGGAATGCCGAAACAACGGACTACCGGAACACCGGATTACAGGAACATCGGAATATCGGACGACCAAACTACCGGAACAATGGATAACCGGAACACCGTCTTACTGGAACGACGAATTACGATAACATCAAACTATCGGAACACCGGACTACCGGAACAACGGACTACGGGAACATTAGACTCCCGGAACTCTAAATACCGGAACTCTTGGCTGCCAGAATCCTTCCGGAACAACTTTTTTTTCTGAATATTTTCTTCACTGCCCAGAACATCCCAGAAGTGTGTCCTGGGACTCCTTCCAAGGAGGGGAGTTCTGGGGAGTAAAGAAGTGTGAACTCCCATCGCTTCCGGCAATGTCCCTTACTGACCAGAATTCCCCAGGAGTCTTTCTGGGCACCTCTCCCAGAACGAGATTCTGGGGAAGACCCCAAGGAATCCATTGCGATCTGCGTCGTCCTCGGAGACAACCTTGAGAGGAGGAAAGAGAATGGGGAAGGGGGAGTAAGAAGGAGGGGGAAGGGGGGAGGAGGGAGGGGGAAGGGGAAGGAGGGAGGGAGAAGGAAGGAGGAAGAGGGAGGGAGGAAGAGGGAGGGAGGAAGAGGGAGGGAGAGGGAGGGGAAAGAGGAGGGAGGGAAGGGGGAATATAATGTGTCTTGCTGCATTGCTTCTGACCCAGGGAAGTGGGCAGGATACAGGCATGACCCGTCATCCACGAGAAGCTAAGATGAGAGGGGGGGAAGGGGTGGTGGAGGAAAGTGGAATGGGTGGAAGTGGGTGCGTGCATTTTGACTTGGCTACCCCCCTTATAAGAGGGAAAAAGCTCTTGGTATATTGCTAGATTATTAGTTCTCTTTTTTGTTTCCTCCTTGTTCTCTTTATTCATTCTCTTTTTTCCGTGCTCTTAAATCTACTGAGGCTATGCATCAGATGTATTTTAAGGAGAGCCCTGGAGCTCTTCGTTGAGTGATGAACAACAACAATAACACGAAAATGATGAAAGACCAAGAACCAATCAGTGTTTGTGTATCTGCCAAGATGTAAACATACACGTGTATTGAACGAGGATAATGCAAGTCTCCACGCCGTAGCATGTGTATTAACTGTGCCCAAATGTGTTTACTTAACTACAGAATGCAAGAAATGAACAACGCTCGTGGGTTCTGTCTCTTACTGTCCAGTCTATCATATCTAGATATACATTCGCATTAAGTTCCAACTTGGCCTTTATCTCCTTATTCTCTTTTATGTTTAGACATAAACTCGTGTATTGTCCTAGTTTGGGCTAAATCACTTGCTAAGCTATTCCAAGTGTATGTGTGTGTGTGTGTGTGTGTGTGTGTGTGTGTGTGTGTGTGTGTGTGTGTGTGTGTGTGTGTGTGTGTGTGTGTGTGTGCGTGAGAGAGAGAGAGCAGAGAGCAGTTATACACAAGTGCGCTTACATCTGTGACTGACACACTTGTGTGTCCCTTCGCACGTGTGTGCATGAATCTGCTTGAGTGCATGTTTAACTACCAGATGTATGACGCGTCCGCAATTACGATGATTTCACTGCGTTTTTATTTAGTTACACTAAGTGTTACCTCGAATAAACTCCGTGAAAGGCGAGAGATTTCTAGATGATTTGAGTCAGGCAAGGAACCGAAAGCCTTCTGTAGGATGACTCGATGCCGGAACGCAGACCAAATGCTTTATGTCACTGAGGGTCTGCTTGTCTATATCCCTGGGGCTTTGTTGTGGTGCCCAAAAGGACAACCTCTCGATAAGATCACAAAACCTGACTAGGGTTGGGTAGAGATAAAGCATTAGAATGCATGATCATGACTTGGAAACCATGCAGAGAAATGCTACACATTTATTTGGCTAAGATAAACAATCTCGGTGTTTACATTCTACCTGACGGTTGTCAACACTGTCGAAAGTTGGCAGCATTGTTGATACTTGTATCAGGCTCTTACTGTCAACCTGTTGCAAGACTTGTATAACTACATACCTGAGAAATATTAAACATTTCTCGATTCGTTCGGACAGTTTGTAGCCCTGACACTACACGTATTGTCCTGTTGTCAGCCCTGTTGGGCAAAGGGTGCTTGAAGATGAATGAAATCGTCTGTTGGTAGCCAGAATAAAATGAACAATGGAAGAATGTATAAAAGTTGTTCTTGGTACCCTTGATACGTTTGTCCTAATAACCTCCCATAAAAAAAAAAAAAAAAAAAAAAAATCCTTTCACCACAAGACCATTAGCAAAGATGGAAGCCATGTTTCATGTCGATAAACAAAATGAGAATCTGAAGAGGAAAAAGAAGAAAAAAAAGTAAATATACGAGTATTAAACCGATCCGGTATAGACCACACAGGAAGCCACTTACTAGTCTGTTTATCTTAAGTTGGCGAAATTTAATTAGAAAAATAATATTAGATATCAAAATAGGATGTAAGTAAATAGAATACATTATCACCACGAAGAAAATGTCAAATGACAAAATAAAATAAAATAAAATAAAATAAAATAAAATAAAATTAAATAAAAGAATATAATATAAAATAAAATAAAATAAAATAAAATAAAATAAAACAAAATAATAACTATAAGAATTGTAAGCCAGAAATTCACCCACGTTATTCTAGTTATGGGTTCAGGTTTACTAGCGTTTCTATCCCAAGTGGACAATCTAGCTCCCATGTGTAGTGATTCAGACTTGTCAACAAAGCCATTTTCTCTCGGTTCAAAAAAAGAAAACGGAATGTAGAAAGTTATTCAGGTATTCCGTCGACGCCAGACCACAAACGTAAGAGAAAACGGAGGAATGGCCGACGTATCAACTGACAGGAGGGAACCCACATCAGCTGACAGTGGGGAACCCACATGAAGTGATGGTCACTTTCACACGTGTGCAAAGCTTCAACCAACAAGGAACCACTTTATATTATATTATATTATATATATATATATATATATATATATATATATATATATATATATATATATATATATATATATATATATATACATATATATATATGTAAAGGTAAGCGGACTAGGAAACACAGCACACTTGTGCGTGTGTGATTGTGTTTCCTATTCCGCTTACATCAACCTGTCAGAATGTCTCAACACACATATATATATATATATATATATATGTGTGTGTGTGTGTGTGTGTGTGTGTGTGTGTGTGTGTGTGTGTGTGTGTGTGTGTGTGTGTGTGTGTAGAGTATATATATAATATATATATACTATATGTATTTTATATATATATATATATATACATATATATATATAAATATATACATATATATATATATATATGTAGAGGCATTGTGAGAAGTTAGAAAACGTGGGTAAGGAGGATATGAATTAGAATACAAGTTTCTTCCTGACTAGTTTCGCATATAGATAAAAAAGCCTTCTTCCTTTGAAGAAGCCTTTCTGTGCAAAGCTAGTCAGGTATTCCCTTGGATTCTAATTCGTGTCCTCTTTACCCTCCATTTCCACACACATACACATACACACACACACAATTATATATATATATATATATATATATATATATATATATATATACACACACCTGTGTATGTATATATATATATATATATATATATATATATATATATATA
>NC_134803.1:49032988-49040488 GCF_046742065.1 Oratosquilla oratoria | reverse complement strand
AAAAAGGGTTAACTTCGAAAGTTCGAAGTTAAAAACAACGGTGACGAAAACTAAAAACATTATGTAGCATCTGCGTGAAAAAAACTAACTTTATTACTGATAATACAGATAATTAATTCATCTTTATACTGATGATACAGATAATTAATTCATCTTTATTACTGATGATACAGATAATTAATTCATCTTTATACTGATGATACAGATAATTAATTCATCATTATACTGATGATACAGAAGATTAATTCACCATTATTACTGATGATACAGATAATTAATTCATCTTTATACTGATGATACAGATAATTAATTCATCTTTATACTGATGATACAGATAATCAATTCATCTTTATACTGATGATACATAATTAATTCATCTTTATTACTGATGATACAGATAATTAATTCATCTTTATACTGATGATACAGATAATTAATTCATCTTTATACTGATGATACAGATAATTAATTCATCTTTGATACTGATGATACAGATAATTAATTCATCTTTATTACTGATAATACAGATAATTAATTCATCTTTATACTGATGATACAGATAATTAATTCATCTTTATACTGATGATACAGATAATTAATTCATCTTTATTACTGATGATACAGATAATTAATTCATCTTTATACTGATGATACAGATAATTAATTCATCTTTATACTGATGATACAGATAATTAATTCATCTTTATACTGATGATACAGATAATTAATTCATCTTTATACTGATGATACAGATAATTAATTCATCTTTATACTGATGATACAGATAATTCATCTTTGATACTGATGATACATAATTAATTCATCTTTATTACTGATGATACAGATAATTAATTCATCTTTATACTGATGATACAGATAATTAATTCATCTTTATACTGATGATACAGATAATTAATTCATCTTTATACTGATGATACAGATAATTCATCTTTGATACTGATGATACATAATTAATTCATCTTTATACTGATGATACAGATAATTAATTCATCTTTATACTGATGATACAGATAATTAATTCATCTTTATACTGATGATACAGATAATTAATTCATCTTTATACTGATGATACAGATAATTAATTCATCTTTATACTGATGATACAGATAATTAATTCATCTTTATACTGATGATACAGATAATTAATTCATCTTTATACTGATGATACAGATAATTAATTCATCTTTATACTGATGATACAGATAATTCATCTTTGATACTGATGATACATAATTAATTCATCGTTATACTGATGATACAGATAATTAATTCATCTTTATACTGATGATACAGATAATTAATTCATCTTTATACTGATGATACAGATAATTAATTCATCTTTATACTGATGATACAGATAATTAATTCATCTTTATACTGATGATACAGATAATTAATTCATCTTTATACTGATGATACAGATAATCAATTCATCTTTATACTGATGATACAGATAATTCATCTTTGATACTGATGATACATAATTAATTCATCTTTATTACTGATGATACAGATAATTAATTCATCGTTATACTGATGATACAGATAATTAATTCATCTTTATACTGATGATACAGATAATCAATTCATCTTTATACTGATGATACAGATAATTCATCTTTGATACTGATGATACATAATTAATTCATCTTTATTACTGATGATACAGATAATTAATTCATCGTTATACTGATGATACAGATAATTAATTCATCTTTATACTGACGATACAGATAATTCATTCATCTTTATTACTGATGATACAGAAGATTAATTCACCATTATTACTGATGATACAGATAATTAATTCATCTTTATATTGATGATACAGATACTCAATTCATCTTTATACTGATGATACCGATGATTCATTCATCTTTATTGCTGATGATACAGATGATTAATTCACCATTATTACTGATGATACAGATAATTAATTCATCTTTATATTGATGATACAGATAATTAATTCAACGTTATACTGATAATACAGATAATTAATTCATCTTTATTACTGATGATACAGATAACTAATTCACCATTATTACTGATGATACAGATGATTAATTCATGTTTATACTTAGGATATCATCACCTCATTTCTGAAAAGTAACCTCGCCAAGCCGGGTCTACAAGACCGAGTATTACACGTTGGCCGGGGCCAGGCGCATATGAAGATGACGTTAAAGAAATTATAATTTATTAATTTTTAATGTCTGGCAGCTCATGAGGCACTTGTTGAAATAATACTTTTAAATGTCCACACTGCCGCTTTGTCACGGGCGAGCTGAGTTCAAGTCCTTGGCTCGACCACGTTTCAATTTCCAACGTATGCCTCCTTCGAGCAACTCTCAGTCTCGACTGCGATGACATGGAATTAAAAGGGATTTGTGGTTGAAAAGATATTATGCAGTTGAATGAGAAAGAGGGATATAAGGAGAGAAGAGAGAAAGAGGCGAGGTTAATTTTCAGAAAAGATGTGATGGTATGCCTAGTATACAGATGTGTTAGTTATCGATATCATCAGTAATATAGTAGTTCTGCTAACACAGATGCTATACAATGTTTAGTTTTCGTAATCATTGTTTTAATACATGAAAATTTCGAACTTTCTAAGTTAAACTCTTTTTATTCTGTGCTGAGAAAAAATCTCTGAATATCATGTTCTAATTTTTTTTTTTTTTTTCATCGTTTAGTTCACTTACTAATCTCTATTTTGAACGCGTCAAACTATTTTATTGGATACATTTAACTTAATATCCATGTAACAATACAGTTCAATTTTACATTATAGTTATTGTAGGGGTAATATTTGATGTGCATCTTCACACAATGAACAAGTTGGATTGTCATTCTATATTACATATGAATGACCTCAATAGAAAGTCCAACCACCTCGTGAGCTAAATACCTTGTTAAGGCTACTGCCTAGTTTAGGCTACCTTTCAAGGCAAGAAGGACATTACCTGCCCGAGCTGACGAGTCTGGGAACAGACACGGCTGAACCAGTTATAAGTTCTGGCGATAGTACATGTATGCATACGCACATACATAAATAAATACCTACGCTCACGCACTTACGCATATCTATACATATATACATACATATATACACACACACACATACACGCGCGCGCGCACACACACACACATGCGGGTGCGCGGCACGTATACTATATATATATATATATATATATATATATATATATATATATATAATATATATATATATATATATATATATATATATATATATATATATAACTTGTATGCATATCTTCACAGGCCTGTACATTCTTACATTCACAAGAAAAAATATTTATACATATATTCTCATTCATACGTATCCGAATTCTTTCCACCGCCTCCGCCTTCGAAAGGTGATCCTTGGGCATAGAGTGCATAAAGCAGCTCTCGCTTACGAAGACTAATTGGACTTCAAGTGGCACCTTCAAGTCGACCTCGAGTTAAGGGTTCGCCAGTCGAGCGTGGAGTGGGGCTCCGTTCGCCTCTTGCGCCACGGGCCGGGCGCGCTGCCTCCCGGATCACTTCGCCTCCATTGCGGTGGAGAATGTGACGCGGGAACACAGTTGTGTTGGCATGGTGTATATATATGTATTTTATATATATATATATATATATATATATATATATATATATATATATATATATATACATATATACATATATATATATACATATATATATACATATATACATATATATATACATATATACATATATATACATATATATATACATATAATATATATATATATATACATATATATATTGTATTATTTTATTATTTATTGTAACCATATTTACATTATGTATAATAAAATGTATTTTGTTTGTATAAGATATGGCAGATGCGATGCACGTCTTCGCGCGCAAAATCTGTAGCTAAGCGCGTCAGTATCGAAGACGGCCTTGTTGAGGGTGCACGCATTTGTGATTGTGTCATTTTGTGTGTATCCAAATATAAACTTTAAGTCTTTAATTTGCGCACTCATTAGCCACCCAGTACACAGTGCACTTGGCTGGCTTTGGTACTACCGTGTTTGGTCTTGATGGAGATAGAACTAAGATAAAACAAAATAAAACAGAATAAAATAGAATAAAAATAAAATAAAATGAAATAGAAATAAACTAAGATAAAACAAGACAGAACCAGATAATACATATACCAAAGGCTCCCCCCCCCTTACACGGGGGGTAGCCAAAAAAAGAAAAAGGCATAGAAAACACTCCCACCCATTCCATTTCCTATATATTCCACTCCCATCCACCCTCCTCCCTCCCTCTTATCTTGGCAGATATATATGGTAAATGAAACATTAAAATAAATCAAATGAATGAAACAACAATATGTATAAAGTAACATAATATGAATAAGATATGATGGATAAAATAAAATTAAACGAACAAATAGATAAATGAATTAACAAAAAGAAATTTAAAAAAAAAATGTCTTGGACAGGTAATCTTAGGAATAATACACAAGAGGTGTGTGTTTACACTGCCCGTGGATATCTACTTGGGAAATACTAATACGATAATGGGCCTCAGTTGAAGTCTGTGCGCTTTGTAAAAACCCGATCCACAGTTTCTACCACGCCTTTGCTCCCCAGTAGTGAGGAACATACTTATGCCTTTCTGTTCGAGAGTTACGAGAGTTCAGGGGCCAAATCTATAAAAGATCCTAACCCCAAAGTCTAGACATAAATCTTCAAAATGACGGAGATTTTACCCAAATTCCTATGCCGGCGACCTAAATGCTTATATCTAGACATAAGCATGTCGCCGACACAGGGATTTATATAAAATCTCCGCCATTTTGAAGATTTATGTCTAGACTTTGGGGTTAGGATCTTTTATAAATTCGGTCCCAGATTCCAAAAGCAGTTTATAAACGCTGCCGGCTGGGAACGTGATAGATCCTCATAGAATATGCTTACACCTTAAAATGCACTTGACAGTCATACAGATTAATTCATGAAGATGAACAATCATGACTTGACGTATGAATATTTATGCTTTAGATTTGTTTTCATGACGTCAGTAAGGTTTGCTGTAAAATGCGGTGGATACAGAAAACTCATTGTAATTTACAAAATGGTGGAGACTAACAAATTTCAACCTCAAATTTTTTAATGTCCTTAACAACCTATATATGTCTGTCTCGTACATCGTAAACATGATCTTTTGCATAAGAACATAAGAATGAAGGAGACTGTAAGAGACCATAAGGCCTACACTAGGCAGTTCCATGTCTCTTACCACGTGGAGTTTACAATCTCCGATCTACACCCACATCAGCTGATATTGGTTCCAGCCAATGAGAACATAGATTTTCATGGGGCTTGATCCAATGACAAAACGTCTTTTCGCTACCATTAAATGTAAAGACACAAGTGTAGCGTGAGCAACTACCCAACCCGTCGTAAAATACAGAAGATAATTACATAAACAATTTGCTTGATTAAATGTATTCAGTTAGGTTACCCAGTTTACTCAACGCTAGCAATTCTTCAAATGCTCCAGTCGAATCGTTAAGTGCAGTATGGCATCTCACAAAAATATATCAATTGCGATAATTAGAATATCATGTGTAGGATGATATAAGTATGAGTGTATTATTTTAGTTATGTACACCTACGTGATATAACATTAGAAAATTAAATACTAATTTTGTAAATTAGAATACATGAATGTAGTATGCAATTTTCTCGGCGGAAATAAATAACAAAAAAAAAATTGCTACAAGCATATCTACTAACGAACGAAGCCGTTAGGATACGGTACATGCTGACGTCTGTCCAGTCGTCACTGTCTGTTAGACGATGGCTTTCACGTTGTGGACCGGGTATTCTCGAACTCCAGGTGACGTTAATAAGTGCTGTTACAAAGACAATAGGGCTTCCTTGGACTTTATGAGAGAACACGGGGTTCTGCCGTCGTCTGTTATACGAAATTCAAAAGCTGGAGAGGGATGAAAATTAAATTCAAAGTGTACGATGACAACCTATAGACGAAATACAAAAGCCGGAATCACTTGTCAGGAGTAGGATGAAAATGACGGACGAATTTCAAACGATCTAGCCAAATCGCCAATTCCAGTAAGGCTTGCACATATTTCACTTCGAAAAGAGAAAACTTACGAAACAAAGTGAATGCCAACACTCACCCCTGGACCTCTTCTCCTGACGTACATTGAATTGGTGTCCTCAATTTGGTCCCTAGAAGTGTAGAAATAAATATGTGTGTGTGTGTGTGTGTGTGTGTGTGTGTGTGTGTGTGTGTGTGTGTGTGTGTGTGTGTGTGTGTGTGTGTGTGTGTGTGTGTGTGTGTGTGTGTGTGTGTGTGTGTGTGTGTGTGTGTGTGTGTGTCTATGCTACTGTCCTCTCCCCCCAGTGGCATACCCCACATATTTTATTCAGACTAAGATCACACAACCCAAATTCCCGTCCTTAACAGCCTCTCTCTTGGATGAATACGATTGCCTGACGTTAGCAAGAACAAATTATGTAAGGTACGTCACTTCGAAGAAGTTTTTTTTCGTAGGTAAGTTTCAGGTGTGGTTGGGGGCTTGCATGTCCGCGTTGTCTATATTACCTACCTTGATGGAGCGACGTGTCGTCCTAGAAAGTGCGACCTGAAGAATGCTAGACACGACTTCCTCGACAAACAATCCAAGGGGTATTGAAGTAAATAAACGTAAAATAAAATGTAATTAAACTTCAATGAAATCTTCACAACTGTCACAACTCCACACAAACAATTCACCACAAAGAGAAGTATCGCAAAACATTGTTTCCGCGAGAATTTTTTTTACCACTATCGTAATTAAACTTCGGTTCCGTACTTGGCAACGTTTGGTGACGAAATGAGTAGATTTTGAAAAAAAAAAAAAAAAAAAAAAAAAAAAAAAAAAAAAGTCACGTGAAGGCAGGATTTCACCCCAGGAACGACTCTCTGACCAATGAGAACACTGTAATTGCGTCATAAGCGAACGTGATTGGCTGTTGACCTCCTTTGCCACCGGGCGACGGCGACTTTCGTTAGGCGATAACGGTGGTAGTCGACCTATAGATCTCCGTGACAACAACAAAATATACGTAATAAGTTGAGTCATATATTTCATACTAACATTGAAAGTAGATTAATTGTCGGTAAACTCCTGAGATTTAAGAAGGAAATAGGCAAGAATTGGTTTACTAATAGGGTGGTCAACGAATGGAATAGACTTAGTAACCATGTAGTGAGCGCTGAAACTATCAGTTGTTTTAAGAAACGGTTAGACAACTTTATGGATGGGGATGACAGGTGGTAATGGATATGGAACTGCCTAGTATAGGCCTTATGGTCTCTTGCAACCTCCTTCATCCTTATGTTCTTATGAGATGTGTAATAGGTCGTTGAAACAACCGTTTGTGACATCCGGGAACTGCATAGTTACGTTAACCCAAGTAAGTT
>NC_134803.1:49025488-49027988 GCF_046742065.1 Oratosquilla oratoria | reverse complement strand
AGAGAGAGAGAGAGAGAGAGAGAGAGAGAGAGAGAGAGAGAGAGAGAGAGAGAGAGATAGTTACACGACTGTTCCGATACTTAAACTATTATTAATGTTATCATTACTATTACCATTACTACCACCATCACTATCATCATTACTATCATCATTACTACCATTATTAGTAGTAGTAGTAGTAGTAGTAGTAGTAGTAGTAGTAGTAGTAGTAGTAGTAGTAGTAGTAGTAGTAGTAGTAGTAATTTATCAATTTATTTTCCTTTTTGAGATAGAGAGATAGAGAGAGAGAGAGAGAGAGAGAGAGAGAGAGAGAGAGAGAGAGAGAGAGAGAGAGAGAGAGAGAGAGAGAGAGAGAGAGAGAGAGAGAGTCTTTGCTCGATCGGAACTGAGAGCGAGTTTCCGTCGAGAGAGCGCGAGAGTGAGCGCAGGAGTGAAACTCTGAAAGGAAGAGTGAGGCTGAGAGAGAGAGAGCGGAACGGAGCACGAGCGAGGCGGGGGGGGGGGTGAACGTGAACTATGAGAGCACTTGGACATGGTAAGGTGGGCCTCCTCCTCCTCCCTCCTCCCTCCTCCTCCTCCCCTTCCTCTTCTTCCTCCTCCTCCTCCTCTTCCTCCTCCTCCTACTCCTCCTCCTCCTTCTCTTCCTCTTCCTTCTCTTTCTACTCGCTCTCACTCTCCTCCTCCTCCTTCTTCTCCTCCTCCTCCTTGTTCCCTCCTCCTTCTCATCCTCCTCCTTCTCCTCCTCCCTCTCCTTCTCCTCATTTTTCTCCTCCTCTTTCTCCTCCTCCTCCTCCTCTTCCTCCTGCTCCTCCCCAACAAATTCCTCCTTTTCCTCTTCCTACTCTTCCTCCTCTTCCTACTCTTCCTCCTCCTCCTCCTCCTCCTCCTCCTCCTCCTCCTACACACTTCTTCGGGCCGTGGACCGCTAATTGCGGACACTCACGCCCACGCGATATTCCGACCTCAATTCGAGCTCGCTCTCCCCTTCTCCCCTTTCCCAGCAGGTGTGTCATCGAGCGTCTATGTACCAATGCGGACACAAAACCTGACCTAGAACGTGCATACATACATATACATAATATATATATATATATATATATATATATATATATATATATATATAAATATATATATATATATATATATTTATATATATATATATATATATATGGAAGATTTAATGTAGTAGCACAACTGACCCACTTTCGGAGAATGATTCTGCCGAAGAGGACCACAGATAGTGGTCGAAATATACAGATTTTCTGTCTATCTTATCTTATTCTTCGATAGTGGGTCAATAAGTCTTACAAATATACATACATACATATATATATATATATATATATATATATATATATATGTATATATATATATATGTATATATATATGTATATATATATATATATATGTGTTGTGTGTGTGTGTGTGTGTGTGTGTGTGTGTGTGTGTGTGTGATTCTGTGTATACATGCACAAGTGTGCCTGTGTATGCAAATATGCAAGAGTCGTACGTGGTGCCACAAGAGGGTTTATGTGCCAGACTTACAAACCAGAGACGCGTTGTGAGTGCCACAGTCCCTCCGGCCCACAAAGAACCGTTCACAAGTCGCCGAAGAAGAATAAAGAGATCGAAAGAATAAAAAAGAATTTGTCGGGAGGTCCGGTGCCAATCAGCCGTGCCAGGCAGCGCCCCTTGGGAGGATCTCTTCGCTCCCCTGGGCAATAACTCGGGTGGGAGAGCTGTTACAGGGTCACGGGGACCTTCAGTGTCCCGTAGGAGTCCGGGGGTCCCTTGAAGTTCTTCTTACGAGGAGGAAGCAGAGAACATGAGTTGCTCTTGTTCGAGAGTCTCATTGCTCCGGTATGTGATAATGAGAGTAAAAAGGTTTGTTGAGACCGAACTCCGAATACTTCCTTCTTATCGTTGGATGTGACGTCATCGGGGGTAATGACGCAATTGGGTCGGCCAATGGGCGGGGCTGGGAGCGGTTGGGCGGGGCTGGGAGGGGCTCTCACTCCAGCCCAGGTTCCTCTAATGTGAAGCTGTTTGTCTGAACAAAATTATTTTTCACTCAACAGAAAAAAATCTTTATTGGAACCTGAGAGAGATTGAGACATTTCTCAATACAGATTTTTTTTTTTTTTTTTTTTACTTTTTTTTTCAATTCTTTATCGACTACTCTTAATGAACCTAGCATTGACCTTCCAGAACAGAGACGAGAACGAATTCCAGAAGCTATAACCGAAGTATTACTCATGGTCTAAGAGAAGCTTCTGCCCAAAGTGTCTGTCTGCGGGTGGAGGTTAGACATAGAGTCATCGAATCCCAAAGTTACTTCCCTTCGAAGGATCACGCAGGATCCTTCTCCCTTTTCCCTCTGCCGGAGATCCTTCTCAAGGTCACGGAGGAGCGGCAGTACTCAAGGAGGAGAGACAACGGGAGCGACAGAGGACGACAACGGGAGCGACAGAGGACGACAACGAGGACTCAAACATACCGT
>NC_134803.1:49005488-49012988 GCF_046742065.1 Oratosquilla oratoria | reverse complement strand
CAGATACACACACACACACATAGACATTTAGATCAATACTTATAAAACAATCGGGATTTAATTAAAAAGAAATCGTAGTTGATTTATACCAACTTTTCTTTCATACTCGAACGCAGCATTGTCTCACATGGGTGGTAATGGCCAATTGCATTAAGTAAATTATCTTTCTCCCCTACAATTCCTTGAAATCAAGACAAAAATAATTAAGACAGTGACGTGTCTTGAGTGTCTTTGTTTCGGCTAAAATAGACGATTTTATTCAGTTAAAGGGGGACCACGAATGAACGGGACCCAATGGGTCATGACATCAGAATCAGCTGACGTTAGACAGAAGAAAAACATACATTACATACATACATACATACATAGATACATACACACATACATACATACATACATATACATACATACATACATACATACATATATATATACATACGTACACATATACACACACACATATATACACACATACATACATACATACATACATACATACATACATACATACATACACGTCACCACACTGAGGACGATAACCCACAAGACAGAAACCTTCACCTGAAACCAAATATCACTTAATTAATCAAACCAAAAATCTATACACTCAGACGCCCATTGACACTTAACGAAGGTGAACAAAATTAAATGTCATTCAATAAGAAAAAATTAACGAACTGATATTATCTACACTGAAAACGTTTCTGCACTAATTAGGCTACTGGCCAGACCAATGGCCCACAGCGACTAAGGCGTGGATTTGATCTTGAGGTATGTGGAAACAATCTCACCAATTGCGTAGTTAATGAACAGATTGAGCGCCCGCAGAGAAAATGGAGTGTAGTGCAGTTTATTGTTTTAAGATGTGGTTAGATAAATAACTAAGTAATATGGTCTAGTGTCTGCCAATTAGCTAGCTTGGTTAGTTTTGTTATATATATATATACATATATGTATGTGTATATATATATATATATATATATATATATATATATATGTGTGTGTGTGTGTGTGTGTGTGTGTGTGTGTGTGTGTGTGTGTGTGTGTGTGTGTGTGTGTGTGTGTGTGTATTCGTGAAGAGCTGGAGTCCAGGAACCATTGTATGGGCGAAGAAAATAAACTGCACTCGTCGAAATAAGTTTATTCCTACGTTTCGAACCCTGCCCGGGGTTCGCCTTCATATCCCTGAAGACGAACCCTGAGCAGGGTTCGAAACGCTTATTTTCTTCGTCTATACATATATATATATATATATATATATATATATATATATATATAGATATATGTATATAATATATATATATATATGTATATATATAGATATATGTATATATATAGAATATGTGTGTATATTATATATATATATATATATATATATATATATATATATATATATATATATATATATATATATATAAAACCAATAACAATGAAGTCTTTCAAATAATCAACCCAGCCATCTCGAGACACATTCCGAGGACCATCATGCTCGTATACATGAACAAACTAATGATGTTTATTGTTCGACAACATGATCTGTATTTTTCTAAACCAGGAACACATGACAGAAATTATCCATGTTTTTGCACATCTAATATTGCACATGACACGAGTATTTATTTATTCCTGGCAACCTAAACAGTTCCTTTCAAACGATCTGCGGTTTCGGAACCAGACAGGCTGACGCGATGTCCCTCTTGAGTTCGAGTTTTTTAGTGCACGTGGACAAACTTTGCGAGGACTTCGGGTGACGGGCGTGTGTTTGCACGTGTCCCTTTATCTTGGGTCCTCAGCGCCAGACAACACAGCAGCAGCATCAACGGGGAAGTTCTTCTGTGCTTCAACAAAGAGATCCTCTGTTTTTCTCCGCCTTTACGAAAGTGACAGGAATCGATCCTGCTGTCGCTGAATAACGGGCGACAAAAGACGTGTGGTTCTCGGTTCTGATTATTGTTGCTTTTGCTGGCGCCGCCCAAGATGAGGCTATGCTCTTAGGGGTGTGCGGATTAATCGGAATCAGCAAGAATCAGCGCTTTTTTGGTGAATCGGCATCGGCCAGATTTTTTTTTTTTTTTTTTTTTTTTTTTTTTTTTTTTTTTTTTTTTTTTTTTTTTTTTTTTTTTTTTTTTTTTTTTTTTTTAACAATCGGCATCGTCTTCGGGAAAATATTGCCGATGACGATGACAATTCTAAAAAAAAAAAAAAAAAAAAAAAAAAAAATTACCGATTCTCGCCGGTGCCGATTCGCCAAAAATGTGCCGATTCTTGCCGATGCCGATTAATCGGCACGCCCCTGTTTGCCCTGTTCCTCCTCTAAAGGTGGCGGCACACTAGCCTAGCATGCTACTTGCTTTTGCTACCCCGTTTGAGCAATAACGACTTCTATTACAATATTCTAGACACCGTAAGAACATCTTAACAATGCGTCTGACATTCATATTCTAGGTTTAACTTTTCTTATTTCGTCATCCAGCTTCTCCCTATATGACACAAGAGTAATTTGACATTTGGAAAAAAAAAAAAAAAAAAAAAATATTGTAACCGATGTCACTTTTACTCTAACGAAATTGGAAAAGCAAGTAGCATGCTATCGAAAAACTCCTAGTATACCTCCATCACTCATTCGACAGTGAATTAGTGCCCCACAATCGGCGCCAATGAGACACCGTACGGATGCCAAGAGATGACGATTGGCGCCAAGGAGGGATTGGCGCCAATGGAGAAGGAAATGATGTCAAACGAAAAACAGACGAAAAGTGGGGGATAGCGTCGAAGACTACCCACTACTCTTCCTGTAGGAGAGATTCGAGTGGGAGACTTTGAGGGTCTCAGTTTTATTCTTCATCTAAATCCTCTCTCTCTCTCTCTCTCTCTCTCTCTCTCTCTCTCTCTCTCTCTCTCTCTCTCTCTCTCTCTCTCTCTCTCTCTCTTTCACTCACACACACACACACACACACACACACACACACACACACACACACACACACACACACACACACACACACACACACACACACACACACACTCCCACACACACACACACACACACACACTCCCACACACACACACACACACACACACTCCCACACACACACTCCCACATTCAAACCCCCACCCCACCCCCCTAACTTAACAAGGGGTTAGTTTAGTGTCCACTAGTCCCAGCTACTTGTAAACTACCAGTTGTCTAGTGCCAACAGAAATTTAGTAAACCAAGCTCCAAACTATTATAGTATCAACACTAACTTACCTGTTAAGTTAACTAATTGCAACTAGCACTAAAGGTTACCAAACTAGTTCATACCAACGAAGCTTTAACAACCACAGACAAGCCTGTACCGGCGACTGATTACACGAATGCGAGAAACTGACAACAGGAATTCTGCTACAACTGTGATTGCCATTGACGACCCGGGAGTAATTGCCATGATGGCAATTGATGGCAATTATCGTTCCAGCGAGGCCAGCTTTTACTTGTTGATGGAATTCTTGACAGCAGATATTTCAGGAACTGGATACTTTGGTATCTTCTGGCAATTACAGGTCGATTTAGTCGTCTATTTGTAATTACTTTGCAATTAAGTTCTAAGGGGGAAATGGACTTTAGGGTATGTATGTGCGTGCGTGTATGTGTGTGTGTGTGTGTGTGTGTGTGTGTGTGTGTGTGTGTGTGTGTGTGTGTGTGTGTGTGTGTGTGTGTGTGTGTGTGTGTGATTCACCATGGTCCTGGATCACGTGTTGGACTCGTGGTCGACAGCTATTTCCCTCGCGGAAGAGAGCTTAGAGCTCATATATGACCGATCTATGGGTAATGCTTTAACCTTACATGCACACACACACCCAACCCCCCGCCCACGAGAGTTGAAGTAACGACTGGCAGCGCAGCGATATAGAAATTATTTCAGCCCTGGGTGGGATTCGAACCCGGACCACTGTAGCAGCGGTTGCGAATGCTACCACTGCGCTGTCGAGTCATATGTGTGTGTGTGTGTGTGTGTGTGTGTGTGTGTGTGTGTGTGTGTGTGTGTGTGTGTGTGTGTGTGTGTGTGTGTGTGTGTGTGTGTGTGTGTGTAAGTTTTGGTTGATTGACTGGTAGATTAGTTAATTACCATTGTCTCGTAAAGCTATGCCCATAACTTGGTTAAGGCTGAAGTACTTTAGTTTACACTTTCTCAAAAGACGCAGAGTGTGGGGTGATCTAATAGAGGTGTTGAAGTGGATCAAGAGCTTTAAAAAGAGTTACGCAGACAAGGTCATCATATCAAGACAACAGGGCAAGACTCGCTGTAATGGGTATAAACTGGACAAATTTAGATTTAAGAAGGAAATAGGCAAGAACTGATTTACCAATAAACTGGTCAATGAATGGAATAGACTTAGTAACCATATAGTGAGCGCTGACTTTATTAGTTGTTTTAAGAAACGATTAGACAACTTTATGGATGGGGATGACAGGTGGTGATGGATACGGAGCTGCCTAGTGTAGGCCTTATGGTCTTTTGCAGTCTCTTTCATTTCTTATGTTCTTATGTAATTCCTGGCAAATCTGTACGATGCTGGACCCCCCCCCCAAAAAAAAAAGACAGAAACTGTCCTGTTCTTAAAAGGCCAGTTGTAAATGTAAGCCACTGCCCATTAACAACCCAAGCAGCCACTAGCTACTGAATCACACTTCCGCAATTAATCTGTTGCACTTAAGTTATGTGTCAGAGTTTTGTTTTCCGTAGGGAGGTCTAATCTAATAAGCTTGGTATAGACAAGACTGGGATGTTTTGTTTCCAAATAGGAAATGTAGCTTATTCTAGAACGACGCATGTTCTGTGTTTGTGTTCGTATGTGTGTCTGTGTGTGTGTGTGTGTGTGTGTGTGTGTGTGTGTGTGTGTGTGTGTGTGTGTGTGTGTGTGTGTGTGTGTGTGTGTGTGTGTGTGTGTGTGTGTGTGTGTGTGTGTGTGTGTGTGTGTGTGTGTGTGTGTGTGTGCGCGCACTTGGTCTTTGGATCACGTGTTGGACTCGTGATCGACAGCTATTTCCCTCCTGGAAGAGAGCTCAGAGCTCGTAGGTCCGATCTATGGGTAATGCTATGACCTTGCACACACACACACACCCAACTCCCCGCCCACGAGAGTCAGAGTAACGACCCGAAGCGCAGCGGTACCGAAATAATTTCGGCCCTGTGTTGTTGTGTGTGTGTGTGTGTGTGTGTGTGTATGTATGTGTGCGTGCGTGTGAGTCACCATGGTCTCGTATCACGTGTTGGACTCGTGATTGACAGCTATTTTCCTCCCTGAAGAGAGTTTAGAGCTCATATGAGTATATGATCGATCTGTGGGTAATACTGTGACCTTACACGCACACACACACCCTAATCCCCGCCCACGAGAGTTGGAGTAGCACCCCGCAGCGCAGCGATACTGAAATTATTGAAGCCCTGGGTAGGATCCGAACCCGGACCTCCGAAGTGACAGCTGGGAACTCTGACCACTGCGCCACGAGGTGTGTGTGTGTGTGTGTGTGTGTGTGTGTGTGTGTGTGTGTGTGTGTGTGTGTGTGTGTGTGTGTGTGTGTGTGTGTGTGTGTGTGTGTGTGCGTGCGTGCGTGTATGTATGTTTGTGTGTTTGTGTATGTATGTGTGTGTGTTTGTGTGTGTATGTATGTGTGTGTGTGTGTGCGCGCGTGTGTGTGTGTGTGTGTGTGTGTGTGTGTGTGTGTGTGTGTGTGTGTGTGTGTGTGTGTGTGTGTGTGTGTGTGTGTGTGTGTGTGTGTGTGTGTGTGTGTGTGTGTGTGTGTGTGTGTGTGTGTGTGTATGTATGTGTGTCCTTCTACTTCAGCCTTTCTCCTTTCTCCATTTGCCTACCTCATCCTACTCATCATCTTCCTCTTCCTCCCCCTCGTCATCCTCTTCCTCCTCCTCTTCCTCTGCTTCCTCCTCCTCCTCCTCTAACACCAAATGCATGTGTAAGCACGTGGCAAAATGTTTTCTCATCTTGAATGTTACGTCGGTCGCTGTGTGTAAACAGCACAAGTTCCTAGGAATCAGTGACATTGGAGGGGGGAAGAGGTTCAAGGTGGAAGGGGGGAGGGGGAGGGGGAGGATAAAGAAACGATCAGAGGGGAAAGAGAGGGAAGGGGAAAGGGAAAGGAGGGAGAGAGGTGAGGGGAAATTAGGGAGAGATAGGAAAGGAATGAGTGGAAAATTAAGACATTGGGAGAAGAAGGGAATAGGGGGTGTAGAATAAGGAGGGTGAGGGGAAAGGGGTGAGGGGAAAGGGGTGAGGGGGAAAGGGGTGAGGGGAAAGGGGTGAGGGGAAAGGGGTGAGGGGGAAAGGGGTGAGGGGAAAGGGAGGAGGGGAAAGGGGTGAGGGGGAAAGGGGTGAGGGGAAAAGGGGTGAGGGGGAAAGGGGTGAGGGGAAAAGGGTGAGGGGAAAAGGGGTGAGGGGTAAAGGGGTGAGGGGAAAGGGGTGAGGGGAAAAGGGGTGAGGGGAAAAGGGGTGAGGGGAAAGGGGTGAGGGGAAAGGGGTGAGGGGAAAAGGGGTGAGGGGAAAGGGGTGAGGGAAAAGGGGTGAGGGGAAATGGGTGAGGGGAAAGGGGTGAGGGAAAAGGGGTGAGGGGAAAGGGGTGAGGGGAAAAGGGTGAGGGGAAAGGGGTGAGGGAAAAGGGGTGAGGGAAAAGGGGTGAGGGGAAAGGGGTGAGGGGAAAGGGGTGAGGAAAAAGGGGTGAGGGGAAAGGGGTGAGGGGAAAGGGGTGAGGGGGAAAGGGGTGAGGGGAAAAGGGGTGAGGGGAAAAGGGGTGAGGGGTAAAGGGGCCGAAGGAGGGGAACAAGTGAGTTGGAAAATGGAGAAATAAGAAGGGAAAGAGGAAGGAATGTATGTTTGAAGTCTCCGTGTTATGTTCCCCATCTTGTATGTTTATATTAGATAAATTTATAATTTTATATACTTCGATAACTTCTGCTTCTATCTACGATCTAACAGTTAGATTATTACATTTTTTGTTCTAACATGATCTTTCATAAAAACTATTCAAACAAACTGTGGGGGATAGTTATGCCCTTTCTGAACAGGCTCAACTCTGTGTAAATAAGCAAAGACGTGGAAACATGGATGTATAGTTAAAGTGGAAACATGGAGGATAAAGGAATGGAAGGTAAGGGAGGGGAGGAGAAGGAAGGGAGGAGAAGGGAGGAGAGGAGAGGGAAGGAGAGGAGAAGGGAGGAGAGGATAAAGGAGTGGAGGTGAAGAAAGAGGAGAAGGGAGGGGAGAAGAAGGGAAGGGAGGGGACGGGAGGGAAGAAGGGAGGGGAAGGGAGGGAAGGAGAAAGGAGGGGAAGGGAAGGGAGGGGAGAAGGGAGGGGAGGAGGAGGGAGGGGAGGGTAAAGGGGTGGAAGTGAAGGAAGAGGAGGAAAATGGAGGGAAGGAGAAGGAAGGTAAGAGAAAAAGACAGGGAAAGGAAAGGGAAAGGAAAGAAAAAAGGGAAACAAAAGGAAAGGTGAGGAAAGGGAAG
>NC_134803.1:49000488-49002988 GCF_046742065.1 Oratosquilla oratoria | reverse complement strand
CCCACCCTCCTCTCCCCCTCCCCCTCTCCCCCCTCCCCTTCTCCCCCTCTCCCCTTCCCCCCTCTCTCCCTCCCCTTCTCCCCCTCTCCCCCTCCCCTTCTCCTCCACTCCCCTTCTCCCCCTCTCTCCTTCGCGTTCTTAACCCTCTCCCCTCCCCCTCTCCCTCCTCTCCCCCCACTCCCCCTCCCCTCTCCCCGCTCTCCCCATTCTCTCCGCTTCCCTTCTCCCTCATTCCCCCTCTCTCCCTCTCTCCCTCTCCCCTTCTCCCCCTCTCTCCTTCGCGTTCTCAACCTTCTCCCCTTTTCCCCCGCTCCCCCTCTCCCCTTCTCCCCCACTCCACCTCTCCCCTTTCTTCTCCACCTCTCTCTTTCTCTCTCTCCTCTCTCTACCTCTCTCGCCCTCGCCCTCCCTCTCTCCCCTTCCTCCTCTCTCTCTCCTCTTCCCTCTCCCTCTCTCCCCCTCCCTATCCTCTTCCCTCTCCTGCTCCTTATCCTTCTTCCTCTACATTTCTTCCCCTCCCTCCTCCCTATATCCTCCTCTCCCTTACCTCTCCCCTTTCCCCTTACCCAATTCCCCTCTTCTCTTCCTCTCTCACCTCCCGTTCCCATTTCCCTCCTCCTCCTCCTCTCCCCCTTCTTTCCTTCTCTCTCTCCCCCTCTCCATTCCCTCTCTTCCTTCCGTCTCCCCCTCTCACTACCTTCCCCTCTCCTCCTCTCCCCCTCTCTCCCTCCCCTTTTCCTCCTCTCTTTCTCTCCCTTCCCCCCTTCCTACTCTCCCCTCCTTTACTTCCCCCCCTTTCCCCCTCTCCCCCCTTCTCCCGCTTTCTTGCTCTCCCTTCCGTTTCCCCCCTGTCCCCCTTCCCCTCTCCTCCTCTCCCACTTCTTTCCTTCCCCATCTCCCCTTCCCCATTTCCTCCCCTCCATCCTCCCCCTCTCCCCTCTTTTCCTTTCCCCTCTCTTCCTCCCCTCTCCTACTCTCCTCCCTTCCCCATCCACAGTGATACATTGTGTGACGTCACGTGATACAGTCAGAGTCAAAAGATAATAAAGCTAAAGTGTCGGCTTCGGCCGTAGGTCTACATATGACATCAACGTCACAGCATATCAACCCGTAGTGACAGAAATGCGTGATGTGACGGGTGTGTGTGACGGAGGTAGACAGGAACGTATGACGGGGCTGTGACGTGTGACGTGACAGAAAGACAGGTCAGTCATGTGTCACTTGATTTTGATGATGCTGTGTCACGTGACACGGATAGAACAATGTCAGCCTTGTGACGTGAGGGTATAAGTTGGCATTTTGGTCTGATCATGTGACGGCTGTGTGACGGCAGCGTGACACCAGTGTGACATCATTGTGACGTGAGTGTGACGTGAGTGTGATGGCCGTGTGACGGCCATGTGACGTGATCGTGACGTAATTGTGACGGCCGTGTGATGCAAGTGTGATGGCCATGTGACGATAGTGTGACGCAAGCTTGACGCAAGTGTGACGGCAGTATGACGTGAATGTGACGGCCGTTTGACGTGAGCGTAAAGCAAGTGTGACGGCCGTGTGACGCAAGTGTGATGCAAGTATGACGACCATATGACGTAAGTTTGACGCATGTGTGACGTAAGTGTGACGCGACTGTGACGCACATTTGTCGCATCTGTTCTGACTGAATGTCATAACGAATCAGGTGACATGATTTCTAGTAATCTGTGACGTGACCATGTAACAGGAATTTCGTCACGGTGCTACGTCACGTGAGCATGTGACGCTTGGAGGGGAGGGTGTGACAGTGTTTACACGACAAACTTGTGTGCAAGAAATGTGAAAACAATTGTGAAAGATGCAAATCATCTGTCTCTGTATCAGCCGTTTGTATTGAGTGCACGACCGAGTTTCTCCTACTCCACTACCTCCCTCCTCCTCCTCCTCCTTCTTCTCCTTCTCCTCCTCCTCCTCCTCCTCCTCCTCCTCCTTCTTCCTCCTCGTCCTCCCCTTTCTTCTCCTCCTCCTCCTTCTTCTTCTCCTCGTCCTCCTCCTTACTCCTCCTCGTCCTCCTCCTCCTCCTTCTTCTCCTCCTCCTCCTCCTCGCACTCCTCCTCTTTCTTCTCCTCCTCCTCCTACTCCTCCTCCTCCTCTTCCTTCTTATCCTCCTCTTTAACTCTCACCTGATTATACTGTTCTTAAAAAGGGAAATAAATCGTTTGTATGCAACTACGGGCCAATCAGTCTGACTTCAGTTGTAGGTAAAACGCTTGAATCAATAATAGTTGATAGACTCAGAGATCACACCGAGAGACATAATTTGATTCGTGATTCACAACAGGGTTTCTCCAAGGGTAAGTCATGTGTATCTAATCTTCTATCTTTTTACACTAAAGTATATAAGGCGTCAGATAACAATGATAGTGAAGATGTTATTTACCTGGACTTTAGCAAAGCGTTCGACAAGGTGCCCCACCAGAGACTACTAAATAAAATCAAAGCCCATGGCATAGGAGGAAAAGTG
>NC_134803.1:48992988-48995488 GCF_046742065.1 Oratosquilla oratoria | reverse complement strand
CCCACCCCCTCCCCCTCATCATCCCACTCCCGATGACGTCACAGCACTGGAGGAGTCCCTCAGGGTTCACTGTTCGCACCCCTCCTCTTCTCCTCGTCCTCTCTTCCTACTTTCTCCTGCTCTCTTTCCATTTATTTTTTCTCTCTTCTCCGGCTTTCTCTTCGTTTGCAAGTGTACCAGTTTTCTCTTACTGATATCTGCCTGTCAGCTGTCAGCTGTCAGCTGTCTTCTCCTGATATCCTTTGGCTCCAACGTCGAAAGACTCAGGACAAGTAAAGGAGGTCCTTGAGTCTTTTGGGATACGGTACCTGAAGTCCTTTATCAATCCTTACCTCTTTTTTTTTTTATCTATTTACTAATCTATTTATGTATTAATCAATCTATCTATTCATTTGTTTATCCACTTATTCATTTATCTATTCATTCATTTGTGTACTTATTTATTCATTTATGTATTTATCTTTTTTATATAGTCATCCTTTATTTGTATATGTGTTTATCTGTTCATTTATCTTTTTATCTACTTATTTATTATTCATTTTTCTATATATCTATCTTTTATCTATATATCTAATTATTCATTTAAATATTAATTCATATTAGTTATTCATATATTCATTTATCTAATCTAATAATTAATTTTTTATTTACCGATTTAGACATTGTTAAAAAGTCTCCTTTTCCGAATTTCTCAATTTCTATACAGATCATTATGTCTCTTTAAGACTTTTTGCGGGACTTTCGTGACACCCCTATGGACTAGAGTTATGTAGCATTATTTTTATTCGTTTATTCTAGACTAAGTTCCAAAAAAAAAAAAAAAATCCTTAAATTTCTCCCTCACCATCTCTTCGGTGCTACATTGTTTTCAAGGACAGAAGCGCTGGATCCTTCCGAAAAAAAATACCCACTTCCTCCCCCTCGCTCTCTTTTCCTTTCTTTCCTCTAATGATTTCCTCTTTTTCTTTTCTCTATTCTCCCCTACGAATATTCCTCTCTATTCTATTCTCTATTCTCCACCCATTCTCCTCACCTCTACTCTCTTTTCTCTCCTTTTTTATTCTCTTCTCTTCTCTTCTCTTCTCTTCTCTTCTCTTCTCTTCTCTTATCTTCTCTTCTCTTTTCTCTTCTCTCCTCTCTTCTCTTTTATCCTTCTGTCTTCTGTCCTCTCCTTTCCTGTCTGCTCTTCTCTCTTGTCTTCTCCTCCTTACTCTCTTCTCTTGTCTCCTCTCTTCACTTTTCTTCTTCTATCCTCTGTCCTCTCCTTCCCTGTCTCTTCTTCCCTCTCTTCCTCTCCTCTTCCTTTATTTCTCCTCCCCCTCCTCTCCTCTCTCTTCAATCCACCTCTCAATTTTCTCCTCTTTCGTACTTCCTCTTCGTCCTCATTGCCCTCCATGTCTCCCTCTACCCTCCCTCTACCTCCCCTCCCTCTACCCTCCCCCTCCCTCTATCCTCCCCCTACCCCTAACCTCCCCCCTTCCCCCTCCCCCCCCTTTATGGGGGCGCGTGCACACTTCTGGCCCGAGTTCAATGATTGCTTGATACCCCTGCTCCCCCCTCCCCCTCCCCCTCCCCCTCCCCCTCCTCCTCCTGCTCCTCCTCCACTTCCTCTTCCTTCCTCAGCCCCATCATCATTCTCTTCTTGTTCCTCTTTCCCTTTCTCCTCATCATCATCATCATCATCATCATCATCATCATCATCATCATCATCATCATCATCATCATCATCATCATCATCATCATCATCATCATCATCATCATCATCATCATCATCATCATCATCATCATCATCATCATCATCATCATCATCATCATCATCATCATCATCATCATCATCATCATCATCATCATCATCATCATCATCATCATCATCATCATCATCATCATCATCATCATCATCATCATCATCATCACCATCATCATCATCATCATCATCATCACCACCACCACCACCACCACCACCACCACCACCGTCGTCGTCGTCGTCGTCGTCGTCGTCGTCGTCGTCGTCATCATCATCATCATCATCATCATCATCATCGTCATCGTCATCATCGTCATCGTCATCATCATCATCATCATCATCATCATCATCATCATCATCCTCCCTCCACTAACCACTCTCGCTCCTCCTCCCTCCTCCCTACTCCTTCATCCCCTCCGCCCTCCTCCCTCCTCCCTCGCCCCCTCTTCCCTCTTCCCTCCTCTCTCTTCCCTACTCCCTCCTCCCTCTTCCCTCCATCCTTCCTCTTCCATTTTCCCTCCTCCCTCTTCTCTCCTCCCCCCTCTCTCTTCCTTCCTCCCTCCTCCCTCCTCCCTCTTCCCTTCTCCCTCCTCCCTCTTCCCTTCTCCCTCTTCCCTCCTACCCCCTTCTTCCTCCTCTCCATATTCCTCTTCCTACTAATCATTAAGATCGATATTTATCTACTCTCCCTCCCTACTCTCCCTCTCCCTTTCACCCCCTCCACCTCCACCTCTTGCTTGACCCTCCTCCACCTTT